>NC_137265.1:17633679-18833679 GCF_053477335.1 Acartia tonsa
TCTTAAGATTTATTATACATTGATTTAACTATAAATAATATAATTGAATAGTAAACAATTTTATATAATTGTATATAAATACGATAGTTTCATGTTAAGAGTTATAAATTTTAATTAGTTAATGAAATTTGAAAATCTTCGCAATCTTCATCCGTAGGTTCGACGAAGTAATTTTAAAGATGTACAGCATCTCTGAATCGTTCTAATTAAATAAAGACTATAGAGGGGGGCAGGAGCTATTAGTAACTATATTCCATCCTTGAGGACCCAATCCCTATTCTGAATTCAAACAGTTAACTTTAGAAAGCGAAGTTTCCCATCTGCTAGCTAAAAGGACTCCGTGGTTGAGGCCAGGTAGTTTTCTGGAATATACATATCTCTTATACATTTATTCAAAGTAATAGAATGTTTGTTTGTGTAGCTTAAGATATCGATAAATTATATGATTCTCATTTACATAAAAGATTCACTTTCATTTTAATGTTGTCGAATGGGGGGGGGGGGGGCGGCAGTAATCATTCCAATATTTTGGATGTGAAATATCAAAACATAACATTTAATGCAATTCTGCTTTTTTTGTCCGTAGATTATAAATTCGATATCTACTAAACCGATAAAGTTCTCCATTTTATGGAAGCTTTTAATAGGTCACTAGATAGTTTTAGGTTCTTTAATTCTCAAATCTAAGTTTGGTTTTAGGTTATTTTCCTTCCTCCTTGGACTACATACCTCCAAAAAGCAATAAGCACAGCGGCTAGTGAAATAAAGAATTTAATTAAATCCTATATATACTGTGCATGTTATATTTTGAATGGATAAAAAGAAACTATTTTTATCTTTATGTTTGTTATGACCATTTGCGTTCTTGTCATTTTGTTATTATTATTAAAACAATGCACATTGGCTTCTACTTGCGTCAACCTCTAATTAATAATTTTCAAATCTTTTCAGAAAATTTCTTAATTACAAAAACAAAGAGGTTTAATAATTGATTTAAAAGAAAATTTTTGATTCTTTCAGTAGATTTTAGCACATGATGCTTAGTACAATAAAGTACAATGTAGTCAGCTACAACTAACCTCCTGCAGGGACGTCCAAGCTTTATATTTTTAGGGGGGTAAATCGAGGGATTTTAAAGGTTTGAGGTGATTAATCCTTGGACGTCTATGCCTTACTGACCTGATAACTTTTAAATATTTCTGTATAGAAAAATAATTTTGGTAATTTTGACTTTTTAACATCACGTGATGAGAAATTTGTAATAGTTATTTATCGCATCGTATTATGGACAATTTTCCTTGGATAGTAAAATAAGAATTACTTTAATTCCAGTTTATTTGGCTCCGAGGGTATTCTTATTAAAATTTTTATTTTATTATTCATGTAAAGTTGTTCAGAATACAATACGATATTTAATTTTTCAGTATAATGTTTCACTATTATGTTTCAAAACCATTCTATATAATATCTATAATATTTTAGCTACAAAATTTGATAATTTTAGGTTGATGTCAATGGTAGAAAAGATAACAATTGCAGAGAAATAAGGTCAGCTAGATTTTATCTTTTTATAATAACAGTTCACTCTCATACGACCTGAAATTAGTACTAAGATGTTTGTTCCTATCGAGTATTTCAGCAAATTGTAATAAATTGTAATCAATGATAAAAGCTCAATTTTGAGAATTTAAGTATATTTTACAAACCCAAAATTTTTGCGCCAGGGTTAAATTTACATAATTGGAGGGGGAGTTTCCATATTTAGGGTGTAAAATGCCAAAAAAAATCATTTTAGAAACAAAGTACATTAAAGTTAGCTTTGTTTTGATATATGTTGTCTTTTATTTTAGCAAAGAGGACGAGAGCCTGTCAATCTTTAAAACAGTTACTGTCTGTACGGAATCAAAGGACAAACAAAACAGGTATAGATTTGTTATTAAACTAGCGTTAACCATAGCTCATCCAAGTAGGTCCTTTTATGACTTTAACTTATCGCCAAAGACCTTAGGGTATCGTCCATTTTTACCGTACTGTTAATTGTTTTACCAATTTATATTATGTTATTTAGTAAAATCCAACAGACAAACAACCCTTTGGTTACATATATCTAAAAGTTCATGGTAATAAGTTGAGCCTGTTTACGGGCCAAGAATTCCCCCAACTCTTACCATTAGTACTATTGATTTATGTAGTTTAGATTTAAACAAAGTGTTTGACAAATATTTTGCTTCTGAATAATGATAATAATCTTAAATAAATTGATTTACTCCATTTACAATAAACAAAATTACCCCTTTAGTTTTTGTACAAACCAACCAGTATTAGATAGAGCACCTAAAGTTTTTTAGCCAACGAATAAGGATCATGTTTATAAAACTTTAGGAACAAGTATAATTTTCAGTCCAATAATGACCTCTCTGGCCTAAAAAAAACCACATGAATCGCCCTATCAGTCTTGCCATTTCAAGATCAGTAATAATTGACAAACGGACGCTAAGACATTAATTAATTTAAATCTAAATATAACTTTTTTGATATTTAATATAGAATTCTATTTTAATATATTGATCGAAGTAATAATAAATGATTTAAAAATAATTTTAATCCAACTGGAACGGTTACATTATGCTTAAAGCTTTGTAGCCCATTTTATTTCCGTGCATTTGTCGCGCGAATTTTATCACAAATTTTAATAATGTTCTGAATATACTCATCAATTTCATCTTCATAGAAGAATAACAAAATGTCTGTGTTTGTGTCTGTTCGTCTGTGTATCATACTGAGAGATCTGAACCGATATAGTTCTCTTTTACAATGAAGCTTTTCATAGGTCCTGTGGAGGTTTATAACTAGTTTGAGGGTGGGTACCACCTATTAAAAGATGACCTTTCCTTATTTTTTTAAAAACTAAAATAAAAATGGGGGGATGGGTCAACTCATGAAAATAGCCTAAAACTACCCCAAGACATCTATGAAGCTTCCATGAAAGTAAACCATTCGAAACAGCATTTTCGAGATTTTAGCCTCAGACAAAAAAATTATACTTTATAAAGTAGGATTTTTAAGAAAATTATTAACTATAATGTTCAATATATCAAACTTTCATGGAGATACTGAAAGTGTCATGTGTGACGTCAAAAAACACGTCTAAACGTCCTTTGTAGTCGAGTGGTTGACTGTTGTTAAATATATTTTGTGTTATATTTTGATATTTATCAGGAAGGAGGGAGAAATTATACTGGTATCTAAAGTTTTTATAAAAATGTTATTTCATTCGTTAGCTTAAAACATTAGGCTATCATATATTTCTTAATTTGGTTAAAATTCCAGTGTCAGAACTTTTCAACCAAAAATTGTATCAAAATTAACAAAATCGATATATAATAGCTTGGATATTGCATTAGATTTCGGCAACTCTAATAAATTGGTACTACCAACTGGCTAATATAACGATACCCCTCATCCACCCCTTTTCCCCATCCCTTCCCCTCCTACTGGAGGAAGGAACTTACAAATAAATGATGAAAATATTAGCAACCTTAATTAACGACAAAATTACCCCTGTTATATTATCCACGTATATTATACCTATCGATTATTAACAAATAAATTGTTTTTTTCAGTTCTTCAGTTGAAAAAGAGGGTCGAGCTGATCCAATGATTGATGTTGAAGTAACAACTGATAATAACAATGATGAGACAACAGATGATTCTAGTGAGGGTGTCACTGATGATACCAATACAGAAGAATATGGCGATATTCAAGGCAAAATTTGATTGTACTTTCACCTATAACCTAAAATAACATAAAATACAAACACAATTAGCATTAGAAGCGCAACCTAGGTTTTTGACGCGCAGTTATATGTACTGCAAGATAACTTTAATATTCCAGGTTATTTAAATGTTTTCTTACATCATTTATAAAGATACATTGTCAAATAAGAAATATGCAATAATATGTATAAAAACAAAAATTTCATCATTTCTTGCAAAAATTTCAATTGATTTTAGACTCATATTGTTTTTTTTTAACACCATGCATATAGTCTAAGTAATTGAAAGACACAGAAATCAAATTCTTTTCAAACTAGACAATGATGAAATTATATTTGACTCCACTACAGAAGATGGTGACAACAATATTATCTTTGAAGCTGCAAGTGATGCTGACAATGTGGCTGAGTTTGAATCACTACCACAGCAGGTTAAGAATAGTGACTTAAAAGTTGCAATGTAAAATTTTTGTTTTTGATTTATTTTTTCCTCATAGATAAAATCTATAAAAGTTGTATTCTACAAAAAAAAAAAGAGACAGATATGATATACTGTATGGTCATATGTTGATGTCATTTCAGCATAAACATTTGAAACTTCTTATTTTACCTAGATCTGTAAGTTCAACAACCACTTAAACCTCTTACATTTGTAACTTATAAGTAATTATTTAATATGTCAGATTGTATCCGAGGCTCGTATAGATTCTCCAGAAGGGTGGCAATTCTTACAAAATATTGATCAACCAACACAAACTACACAAACAAATAAGGTAATGTAGTTATATGCTCGTTTCATAGTAATAATTTCTTAAAAACAGATAAGATAATACTTAAAATTATCCCTTTGTTTAATAGTGATAGATAAGTGGTATTTCTTAGTGAACTGAAGGGATAAGACCATGGTCGATAAAATGATGTACATCCCCATTGATGATTTACAAATTTATACCTTCTGGTTGAAACGATTGAACACTTAACTTAATGAACGAATAAATCAAATTATAAATTATTATAAAACCTTGGAGACTAGTGTCATAAACAGCCATTGTTCCCTCTATCTCTGGGTATTACTAAATAGATTTTTAAAAGCGAAGCTTTTCTATAATTAGGGTCGGTCCGTCCGTACGTCCGTCCGTCCGTAACGGATAGCTTTTTTTCGCTAATTTAGGCATGTTAGAATTGTCCTATTGATTTCAAACTTTGCATGGTGATTCCTGTAGTAGTTAGGTACGATTTAGAAAGCGTAGCAACTCTATAATCATTACCAGAATGTCCGTACGTCCATTTTAAACATGTTGATTTTTTTACTTTTTTAACAACAAATTTTTATGTGATCTAATAATCCGATTGATCTGATTTTTGGGACAACAAAGTACAATATTATAAGCGAAGTAACTCTATAATCAAGTCCTACAAATGTAAGTATGTCCATAAACATTATTCTGTATCAAGCAGTTTTTCAACAATTTTACTTACAATTTTGCTTCAACATTTATACATTTATATTCTGATTATTCAGTTCTGACACTATACAAGTGTTGGTGTCCGTTTGTCCTACCGTTTCAGTGCTTCGCTTTTATGGATGTTGTCATCCTTGTTTTATGGGGACTTGTTTTTTTCATTAATTGATTATTGATCAAATGTCTTAAACTGCACAAACAATTGATTATATACTCATTTCATAGCATGGGCGTGCAAAAGGGGGGTATAGAGATTTTTCGGGAATAGTCCCTTTCGTGGCAACGCCCCTTAAGGGGCGATTCGTCGTATTTTTAAAATGGCTTTTTATATGTTATTTTAGGTTAGGTTAGCTTATATTGGGTTAGGTGATTGCCCCACAGGGTTAGAGCCCCCCGCAGGGGCTAGAAATAGGAGAAAAGCTACTGTGAAAAATACGAAGAATCGCCCCTTAAGGTGCATTGCCACGAAAGGGACTATACCCGATTTTTCTCCAAGGTGTCTATCCCTTCATCCCTCTATATTAAGTGCGACGGCGCGAACCCAGCGGACACATACAGTAAAATTTATAAATTTATAGAAATGCTTCACTCCTAAATCACGAACAAAGTGGGTTCGAAATATGTACACGATTATTCTATGAAAGTCAACACAGTACTAACTAAATTACCAAGTTAGGCCAGGTATAACATAATAGGATAAACACCTTCTCCTTTTGGTGTATTCTTTGTAGAGGTTTCTATCTACAAATGGTCATAGGGTGTCCCATAGTGTAGTGGTTAACGCACTACGCTGTGGTTGGGAGAAACCGAGTTCAAGTCCCCACATAGACTTTGCACTTAGTTGACAAGTGCTGTCGCAATTTGTCAGATTATGATCACGCAACCTTCGTTAAGATGCTCTAGGGTTGTAAGGGGGGAGATTTGTAGAAAGTTAGGAATCTACAAAACAAGCTGCTCTAACCATGCTTTCCCTCATCCATGATCCTCGTATGAGAGTGCCATTAATTAGGGTGCCAAAACTCTAAGCCAGGGTGATATAATAATTGAGTAGCTTCCACGAGAATTGCGGGTCAGCTTGTAATGTAACATAGAATACAATCAGCTGTGCGCAAAGCTTACCAATCTAAGATTGGCCAAAGGATTCTCACTTCCAGTCTCCGTGTGCATCTGAGTCCTAACTTCAGAGAATCATGGCTACAACAACAACAACAACAAATGGTCATTGGATAACATGACATATCATTACAATAACTTGGCTATGCAACAATTATTAGGCTTTTCCAATGGAGCGCCAGCTACTCCGTTTAGGTCTGTCCACTACACATATACCCCAGGACAAGGGTCTCAACCCCCCCCCCCCCAGATATAAAATATACACCTTTCCTCCTAAATTAAAGGAGGGGGTGTGACATGTTTTTCTCAAAACCCTGTGTACTCAACAGTTTCAAAATAATAATAATGTTTTTGCTCTGTTTAGTTTGAGAAATTTTAATTATGGGCATAAATTACCCTTTTTAGTAGCGAAGCTACTCTATAATTTGAAATGTCCGTCTGTCCGTCTGTCCGTATGTCCGTATGTCCGTCTGTCCGTATGTCCGTCTTAGTTTGGGGGAAACGTGATTTTCTCGGCTCCTATAAAAGATAAAAGGCTGAAATTTTTTGACAACATTCCCATTATCAAGGAGCACAATTAACTATAAAACATCAATGTCGATAGGACCGCTTTTTAGCAGGTTTTAGGCTATTTTTGTATTTTTCACATTTTTCTCCATATCTTTGGTGTTTATGGTCCGATTTCCAAAATTTTTTCAGTTATAGAATCAAAATTGAATTTCGTGTCGTTTCAAGAAAACAACTATGACGGTCAGACTGCCTTTAAGCAGGTTTTAGGCTATTTTTCAATTTTTCACATTTTTCTCCATACCTTTGGTGTTTATGGCCCAATTTCCAAAGTTTTTCAGTTATAGATATCAAAATTAAATTTCCTTTCGTTTCAAGAACACACCAATGGCGGTCAGACTGCCTTTTTGCAGGTGTTTGGCTATTTTTATATTTTTCACATTTTTCTTCATATCTTTGGTGTTTATGGTCCGTTTTTTAAAATTTTTGTAGTTAAAAATATCAAAATTAAATTTCCCGTTGTTCTGAGCATCCAGTATGTAATTTACTTTGACCGTCAGTCTGTTAGTCATAGTACTGAAATATAAATAAATATTAAGAAATTAACAAATGTTGAAAAGGTTTCGTGAAATTTTCCTAATATGCATGCTTTTGTCAACTAATATCTAAATTCTTATTTAATTGTTTATGCTTCGCTACTTATGGATGTTGTCATCCTTGTTTTTATAGTAACTTGTAAAATCAACAAAATACAGTGGATAAATTTAGAAAAATAACTGCTTAGTGATAAGGTTGGATATAAGCAGATGCATATATAACATATTATGTTGAGAATAACAATAATATTTCCCAGCTATCTTAGATGGCCGATAAATGGATCTACATCCCCAATGATGATACCCAAAATCACCCCTTCTGTAGATTACAATTAGTGGTTAAAACTAAATAAACCAACCAATCACATTCAATAAAAGTCCCAAAGGTTGAGAAGCCAACAAATAAGAAAAAGTTATTAAAAGACTTTGGGAACTAGTGTAATAAACAGCCCAATGCTCCCTCCCCCCTCCCTGAATATTTCCAAAGTACATACTGACTTTATTTGATAATTTATTTGCTATCTAAAAAATGTCCAATATTTGTTATTACTTACTTACACAGTATTTTCCAGGGCTCGGCAGCCGCTGCCGAGCCTAGATTTGAACAATTTTAAGCAGATTTAGCTTAAGTTTTGACAATCTGTAGATAAAGGTACAGACAAACGGCTTGATACTAATAATTTAGTCACAGATACTATTAATTTAATTCGGCTTTAACAGCATCTATAAGCCAGCTGCTTAAGATTTAGAAATCTTTAGCCATATTACTAACAAAGTGGCTGAGTACTGATAATTCAGCCGCAGCCGAGCTTTGGCATAAGTATTATACTCTGATCATTGCCGCAGCTGCCTTAATTTCAACAAGATTTTTATTTAGCAGCTGCCACCACCTTGCTGCAATAAAATTGGCAGCTGCCTACCCTACCTCTAACATTTTTTCAACGGTGTTTTCCACTGAAAAATGATAAGAATTGTACTGGTAATATGTTATAATATTGATAATTTTCATTTTTTTTACAGAAAATAATAAGCTATAACAAAGAAATTATTTTCCAATATGGCTTGAAAATCAATAAATATCCACTGGATAAAAGCCAGTTCTGTCATGATGAAAAATAAAGTATGGCATCGAATTACAGACAATTTTCCACGAATATTAAAATAAAAATGATAAAATTAATACCAGTTTTGTTAGCCCGGACCTCTGGCCCCTCAGGGTTAACAAAACTGGTTTTTTTATATTATAATTTTTCATTTTAATATTTGCAGAAAGCTGCCAGTAATACGATGCGATAAAGAACCATTTAAGTCCGAAGCTTAAGATATCTTAAATAAACGTACAGGAGGAAATGTGCCATTTTTTTTAAAATCGTAACATTCAAAATGCATTACTACATATTGGAATTAACGCTTGTCAAATAATACCCCTGTCGAGTAAATTCTTTATAAAACTAGCGGCTGCGCCCCTAGCATGTAAGGGGCTATATGATCGAGGGGATATGGAAGGGCAGAAAAATAGCCTAAAAACATACTAAGACTTATTCATACAAATAAAATAACCTAAAACCACCTAAGGACCTATCAGAAGCTTCACTGTAAAGGAGAACCATACCAGTTAGCGAGATCCTTCGTTACAGACAAAAAGCTTACTACTTTATTTAAGAGGATTACAGAACAAACAGACACAATTCATTCTGTACATAAGGAAAATATTTTTTAGTATATAATTATTTGCCATAAATGATGACGTTAGGAAAAATCAAATTACAAGATATCCAAAAATAACTTTTAATTCATTAATAAAATAAAAGATTAAGATATATAGATAGTAAAAATAAAACTCGACATTTTTAATCACAGATTTTCCTTTTAAGTTGAATTTATTTTTAAAAATCTATTCATGACTATTTTTAGTACAGTCATAGTAAATTTAGTTTAAATTATATGATTTATTGTATGATTATTTATTTTACTTTCAGCAAAGCTACTGTAACCAATCATTCGGCTTTCTGTTTAACATTGTTGTTAAAAATAATAAATTAGATATAATGAAAATATTACTTGTGCAAAATTTAAATGCAAAATGAATAAATATTTTAAGAACTGGAAGGAAATGGAAAACCAATGCGACCAAAATACTTAAAACTAAATTTTCTATTCTCAATTAGTCTGAGACCAAATTTTTAAGCTCTCTTTCAGTTTGTTTTTTAGTGTAATTTTGAAGATTTTAGTCGCTTGATAGTTCCAGTCTTCCATTTAGACTAAGGTACATATATTTTAAAGTACTGTGCTTTATGTGTGAATCCTTATGTTATTTAAGATCTCTAACACGGCTGTCATGATAAGCTTAGCCAACAATTCATTATTCCCTCATGATTTCTAATACTTTTGCCGTTATCATTCTTGATATCAATCAAAAGAAATTAATTTGAATTTTTGAATCTATGTTTAAACATTTGAATGGATTTCATCAGAAAACAATTTGAGGTATTATTTGTATTTTTTTGAATTAGATATTATATGATTTATTGTAACATTAATTATATTTTTTTTTCGTTATTCCGTCTTTGATTTTGACTCATACTTAAAAATCTAAATTTAATAAAAATTAGTATGAATCTTTCGTAAAGATTGGAGGTACCGTCACTGAAACTTTACCTATAATAAGCTTTTCTGTAAAGAAGAACCATATCGGTTCAGCGGTTAATAAGATCCTTTTCTACACACACACATATGAACAGGCAGACCTCATGTTACTTTTATATTAGGATTGACAAGTGTATATGATTAAAAACATTTCTCGTATTCATTCGAATCCGGTGGATAGGAACCGGTTCTCATCCATACGAAAAAACTATGTCTAGCATCGAATTATATCCAGCTTTCTACGAATATAAAAATGTACAATCACAAGATTAAAACCAGTTTTTTTAGCCGGTGACTTCGGCACCTCGGGGCTAAAAAAACTAGTTTTAATCTTATAATTGTACATTCTGTATCCGCGGAAAGCCGTTTATAATACGATGCGAGAAATAACTATTTTATTAGTATGCTTAGTATTAGTAAGCGAGAATTTATTAGTATGCTTTTTCTTTTATTACATAATTGTCTACTTAATTAATGTTATTATCCTAGTAATTTGGGATCTATGTAGTTCATAGGATTCAAATTTATACAAAATTAATATCTTTTTTGGTAAAATCTAAAGAAAAATATTTTCTTAGTACGTTTGAAATAATCGGTGCTTCGCACAAAGCACCCTGTTGAGCAGTTATACCCCCGCCCCCGACTTATTTTAAATGGATTGAAAATAAGGGTATTTGTAACTTTTTGTTTGTTAATTTAGGTTAGGTTATATTGGGTAATTGGGGTATAGCTCCTCGGGGTTAGGGTCCACCCAGTGCATGGTTAAACATAAGGTAAAAAATTCAACCCCCACCTCTTATTTCTAATTTATTTTAAAAGTATTGAGGGGTATTAGTTCTCAACCGGCACTTTGCATGAAAGCACCAAAAAAATCCTTCATAACAACTTATTATTCTGAAAGTTTTGAAAAAATATTTTAATATAAATCCAATTTTCCTCCAAATGACCGAAATTAAAAATATAAAAAGGATGACAACATCCATAAGTAGCGAATCATGGATTGTAATACGGGCAGGGAGTTTCAATGAGCATTTAAAAGTAAATTACATACTGGATGCTTATTGGTACAGGGAATCTTCACATTAAAAATTAAGCTGTCTATCTTGAATATAAGCTGAGAAAATCACAATTCTTCAATAGATCTAAGGACTGAATGACGGACTTACAACAATTGAATTTTGAATTATTGATTAGTTTTGTTAATTTTAAAGATACTTTTTAATATTGTGAATTTATCATTCATGTATGATAAAATACTTGTAAAAGGTTTCTACAGTGAAAACTGAATTTGTATGATGCCCTCCACAGGTTTCTGTTTTTTTTGTATTTAAAAAAACAGCTTAAAATGTTAATATTCATAGATCTATATAAATATTTATTTCACTTTTAGCCCTTAGGGGCTTCGCATTTATAGATAGTTCAGGGGTAAGAACATTCATTATTTTTTTTTTGGAGAAAAAAATGGGGTTTTTGGGGAGAATTTTTTAACATAAATGAGTTGAATTCCAAAATTTGCTATAGCATTGCAAGGCAATATTTACCAGACACTACAAGAAGATTATTTTTTGTAAATTAAAGATCAAGTGTTTTGTTTGATAATACCTATAAATAACAAGAATTTTTTTTCCTTTTTTAAGACGAAAAGTCACATAGTAAAATTTTCTACTTGCAAATTAAAGCAATTTAAAATCAAATGGATTATTATTTTAGACTCCTAAGAAGAGGCCAGACTTACTGGAGCAGATCTCAACTCTTATCCAGTTCTTCAGAGGCAGTCCGGATATTTTTACTTTCCTGGATTTTGCCAGGTATTATTATATTTTAAATTTTTTTCAAAAAGACGTAAAATTCAACGAATAGTTAAGTTTAAGGAAAACCACCAGAATATTCCAGCCCACTTTTTAAAAGATTAATAACCTGTTTCTAGATCCTATGGGAAGCCATGACCTTAGTCCTCTTTCCATGCCTGAAGTTTTCTCTTGAGAACTTCCTAAATACTAACATTTTCCAACCTGTGGGGCTCTTATCATGACCTAAAATAAATATTTTTTTCAATCCCTCTAAGGCCTTTTCCGGTTTTCTTGATTCGATGTCTGAAATGGGTGTTTTATTATTCATAGATTTATAAATAGTTCAGTAGTTTGACATTTCATGTATGTTTGACTTTAGCGAAGCATTTGACATTGTTTCAAAGGGTATTTCGAAATTCTAATATCTTTAATATGTACCTTAAAAATTGGAATTCGTATTGCGTAGATGACTAAACAGTCAACAATTGTTTATTTATACTTCACTGAATTAAATTTAAAAAAAAATTATTTAGCGCGACTTTTTAAAAACTTAATGAATAGAAGATTCTTACAATTTGTTACAAATTTGGAGAAAAATTTAATTAATTATTGGGTACATTATGCAGAACTCTTTTAAATTACATCTTTTTTTAAAAAATAACTTATTTAGTTTACTAAGGTTATTAGGCTAAAAGTTACTTTTTTATATCTTATTTTCATTTTATTATTAAGGAAACTGAATCTGAGTTCTAGAATAGGTGAGAATGAATCCTTTACAATTCTGGCCCCGCAAGACAATGCCTTCAGGGATATGCACATTTTGACAAGTGGAAAATATATTTCCAGTATGGCTTCAATCCCGGTTGATACCTGCTGGATTAGAACCAGTACTTAGCCATACTGATTTATTGTAATATAGAGACCTTCTACAAATTATAAAATGTAAATAATATAATTAATACCAGTTTTGTTACAGCCCCTCACGATAGACAAATTTGTTAAAAATTTAAATAACTTTTCCTTCATTTTTAGTATTGAAGCTAATTTATGAGTGTTAGTGTTGTCCTTCTGTCTGCCTGTCAGAAAAGAATCTTGGGTTATGGAAATGAGTAATTTTAGAAATTAATTGGATCTAACCTAGCGGGGCCTTTGTCCTACGTTGTAATAGCCCTTAGCACTCAACAATACCAATAAAAATTATCCTTACCCAAAGTTTTATTCGCCGGCTCAAAAACTTTTAGTTTATTAATTAGAAGTGTCCAAAAAAATAACTGCATTAGTGGAATTTGGAAATTTTTGTTTATCATCAATGGGGATGTATATCAATTTATCGTCCATTGTCTTATCCCTTAGTATCCTTAGTTATATATGAGTTTGATTAATTAATAATTGCTAACCATTTCAAAAAAAATGTGCATACACCATAGATCCTGGATGCCCATAGACTGGGGATTTAACCCATTCAAGGTTGAACAGTTTGTACAGCAGCTTATACTTGATCATGTCCTACTAGAAACTGTGGACTTGTACTCAGTTCAAGGTAAACGCGTCCATTATAGTTGTCGTCGAATCAATTATCTATCAATTACCTCTTACGTATAAGGCCTCAGTCTTTGACTTTTTATTAGCAAGATGCGCATGTTTTGGGCCAAGACATTCCACTCTGTCTATTAATGCCGCTCAACTAACATAGCAGCGGTAGGAACCCCTTTTCAATGTCATTAGTTATGACACGATAGACGCTAGGTGCGCAGCCGCTAGTATGAGATATTTGAATTATACAACCACAATCGCAGAATTTACCCCTGCGGATCGTCATATCCAAATCAACCCCACCCATTTATGTAGTGGAATTTACCTTTTTAATTATGTGCTTATTAAAAAATTCTAGAAAAAATAAATAAAATAAAAATTTTTCCTATAGTGTTGATCTTTTAATCTTTTAATTAATTTGATTAAATAATTAATTTTTTTCTATTAATTAAAGTAAAACTCATGTAATTATTTTCTTGAAAAATTTCTGTGCGTAATTTTTCCATATAATAAAATTTTTTAAATTTTAGAAAATTTAATTAAACTTTAAATGAAATAATATTTTAATGTCGTTTTGTCGCCTCTTTGTTTGTCTTAGGAATCTCCATAACAAATGATTCATAGGTGAAGGGAGGGGGGTTTATGGAAACCAGTTCCCAATATAATCAAACAATATCCTGACCAAAAATAATGTGGAAACAAATAATTTTTTTGACCAACAAACATTTGCCCTATAACTTCTATTAGCACGTTTGTCCATCCATGCATTTTGTGCTTCGTTACTTAAGGATGTTGTTGTATTCATTTCTTTATATGTTAGAATTAATAATAAAAATCTTTGGATCATGTAAAGAAAACGAAGTAGCGGGTTTCGTCGTATTTTCACAGTAGCTTTTAGGTTAGGTCAGGTAAGTGTTAATGATTACGACACAGGGTTAGAGCCCCGCGAAAAGGCCAGAAATATGAGAAAAGCTACTGTGAAAATTGGACGAGGCGCGCTTCTTCGTTTCATTAAAAATTTTTGTTTAGAGACAGACTACAAAACCTTGGGTGGTAATACTGTCCGTCTTTCTGTCAACCCAGAGTCATCATTCGTCAACGGGTAAGCAACATACAGTGATACACCAATGGCATCTAAATCAATTCTATGGGTAAAGTACTTTTAAGTTAAAGTATTTTAGAAACAATGAATCAAAAATCAAGTCTAAGTACATTAATTTAACTCAAGTATCATTTTGGAATCAAGTGCAGTTCACGGTAAAATATTCCTTGGAACGATTATTTCCAAAATTTATGTGCGTTACAAGATATCTGTGCGTTATCAAATCAATTGCCATTTTATTATTTTTTGGCCTTCTTATGTTGGTTAAAATTTTGCACTAACATTGCACTAAATTTAATGGTTGAGCCGTTTGGTCGCTAGCAACCTTTAAGGTTCATCGATTTTTGTAGATACTCGATCCCAGGAACATTTACCGTAAACTGTACTAGATCCTAATTTTCTGAAAGAAGGTGTATCAACTTTTTTTTTATAGCTAGCCGGTTCTTTTGTAAGTAGTAGATGTAAAATTTTTCATAGAATTCAGATATGCAATCGGTTTTTTTTGTAGACCTCTTATTTTTTAAGTAATTTAAGTTTTAAAAAAAAAATTAAGTTGATTTTAAGGTACTAAAACGCAACAAAAAAAAGGAAGAAAATGGCCATTATGTACAAAAATAGTAAGATCTTTAATTTGACACCTTATTTTTTGAATTTTGTCAGGTAATTATTGAAAAAATTGATTTTTTTAAACCCACGAGAATAAAAACTTTGAACTTAATTTTATCATTTCACAGGTAAAAAAATATGGGTTCATATATACCTTTAGAATCAGAAAAATATTACGAATCCATTGTAAGCAAAATTGAAAAAAAGTAAAAAAATAAAAAATAAAAAATGGCCTATTATATTTTTTTGTTCAGGCAACACTTTCGTCATCCCCTCTTTACCCCCTTCCCATTTTTATACTCAATTCAAGAATTAAGACGTTGCCTGTATAATATAATATGATATTTTCATATAATTTCTTTTATTGTAGTTTATATACTATATTGTAAACTTTTTATTGTATTTGTAATACTTTTCTCATTCTAACAGTATATATATACAGGGTGAGTCAGAAAAAACTGAGTTTTCCGATTTTCTGATACAACCAATAGGAATATGGAAAAAACAATTATAGGTTCTTGTTCTCTATAAAAATATACATTAAACATAGAAAAGGTGTTTTTGAATATCTCTGAAAACAACCGCGCTTTTTAGAGCATAAAGATTTCAAAAAGTGTGTGTGATGACTTTTTTGGCCATTATTTTGTACTTTTTAGGTAGATTTATTTATAATAAAAAATGTCTACCATTCTAAAAAGATAAACAAACATATTTTTTGATTATTAAAATTTTTATTCAACAGATTGTAAATATTTAACATCTTAAAAATACAATTTATTTAAATCAAATTATCACATTATAAATCAAACGTTTTGTTGCAATCAAAGACTATGTTTCAAAGCATTTTCCATCATTATTTAAGCATAGATCTGCACGTTTTCTTATATCTAAAACTGCTCTACGACACATGTCAGGATCCATCTGCCTAACCTCACGTTGAATAGCTGCCTGCAGTTCATCCAGATTGTTAGGTTTAGGATAATAAACCCGAGATTTTAAATAACCCCACAGAAAGAAGTCACAGGGATTTAAATCTGGTGATCTTGGTGGCCATTCTCTTTCAGCTCCCTTGCTTATCAGTCGGCCATCAAACTGGCGGTGAAGATAAGCAATGTTTCTTCTTTCTGTGTGGCATGGAGCCCCGTCCTGTGTCCAGGTAAGGTTGTCTAGGTTGCCACCATTATTTGCCCTGACTTCAGGCAACACATGGTATTGGAGAAGTGACTTCTATTTAGCTGCATTCATTGTCTCATTGCGGTAAAATTTGAGACCAAATAAGCCAGATGCTTTGATTCCACACAAAAAACAAGCAGCTTCTCCGACACAAAATTTTCATGTGCAAGGTTTTCTGGTCGCCCCTTCCCTACTTCAGCATACATTCGCACATTCTGTGAGTTAACATGACCTTTCAAATCAAAACAGGCCTCGTCCGAAAATAGGATATTCTTCATTTCACGCACTCTTTGTCTAGAAACCCAGTTACAAATGTTGATTCGCCTGGGAAGATCTGTATCCAATAGTCTCTGGCGCCTGACAGCCTTGTACGGATGATATTTCAACTCGGCAGATATTCTACACCAGCTGGTCTGACTAATACCAAGTTTATTTCGTCGGCCTGAGTTGATTGGTGATTGGTCTCGTCCAATACGGCCTAAATTCTTTGCAGAATCTCTATCCATAATCCTTTTAACCCTGCGCTTATTTCTCTCTGTCACAACCGTGCGTGTGCGGCCACTATGATTGTTGCCTGGAGAATCTTTACTGTTACAATTGTGCATTGTAAATTTTGACAATTGTTTTTTCATAAGATTTCTCACTGTGTTCTTTGTAGGCAGACGAGACATAGGAAATGCTTCCATATACCGCTGGTTAAGCTCTGGCCAAAAGTTTTTTTTAACACACTTAAATTAGAATAGTCAAGCATAAGTTTAGTCCTTTGTTCAGGAGAAAACTGTGCTCGAACCATTGTAATGACTTGATAGCTTTAAGGTATAATTAAAACTAAGGTAAATGAAAATCTATTGTTAAGATTTAACCACCCCATGACCGGAAAACCAGCTCATGACCGGAAAACCAGCTCATGCCCGGAAATATTTCATCTCGTTACCTAAATTTCTCCCCCCTCCCCCCAAATTTCCTCTATATTTGGACTATGACCGGATTTAATCTCCAAAATCTCCGCCCCCTTTTGACAAATTATAATTGTGTGTTATAATTCATCATAATAACTTCATTTAAATAGGATAGGGCTTCTAAAAGGCATTTTTATCTTAAAAATTCAAACCTTTATAACTTTTTTATCTTAAGAGATTTTTTTGTCAAATAAAAAGGTTTTTTTTTCTTTTTACTATGAGCTACGTTATTATAGAAGATTCTTTTAAACCACATGCATCACAGTCAAGAAATATGAAAAAATGACAAATTGCAGTATTCTAAAAATGCTTTTGTAAGGAGCCAAAAAGCATTTCATCTTTAAAACTCATTAAAGTACTTTTCTTTGATCTTTTTCTTAATAAATATTGAAATTTTAAGATTTTTTTAATACAAAATAGATGAGTTATTTTAATTTTTCTTGATCAACATTTTTCACACAAGGCATTTTTTGACACCATACACCTATCATAGAGGCCGCATTTTTAGAGATAATGAAAAACATCTTTTACAAGTTTGATGTGCCTTTGTACAGAGAACAAGGACATATAATTATTTTTTCTGTATTCCTTCTAGTTGTTTCTGAAAATCGGAAAACTCAGTTTTATTTGACTCACTCTGTATATTTCTTATGCCTGGGGAATGATAAAATTAAGTTCAAAGTTTTTATTCTCGTGGGTTTAAAAAAATCGATTTTTTCAATAATTACCTGACAGAATTGAAAAAGTAAGGTGTCAAATTAAAGATCTTACTATTTTTGTTCAAAATTGCCATTTTCTTTCTCTTTTTTGTTGCATTTTAGTATCTTAAAATCGACTTAATTTTTTTTTAAAAACCTTAAATTACTTAAAAAATAAGAGGTCTACAAAAAAACCGATTGCATATCTGAATTCTATGAAAAATTTTACATCTACTACTTACTAAAAGAACCGGCTAGCTATAAAAAATAAAGTTGATACACCTTCTTTCAAATATATTTTAAAATTGTTTGGTTGTTGTGCAAATATTTTCAATGTTTGTCAGAAATGTCATTTTTGCTCTATGCCTGTGGCTATATTTAATAGCTATTCTATAAATATTGTCTTAACCTCTTTTCGAGGAAGCTTTGTGTTTATCAAGTTCGAAATTAATTCCTTATCATTATCCTGAAACTAAGCGCAAATGTCGTCTTTTTTGGCTTTCCTTCATAGTGTGACGCGGCATGGATTGTTTATATATTTTGATGCGCACGTTCGTTACTTTTGAATGAGATATGAGTGTGTGAAGATTTCGGAGAACAAAATTGGGCCTATCATTGGTCTCATAGTGTGTGAACGACCCTAGTATACCAGGGATTTGAAACCATAAGAACTTCAGGTAGAATTTGTTATTTTTATTAAGAAGAATGGTGTATAGGACGATTATATGTAGTTTTAAAAAAGGCTTTAGCCAGCTAAACATGAAACTTAATAATGATTAATATATGTTTTAGTATTTTTTATGTGCCTTTATTTTTGCATTTAACAATGATTTATTAAACCAAATAATTTTCCTTTAAAGCCAAAGTTTCCAAAGATTCTTAACCGAAGAGAAAAATGATTTTTAAAAAGCAATTAAGATTACGTGGTTATAAATAACTGGAATTATGAACTAATTGATTTTGTAATTTCAGGACTTTGAAATAATTTCATCAATAAATCTATATTCAAACCTGCTGTTGAAACTTGATGGTTCCTGGTATTGGGGGTTTGTATGTTCGCCAACAGATCTCGAGAACTTCCCGCTAATTCGGAAGTCATACTCAACCAAAGTGTCATGGTTGAGACAATTTCAAAGTATCTGATGAATAGGCGTTAGCATTCATCAAGAGATCAATAGCATCCAGTGAATTATTGATGCAATAAACTGTGACAATTTTTCTGTGAAATAAGTACCTAGTGAATCAATATGCCACTAACCAAAAAGCAGAAAATTGAGCGAGCTATCGCTATTGGCAGTGAAAGGCTAGAAGTGTTTGACGAACAGTTAAAAGTGTTTTATGACAATCTAAAGGCCTGCCAAAGTTTTAGTTCATGTGAAAATGTGAATGTAAAATCAATTCGTGACATTTTTAGTGAGGTCAAGGACCAATCTGACCTAATAAAAAGTCTAAAACCTGCCGTGGAGACTAGTGAGCTGCGCGAGTTCAAGCGTGATTTGGATGAAGCTAGTGAGCAGAAAACTGTTGCAGATAAAGTTTATGCGTCGTTGGAGCAGTGTACAAAAATTCTGTACTGGCTTGACAATGATTCAGACGACGCGAGGTCAAGCACTGTCGCCAGGAACCTCGACGTCATTGAGAAGGTGAAGATGGACATGGGAGTGCTTAAAATTTCCGTGGAGTTGCGCCAAGAAGTACGTGATATGTACCGAAGGCTTAGAGAGATGGAACGTCGTTCATCTAACCTGGATGAGAGTGGGACACCTGCTATGCTCTCCAGAAGTATGTCTGCCGTGGATATTCGGAGTTCCAACCCGCAGTATGGACGCTGGGACAACAGTTTGTTGCCGTCCTTCGACGGTACTGACACGGATTACCCAAACTTTAAACAGGTCTTTAAGGATCTATGCTCTGGTTACGGATTTGCTGACCAGAGGTTAAGTCTGATGTTGTGTATGGAGAAGGTGATAACCAACCCGGAACTACGCAAGCAAGTGTCAGCGATTAGAGATCATAATGAACAATGGTCGTTTCTTGATCAGATGTTTTTATCAAACACTCGCCGGTTCATGAGGATTTTAACTAAGCTGAACAAGATGAAACCTGTGGATAAACCTGTGGACGTGGTTAGCGCAATTGCTACCTTCAAGAGCATGATGCAGGAAGTAGAAACCATCGTTGGTTCTGCAGCTAAGGATTACAACCACCTAACTCTTATTCATATTTTTAAAGACAAGTGCCCTGAAAATTTGAGAGAGAAAATTATGATGGAGCTAGGTAGCATGAACCAACCAAACATCCAGAAGATTGTAGAACTACTGGAGAGGACCAGGGGAGCCATGTTAGCCGGTGATATGTCTTATGACACTAGCGCCGGCAAGAGAAATCGTGACAGAGCTGCCGCCGCGCAAGTATCTGGCGGCAGCGACAATAAGAATGGAAAGGCTGGAAAGGACAAGGCTTCCAAGTGGAACAGTGCATGTCCTGTGGAGAGCTGCAAGGAGAAACACCCGATTTTCCGTTGCCTCACGTTTAAGAAGATGGATGTGGTTGACCGAAAGAAAGTTGTCCAGCAGAAGAAGTTATGTGAACTCTGCCTGTGTGACGGCCATACTGCTGACAAGTGTAATAAATCGGATAAGCTTGGTGTTTGTGGTACCAATAATTGCGACAGATACCATTCTAGGTTACTCCATGAGGCTAGTGCTGGTGTGAATACAGTCTACAAGTCAAGTTCTGCACCCAGCCCCTGTACCTTCTTACTTCAGTTAGTTCCTGTTGTAGCACCTGGCGGCGGCACCTGCCACGCCACTGTAATGTTTGACTCTGGGGCAAATTTGCCACTTGTGTCTGAGAAGTTATCCAACAAGTTGAAGCTGAAATCTACCGGCAGATATACAACTATTTCTGTAGCTGACGGCAGTGAGTCTTCCTGCCGCAATGTTGTGTTTTATCTGAAGGATAGGGACGGCAATTTGAGGGAGTTTGAGGCAGCTGTCATGCCTACCCTCGGCGGGGCCAACGCGATGCGCTCGGTCCACCCCGAAACTGCCGCCGAGATATTTAAAATGCCGCCAGAAAGGTTTACATATATTAGTGGAGGCTTAGATATCATCATCGGAAATACACATCCTGACGTGTTTCCATCAACCTACCAGAAAGTGGGCCAGTCTATGTTGTGGCGAACCATTTTTGGTAGTGGTTTTATCTGTACGAGTGCTGACGGTGGAGCTGGAGATCAAAAGTCGGCATATAAGGCTGTCAGTGTCAGTGGAGGCACCTTGCCAGACTTTCTGACGTCTGAATCGTTTGGCGTACAGCCGCAGGCACTTTGTCCAGGATGTACTGCCTGTCAAGAGTGCAAGGCTATGGCCGACGGCACTACCTGGGACCAGCGTGAGAGGCAGAGGATAATTGAGGCAGGTTTAACACTAGACTTGCAGTCCAACAAGTGGACAGGTCAATATGCTTATATTGAAGATCCTCACACTTTACCCTACAATGAGAGTTTAGCCCGCAAAATTGCTGAAAAGGATCGTGCCAAGATGGTCAAGGAAGGTACCTATGGAATGTATGTGGAGGTATTCAACGACGCCATATCCAGAGGCGTATTTCAAAAAGCCACGCCTGAAGAATTGCAGTATGAAGGGCCTAAGTCTTGTTCATCAATAGTGGTTGCTTTCAAGGAGGATTCAAGTTCCACACCCATGAGATTGTGTGCAAATAGTTCTCTGACGTTCAAAGGTACCAGTTTTAATAACATAATGCTGGGAGGCCCGCCGCCAATGCAGAAGATTTTTTATCATTTGATGCTTTTCCGCGGTTACAAGGTTGGTATAACCGCGGATATTTCCAAGTTTTATAACTCCATCCTGGCCACAGAGTTCGACAGCCAGATGAAGAGAGTTTTATTTTCCCCGACGCCAGACGGTCCACTTGAAATTTACCTGACCAAAGTTGTGAATTTTGGCGAGTTGGCTGCGGGAAACTTGGCAGTTACAGCCCTGAAGTTGACGTCCCGCCTGTTCGGCGGAAAGAGTGAAGCAGAGGTCAAGGAGATGTATGGAGAGGGGCAGATAAACGGTAGTGAAATTGTTGCTAAACCTGAATTATGGAAGGAGCCACAAATACCTACCTACCCTGATGAGGAATTCAAGTTACCTCAGATTCCAGTTGCAGTCAAGCTTGAGAAGCACAGCTTCATAGATGACGTTATTTCGGGAGCAGGATCGAAGCCAGAAGCCAAGGAGATGATGAAAGAGGCCGACAGAATTATCGGCAAAGGTAGTTTTTCCTTCAAACAAGTCATTTATTCTGGAGATGATTGCCAGCCAACCAAGGTTCTCGGGCTGATATGGAAGCCAGCCACCGATGTGTTGTCCATCGCCACAAGAGTCAACCAAGATGGTAAAGTCAAGGGAAAGAAGGTGAAAGAGGATGCTGATTTGTACAACCTCCAGGACGCCTTGGACGAGAATCTGACAAAGAAGATGGTCCACAGGTTCGCCGCCCAAACCTTCGACCCGATCGGGCTTTGCAGCCCTATTCTGTTGAGAATTAAACTTGTCCTGCGGAAAACATGTTTGCTGAATTTGGGCTGGCAAGATTTCATTCCAAAAAGTCTACGGGATGAACTTGTTAAGTCGCTGGAGGACAGAGCTGAGGTCGCTAAATTGGAGTTTGACCATTGTGTGGTCCCGGAGGAACCAACTGGCCTTCCATCCTTGATGATGTTTTCGGATGGGTCATCAGAGGCTTATGCATGTAATGCATATTTGAGGTGGCCAACTAGACGAGGATTTGAAACGTTTCTGCTAGCCACCAAGTCAAGAGTTGCGCCGGTCAAGTGTGAATCAATTCCACGCCTTGAATTGATGGGGTGCCAGATGTCCACAAGGTTGTCAAAGTCCATCAGAGATGCCCTGCCCTTTGATATTATCAGAGTGATGTACTTTACTGATTCATCGTGTGTTTTATCACAAATAGTTTCCAACAGTGCTATGTTGAACACATTTAATTCTCATCGCATTGGAGAAATTCAATCTGCAACCAACAAGGATGACTGGAGGTGGGTCCCGGGGACACACAATGTTGCAGATTTGGGCACAAGAAGCACCTGCAAGGTATCAGATTTGGGACCAGGTTCCAGGTACAGATTGGGCCCAGAATGGTTGCGCCAGGATGAAAGTGCGTGGCCGGTGAAAACTGCCGAACAAGTCAAGCAGGATTTACCACCAGAGGAGTTGAATACCAAAATGGTTAAGTTATGTTCAATGAAAGTTGCCGGAGAAGCCGCTGAAGATGTCTTTAGGTTTAAGCACAGGAGATCATTTGGACAGGCCAAACGTATTATGGCAGCTGTCCTGCAAGTAGCGAACACCTGGTTGAAGAAGCTAAAGAGCAGACAAGAAGGTAAGACTACAGCCGCTGGTAGTCATGTAGCAGCCGCAGATTCTGTGTACAAGCCGTCTTTGTACAATTTTATGGCGGCGGCGGAACTTTTCATTGTGTCACGAAGCCAAGAGGATGAGTGGATAAATGACGCTAAAGGCAATTATGCGTCATTGAATCCATTAGTGCATGAAGTATCATTGACCTGGCCTGTCGTTGGTCCCGGAGGAAATTATGTGACCAGGGAGATGAGAATTCTTAAAATGGTTGGTCGTGGAGAGCCCGTCATTGACGCCATTACTGGTGGCCGTAAAATGATATTTGAAGACATGCCAGGTTTAATAATTTTGGAGCCTGGTAATTGGTTAGCTGCTGTTTTTATGAGAGAAGCGCATGTTGAGCTTCACTCTGGTGTCCGTGGAACTTTAGCTGAGAGCCGCCGTTGGTGCTGGATTGTGAAGGCAAGGAGGTTGTCCATCATGGAAGTGAAGAAGTGTTGGCCCTGCAGTGTTGAGAGGGCTAAGGAATGTCGTACTACCATGAAGGATGTGTTACCTGACAAGTTGGTCCCGAGCAGGCCTTTTGAAGCTGTGCAAGTCGACCTGATGGGTCCGCTGGTTACGAGGAGAGCTGCCGCCAAAACGAGGAGTCAGACAGCAATGAAGAAGGTGTGGGTGTTCGTGGTGGTCTGCAGGTTCTCAGGGGCGTTATGGTTAGATGCCTTGGAAAAGTATGATACCAGCAGTATCCTGTTGTCCCTGCGCAAGTTGGAGGCTGTTCATTGTCTGCCGAAGGTCATAGTAAGCGACATGGGCACACAATTATCCGGTGCTCGCAAGGTTTTAGAGCAGAAGTTGGGCAGCCAGGTAGAGTTTTCTTGGTCTCAGATCCCGGCCCGAGCCCACCATTTCATTGGGCAAGCTGAGAAAATGGTGGGATTAACCAAGAGATTGCTGTCCAAGAAGTTGGTGAATAGTTCTGTTAATTTCAACGAGCTCCTGGTGCTGTTGGCGGAGGTTAGCAAGTTAATGAATAGCAGACCATTGATGATAGAAGCTGCGAACGACGTGGAGAATTGGCGGCTGATTACCCCTGGCCAGCTGCTGGGAAATGTTGACCGCCAGCCGTTGTGCAATGTGGCGATGAAACCAGAGGACCAAATTTCCTCCAGGTTGAAGTTGTTAGAAGATTTGTCTGCCCAGTTTTGGACTGCCTACCGCCAGGAGATCCTACCGAAGATATTACGGATGTCCAAGTGGAAGGATGAGATGGCGGAGCCACTAGCTGACGGAGATATAGTTCTGGTTACGAGTACCAATCCGCTGATGAGATGTTTGAGGATGGGCCGAGTGACGAGAATTGAGGATGGGAGAAAGACTGCAAGAGTCTTGTTCAGGCTGACAGATAAATCTCCCCTGGAAGAACATGCTGTATCAGTCAGGCAGTTGTTAAAAATTATGATTAATAATTGATTCTTATTTTATGGAAATTGAGATTTTTTTTAGTAAAAAAGCCACATTTTCATATGCCTATTTTTATGCCTAAAATAAGAATCAAATGAAATGCGATTAAATTTTATTCTATTTCATATGCTCAAATTTAATTTTATTGAGTTTAAATTCTTTTCAAAAGTACAGTTC
Organism: Acartia tonsa; assembly: GCF_053477335.1. Lineage (NCBI taxonomy): Eukaryota > Metazoa > Arthropoda > Copepoda > Calanoida > Acartiidae > Acartia > Acartia tonsa. The sequence goes on from NC_137265.1 coordinate 17,658,673, forward strand.
ATTATAAAACTTACCTGAAAAGTTTACCTAAAAGGAATAAATGTGTCGAGGTTGCGTGATTCGATATTTATTCTAAGAAAAAAATCAATTATTTTTAGCAGATTTTTTTAAAAAGAAAGTATATATGAATTTCAATCAAGTAAAACATTTTTATTCAGATCAAGGAATGATTGAAAATTCATATTTAAAGTCTCATATATTTTTTACAAAGAAAAATTGGTATTTTTTTTATAATTCCGATGAAAATTCTAACGAAGATATTATTATTTTGCTATTCTTTAAGTATTAAAAAGTTTATTGTTGATTAAGATAGTACAGTTCTTATTCATTAAGTTTGAAAAACTTTCTGCCCAAGGATTTTGAAATATTTTTTCTTACTACTCTTTTTGATGCTTAACAAATTTAGTTTTAAGTACCTATAAATCTTAATTTTCTTGTCTAAGATTTATTTCGTTTTTTTTTACCATTATTTGTTTACATTTCAACCTGATTTCGTAGGTACTTATTGATTTATTAATAATGATTTGTTACCTATTGATTATGAAATGATTATTATTTAGTATAGTTGTTATATTTACAACATCATGATTAATAGGATTATCTATTTTAGGATGGTGTATGTGATCTTGTGATTGTCATGTGCATGGAATGTTGTATGGTACAAACCAATCCCCATCCTTCTATCCTAAAATGTGAGGTATTATGAGTCCTAGTGAGGAGTATAATATTGTGTATGCATTTCACGGGGTTTCATTTAGTTAGGAGCAAAATTGTCACGTTTTCGGGATGTGGCCATTCTCATGTGATTATGGTGAGTTGAGTTTAGTGAGAAATGTTGCTAGTGCTCAGCGCAAAAAAAACCTTGAATCTCGTTAAGGAAGTTAATTTGACTTTCAAACGGGGGGTGTGTCTTAACCTCTTTTCGAGGAAGCTTTGTGTTTATCAAGTTCGAAATTAATTCCTTATCATTATCCTGAAACTAAGCGCAAATGTCGTCTTTTTTGGCTTTCCTTCATAGTGTGACGCGGCATGGATTGTTTATATATTTTGATGCGCACGTTCGTTACTTTTGAATGAGATATGAGTGTGTGAAGATTTCGGAGAACAAAATTGGGCCTATCATTGGTCTCATAGTGTGTGAACGACCCTAGTATACCAGGGATTTGAAACCATAAGAACTTCAGGTAGAATTTGTTATTTTTATTAAGAAGAATGGTGTATAGGACGATTATATGTAGTTTTAAAAAAGGCTTTAGCCAGCTAAACATGAAACTTAATAATGATTAATATATGTTTTAGTATTTTTTATGTGCCTTTATTTTTGCATTTAACAATGATTTATTAAACCAAATAATTTTCCTTTAAAGCCAAAGTTTCCAAAGATTCTTAACGGAAGAGAAAAATGATTTTTAAAAAGCAATTAAGATTACGTGGTTATAAATAACTGGAATTATGAACTAATTGATTTTGTAATTTCAGGACTTTGAAATAATTTCATCAATAAATCTATATTCAAACCTGCTGTTGAAACTTGATGGTTCCTGGTATTGGGGGTTTGTATGTTCGCCAACAGATCTCGAGAACTTCCCGCTAATTCGGAAGTCATACTCAACCAAAGTGTCATGGTTGAGACAAATATGTCCATCAGTCCCTAATTAACGGGTAGCTCTTTTCGTTGATTTTAGGCATGTTAGAATTGTTCTATCGATTTCAAACTTTTTTATGGTGTTTTCTGTAACAGTTAGGTACAACGTAGAAAGCGTAGCAACTCTATAATCGTTAAAAGAAACATACTAATTTTCTAACTTTTTTGATATTTTTTTTGTATGATAAATTATCCTCTTCATCTGATTTTTCTTTTTGAATAATTATAGACTGATAGTAATAAAGATATTAAAGTTTAACATTTAAGTATGTAACTTCAGCTTATCAAGTTTTGATACTCTACAACTTAACTTCCTCTAAAAAGAGTGCATTTATAAATTTAAAATTGTTAAGAAATGCACTATGTATTTAAAATATTTAGTTAAATACCTATATGTAATTGATCATTTTTATTTTAATTTTATTTTTGACAAAGACTTTAAATTTGTGTTTCAATATATTTGGCTCTTAATATATTTTATATAGGATGTAAAATATCATAATAAATAAAGATATATATAGAGGGAGAGCATTGCAAATTGTATCATGCTGGTACACAAGGTTTTCTAAACACCTTCCCTATTTCTGTCTTAAAAACTTTGGAACTTTTTATTTAGCAACGTATCAACTTTTCCACAAATAATTTTAATCTATAGAAAGGGAATTTTGTGTATCATAATAATTAGGTGTATATCAATTTTATTATCCATAGTCCTTATTAAACCTAGATTTTTCCTATGTTCTCTTAGAAATAAAATTAAAGGAATCCTGCAGTAAACACACCGCTTTAACTGCAGGCTTCCTTTAAGTATGTGTTATTTTAGTGTACCCACGATAGGAGAGATAGATTTGTTTGGTGGAAAACTTGTATTTATAGAGGATATGCTTTTTATCAATGATGATATTGTTCAACAACTAAATGAAAAATTCAGGTAAAAAATTTGAAAAAAACAAGAATGACAATATTCAAAAGTAAGCCTAAAACATGGATGGAAAAACGATCATTACGGACCTTTTGTAGGATTAGGTCTTTTGTAATTTAGGTCTTCTGTAGCAACGTCATATTTAAAGTCTCATTTTCTCAACACTCACGGACTGAGGGAAGGAAGGACAAAAGCAAAAGCTACTAAAAAGATAATTTAGCCCATAATCAAGACTTTTAAATTGAAAAACAGAGTAAATTTTTCTATAGATTATATATATTTTATTAAATATTGACTAAGTTTAATTTTTTTCACGTTGTCTATAAATCAGATAAAATTTTCGTCAAATTGCTGTATTTCTTAATTATCTAATATATGATTTTTTTTGGCAGAGCTCAATAAATAATCAATTTGTTTAGATATTTAGAAACTGGACCTCTGATTACTTCTCCATGGCTTGAATCTCAGTACCTATCTCATGCCTATAGGTAATGTTATCTTGTAAGAATAGATTTATTAACTTAGATGGACTCTCAGATAGTTTGTTAAAACTGACTGCTTGGGCTTGTGAAGAAACTATGTGAGTTCCTTGAATCTCAGTACCTCTCTCATGCTTATAGGTAATGTTATCTTGTACAATAGATTTATTACTCAAGATGGGCTCTCAGTTAGTTTTTCAAAACTGATTACTTGGGCATGTGAAGAAACTATGTGAGTATCTTAGGTTAAAAAGTTCTATTTTGTACTTTTTTTGACAAAGGTATAACGAAATACATGATAAACTATTGCTACAAAACTAAGGGACTCTAATTTTCTGTGATGATTTTTGAGTATTTTGTTTCAAGATACATATTAGGGATGGTTTTTTTTGACTATTTTTAACCTATTTTATGTACAAATTTATTAAAATATATATCATAATGATAAAAGTAATAATAGCATATGGTAAACACGAAAACAACATTAATTTTCACTTTGTACTGAATTAAAAATAATTGATTTCTACTTAATAATAAGCTGTTGAATATTAATCATCGATGTAAGTATTCTTTTATAAATATATTTTACAATATTTGATTTAAGCATATTTAAGAAGCCATTCACAAAAGATTACTTTTAATAAGATTAGGATTTGCTCAAGAAACCTTTAATATTATGTATTTCCTAAGAATACTTAAGGTGCTTATAAATATAAAATATTAGAACAACATATTTTAATTACTCTAATAGGAATGGATACTGTGATATATTCTTCCACACCCTCGCATGAAATATCCAGCTGGCTAATAAAACGATATCCCCACTCATAAATTTACCCCATTCCCTCCCCTAACAATGGATAAACGTATTGACCAATATCCGAGGACTATATTATCAAACTAAATTGCCAATTTATAGCAGAAAGAGTTTGGGGACTTAAGGGGGTCAGTATGATTTTAATGAATAAAATCATCCTTTCTCACCGAATACGTTGGAGAAGGACTCGAACTACCCCCAGAGCTTTTCAAAACTTAGGGCCATTCGCATTCCGTCCGTCTGTATTTTTTTGCATAAAAAGGTATCCTTTAATTTAGCAATTTTGCAACAAATTCACATGGATTTTGTATTGACTTTTTTTCAATTTGAAATTTATACTCTCCTTATTAAGTTCCAGCACTCTGGATAATGAGATGTTAATAATCGTTTGCCCTAACGTCTGAATTTAGAGCTTTGCTTTTAAGAAAGTTTTCATCCTTGTTTTTTTTTCTCCAGGTATTTAAGCCGGAGTCCAGATTTTTCCTTTCTTACAGTGTATATGAACCTGACAAGCCCACTTGGATCCTACGCACCTAACATCTGTAAGTAATTTAAGAATTTACGTTAATATATAAACCACGGCTGTGGCTTAACACGTAGTGCATCAACATAGGTTCGAATCTGCCAAGCACCGCGTCATTAATAAAGACATTAAAATGATTCCTACTGCATCTGTGTCAGGTGCTCGACATAAATAGTTAGACTAGAGTATGGAGAATGCCTTGGCAACGCATTACCATACCCAGATAGGACTTCCAGACAAAGGTCGTGCAATTAAAGTTTTAGTTGTCTGTTGATTTACCCAATACCCATTAAGTGCATGAGCTGTCTCAAGCTTATAAATGTCTTGTGAAGGTTTTAGACTATTCTAATCTAACTCCACAACTCCTCCCCTAGAGGTTAGAAGCGAAGAAAATTGTTTGTATAAAATAAAAAAAATATTAAATCAATATTTGAAAAGAATTGTTAATTCCATTGTTTGATTTTAAAGAATTATTAATTTGCAGTGCACAAAATTATTAAACACTTTAGTTTAATAATCTAGTTTTAGAGAAGAAGCTCTACAAGTTGTTTTTGTCGTCGGTTAGTTTTTAAGATATTATTAACTTGGTCCCCAAAGTTTTACAATTAGGTATTTTATTTGTTAGCTTAACAACTCTCTCTCTCTCTCTTTCTCTCTCTCTCTCTCTCTCTCTCTCTCTCTCTCTCTCTCTCTCTCTCTTTCTCTCTCTCTGTCTCTATATTTATCTATCTATCTATCTATCTTTCTTTCACACACAATCTCCATCTCTGTCTCTGTCTCTCTCTCTCTGTCTCTCTCTGTCTCTTTCTGTCTCTCTCTCTCTCTCTCTGTCTCTGTCGGTCTGCCTCTCTCTCTCTGTCTCTCACTCTGTCTCTCACTCTGTCTCTCACTCTGTCTCTCACTCTGTCTCTGTCTCTCTCTCTGTCTCTCTGTCTCTCTCTCTGTCTCTCACCCTCTGTCTCTCTCTCTCTGTCTGTCTCTCTCTGTCTGTCTCTCTCTGTTTCTCTCTGTCTCTCTCTGTCACTCTGTCTCTGTCTCTCTCTCTCTCTCTCTCTCTCTCAATCCCTCTTTCTTTATAAGATATAATTTCTCATAAATAAGCTGTGCTACCATTGAACTTACTTGTTCTTGATCATAAATAAAGGAATTTTATAAATTATCATTAATTATCAAATTTTGATTATGGAAAGAGAACGAAGTAGTTGGTTTGATTTTCACAGTAGCTTTTCTGCTAATTCTAGCTCCTGCGGGGTCATTACCTAACCCTGTGGAGCAATCATTAACATTTACCTAACCTAAGCTAACCTAAAATAATCTGTCAAAAGCTACAATGAAAATACCCGCTACTTCGTTTTTTTTCCATGATCTTTAAACTTTAACATTTAATGTAACTGTATTGCTAAACTTTTAATGGTCTTATATATCCCTTTGTCGTAATTCTTTTTTCTATAACAAGTGTTTTTATCAGTTATAAAAAATGTTTATCAACTTAAGTGGGAAATTTTTTAAGTGGCTCTTGATGAAATCAAATGCTTTGCAAACATAGAGAATCTTGAGATTCGAGAAAATTTTTTATGATTCTATGATTAAGGAAGGGACTATGGATAGTTTATTTAAAGAAAAAATGATGTTATTGTTGTTTGATGACCTATGATCGTACAATGTAAAATTATCAACCAAACAAAATAATAGTATAATTGTATTTTGACTGTTTAAAAGTCTTCCAGTAGGGCTTCAACCCGATTAATATTCGCTGGAATAGAACTGGTTCTCATCCATACTGAAAAATCATGAATAGCATCATATTTCAGAAAAATTTCCACAAAAATTTTAATAAAAATCATAAAATCAATACCAGTTTTGTTAGACGGGCCTCTAATGTTTCTCATTAATATCTGCGGAAAGCTGTCTATAATACTACTAGAGTTGGCTCGATATAACTATCTCGCTATTGGCTAGGTTTATTCAATGATTTATTTACTTTTTTTGGATTTACAATATAAAATTCGCTCTATATTTCTATAAAATCCTTTCGTGGCATTCTTTTACTAAAAACCCACTTTGTATTGGCATAGTTTAATAACCAATTCAAAATTAATCTAATAACCTTTACAAACTGACATTTAAATTCATACTTTTTATTTCACAAATTCACTCTCTTTAGATTTTTTTGAAAAAGACGACATTGAATATGTTTTTGAAAACATGTTGTGTTCATCACAACATGTTGTAACATACACAGGGGTGGGTTTATATAAAAAGAATGATGCGTTATTTTTTTTATCTTTCCTTTGTCATGAAATCTATGTACTTTTCTCTGTCTCTCTTTATCTCCCCCTCTCTGTCTCTTTTTCTCTCTCTCTCTCTGTCAACAATATTTTCTAAAACAATATTTTTCAATTTTATATACTTTAGCATGTAAAGTAAGGCTGTAAAATTGTAATCATTATCTAATGCTGATGTGGCTCATTTGGTTAAGGCGTCAGGTTTGAGATGTCAAGTTTCAAGGTGGGTGGTTCAAGACTCACCACTGAAACATTATTTTTCTTTCAATTTTATATACTTTGGCATGTTGAATAAGGCTGTAAAACATTAGTCATTGTCTCATGTGATTTAGCTCTTTTGGTTAAGACGTCAGGTTTGAGGTGTCAAGTTTCAAGGTGGGTGGTTCAAGACTCACCACTGAAACATTATTTTTTTTAAATCTTATTTATTTTGGTACATAAACTAAGGCTGTAAAACAATAGTGATTGTCTCTTGCTGAATCAGCTCTTTTGATTAAGGTGATTTAACTCTTTTGGTAAAGGCGTCAGGTTTGAGATGTCAAGTTTCAAGGTGGATGGTTCCAGACTCACCACTGAAACATTATTTTTCTTTCAATCTTATATAATTTGGAATGTTTACTAAGGCTGTAAAACTATAGTAATTGTCTCATTCTGATTTAGCTCTTTTAGTTAAGATATCAGGTTGAAGATGTCAAGTTTCAAGGTGGGTTGTTCAAGACTCACCACTGAAACATTATTTTTTTAAAAATCTTATATACTTTGGCATGTAAATTAAGGCTGTAAAACTATAATTAATGTCTCATACTGATTTAGCTCTTTTGGTTAAGGCGTCAGGTTTGAGATGTCAAGTTTCAAGGTGGGTGGTTCAAGACTCACCACTGAAACAATATTTTTTCTTTCAATTTTATATACTTTGGCATAAAAACTAAGGCTGTAAAACATTGGTTATTGTCACATGTGATTTAGCTCTTTTTATTTTTTTTAAATCTTATTTATTTTGGTACATAAATTAAGGCTGTAAAACAATAGTGAGGCTGTAAAATTGTAATCATTATCTAATGCTGATGTGGCTCTTTTGATTAAGGTGTCAGATTGAAGATGTCAAGTTTCAAGGTGGGTTGTTCAAGACTCACCACTGAAACATTATTTTTTTAAAAATCTTATATACTTTGGCATGTAAATTAAGGCTGTAAAACTATAAAATTGTTTCATACTTATTTAGCTCTTTTGGTTAAGGCGTCAGGTTTGAGATGTCAAGTTTCAAGGTGGGTGGTTCAAGACTCACCACTAAAACATTATTTTTTTCAATCTTATTTACTTTGGCATGTAAACTAAGGCTGTAAAACAATAGTAACTATTTCATGATAATTTAGCTGTTTTGGTAAAGGCGTCAGGTTTGAGATGTCAAGTTTCAAGGTGGATGGTTCCAGACTCACCACTGAAACATTATTTTTCTTTCAATCTTATATACTTTGGATTGTTTACTAAGGCTGTAAAACTATAATAATTGTCTCATGCTTATTTAGCTCTTTTGGTTTTGGTTGAGATGTCAAGTTTCAAGGTGGGTGGTTCAAGACTCACCACTGAAACATTATTTTTTTTCTCAATCTTATTTACTTTGGCATGTAAACTAAGGCTGTAAAACTGTAATAATTGTCTCATACTGATTTAGCTCTTTTGGTTAAGGCGTCAGATTTGAGATGTTAAGTTTCAAGGTGGGTGGTTTAAGACTCACCACTGAAACATTATTTTTTTTTCAATCTTATTTACTTTGGCATGTAAACTAAGGCTGTAAAACAATAGTAATTATCTCATGATAATTTAGCTCTTTTGGTAAAGGCATTAGGTTTGAGATGTCAAGTTTCAAGGTGGATGGTTCCAGACTCACCACTGAAACATTATTTGTCTTTCAATCTTATATACTTTGGAATGTTTACTAAGGCTGTAAAACTATAGTAATTGTCTCATGCTGATATAGCTCTTTTGGTTAAGACGTCAGGTATGAGATGTCAAGTTTCAAGGTGGGTGGTTCAAGACTCACCACTGAAACATTATTTTTTTCAATCTTTTTTACTTTGGCATGTAAACTAAGGCTGTAAAATAATAGTAATTGTCTTATGCTGAATTAGCTCTTTTGGTTAAGGCGTCAGGTTTGAGATGTAAAGTTTCAAGGTGGGTGGTTCAAGACTCACCACTGAAACAATGTTTTTTTAATCTTATATACTTTGGCATGTAATAGCTTTTTGATATTTTAAGTGACTGTTGGTATAAGGTAAATGTTTAAAAATATTTTTTTTACTTTTACCAAATATTAATTATTATCTCAGAGAGTGAAAATGATAATTAGTGTTAAGGGAATAAAGGTACTAAGAAAGAGAGGGAATGTCTGATTGAGCCAATAGGAGAATCGCATCGGAATTTACATTGGATCTCATTGGTTGAAATTATGTACACATTTTCCTACGAAGGCATGTTTTTTTTCATTTCATACATACATAAAAGTCAGCTGTTAACAGTATATTTTCTTAGTAGAAAGCTTTGCGGAATCAGAATTAATTGCCCAAAAATTTCGTTTACAATTTGAAAGCTTGAAACAAAGTTGGATTCTAAAAAAAAAGTTAGGCTGGCAACTCGCTGGTGTGGCAAAATTATTTTTGTGAAAAATCCTCCAAAATCGAATAAAAAAATTTACCAAAATGAAATAAAATCTTAAGAGGTTTATTAACATATGATTTTGTTTAATTTTTGTAGATTTTTAATGTGCTTTTGGATGATTTTTCACAAAAATAATTTTGCCTCACTATCGAATAGTGAGTCTATCATTTTTTAAGAATCCACATCAGCTTGAGTCGAAAGTAAACAATACTTTTGTCTGCTAGGAATGTTCTCTCTTAGATTTGACGAAAAAAGGGTTCAGAATATTCTTCTACTCTTCTATTTCTATTGTTAAGGGTAGATTTGAACCATCTGACCTGAACTGGAACCTCATCTCTACCCCTGAGCTACAATGACAGACATGAAAGAGAGTAAAATTTTAAATTATACTATAAGAATTATGTTTTTGTCTATCTTGTCTTTTTTCACCACTGATAATTGGTCTCCATCATAGCTCAATTATAGAATGTCGGTTACCTTATCCGTATGATGCGGGTTCGAGGCTCTCCGAGAGGGGCGGGGTTTTTGTAGTTGTTAAAAATTGGAAGAATTTATTAAACAAAAGTTGTCACAAATATAGGTATTAAATAAATGCACCAGGAAGAACTATCCTTAGTTCCTGCAGTTACTTCATATCATTAAATAATTAGCCTTCATGAAAATTTAAATTTTAAAGATGCCTCCTAAAAATTTTGTTTCAAAGTAATTTGAAGAAGGTCTGGAATTATTATTTTAAAATTAAGTTTCTATATTTGCAAAAGATTGTGCTGTCAAATACTTTCACATTATTTTTACATCCAGTAAAATATTGCGAGAGATTTGGGTAGCTTTTCCCTTATACCTAAACCAATGTGATGGGCCTAACCTGACCTAAATTATCAAAGAAACAAAAGAAAAACAAAAAAGGTGCGGGGGTTATCAATGTGCTACCAAGGTAATTTGTGTATAAGTGCCTAAAAGTCTTGATCGTAACTTTAGAAAAATATCTAAATATCAAATACTATTAAATTTATTATTTAAATATCCTATAAACTGAAATACATATATGAGATTCTTGCTATAAAAATCAATATTATAAAGAAGTAAGGTTTCCTGTCCAAAACAAAAAATCTGGGTATTGGCTGATCTAAAATTCAGTGAAGCCTCATGAATATATCTTGAGGCGGTTTTAGGCTAGCTTCTTTCTAATAAGGAGCGCAACTACTCGTTATTTAAATTTTCTTACCTGTATTTTAGACCAGCCTGACCTGACCTCCAGGTACATACTGCTGGCTCCAAATAACCTGGCATTCTCATCAATTCTTCCCAGAACTTCAGAGGATGACCCTTTTCTACAGGTATGAAACATTTGTGTTTGTGTGTTTGAAAGAGAAAAAGATTAACAAGAAATTACTTTTTATTACACGACCTTTCTCTAGGAATCTACCTTCCCCTCACCTTAAAAAAAGAGCTTCGAAGTCTTTGAAATCTTCTGGGTAAAAATTAGGGCTCGGCACCAGCGTTTTAATTTTTTTCTAAAAGAAGGATTGCCATTTTTGGGTCAGGTTTAGACTTCCAGCTGATTTTAAAAATTGTAAAGGTTGATTCTCTGAGAATTAGAGGCGGGTGCCTAGCCCTGGTAAAACTAACTATTTTGAAATTTAAGGATGAAACCCGTCTTGGAATGTTGTTGGACCATCTTATTATTGGAAACTTTACCATGGCTGACATCTCAACTGTCAACTCGGTAAAAACTATTTCTGGAAAAACCATAGATGTGTTCCAAAATGAAACAGGTAAAAAGTTGAAAATAATTTTGTTCAAGGAAAATTAAGAATTTTTAGGGCTTCTTTAGGTTTTATCAGGGAGAAGGAGGTTTATCACACAAGTCCCCAAAATTTTAAAACAACGATTTCTTATTCGTTGACTTAACAACTCTGATTGGTTTATTTATTAAGCATAGTTCAGTTTCAGCCACTAACTGAACTATACAGAAGGGGCAATTTTGTGTATCATCATTCGGGATGTACATCAATTTATCGGCCATTGTCTTATCCCTTTAGATACCTGGGTTTTATTTTTAAATGTGCGTCAATCTGTAACTTAAATAATTTTTAAAAAATACTTGCCGAAAGCTTTTCATTTCATTTTTTAAAAAGAAGATTAATTCGTAGCACTGATACTCTATAATCAACAGTTTCAACCGTTGCGCAAAATAACAAGGAGAATGGGGACATTGGATTGAAAAACATTGTACCCAAAGTTTTTACTGTATTATCCCATGCCTTGGCTTAAAAACTTCGATTATTTGCTTTTATTCAATTTGATTGGTTGGTACCAAACTATTATTAAACTTTTCAACCAGTAATTGCAATCTACAAATGAGTAATGTCGTTTGTGATAATAAAATTACCATTTGTATGTAAAAAAATCAAATATATGGTATGGTTAACAGGAAAACGAAGCTAGTAAAAGTGGCTGACTCAGATTATGACATAAAAAAATTATCCAATGAGAGGCTACTATAAATTTTACAATTGGTCAATTACAGTGTATACTGGCATCTCATTGGTTAATTTTTTTTGATGTCATAATCTGAGTCAGCCACTTTTACTAGCTTCAGGAAAACTAAAAAATTTATATTTGTTATATGGGCATTATTTTTTATTTCTTTTTTTTAAGAAGATTAATTCTTATGAAACTATAATGTTATCTATCTAATAGGCAAAGAAAAATTTATCCTCTTAAAATTAGCTTAGAGTAAAATTTATAAGGCTTTAAAATATCTAAAAGGTAACAGAAATCATACATTTATATAATTAAAAAAACGTTTTTTAACTAAACAAATGTCACTCATTTTGAAAGAAATTGGCCTTGTTGATTTTCTTGTTTATTTATTACTAGCGTCTACGCCCCTAGAGACCTCTAGGTAGCACTTGAGAGTTGAGGGGAGAGTTGAATTCGTATCGAATTTTATTTTCGATTTAAAAGGAGAAAAAGCGATAGAAAAAGTTTAGGGACAGTCGACCCCCAACCCCATTTTTAATTTTTGTTTAAAATATTTTTTTTTTAAATTTGGTGAAGGGAATTTTTTTTTTCTAGGGGTAATTTTTCATGGGATGGCGGAGATACCCTCTTCCAAAATATTTATAAACTTTCCATGGACACATAAGAAGTTTCACTGTAAAGAAAAAAATAATTTGGTTCAGCGATTAGCGAGATTCTTCGCTACAAAGTAAATAAGCCTACTATTTTTAATAATGGATATGCCAAAGCATTTAATACAATAATTTAGTACCCAGCCCAATTTAAACATTTTAACATATTAATTTTTTTAAATGTTCGTTTGATAATTAATTTTTGCCCCGTGGAAAAGACTGATGATATATCCTTTTTTAGGTATCTACCTTATTCATGGCGATAAACAGGCTAGAATAACCAACGAAACTATTTATGTCTATAATTTGGGAATGATTATTCCAATAGACTCTGTCTTATTTCCTGATCAATATCCACAGATTGTTGAAGAAACAACAATAGCAATATCAACAACAACTTTGGAAGAAGAAACAGAATCTCCATCAACAACTACATTGGTAACAACAACATCATCTGATGTATCATCAACTGATAAAATCTTTACCTTCCCGGATTTTTTGGACGTTTTTGAAACAACTACAGCATTCAGCAAAGCCGAGAGGAGTAAGTTGATAAATTCCGCCATTTTGTTTCCTTCGCGGCCATCAGAGAATTTTAAAGTATTCCAAGAATTGAACACTGGTGACATTGTGGCAGAAAGATTTGTTGACAAGCGTACTTTTGAAAATGGCGCCATTTTGAACCCAAGCCGAGAGGCAGCCATCTTGAATCCAAGTGCCGCGAATTTAAAACCTTTGGGCGCCATTTTGAAAACGGCAACAGAAAGCTCCAGTCTTGGGATTGAAAATCTGTTCAGAAATGATCAGGTAAAACATTTTAAAGTTGTATTTTATGTATATTACAAGTTCAGTGGCACATATACAAATAATTGTTCTCCACATATTTTTCCATATTTTCTTCAGGGGCGTCCAAGCTTTTTTTTTGGGGGGGGGTAAAAAATTTTAGGGGGGGGGGTAATTCATGTTTGGGGGGGGTAAAATGGCGCGCGAAGCGCGCCGAAATTTTTTTTTACCCCCCCCAAAATTTTTACCCCGGGGGTAAAATTTGATTGGGGGGGGGTAATTACCCCCCCTAAAGTCTGTTGGGGGGGGTAAATACTCCCCCCAAATCTGTTGGGGGGGGTAATTACCCCCCCCAAACTAATTTACCCCGGGGGTAAAATTTTTTGGGGGGTAATTTAATTATGTAAAAAAGCACCTACCTAATCTATTAAGTTAATAAGTACTATCCTATAACATAAAGTAGTAAGTAAGGTTTATTTGACTATAGCTTTAGATTTCATTACTTTTAATAATGAGTTCTCCTTTTAAGGAAAGCTTCACATAGATCCCATGATGGTTCCACACTATTATAGGTCAATCCTTTGAGTGGTTTTAGGCTATTTTTCTCCTCCCTTTTTACCCTTTAGAAAACACGAGTTCTTAGATGCTTAGGGCGCCACTACTATTCAAATATATAGTAGTATATCATTCTTTAGAACATAAAAATACAATAATTAACTCACTAACCAATGAACCAATATGATTATACTTTAAAGTGAAGCGTCTTATAGGTCCTGGTAAGTTTTATAACTAGTTTACTCCCTCCCCCCCAAAAAAAAATTTTCAGTAAAATTTTTTTTAAGAACATTCAATTTGGGGGGGGTAAATACCCCCCCAAAAAAAATTTTTTTAAAGAACATTTATTTTGGGGGGGGGTAATTACCCCCCCCCCAAAATCGTTGGGGGTGCCTACGGCACCCCCAAGGTAGGGGTAATTTTTTTTTGGGGGGGGTATTGTTCACAAAATTTTGGGGGTGCCAAATGGCCCATTACCCCCCCCCCCTTGGACGCCTATGTTTCTTATACTGAATTCTTGATGATTCAAATTAACTCTTGATATCAGAGAAGGAGAAGATTTTAGACTATAAATTACACTTTTCCCCAAGATTTTGTAACCACGTTACCTTACTCGTTGGCTCAAAATATTTTTGTTACCTATATCTTATTATTGTTGGTTGATTTCAAACTAGAAGTGTCCAAACTTTTCAATCAATAATTTTTGTTTGTCATCATTTAGAATTTATTACAATTTATAGTTCACTGTCTTATCCCCATATGCTTCCTGCTTGTTGCAGATTACTGTTCCTTTTCCACCTTTTTTTATGTTGATCAACCTATGAACATAATTATCCTTGTTTTAGTTTGAGGAAAATACAGAATTTTCAACACCGAAGAAAGCATTACGAAGGTAAAATAAAATATATAATTATTACAAGGACGGAAAGGTACAAGATTAATTTTATAATATTTTAGTTAACGATGTTTGGCTTAGGTCATACTAAGTTTATTTTGTTAAAAAAATAAAGATTTCCCCCCATTCTTTCTTTTATTAAATTTTTTATACTATTATGTCAATAATTTTTTATGGATAAAGGGACAATTGTGTATTTTTTTTATATCCCCCCTCCTAAGATTAAATACACTCTTTTAAAAGCTTGGATCTTTGACGAAATGGCAATTTTATGCATATTTTGCATTAGGATTGAAGAAAGGTATCCTGGCAGCCTAATTGGGCTGTTCTTCA
The DNA here is from genome assembly GCF_053477335.1 of Acartia tonsa. Classification (NCBI taxonomy): domain Eukaryota; kingdom Metazoa; phylum Arthropoda; class Copepoda; order Calanoida; family Acartiidae; genus Acartia; species Acartia tonsa. Next base: position 17,673,702 of record NC_137265.1, read on the forward strand.
GAGAAAATGATAGCAATGAAGCCTTTACAGAATCTTTACAAACAACAGAACAGGTATTTTTAGTAGCTACGTTTCTATATGAGTCAGAGTTGGTAGTTGAAGAGCAATGCCAATTTATCCATTACTAAAACAACAATAAGAAGTAGAAAATTGATTATATACAGGATACTGTTTAAGGAATGTTTACTTTTTTAGTATTTGATTATAGAGATGCTTTGCTTGTAATATTATATCTTGTCAAAAGATTCCTAATACTTAAAGTCATAATTATATCCAAAATTGATGTCAAAAAAGTTAAAAATCTTAATATTTTAAATTATCACGCTAAGTTTAAAATCGATGGGACAGTTCTTGATAATTGTTATCCATTACGGATGTACTGACAGAACCAAACTATAGGAAAGCTTGGCTAAAACATATTTTTTGATATTTAAAAATCCATCTTTGTTAGGTTACAAGCAGATCAAACAGCTCTAAAAAGAAGAAAGTAGTTTATGTCAACAATAAACGACTAGAAATTGATTACAAATAGATTTTATGTAATTTTTTTTACTATTATGTCTTCCATTTTATATTATTAAATATGTGTTATATGTATTATATTTTGTGTAAAATAAATAATATATAATCTAAGAAAAGTTATTAATTAAATACTGTGGAAAAGTCAAACTTACAATAATTTTAAAGATTATATATATATGTTAGATTCTATTTCGCAAAAACCTTTTCATAACTGTCCATGTTAAACATGGGAATATTGTATTGACCTCGGATAAAAAAAAAGATATTTTCAAAATGCATGTTTATATTATATCAGCTACAACCACTATTTTAAGAAGCCATAATGTAACAATTTAAATTTTAAAAAAATTGCTATCTTTGATCTATCCTATTTAATCTATCCTATGATTACAGAAATGTATTATGCTTAAGAGGTTCTTACCCTCTAGAGTTTAGTAAGCTCTTGTATCTACAAGTGCTAATTTATCTATGTTTATGGTCCTGACTCTCTGAAATTAGAATTCAGATGCACACGGAGATGTTTGGAAGTATTAATCATATGGCCAATAGTAGATTGGTGAACGTCTATGTATATTAAATTACAAGCTTACCTGCAAAAGTTTTTCGTTTGTCTTAGTCTGATTTTAGAGCTTCGATTTGTATGTTATTTTTAATCCTTGTTTAAAGTGGTTTTCCTTACTTTAAACTGGATTTGAATGATTTTTATTTGAGAAAGTTTAAAGAAATGAGATTAAAAATCTTAGTACAGAGGTTTGTTTTTCTTTGAAATCAAATTGGCAACAAAAATATTTTTATCAATTTCATAATTTAAATTTGCTAAATATTTTTAAGCAAAAATTTTCATAAATGATTTTTTTTGATAATAAAATATAATAAATTTTGAGATTAATTTTAAAAAAATATTTGTATGCTTTCTTTAGGGAAATAAAACGATTATAAAAAGGCTAGTAATAAATACTTTGGGGACTACCATTGAGAGATTTTTTACTTAGTCAAATTAGGTTTCTCATATGGACCTTACGTATTTGCCAGTTCTTTCATTCAGTAGGAGAGGAGGAGATGGCGTAAAGAGAGTTATTTATCCAGCTGTGAGTATCACTCAGCCCCCTGTAAAACAATATTGAAATTTTTTGTAAAATTCACCAAATTCTAAACCACCTGTATATTTTCCTTAGGAGGCTTCTTTTCTTAAGTAAATGTCCCGAGGCTACTTTGTCCGAGGCTACTTTGTCCCAGGCTACTTTGTCTGAGGCTACTTAGTCCAAGTTCCGTCTCAACCAACTCCAACCTACTTTGGCCAATGAATCAAGGACATCCAAGGGAAGGGATGTATTGGGGATACAAACCTACCAAATAAAAAATATTTTTGCGATGCCATTATCTCCTCTCGCATAAACTTCGTGCAACATCAGAAACTCACCCCCCCCCCCCCAAAAAAAAAATAAATTATATTGAAGCGAGGACGGAGAAGATTATTATTATGCTTAATCCTTGCGGGGCTACACAGTGCACAATATAACCTAACCTAACCTAAAAAAAATATAAAATTACCCTACAACCTTATTTTCGATATTTCAAAGTAAAGGTGAAAGGGGTTTATGGTTTCTACTCCGCACTTTAGGTGAAACCTCCAAATTCCCATTTGCAACTAATATTTGGGAAATCCCTGATTTAGTAACAATTATGCAATGCTATTAGATAAAATATATAGAAATTAGATATTTTACAGTGGGTAGCTCTTATAAAGCTCTCTTGAAAATTTTTAATTAAATGCTTCGTAGTTTCCCTACTTCAAAGATGACGATTTTTATTCAAGAAATTTATTAGAGTGCAGCTTATGGGAACTGCCCCTCAAATGTCTGTAAAACTCGTTTTGTCATTTGTAAGCTTAAAAACATTGAGGGGTTAGATTGATTGATTAAATAATTGTTCAAAGTACAATGTAAAAGCTTTCAACTCATAATTTTAAACTAGATAAAAGGGTTATTTTGTTTATCATAACTGTGGATTACATCAATGTCAATGATATCTACTAATTAAACAACATTAGTTTATCGTTCTTCTTGAACTGAACATGTTGCTATATGTAGGTTAAGTTATACCCAAAATATAACCAATCCTTTGATTGCACGACCATCATCAATAAGCTCTACTGTCATGGATAGGAGTTGGGTCTGTTTATAGACCAATGCATACCTCCTACTTTAGATATTATTGTCACATGCCAGACATAACAGCAGTATGTACCATTTGTTACGTCGCTAGTATGTTGCAGTCTGGTGCAAAACTCGACACAGGCACAAACACAAAAAAAATAATTAAATTAATTTATTTTTGAATCACTTGTGACCACGCCTAGATTTAAATCTCTTGTATAATGTATATATGTACATAGATTGGATATCCTTTTCAAGAGAACTATGTAATACCATCTTAAATTTTACACAGTATATGAAGAAAAATACATAGTCAAGTTGATTTTATCCTTATTTATATAAAAGAAACAGGATGTTTGTTGGCCTCTCTGTCTGTTTGTACCGAAGTATCTCACGAACCGCTGAACTGATATAATTCTCCTTTACAGTGTAGCTCCTCATAGGTCCGGGGAGGTTAAAACTGTTTGTTGTTAAGTCGACCTTCCATTTTAATTTTTTTTAAAGAAAAATAAAAAAAAAATAAATGTATGGGGTCATATTTTCTAAGGGTGATTTCTCTTGGGAAGGTAGTGGTACCCTTATAAACCTCCACAGAACCTATGAGAAGCTACATTGCACATAGGGGCAACAAGGGGCATCAATTCACCACCCCCAAATCAAGTTTTAAACATTCTATGAGTATTATCATACCCAATGTACATCAGATTTCAAAGGAATCGTAAAAATACGCTTTTCAAGTAAGCATTCTAATGCATGGAAGTCAAGAAATGCAAAAATTTTCTTACAGAAAAAGGCATACTTTTTGTGTTTCACCAACAATTTTAAAAGTATTATAAAATCTCTTAGAATTAACGTAATTAGACAAAATAACTTTTGATGAGTCATGCATTACATATATTTTGACAGTATAAAAGAAAAAAACACAAATTGAAGAAATTAGTCCTAAATAATTCTAGTTGAAGTCAAGATTTTAGTTTATTTTTGTTTGTTTTAAAATCAACATTTAAGTAGACAGTATCAGGAAACATGTTTTCACTGGTTGCCACCGACTAAAAAAACGATATTTGATTGCCCAAAGACATATTATAATCGCCTGTACTGGTTTCATTTACCCCCCTGCGCCCCCGTAGGGGTTTTTAGCCCGTTTTCTAAAGGTGGGTGCAAGAAAAGATTGTAAGAAAAAGCTTTTAAATGCGCTTTTAAAGTCAAATGTAAGATGTAATACATATAAATAAAAGACGCAAAAACATAGTTATGAGAAATATTCATTTGATCAGACTTTGAATATAAGTTGATAATGAATATTTTCAAGTTCTATTGACTAAATGATGGGGAGGGGAGGGAAGGGGGGGTGCTAAACCTAAATCTAAACCTCTTTATGTTTGATGTTTTAATGTAACTAAATAAGCGTTTCTATGGATTATTACAAATATCAGGGATCTAAAGGGAGAAGACAAAGGTCAATAAATTGATGTACATCCCCAATGATAATACACAAAATTACCCCTTGTGTAGATCAAAGTTAGTAGTTAAAATGTTTAAAGACAACACAACTGTAAAACTTTGGGGACTAGTGTTATAAACAGCCCAATGTCCCCTCCCTCACTGCGGAAAGGTAAAGCTAACATTCAAATAACGTAGTGTTCTTATAATCATTTTAAATATGAATTAGCAAGTAGTCTATCTGTCTGACTATTGGTAATGCTTTGTTTTTAAGTTTTGTAGTTACATGGTCTTCATGTTTAGCGTCTTCAGTTTTATTTAGAAAGGGAGGGGACATTACACTAGTCCCCAAACTTCAAAGTTTTATAATAACGTTTTTGTATTCGTTGGCATAACAACTTTAGGAAATTTTATTGATTTTTTATTGGTTGGTTCAATAAGATGAGTATCAAAACTTTTCAACCACTAATTGTCATCTACAGACAATCAATTTTGTAAAATAATTTATTATTTAATGTATCTATATTGGGGATGTACATACATTAATCGGTTATTGTTTTGTTCCTTAGATCCCTGGATGTTAATCTATAATACAAAGTAGCTTGATGTATGTTTGTCTGTCCGTCCGTACCAATAGATCTCGGTAACCACAAAACCGATTAGATTATACTCTTCAGGGAATATATCTACTGGTCCTTTATAACAAGCTGATTTTTTACTTTTATGACAACAAATAATGGTTTTGAATGTTAAAAATATCCTATTCATGTGATTTACTGAATACTCAGTACTTATTCTTAGTACATTAAGGTATAGTGTTATAAGCGAAGCATCTCTATAATCAAGCCCTAAAAACATCAGTATGTCCTTAAACAGTAACATGTATTTAATCAGTTTTATTTACAATCTTTTATAGACATGCATTAATATTAGGTTCTTACACTTCACATGTGTTAATGTTCGTTTGTCCTTCCATTTCAGAGATTCGCTTCTATGGATGTTGTCATCCTTGTTTAATTACCTCTTGGAGCAAAGCCCATAGAGGCTAGGGGCGAAGCCGCTAGTATACATATAAACAGTAAACAAGAATCATAATATCATTATAAATATAGATATTAGCTAATAAAAATCTATATCAATAATGCCCACATTTATAATGGATTTATTATTAAGTGAAACTTGTAGCTTGTTAAAATAAGAATCCCCATCCACCCCCTTTACACCATCCTCTCCCCTTCTACTGAAATGAATTCTATGACCCCAAATTTGACACTTTGAACACTTTGATGGATAGTTAGATGGATAGGTAGATGAATAGATATATCGATAGATAGATGGATGAGTAAATGGATAGACAGATGGATAGATAGATGGATAGACAGATGGATAGATAGATGGATAGATAGATGGATAGATAGATGGATGGATAGATGGATAGTTGATGAATAGATAGATAAATAGTTGATGGATATATAGATGGATCGATAGATGAATAGATAGATAGATAGACAGATGGATAGAAAGATGGATAGATAGATAGATGGATAGATAGATGGATAGATAGATGGATAGATAAATGGATCGATAGATGGATAGATAGATAGATAGACAGATGGATAGAAAGATGGATAGATAGATAGATGGATAGATAGATGGATAGATAGATGGATAGATAGATGGATAGATAGATGGATAGATAGATGGATAGACAGATGGATAGATAGATGGATAGATAGATGGATAGATAGATGATGAGTAAATGGATAGACAGATGGATATATAGATGGATAGACAGATGGATAGATAGATGGATAGATAGATGGATAGATAGATGGATAGATAGATGGATGGATAGATGGATAGTTGATGGATAGATAGATAAATAGTTGATGGATAGATAGATGGATCGATAGATGGATAGATAGATAGATAGACAGATGGATAGAAAGATGGATAGATAGAAGGATAGATAGATGGATAGATAGATGGATAGATGGATGGATAGATAGATGGATAGATAGATGGATAGACAGATGGATAGATAGATAGATAGATATATAGATGGATAGATAGATGGATAGATAGATGAATAGATAGACGGATGGATAGAAAGATTAATAGATAGATGGATAGGGTAAAGGGGGGCTATTTTCGTGGGGTGTTATTCCGGTAATTTTCTATCTACCTTCATTAAATGACCTTTATCTCCATGTTCCTTTCAAATGACAGAAAAAAACATAAAAGCAAATTTGTTCGTTGTTAAGTTGCGTACAAAAAAGAAAAAAATGAAATTTTTGTGGGATGAATTTTAAGGGTACTAAATAATTAAATCCCCTTTTTGCTTGATTTGCCCCAATGTGCATTGTAAAAAAATAATCATATAGGTTCAGCAGTTAGCGAAATCCTTATATTCACGCAAACAGACACAGACACCCTGTTACTTTTATATAAATTCATTTTTAACATCTTTATTTTTCCCAATTTCTCAGCCATGGTAATGTACAATATATAACTATTATGAGAGGATTAAATTTCAATTATGTCTAGAAAATAATAAGAGGCCTCTTCTCCTACCCAACAAATATTTTCAATTACAATCAAGAACAGAAAATCCTCAGAAAATAAAAAATAGCGAAATTACATAAAGCTTGGATTTACTTGCCTGTCATAATGCAATTAAAATATCATTATGTTGATATTTTGTCAGCAATTTTAAATTCGATATAAATTGATATATTATCTACTTGGATGTTACACCAGATTTTCAAGTACTTTGATAAAGTGATGCTTGCAGCTGGCTAAAATCCACCATCTTCCCACTTACTAGATGAATGAACTGACCAAAATGAGGTCTATATTAGAAAGCTAAATTGATGTCAAATTTTGCTCTGTTAATATGTATTAAATTCATTCTTATATGATGGTAATACTTTGATCAATATTAATTACTAAATACTTCTCGATTTTATGGGGAAGCTTATAACATTCCATAAACCCTTTCTAATTATATTTATAACCTTTTTTCTGTAGATTATGAACATACAGCTAAGACTTGTAAAAAAGTTGCACAACTGAAAAAAAAACAACAACATCGAAAGATTAGATTTCAGAATCAAAACGTTTCAACATTAATGTATTATAATACCAACTTTTTTTTACATTAACATAAACGTTTTTAAAAAATATGTCACTTTCTATGGACAAATTTTTGGATAACTCATAACATATATGTCTCTAATTACTGAACCAATAAACATTTGAAGCTTCATATAGCTTTTGGTATGGTTTGAGGCTATTTGTAAGTCCCTGACTTCTACTAGGGAGCTCTAGGGGCGTATCCGATTGTTTAGAAATAAAACAGACACCATGGAATCTGTCCCGATTTTGTATAACTTTTGCGGAACATGTTCCAGTTACGTCATATTTTTCTTTCCCGAAAAAGATAAGGGGGGAAGAAAATCTCTTCAAAAGAGATGGGGAAAATCCCCTTTTCTCCCATCTCTTTTTTCTTCCCCCCTTCCCTTTTTTTTCTTTCCCCCTTCCCTTTTTCGGGAAAGAAAAATATGACGTAACTGGAACATGTTCCGCAAAAGTTATACAAAATCGGGACAGATTCCATGGTGTCAATAAAACATCATGTAAAATGTAAATATTAGATATTTTTATTTTTTCAAATATATAAAGAATATTATTACTAAATCTTTTATAATGATAATTCAGTCATAAAAAGTAAGATTTAACTTAATACTTTTAATAGTTATTTATCGCATTGTATTTTTGACAGCTTTCCGCGGTTAAAAAAAATAAAACATTATACTATCTAAAACAAGAATTAATCATATTTTTTTCTGCTAAACTTTTTATAACTCGATACAATACATGATTTTAGTATGGCTGAGAACCTGTTATAATCCAGCGTATATTAATCGGTCTCAAAGCCATACTGAAATATATTTTACAACATTAGTTCTTATCATAATCGCTGGCATCAAATGCTTGATTAACATGAATAGGATAATTATTGACATTAGAGGTTGTAGCCTGGGATTCCTTATCCTGTGGACCAATGAAGGATAAGACTACAGGTAGAAAGATAAGTCCATGGTAAAGACCAAACAGGACGGTCAGTGCGAATACCTAAAATTAAAAAATATGTTCACCGTAAGAAAAATTATTGTGCCTCCGCTAGTCAACATGGAGAAAATTTCATTATTAGCAGTGAAGATTCTCTATAACAACGACATGGTCGAGAAACAGTCTTTACACAGGCTAGACTGTTTAGTATCTATGAAGTTTAAACAATACAGTAACTTCGCAGTGTGTACTACTGTTTCTACGCAAAATATAATTTTCTATTTTTAAAAGCGAAGCTTTTCTATAATTAGGGTCGGTCCGTCCGTCCGTCCGTCCGTCCGTCCGTCCGTCCGTCCGTCCGTCCGTCCGTCCGTCCGTCCGTCCGTCCGTCCGTCCGTCCGTCCGTCCGTCCGTAACGGATAGCTTTTTTCGCTAATTTAGGCATGTTAGAATTGTCCTATTGACTTCAAACTTTGCATGGTGATTCCTGTAGTAGTTAGGTACGATTTAGAAAGCGTAGCAACTCTATAGCAACTCTATAATCATTAACAGAATGTCCGTACGTTCATTTTAAACATGTTGATTATTTTACTTTTTTAACAACAAATTTTTATGGGCGTTGCTACAAAAGACCAACTCTACAAAAGACCAACGCCTACAAAAGACCAACTCTACAAAAGACCAACGCCTACAAAAGACCAACACCTATATATTGTTATATAAACATTAAGTTTATTAATAATGTATTACATAATCAATACATGGCCGCAGCGCTCGGCCCCCTGGCCTGCCTAGCCGCGGGTGCTCGGCCCCCTTGCCTATAACCTAACCTAACCTTACCTAAATATTGTAAAAAATATTAAAAATTTGAAAAAAATCTACCAACCACTTTTTGTAAAATCCATGATATTCTAAACTATAAATAAATTAATGTACATTAAACATTCATACATATAGGTTAGGTTAGGTTATAGGCAAGGGAGCAGAGCGCCCGCGGCTAGGCAGGCTAGGGGGCCGAGCTCTGCGGCTATGAACTTCTAGCATTACGATTTTTTAAAAGTTGGTCTTTTGTAGGCGTTGGTCTTTTGTAGAGTTGGTCTTTTGTAGCAACGCCTTTTTTATGTGATTTAATAATCCGATTGATCTGATTTTTAGTATACTGATTCCTGGGACAACAAAGTACAATATTATAAGCAAAGCAACTCTATAATCATAAGTCCTAAAAATGTAAGTATGTCCATAAACATTATTCTGTATCAAGCAGTTTTTCAACAATTTTACTTACAATTTTGCTTCGACATTTATACTATATTCTGATTATTCAGTTCTGACACTATACAAGTGTTAGTGTCCATTTGTCCTACCGTTTCAGTGCTTCGCTTTTATGGATGTTGTCATCCTTGTTCAACTGTGTAACACATTGCTCTTTATTTTAATTATTTTTTACAAGCAGAAAAGTTTTCTTGACATAATAATAGATATAGGATATGAGTGGATATAATGGCAGGAGAAAATTTGTCGCCAATTTAGCTTGCTAATATGGACCTCATTTTTGGTCAGTTCTTTCATCCAGTAGAAAGGGAGTGAATCGTGTACAGGAGGTGTATGGAGGGTATAGTTTTTTTTAACCCGCTCCGAGTTTCAATTTATTAGAGAACATAAAAATCTGGTGTAAGAACCAAGTAATAATATGTCCATTGTTGCCTACCTTAAAAAATGTAATAAACACATGAGAGGTAGAGAAAGGTAGAATTATGAGGGCCAGAAATGTTGTCATTCCCCCATTTAGAATTGCAGGGCCAAGGTTTGTCAGGGCGGTATATACTTTCTCTTCTCTTGAACCTAAAAGTAAAAGCAAAAGAGTGTCTACAAGTAGAGTAGCAATAACAATGGTTTGACGCCTACATGTTAAATAAAAAATGTCAAAAGATATATATAAAGTTGGAATATTAAGGGAGGTAGGGGATACTGTACTAGAGAAACTATACTAGTACCCAAAGAAATTTTTTCTATATTTTCTTCCTTTAACGACTGAAAGATTAGGTACTTTTCTTTAAACTTGATTGGTTGGTTCAAATTTGTATACATGTCTAAACTTTAGAAACCTAGATATATGGTATATTTTTGGTATCATTGCGTATGTACAGTACATTAACTTATTGTCTTATCCTTTAATATCCCTAAAATTATAATAGTTAAATAGGTACTTGAAAATAAAAAGCCAAATTAAAGCCATTGGTTATGAAGGATGTCTGCAGCAAAAAAAAAACATTTCAAGAACAGAAAGATTGCCACAACTATATCATATTCCAAAAATTTTAGAGTAAAAAGTTTATTAACATTAAACATACATCCAAATTTTGGAATGACATCTATTGGTCACATTTTTAAAATCTTTAAATTGCTATAATTCTTGTTGGCATCCTTTAAGCGCATACCCGAAGCTGTTAGATAAGCATGTGCCAAGTGTACAGAATAGTCCAGAGATAACCCAGTAGCTAGCACAATGTTCAGGCAGTATGAATCATATAATTGCTGCAGGCATCCTTTAATAAGGTTATACCTGAAGCTGTTAGATAAGCATATGCCAAGTGTATAGAATAGTCCAGAGATAACCCAGTAGCTAGCACAATGTTCAGGCAGGATGAATCATATAATTGCTGCAGGCTTCCATTATTAAGTTTATACCTGGAGCTGTTAGATAAGCATGTGCCAAGTGTACAGAATAGTCCACAGATAACCCAGTAGCTAGCACAATGTTCAGGCAGTATGAATCATATAATTGCTGCAGGCATCCTTTAATAAGTTTATACCTGGAGCTGTTAGATAAGCATGTGCCAAGTGTACAAAATAGTCCACAGATAACCCAGTAGCTAGCATAATGTTAAGGCAGGATGAATCAATTAATTGCTGCAGGCTTCCTTTAATAAGTTTATACCTGGAGCTGTTAGATAAGCATGTACCAAGTGTACAGAATAGTCCACAGATAACCAAGTGGCCAGCACAATGTTCAGGCAGGATGAAACATATAATTGCTGCAGGCTTCGTTCAATAAGTTTATACCTGGAGCTGTTAGATAAGCATGTGCCAAGTGTACAGAATAGTCCACAGATAACCCAGTGGCCAGTACGATGTTTACACAGGATAATACATCTATGGTAATGTCCCAGTAATGAAGCACTCCCACGAGGTCAACTAAGATTAAATAAAAGGATGACACAAGTTTGAATTTACGTATTTATTACTTGCCACTAAAACCAATCACATGTCTCTTTATTTTAAGACATCCAATAATACGGTGGTACTTTTACAAGGAAACATTAAAATTTGGAAATTCAAAGTTGTGTCACCGATTAAAATTTTCTTATAATTCTTTTTCATCTAAATTTGAAGTATGGAAAGGGACAAAATGTAAAAAATCAAGCATGCGAAGTAATAAAAATAAGGGAGAAGAGAGGAAAAGAAAACCCCTAAAAAAGAGGCGGATAATCTCTCATTTTTAGGACTTCACATGGCTGAAATTTGAGACTGTTTGTCCCCCTTCTTAATGTACATAGGTATATTTAAATATGAATAAAATTTTGATTTTATAATTTTTAAATTAAAATAAATGTTAAATTTTGGAATTAAAGTTAAATATTTCATCGTATCATAGGCAGCTTTTCGCGGATATTATAATGAAAAATTTAAGGATTAAATTCAGTTTTATTAGCTCTAAGGTGCCGACGTCCCGGGCTAACAAAACTTGTATTAAGATTTTTATTTTGTATTCATGTAAAATTGTCTGTAATACGATACTGTAGATGATTTTTTTAGTATGGCTGATAACCGGCTCTAATCCAGCGGATATAAAAATATTGAGTAGCTTTGCTTATTATGATTACCTAAAGTAAGCAGAACACAGAGCATTACTAGAAGACAGATTCTCACATCAACCAAAAATATCCAACAAACTAAATAATAGTTATTTATTGCATCATATTATAGACAGCTGTCCGCAGATATAAAAAAATAAAATTATAAGATTAAAACTAGAATGGTTAGCTTCGAGGGACTGAAGGCCCGGGCTAACAAAGCGGGTTCTAATCTTATGATTTTTATCTTAATATTCGTAGAAAATTTACTTAAAAACACATGGTTTATGTCGACAATAGCTTCGGATAGCCTTTAAGGACAGAGCTGGATCTTTAAATCATTTCAATTGTGCGCACCCCGATTTAGCGCATTGTTGAAATGATTTAAAGATCCAGCTCTGGATACACCAAGAGATCTTATTTTATTATCTCTGAACAAAACGTTGTTAATTGATTTGCTTGGTTATAAGGTCAAACGTCCTTTTGGCAACCATCCTAACCAACCAACCATTAAATGCACGACCTCTTTCGGGAAGCCCTAACCGTGAATGGTAATTAATTAGTTGAGCCTGTTTTGGGACATGACATTCCCCATACTCTAACTAATCATGTCGCGCACCTGACAGAGAAACAGTAGGAACCATCTTTAACATCTTTGCTTATGATACGGTGTCGGGCCGAAATTCGAACCTATCATCTTTCCGACATCGAATGGATGCGCTCTGTGTTGAGCCACCGTCGTAGGTTTCACTAATATACACATACATTCACGAGTTAAAATTACAGAGTAGATTTGCTCCCAATAAAATTTTTGTATGACTTTAAAAAATATTTGATAAAAACAAATTAATCTAAGATCATTTTAAAAAAATATGTTTTCACATTTTTATTAATATTTGATAATTAATCAAAATTACGGCGTAAATGTTTTGATATTAAAAATATTATCAACGTGTGGATGAGATGTTAATTAGAATAAAACAAGAATCACAATTTACAATGTCCATAGATAGCGAAGCAGAGTACAATAAACAAATTGTACACATTTTGAAAAAGACAAACATGTAAATGTTGAAATTCATTTAGAACGTTTTCGGTGTGTTTTTTCAAAAAATAAAGAAGGTGGGGGGGATATTTTTTATGTAGACCTGCGGGTAGACCTAACCCTGCAGGACTACCAAATACCAACAAAATAACAAAAACAATAAAACTAACCCCCTCCCTTATTTTGATTCATTTAAAAATAACGCAATATAACGACCAACAATTTACTTTTCCCTCTAAAACTCCAAGCGCACCCAAAAACTATGACACTCTCGAAAGATTTTTGATCACCCCCCCCCCCCTCTTTAACTAAAATGGAGAGGTGTACATTAGAGACATTATTTATCGACAGGGTGGTGTAAAGGAGCGGGAACCCTAGGGGGTTTTGATTTAAATTTCTTTAAAAACAAGGATGACAACATCCATAAAAACGAAGCACTGAAACGGTAGGACAAACGGACATTAACACTTGTATAGTGTCTGAACTGAATAATCAGAATATAATAGTATAAGAGTCGAAGCAAAGGTGTAAGTAGCTTGATACAGGACATGGACATACTTACATTTTTATGACTTGATTATAGAGTTGCTTCGCTTATAAAATTGTTCTTTGTTGTCCCAGGAATCAATATACCAAAAATCAGATCAAACGGATAATTAGATCACATAAAAATATGTTGTTAAAAAAGTAGAAAAAATCAACATGTTTAAAATGGACGTACGGACATTCTGGTAATGATTATAGAGTTGCTACGCTTTCTAAATCGTACCTAACTACTACAGGAATCATCATGCAAAGTTTGAAATTGATAGGACAATTCTAACATGCCTAAATTAACGAATAAAAGCTATCTATCTCGGACAGACGGAAGTACGGACGGACGGACGTACGGACGGACCGACCCTAATTATAGAAAAGCTTCGCTTTGAAAAACATTTTTTTTGGTTTGTAAAATATTTTTCTATAACCTTCTTAATTTTAATGGGGGTGTGACAATTTTACTAGACACCCTTTCCCTGGCTGTATTACAGGAGATTGTAGACCCCTGTCAAGAGGGTATATGAGGTGGACCCCTCGGGGTGTATGCACACCTTAGCATTCCCCTTCTGCACTTCTTTGGAGTTGATATAACTATTGAAATTAAATACTGATATTATTCTACTAGTTTTGACCTATCAGAGGTCAGGGGTAGCTATTCTAACAATCAATTCTATAAAAAATCACGAAACCTTTAAAAGTATATTTTGTTTTTTGTGTAATTAAAGATAGGTGGGTAAGATGGGAAGGAAAAGGGGAAAGGGGTTGTGGAGAAATTTTCCTTTATAATTGTTTGTCAGAATCACATTCCCTTTTCCCTGCTAAAGAGTAGCTACGCTACTGACATACTAAAATATTATTAACCTCTTCTCTTTATTAATCACGTGTAGGTAATTAATCAGGGAGGGAGGGGACAATAAACTTTAAATTATAATTCACCCTAAAGTATTTGAACTCGTATCCTTATTCGTTATCTTCAAAACTTTGAAGGTAATGTTAAATGTTGATAAGGTTATCCAAAGTTACAGTGTCTATTCTTTTCCACCAATAATTTAGATTGTGTACATTACATTGCAGTACGACTGTATTTTTAGAAAACTGTTTTTTTTAGCTGTGAATTTGACAAAATTATACCAACCTCTACTGTCATAAACAGAGTTTTGTTGCCAAATTCACACCTGCATTTACACAAAGGGTAATTTTGTTTATTATAATTTATCATTCTTTAAGATTCCTGTAGTATTTATATTGTAGGGTATCCCATTTGGAATGCGGAGATGATATTTATTCAATAATTAACCAACTAATTATTTTTTCCTATTTAATTATTTGAAATATTTATGATAAAGTTTCGTTTTTATTTGATGATTCTTTTATGTAATTTATTAAAATATGCATGCATATTGCTGATCATTTGTAGGTTAGCTGCGCAATTATAACAATTTTGTGTCAGGGGCCTTAAGGGATAGGACAATGGCAGATAAGTTGTAAGATGTACACCCCCAGTTATAATAAGCAAAATTATCCCTACTGCAGATTAGAATTTTTGATTTTAAAGTTTTAGATTCTATCAGTTTTGTTGCTTAGAACACTTTAATGATAATAGTAATATCATTTTGACATATCCAGCTTATTTCAAAGTTATAAAACGTCGAATTCGCTCTAACTACTAATGTGGTAGGATTGTTCCAGTTAAGTTATCGATGATCTTTATTCTATATTCCTTGATTATAATAAAAATGTTACCTATTGCAACAGCCACCAGTGCAAGTGCCAGGTTCCTCCAGAGCTCGGCAGCAATTATGGCATCTGTCTCCCATGCTTGGTAGATCTGAAGCAGCAGGGATATTAGGGGATAAGACAATTTATGTATTCCACAATTATGAAAAACAAAATTGCCCTTTCTATAGATTGAAATTATAGAAAACTTGTTTTAATACCTTTTTGATGTAACACTGGT
Organism: Acartia tonsa; assembly: GCF_053477335.1. Classification (NCBI taxonomy): domain Eukaryota; kingdom Metazoa; phylum Arthropoda; class Copepoda; order Calanoida; family Acartiidae; genus Acartia; species Acartia tonsa. Next base: position 17,689,293 of record NC_137265.1, read on the forward strand.
TATAGAATAAAGTGACAGGGTGATTTTTGTCGTTAATTTTGGTTGCTAATATAGTCCTCAGATGTTAGTCAATATATTCCTCCATGGTTAGGTGAAGAGATGGGGTAACTTCATAACAATGGGGGGAGGTGTATAGATTTATTTGCCAGCTGAGAGAAATATTGTATCAGGGTATGCGAGAATATCTCACTATAACCATGTATCCTATATCCATTGATGTAACATTTCATCCTGCAAAAGAGAAAAAACCTACCGGTGAAATTGGAAAAGAGTGGTTGAGTCCAGAATCAATAATGATGGAATCAACTTTAGCTTTGGCAGGGAGGTATTCTGATGGAGGAGGGAGAGAGGACGACATTCCAAACCAGATCTTGTCTTGTGTTGCCTAGACAAAAAAAAAATTTTTTGGCTTTCAAACCGAAGCATACATTTATTTATTTTACAAATATCACGATTTCTTACATTGAATTTTTTTCGTAAGATATTCACATATTTTCTGCTTTTGCGTTGTTATTATAAATTTTCTTTGTTTGTCCGTCCGTCAGTGCTTAACGCTTTGGTGAAAATGTGATTTTCTCGGCTGCTATTAAAGTTAAAGATACACAGCAAATTTTTCTGGTTAAGATGCATTACAAAAAAGCATCCATATCATAAAAACTTGGTTCGTTAATCTGAGGTGAATTCTTAAAAAAACTTTTTTGGCCTACTGCCTCACTAAAATCAGTGAGGATCGCAGTGAGGCAAAAATATCCCCACCTAATTTTTAGCGATCCTCACTGATTTTAGTGAGGCAATGAGCCAAACAGTTTTTCAAGAATCCACTTCTGTTGTCAGTCATTGTAAAAAGGGTTTTTATGATTTTTTTGACGTTTTTTATTCATTTTTCTCGCATTCATTCAAAACCGGGGGGTTAGAACCGGTTGCATCCATACGAAAAAAAAACTATGTCTAGCATCGTATTATATCCAGTTTTCTACGAATATAGAAATGTACAATCATAAGATTAAAACCAGTTTTTTTTAGCCCGAGCCTTAGGAATCTTGGGTCGAAAAAAACTGGTTTTAATCTTATAATTGTACATTCTATATCCGCGGAAATCTCTTTATAACAAGATGCGAGAAATAACCCTTGATTTTTTTTTCTCAGCATTTTTTTTTGTAAGAGGCAGAATTTTTACCATTTTAAGACTTTTAGATTTTTGGAAGCTCTGTAAAAGGTATTATTAAGTTAAATTAAAGGAAAAGTTTAAAGGTGGTGCTAGAGGAATGATTTTGCCCTAAGTTTGTTAATGCTATACTATCATTTTTACTAATATCATACATACAGGGTGTCCCTCGTAAACTGGTTTTTTTGAAACACTTATTACTCCCTTACTATTTGAGCTATCTTAGTAAAATAAAAAGTATTTGACAGCCTACTACTGACCATTTAATGATATAGTGATGAAAAATCCGCAAAGTTAACAGAAAAAAATCTACAAGGTAATACATAACAGGCTGATTTTAGTGAATATAAGACTAATCCACAAGAAAAATATGCCTTAGTTAACTTTTAAAGCAGCTGGTGGTCAAACGGTGGATCACAAAGACTTACTCCAGACATTATAAGAACTGGCATTGTAGTATAATTAAAAAGTCTGGTATATTTCAGGTTCTTGTGTGCATTTGTAGCGAGCTCACATGAAAAATTAACAAAAAAGATCAATTTTATGTCTATTTTTACGTATTGTTCACTTATATTACACTTCAGATTCTTGAATATTGAGAATTTATGGTATGCCATGTCAAGCCTATTCCATTTTTGTGCTTAGAAAGTCTGAGCGACCAGCCGTTTGAACCCTAGCTAATCTTAAAGTTCACAAAGCAAATATTTTCTTTTGGGTTAGTCTAAATTCAATAAAATTAGTCTCTTATGTAATACCTCGTAGATTTTTTCCTGTTTATTTTGTGAATTTTTCATCATTACTCCATAAAATGGTCAGTAGCAGGCTGTCAAATACTTTTTATTTTACGAAGATAGCTCAAATATTAAGGGAGTAATAAGCGTTTCAAAAAAACCAGTTTACGAGGGACACCCTGTACATTTATGTAAATTAAAATTAAATTTGAAAATTTCAAATTTTGTATTTAAAAAAATCATCTTGATAAAGAAGATTAAAAACCCAATATTTAATAAAGATTAATAGGACCTTGAAATTGATTTTAAAACTAATAAAATTTGCTACTTTAAATTTTAAAGAAGGTGTATTAACTTTTTTGCTTTTTATTTAAGATAGCTAGTCGGTGCTTTTAGTAAGTAGTGGATGTAAAATTTTTTATAGAATTCAGATATGCAATCGTTTTTTTTTGTAGACCTCTTATCTTTAAAGTAATTTAAGTTTTTTTTAAAAATAATTAAGTCGGTTTTAAGGTACTAAAACGCAACAAAATAAAAGAAGAAAATGGCCAGTATAAACAAAAATAGTAATAAATCTTTAATTTGACACCTTACTTTTAAAATTCTGTTGAGTAATTATTGAAAAAATCTATTTTTTTAACCTCGGTTTAATAAAAACTTTAAACCTTAATATTTTCTCAAACAGACATAAAAACATGGGTTCATATTTACCTTTAGAATCAGAAAAATATTACGAATCCATTCTAAGCAAAATTGAAAAAAAGTAAAAACTTAAAAAAATAAAAATGGCCTAAAATATTATATTTTTACAGGCAACACTTAATTGTAACTATTAAACTAGCCAATCAAAAATCTCTAAAATTGACGAATCAAGAAGCTTCACCTCAAAACTTAACCAATAGAATTGACAAAAAAAAAGGATAATGTTCAAACAATATATACAATAGATACTACAATTAAAATAGTGATACTTACATAACATGTAAAGAATGAAAATTATTATGCTTCAGTTTGTTTATAAACTTCAAAACAATGCAGTTAAAAATGCATTATTGTTTCTTGTGTTTAAAAAATATCTGTTACAGTGTATGTACATTTGTTTAGGTTTTGTTCAGGTTTTGTTCAGGTTTTGTTCAAGTCAACCCTTTAAAGCCGAAAATTATGATTATTAAAATAAACTTATTTTTTTATTATAGTTTCATAAAACTTTTTCAATTTTGCTTAGAATAGATTCGTAATATTTTTCTGATTCTTAAGGTATATATGAACCCATATTGTTTATGTCTGTTTGAGAAAATATTTAGGTTTAAAGTTTTTATTAAACCGAGGTTAAAAAAATAGATTTTTTCAATAATTAATCAACAGAATTTTAAAAGTAAGGTGTCAAATTAAAGATCTTACTATTTTTGTTCATACTGGCCATTTTCTTCTTTTATTTTGTTGCGTTTTAGTACCTTAAAACCGACTTAATTATTTTTTTAAAAAACTTAAATTACTTTAAAAATAAGAGGTCTACAAAAAAACCGATTACATATCTGAATTCTATGAAAAATTTTACATCTACTACTTACTAAAAGCACCGGCTAGCTATCTTAAATAAAAAGCAAAAAAGTTAATACACCTTCTTTGAAGATTTGCTCGCTATGATCGCAAATTTAACATTTTCACGTATTTGAAGTTTTCCTTACTTTACAGTTGAATTGTCATTAAATATTCAAAATATTTGTAAAAGTTCAGGAAAAAAACTTTTTATTTAATGGTTATACATTATATTAGTATAAATATACATCAAAATAAAAAATATTGAATTTTGAAGTCTGTTTATAAAAGTGTAAATAATTCAGGAAGGGTGTGGACTATAAATTATCAGGAAGGTAGGGGACTTTGGGCTGTTTATTAAACTAGTCCCCAAAGTTTTATAATAATTCTTTCTTACTCGTTGGCGGCGTAACAACTTTGGAGACTTTATTGAATGTAGATTTTTTTTTATTTAATAAGTTTCAACCACTAATTATAATCTACGGATAATTTGTGTATCATCATTGGGAATGTACTGTGCATAAATCAATCGACCATTGTCTTATCCTTTTAGATCCCTGGTAGAACATACTGGTACAAATTTGATGATATAATGATTTTATAATTTGTTGGCTTAAAACATTTGGGTACCAAATCATATTTATTAAATCCAGCAGTATCTAAAACTTTACATCAATAATCTTAATATATTTAAGGGATTAATTTGTTTATCATCATTGACCATGGTAACGTGTAGGCTTGGAGGAAGACGTAGAAATTCCCTCAATTGCGTCATAAAAATGAGGGATGAGGAAAGAAGGAGTGGGAAAGAAAAACCTCTAAATAGAGATGGATAATCCAAGGGCGTCCAAGCTTATTCATTGGGGGGGGGGGGGGGGAGGGTAGGGTAAAAATGAACATTCAGCAGAACTTCCAGACAAAGGTGGTGTTGTCAAATTTAAATGGTTTGTTTTCAGTAATAATTTGGATATAAGTCCCTACTTCATTGTTATCAAGCTACCTTATTTACTGATTAAACAATGATTTCATTTGATACATTTTATATAAGATAATTTTTGAAAATATGAATCATGAATTACCTTAAAAGGTTTTAATTATTACATTACATAATATGAAAATCTTCTTGTGTACTACCCACTTGATAAGAAATACATTTATTTTTTATTTTATGTTTCGTATTATATAACAGTAATTAATTAAGTAAAATAAGAAAAATGAATTTATTCAGTTTCTCTTACATGAAAATGCTCTTCAAAAGAGTACTTTATATCGTGCCAAATCATCCCAGATTCACAATGTTTAAAACATTAGATAACAGTAAGATTCTAACATGAAGAAGTTTCATATCTAATTATACAAAGTAGTAAGGTTTCTTAGTTTGAAGCCTAATATTTCAGTAACTACTAAACTTATCGAGTTCTCCATCTAAGGGAAGCTTTACATAAGTCCTGGGATTGTTTTATGCTATTTCAATATTAGGTTAAAGCCTTGAGATGGTGTTAGGCTATCCCCTTTTGAATGCATAGCCCCTAGATGCAAGTGGCGCAGCTGCTGGAAACTATAAAATGCACAATGTCTTAAAATGAACATACAGACTTTTTGCCAAGTTGTAACTTGTTGTTATGTTATCTAAATTATTTACATGAGGTCAAAATTTTTTTTTAATATAAAGTTTATCATGAATTACCAAAATGCTTTAATTATTATTTTATATAATGCCAAATTCTTTTGTGTCGTGTCAAATTGTAAAAATTTTATTAGTATAGTTTCTATGAAAAATTACTAAAAAACAACCAACATATTACTTAATTTTTTTGAAAAGCTCTGTATTATAGTTTACTATATTCGATATAGCATAATGTATAAATAATGTTGGTCTTTAATGAAATAAATAAATTAAAAGAATATATGTGCTTTTACTTCAAGTAATTAAATCAACACATTCTATAATTAGGCCCTATATTTGTTGCGCATGAATATAATACATACCTGGTCTTGCATCTGTGCAAGTAGGATAGCATACTGGGTGAATTTCAACTCAGAAGCACAATTCTTTCCCAGAAGAATTAATACACACCGCACCTCTTATCATTTCCAAATACAAACAAAATAACTTGTTTTGAAGCGTGCTACACAAAACAATACCGCGTCTCAAATTAGGAAGTAAAGGTTGTCATTGTAACCTGGGGAATAAGGATTGTATTTTTAATCATGAAAAGTGAACAACCAAAAGACACAAATAGCAGAAGACCTGCCTATACACGTGTTATCTATTATTCAAAATTTTCCTATAAGCCTAACAAGTTCATGTAATTATATGGTATACATTTGAATAAAAGATGTCATAAAAGAAAAAATTCTATAAAATTTTATAGGGCTTTTTATTCTTTCATTCTATTTTTAATGTACAAATAAAATAGTTTAATCTCTTTGTATTTTAGTCTTAAAAAGCAGTCTGTGACTTTGCCAAATTGCCTGGAGATTTTTAATTATCTTCTTTTTTACAAATATATACCACAAATTAATCTCACGTGTTAGCTAGCCATAGAATAAGGAGGAATAGAAATGAAAACCCTAAATATTTCTGGGAAATTTGAAGGAATCTTTGACTTGCGCAGTAAAGACAATAATGATAAAGTACAAATCACAATGACTAGTTGGACAAAACTAGAAAAGTTTAATTTGTATCAACATCTAATATAAGAAACATAAGAGCGCAACCTAGTTTTATAATATAAATACTGAGACCAATATTTTGTTGTAAATTTTCTTACATAATTATTTTTTAAGGTTTAATATGCACATTAAATTCATTTTTAATCCATTGTGAATAGGGAAGAGGAAGCTGGATTCTTGGCTACATGGCTTTTAGTAAATCATTGGAAAAGAAATTTATTTTGAATATTTTTTCTGAATAATTACTGAAATCATGTTATTTACTAACAGCCTTGTAGCCGTTTTGGTCTTTCAAAAGTTCCAATTTTACTTCAGGCTAGCCAGGCAGAATCTTCTACCTGAATTCCATTCTATACTTTATCTTCTTTGTAGCTAGCATTCAAAATTTTCCTATAAGCCTAACAAGTTCATGTAATTATATGGTATACATCCATAAGGAAAAAGGATAAGAGGATGAATACTCACCCCAATTTCATTGTAAAATACTACTTCCCCCCTACTAAAATAATTTGTCTGCTATTTATCTAAACCGTCCGCGGCTTTTTGCATCTTAATCATAACCTATTCTATATATGTAAAAAAAATAAAAAAAATTTTATCTTATTAATCATTATTATTTTTCTGTAATTTATTATGTTTTAAAAAAAATTAAAGAAAATATTTAAAATACAATTTGATTTAGAATCTTAAAAAACAAACAGCCGCGGACGGTCTTATTGCAGCTGAAAAGTATGTTTCGCCTAGTTTAAAAATAGGAGGGTTCACCTTTTATGATCAAAAATTTATTTTTTTTCAAATTAGCCTAAATGTAATATTTAAATCTAATTAACATGATAAAACTTTAAAATGTTTACTAATAAAAAATTAATAGTTTAGCTCTCAGCCACCAGGTTCGCTAGTTGTCTACTTCAAAGACATACATTAAAACTAAGGCTAAATATTAAATAAAAAATTTCATAACTGAATAATCTAAATAAGTGAATAATCTGTAATGCTATCTATGTTCTTTCTCAGACAATACTCGTTTTTACAATATTTTTAACATTTTCAAGTGATGTTATTTACCCCTCAGGGTTTGGCCCTTTAGTGACAAAAATCCAAAACAAGAAAAATACAGGCAAAATAAAAATTGATGAACGCTTTGATATTCTAGTTCTATATCCAAAGCTAGATGGCACTGAAAAACTGATTATTATAATTTACAATCAAATGTTTATATTAAATTTGTAAAAACGTTTATTTATTAAAAAATATAAGTTAGATAGACTGCAAAATAAATCTTATAAGCTGATAATGAGTGTTATGATTAAAGTCAGTAGCAAAGTCATGAAAAATTATTAATGATAATTTTATATTCTTTCATTAGGTTTCATCAGAATGGATGATAATTCAAAATATTTCTATATCATCCCTTAAAAATTAGAATTATGCTTCAAACAACAACTATAATTGTCTTGAAATTATATTTAATTTTAAGATATTCCCATTTTGAAAAGTGGTGGAATAACATTAAAAATTCAGCGCGGCAATTGCTCAATATAGGCCTCTAGGCCCACTGCCTATTTTAGTCCTTCAAATACCTCGATTTCTCTCTTTTATTATTTTCTCTATGTATACATCTGAATAAAAGATGTTAGAAAAGAACTTTTTTTCTAAAATTTTACATGGCTTTTTATTCTTTCATTCTATTTTTGATGTACGAATGAAATCTTTTAATTTCATAAGAATTACATTGTTATTCTATAAAATTGTACATGGCTTTTTATTCTTTTATTCTATTTTTACTTTACAAATGAATTTTTTAAATTTCATGAGAATTACATTGTTATTCTATTTTTTATCCAAGAAATCAAATATAAAGTTCTTAAAAACTAGATTCATTATGGTTCCTTTATTCATTTGACACAAATAAACAAGTAAAAAAATAAATATCACTCATTTTTTTTGTAAAGATAGCATTATCTAATTTATATCTTTCTATCAATTAATCTTTTTAAGCTTCGTCATTTGTATGGCCCTTTGGACCTCCAAAATAGTGATCTCCGTTGCAAGGATTTTAAAGTTTTTTATTATTGCACTTTGAAAAGTAATATATACTGATTTTGTTCTAAAATATTACTTAACTCACAAAAGATGGCAAAATTAAGCAGCTAATCTTTTTTGAATTTGAATTTAAAATGCATCGCTTTTTAACGAGAAAGTTTTATAATTGAAGGAGAAATACTTTGAAATTAAATGCGAAAACTTATCGTACAAAATATTGATAATTAATATTTCTTGAATAGGTATTACATAAATTATCTTTAATTTTGTAATAAAAGTTGGAGACCTCAAATTCATTCATATTAAGTAACAATTATGTTTATAATTAACATTAGGGCAATTATAATACTTTTCATGGTGCTAGACTAAGGGGCTTTGTAATCAAAGAGGCAGAGAGTGGCTTGAAAAATAGCTTTAACCATCCCAAGACTTAAATCTGTAAACAGGATGTCCTAAAATCACCACATGACCATAGATGTGAAGTTTTCCTCAATGGGGGAACTTAATCGGTTCAGCATTGGTGGTATATTTAATAGCAATTTCCATCAAGGGGCGTAGACATTAGTAAATTATATAATAGTTGTTTCTTTCATCGTATTATAAACGGCTTTCCGCGTATATAGAATGTACAATTATAAGATTAAAACTAGTTTTTTTAGCCCCGAGATGCCGAAGGCACGGGCTAAAAAATGGTTTTAATCTTATGATTGTACATTTCTATGTTCGTAGAAAACTGGATATAATTCGATGCTAGACATAGTTTTTTCGTATGCATGAGAACCGGTTCCTATCCACCGGATTCGAATGAATACGAGAAAAGTTGTTAAAATACTCAGCTGTAATTGTCAAAGAGAAACCCTACACAAAAATTCATATAATTTTCTAAATAACAATCTTTTCAAGGGGTTTCCTCTCTAATTTAATTAGAAACTATTCTTCTTCAGCAAAATAATTTTTTTTTGTTATGTAATTTTAATTTTAATGAAGAATGGTTAAATAATTCTTTTTAATAACTGGATATCAACAAACATCCGTAAAAACGAAGATCTGAAGTTCGACGGTTGAGCAAACGAACATTAACACTTGCAGAGTGTATTTGTAAGTTTATACTAACTTTATGTAAATTTGTTGAAAAAAGCTTAAATGCAGGATACTGTTAAAGGACATACTTACAAAGTTTAGGACTTCAAAAATGTAACAAAATAATATAGCTTTTGTAACAATCAAACGCTTTGGTGATATCAAGGTGTCAAAATCATCAACTAATTACAAGCTCAAAACTCAGGGAGGGAAGAGACATTGGACTGTAAATAACATTGGTATCCAAGGTTTTATGAATATGTTTGGATGGCTAACAAACTTTAAGTATTTTTATTAAATCTAGAAGTGTCCAATCATTTTAACCAATAATTTTAATCTAAATACGAGGTAATTTCGTTTATTATCATTGGGGATTGAATAGATTAATCTTTACCACTTTTCTTCAATGTTACATAAAACTAATGACACAATACTGTGTAAAAATTAAAATCTATGTGAATAAAATAAATTTATATAAGAAATCTTCATTCTTCAAATTAGGAAACATTACATAATAATAAATTATATAAAGCTATTTATTGAAAAGTTTTGAAAAGAAAGGGCATTCCTAATTTGCTATTTTTAATGAATGACGGTAAGAATTATGAAATATAACACGAAATTAGAACTTTATTATAATACAAATTTTTATAATCGGAGAACCCCTAAAACTTTGAAACCGCTTATTTTACCCCCCTAAATGTTTTTAGAACTGCATTAGATTACCGTCTTTAAACTTTTAAAACCCCTGGTTTTACCCCCTCAAAATAAAAAGCTTGGACGTCCCAGGAATCGGCTACTCTATTTGGCCGATTCTGTGATTATTCCTATTAAAACCCACCTTAGGTTAAATTATTGTAAAGACTTTTGATAATAGAATTTGATTTTGAATACTGGGCAGTTTTAGAGATACTTTGTTGGGGTAAGTGAACCTCTTAACACATTTGTCAGTTAAAAACATCTAATTCCTCATTTGTTAAAAAATATTCTTGGAAGTTATAGCAAGAGGCAAAGTAACTAATGCTTACTTAAAAGATGCAGGTATTCTATCTGTGTATGGAACGATAGGCCTCTCCTTTACATTGAAGCTTCTAAAAGATCTTGGAAAGGTTTTTTTTATCCCTCCCAAGAGAAGCGTTAACTATGCCCCCCCCCTCCTTACAATTTCTTTATAAAATTAAAATTAGATTTGGTGGGTCGACCTCCAAATTGCCCCTAAGATCTTAAGGGGCGAATCCACTGGTTCTTATAATGAATTAACAGGATCTTTGTATGTCTCTGTGTGGGAACCGAAAGATCTTGCTAACCACTGAACCGAAATGGTCCTCCTTTACAGGGTAGCTTCACCTGGAAAGTTTATAACCAATGGAAATCTCCCTTAAAAAAATTAACCCTCCCCACAAATATTTTAAAAAACTACAATTGAAGTGTGCTTGACTTACTTAACCCCTCTTTTCTAAAGTTCTCCTAGAGTCATCTAGGGGCGTAGTCGCTAGTATTAACTAAATAATTACCAAAATATTTGATGCTGCTTGGTTACATATTAAATCTCCAGATAACTTAAAATTTTGTTGATATTTTGCATTGGATACTGAGAACAAAAAATCTCCCAAATCTAAAATATTATAAAAATATTAATATTTTGAAATAATAGGATTTAAGTTACGGCATATTTTTGTAATGTGTACCCTGTAGCATTCTTATGTATAGGAATAGCTGCTTAGGGTGGCTGCAGCTGAAAGCAAAGTTGTGGCTTCAACTGAGGATTATGATAAGGCTTATTAGGTGACCTATGAGGCAGCACAGCTAACAGTTAAGCTTATGAAAGCCGCGGGCCAACTGGTGGCAGTAGCTTTCAAGTTCTGATTATTTTTTACACAAAGAAATATTTGTAGTTAAATTTTGAACATGACCTTTATTGAACTGTTGTTGGTCTTGAATATCTGTCCAGGATTTATTTTTAGCCCTGTCCAGGTAATCCAGGAAATCTGGCCACCAGGATTCAACAACTTAAAAAATTAAAAGTAGGTTTATTGCCATCAATAAGTTATTTTTTTTTGTGGGGGGGGGGGGAGGATTAATAAATAGTATTACAAATTTACATGGGAGGGGGGGGGGGGGGTAGAAAATCCACAATTGTTTGGGAATTTTATAGCACCTATATTTAAAAAAATAATTAAAACACTGAAAAAATTAATCAATAAGTTAAAGCCTTTCCAGTTCGCTTTTCACAAAGTTGCATAAGTATATTTGTTGTGGCATTGATTAAAAATGAATAACAACAAAAAAATCACCAAAATACTAGGTAAAGAGAGACGGAAAAACAAATCATGAGAGTTTGGAATCAGCTGGATGTCAAAACCTTACCCCATTATTGCAATACCTCTTATAAAAAAGTTCAATGCATCCAAACTGTATAAAATTTGAGACTTTGTCGCTCATAACGCGCAGCAGCCAAGTCCTGCAATACTCTCTCACGACCTACCTCTAAGAATTCTTGTAGGTCCAGGTTTAGTCAGTTCTTGTAGCTGTGATATCATATTGTCCAATTTTACTAAATCTTTATGCTCTATGCTTCCTGTATATACCTAAACAAAAATAAGTATGTTCATTAGTGGAACAGCAACAATAAGATGATCAGTTTCTGATAAATAAAACAACAGTGAACTGTTATATACAAATAATTTGGATTATCTTATTTAACATATCAAATAATAATTCTTCTATATAACGTAGCTTAAGATTTTGATTACTTAACCGATTGAGTCCTCTATTTTAGGAAAGCTTCAAATGGGTCCCAGTGTTGGCCTTTTTCTTTCCTTCGAACACTGAGCCTTTATATAGTAGGGACGCAGCCACTAGTAAGATAAAATAAATGAAGGTTCACTATGTAGTAGATAGGCATACCTATATTAAAGCATCATATTAAAAATATACATTCCCATATAAACGACCCCTTAAATAGTGGATGTAAATATTCATTTATTTCCCCGGTATGATCATTTATATCCCTGGTATCATTTTTAGAAGATTTTAAATTTTTTTTGGAAGATTTTAGAATTTTTATTAATTACTAAAAGAAAGAAAAATAATACCAGGGAAATAAATGAAATTTAAAAACCAAAATTAAACCACATTTTAGCATAAAAATGAGTTTTTGTTTAAATGAGAATGATATTCCTATTCAGTTTTTTGTTTAGGAATATCATTTTCATTTATACAAAAACTCATTTTTTAAAATAAGTGTTCTTTTCAAAAAATATTATAAATATGAAAAAAGGAGATTATTTTCTTTCTTTTAGTAATTAATAAAAATTCTAAAATATTCCCAAAAAAAATAAAAATCTTCTAAAAATCAGGGTTCGGAAGCCGCGCCTCAGCCGCGCATAAGCCTCAGTTTTAAACCTGCTTGTGAGCAGAAAAAGAAATTTTTGAAAGAAGGATTGTCTACAAAAGAGACAGTTTTATACATCCAGCTAAATTTTATAGTGATAAAATGACGATTTTACTGAGGCTTACACGCGGCTTACGCGCGGCTTCCGATCCCTGCTAAAAATGATACCCGGGATATAAATGATCATACCCGGGAAATAAATGAATATTTACATCCACTATTTAAGGGGTTGTTTATATGGGAATGAATATTTTTTCATTCCTATTTTATTTTTAGTAGCGAAGCTACTCTATAATTCACTTTGTCCGTCCGTCAGTCAGTCCGTAACGCTATGGGGGAAATGGGATTTACTCAGCTCCTATAAAATATAGAATGCTGTAATTTTTTGACAACATTCCCATTATTAAGGAGCACAATTGACTATAAAACATCATTTGCGGTCGGACCGATTTTTAGCAGGTTTTAGGCTATTTTTTTTATATTTTTCACATTTTTCTCAATATCTCCAGTGTTTATGGTCCGATTTTCAAAAATTTTTCAGTTACAGATATCAAAATTAAATTTCCTGTCGTTTAAAGAAACAATCATGAAGGCCAGACTGCCTTTTTAGCAGGTTTTAGGCTATTTTTTAGATTTTTCACATTTTTCTCCATATCTTCAGTGTATGGTCCGATTTTCAAAATTTTTTCAGTTATAGATATCAAAATTAAATTTCCCGTCTTTTAAAGATGACAATCATGAAGGCCAGACTGCCTTTTCAGCAGGTTTTAGGCTGTTTTTTTTATATTTTTAACATTTTTCTCCATATCTTCAGTGTTTATAGTTCGATTTTCCAAACTTTAAAGGAAATAACCATGACGGCCAGACTGCCTTTTTGGCAGGTTTTAGGCTATTTATAAATATATTTAACACTTTTTTCCATATCTTCAGTGTATATGGTCCGATTTTCCAAATTTTAAAAGTTTTTATGGATTAAAAAATTAAATTTTTGTCGTTTTAAGAAAACAACCATGGCGGCCAGACTGCCTTTTATCAGGTTTTTGGCTATTTTTACATGTTTTACATATTTCCCAATATCTTTGTTCATATTTATTTTATCCAATAAATCTATTCTTGATTTTAGTAAAAACCTTTTAAATCTACCTGTACGTATTCCCATCTACGATTTTTTGTGCTTCGCTACTTATGGATGTTGTCATCCTTGTTTAATATTCATTCCAAAACAAAAAACTGGATAGGAATACCCTATTTATCGCACAGAAAAATAAAAAGAATAATGGAGATCGTGAATAAATGATGAACTATCGCTCCATCATTTATTCCCTTGGGCAAAAAATATTCATTCCTAAACAAAAAACTGGATAGGAATACCCCATTTTTGTTTGTTTATACAAACAGCTGTTAGTATACTATTGGCTGCACCCTTAGAATCTGAAGAATATAGCACAAGTATTTCATTTCATATAGCCTAAAACCATCCCAGGACCTATATTAAGCTTCTCTAAATTGGAAAATCAATGGGTTTAGTAGTTAACAAGATCTTAATGGACAAATAAGATACTACATGTTATTAAAAAATATTTTAATTTCTTTTAGACAATTATGTATAATTATTTATACGTATGAGTATTTTTTTCTCGTATATAATTAAAAACCAATTATTTCTTTTAATAAAACAAATACAAGAATGTATAGTAATAGGAAGTTTTTTTGGATTTTGTTTGACGTATAAGGGACGGAAAACCCCACAATTAGGAAACGCTATGCAATTCAAATAAAACTTTCCGTTCTAGTTCAGTCTTTATAAAACGTATATGTTTGTTCTCCAATGCTAGAGGCGTCGCCCCAACCTATCTAATAATTTTGTATAACAATGTATAAGGTTTTCTCGTATTCATTCGAATCCGGTGGATAAGAACCGGTTCTCATCAATACGAAAAAACTATGTCTAGCATCGTATTATAAACGGCTTTCTACGAACATAAAAATGTACAATCATAAGATTAAAACCAGTTTTTTTACGGCACGGGCTAAAAAAACTGGTTTTAATCTTATAATTGTACATTCTATATCCGCGGAAAGCCGTTTATAATACGATGAAAGAAATAACTATTCTTCTGTAGTTTTTTTTTATATCTACTCCATTCGAGGTAGCTTCAATGGTTTTGAGCTATCTTTTTCAGATTTTTAACTTGGGATGGGTTTAGGCTGTTTTATTTCCAAGTTTAGGTCTTGGCATGGTTTATGCTATTTTTCTTTCCCATGTCATAGATGCGCTACTCCATTTGAGGTAGCTTCAATGGTTTTGAGCTATCTTTTTCAGATTTTTAACTTGGGATGGGTTTAGGCTGTTTTATTTCTAAGTTTAGATTTTGGCATGGTTTATGCTATTTTTCTTTCCCATGTCATAGGGGCGCGGCAACAGTAATAGTGATATTTACTCCATTAAAATTCATAGGTTTCAAAAAACCAAAAACAAATTAACTTTATTTGATTGAATACAAAATTGTATGAAAATTTGTTTAAAAATTTATTAAATACAGTATACTTTTTAGGGACATACTATTTAGAGATGCTCGCTAAAACCAGTGTACCTTGTTGTCCTATAAATCACTATTACAAAAATGAGGGATTATTATAACATACAAAAATATGTCGAAAAGGCTAAAAAACAGCATATTTTAAATGAGCATACGTTACAGAAATCATCATGCAAAATTTTAAATCAATAGGACAATTTTATATGCCTAAATTAACGATTTTTGTTATCCGTTGGATACGGACGTACGTCCAGACGGACTTACGAACGTATAGATCCTAATGAAAGAAAAGCTTCGCTTTTAGAAATTATCTCTGTATATTTTGTATATATTCTAACCTGGGCTCCAAAACCATAGAGAGGAAAATATTGTTTCTGATAATCAATCCATTCACTAAATTGGAAATAATAAATCAACTTAACTAAACAAGGATGTCAACATCCATAAGTAGCAAAAGATATATAAATAATATACAAACTTAAGTACATGCAGAAATAAAGACATATGGACAAAGTGACTTACAGAGTAGATGCTCCCTTGAGAGTTGTATCTCATATAGCAGCTGTAAAAATCACATTCATCTTGAATTGAACCCTTGCCCCTATTAGCATTACAGATGGTCCGACCAAACAGGTACGTTAAAGAGGAGATTGAAAATTTTCCTTTTCACTACCGACAGACGAACGGACTAGCCAAAAAATTAAAGCATCTAGCTACTATTAACGAGTAAATGAGAACCCAATCAATTGATTATATTAGCATAAAAAATAATCCTCTGTAACATGTTTTTATAAATGAATATTTAAATATAACATTAAAAACAGAATAATTAAAAAGAATCAGATAATTTGTTTGAGTTCTCATTAAATTTGCGTCAGCCAAGCCTCTATCCATATATTAAAGTAAAATGATGTTTGTCTGTCAGTTCGTAACAAAGGATGTCTCTAGCCGCTGACACGATATGGTTTTACTTCACAATAAAGCTTCGCATAGGTCCTGGAAAGGTTTATAACAATTTAGGTTGAAGGTACCGACACCCTCAAAAGAGAAATCACTCCTAAGACCCCCTATTTTTTTTACTTTTTGTTTTAAAAACTTTTTTCCTCTTATATACTAAGAAATATTATCTTATGTCAGGGGCGTCCAAGTTTTTTTATTTGGGGGGGGGGGAGGTAAACATTTTTTAAGGGGGGGTTAAATGGCGCGCGCAGCGCTCCGCAAATTTTGGGGGGAAAAATTTGCTTGGGGGGTAATTACCCCCCCTGAAATCTGTTGGCAGGGGTAAATTTATCCCGGGGGTAAAAGTTTTGGAGGGGGTAATTTAATAATGTAAAAAGGTACCTACCTAGTTATGAAAATTTTTTTTGTTGGGGATTATTTATTTTACTTTAAAGGGCGAATATAGGTTGAATATAATATGGGCTCAAAAAAACCGTGCAATTCCATAGATTATAAGTAACTTTAAGATATTGACATATCCAAATGTATAAGTCTGTTATAGCTTAAAACCTGAACATTCTCAGGATAAATTTATGTAATAAGTGTGGTTCCCTAAGAACTCCAAACAACCTAGCATCACACAAGGCTTCGGTTTAAGGTTGAATTAAAAACCTTTTGTTAAATGATAGTCGTAATAAAAGTGGAAACCAGTTATCAATCTATTTTTTTGTATTGTGGATTGTTTCTTCCTTGACAATATTCCCCAACAAAGTGTAAAGTATATGAATTTTATTTTTAAAAAAAAACCTTTACAGGAGAAATTTTATTTCATGTAAGTATGAAAATTATATGGTAATTGTTATAATTAATTTAAAGAGGACAAAAATAATAGGTGAATAGTGTTTTTTTTTCTTATATTTTTATCTGGAGAAAATCTGGCGATCGGTGCGTTTGTGTGTGTGTGTTGAAAAATGCGTACTAGGGTAATTATATCATCAAGAATTAATCATTGATCTTTATACAGAAAAAAAACTTTAAAACGTATTATTTACCCTAGTAATTACTCCGGACGCAAATTGACGCAAATTATTTAATGCTTTTTAAAAAATCAATAAAATAGTATATAATATAAAAAAATAAACACTTTAATTATCAATTAAGATGCATGCCAATGTAATAGTCAATTAAACTTAAGAATAATAGTCAAAACAGTCTTGTAAAGGGCTAAAATAAACGATTTTGTTGACTTTCTCATTTATCATATGTTGAAGTAAAAGCAAAAATTGCAAAATCTACTTAAGGATTTTTTTGATTTTTTAAATTTAACATAGATATTTTAAAAGTATGTAATGGCACCTTTCATATAAGCTCATATCATATTGAAACTATATTCGCCCTTTAAGTACTTATGTACAGATAAGTAACTTTACATATTTTATGTATTTATACCCATTCTTTTGCGTAATAATATTCAAAGCAATCTAAACCACGACAAACTTAAATTTAGAGAAGCTTTGCTTGTAATAAAACTGAGGTAAGCTCTTTATATTTAGTTCATATAAAAAGTAAGTCATACAATACAATTGACCAATGATAGGCCAATACACACACTAAATTACCTATGGCAGGCCAGTTTACAATCTAATTGACCAATGGTAGGCCAGTATAAAATCTTCTACCTGAGATAGCTGTCACTGGGAAGTAATTTATTTGGATTGAAGCTTTGTTCTATGTTTAAGGATCCAACTATTCCCAAGCATAACAGTCCAACTGTCAGTAAACAAACACATATCTACAATAAAACAAAATAATCAAAATTGTATATAAATTTGTTATAATTTATATAATACTACCGGCTGCGCTCCTAACGTTTAGGAGCTATGTATTCGAAGGAGTAAGGAAAGAAGGAAAATAGCCTAAACCTAGATATAAGAATGAAATAGCATAAAACCATCCATGGGCATATAAGAAGTTTCCGTAAAATAGAGAGTTCAATCTGTTCAAAAGTTATCGAAATCTTAAGCTACAGACAAAACACCTTACTACTTTATGATATAACTAGCGACTGCGCTTCTAGCATCTAGGAGCACTGTATTCGAAGGAGGTACGAAAATAGCCTAAAAGCAAACTTATATATACAAATTAAATAGCCGAAAACCATCTAGGGACCTATAAGAAGATTACATAATATGGAGAATTCAATCTGTTCAGTAGTTATCGAAATCTTAATCTACAGATAAAAAATCTTACTACTTTATATAAAAAGATAATAATATCAATAATTTATATCTATAAGGATAAAGAAAGCCATACATAAACTTTGATTATACCTTCAAAGCTATCATATAAAAAATAGTGAAAATGAACGTTTAATCAGAAAAAAAATATTGAATAAACTTTTTTCCCCATAAGTTGATGAATGTTTATATTTACGTCAATAATTGAATAAATTTAATTTCATATTAAAAACCAGCTATATCTAATACGTGAATTTTTTTTCATCGCGGTTAAAAATCGTTTTAATATTCGTTAGATTCAACCAGTTTCTCAGCCATACTGAAAAATCATTTATAGCTTCGTATTACAGACAATTTTTCACGAATTATAAAATAAAAATCATAAAATGAATTCCAGTTTTTTTTAAAACAAAAACTGGTTTTCATCTTAATTTCTATTTTTAAAATCCGCGGAAAGCTGTCTATAATACGATGCAATGAATGACTATTCCATTACGGATTAGAGCCCGATTAATAACCACTGGATTAACAGGATGCAAAATGATTCTTTGCTTCCACAAAGTGCCTCTTGATAAATAAGGCTCTTGAGTCCCCACTCTTTTATTGTTGAAATAAATAAAAAAAAACAGGGTAGGAGTTGCTCTAACCATGCGGGACTACCCAGTTCATAGCTTTGTGTAACCTAACCTGCCCAAAAGTAATTGACCAATGGTATGGAAAAAAAACATAAAATTATAATTTTATATGCATTTCTTGATGGTGTAGACTTCTATAATTGAATTCTATAAATTCATTTTTAAAACCTCTGAACCTAACCATAAATTTATTTTACCTTACAAGTTTTCTTCATTATAAATTGTGAAAACTTGGCAAATAATGTTTTTGAAGAAATAATTTTCAGGCACGCTGTATCTGGTTCCAGTTTCTCTGAATTTACCTGAATCAAATAAGTTTAAAAAATCCAGGTAGCTTTTAAAAAATCCTCTAACATTCTTTACTCTGAAAGGATGGGGGCAATAATTTGTTTATCTATCTAGTCCACAAAGTTTTATAACAACGTTTTCATATTGGTTGTCTTAACAACTTCCCTTTAGTTATCTTTTTTATACCTTTGCTGGATTTTTGTGCTTTAATGAACATCTAAACTGCAAACCAAAAAATAGGCAAATATGAATTTTCAGAATAGCAGCTTTATTATTCATTTAGAATGGTTTTACTGTAAATATGAAATGCAGATGCATCTTTTGATTACAAGTTTTTAATGTAAGTTTTTTAATAATCAGCACCAATGAAGCACAAGATCTCAAAAACAGCATTTTGGGGAAAAACTGGTGAACCATAAAGATATGCAAACTTAAAACAAAGCAATGGAAAAACGATTTTTTGCACTTTTCTCCTCTTAAGATTGATTCTGATAAATTAACAATTTTTAAAGGAATTTATGCATTAATTATTATGAAATATAGTATAAGGTAGAAATTAAAGATTTTTCTAAATAAGAAATATTAAAAAAAAGAAATTCGACCCCTTTCACTTTAGAGGACAGAAGCTGACCTCCAGTCTTATGGACGAAGCTAAATATATGTAGAAAATAAAAATTACCCTCAAAAGTATACAAAATGTTTTTTGATGTGCTAAAAAGATCCATTTTAAAATCTTGATTTTGAAAATGGTGGCCTTTAAGATGCTCCTACTGGTGGTGATGGTGAGCCAAATGTTATCATGCATGCCCATGACGACTCATATATTAAACTATGGTCCAATTTTTGTATTCATAGCAGCCTCCAGCCAAGAAATATTAAAAAAGAAAAAAATTGCAATTTTAATTACTCCAATTCATAAGGTAAACACTGTAGCTTTTAGAAGATGATTATATATTTCATGTCGAGAGGCTCCATTGAAGATTGCTATGACTACAAAAAATGGCACATAGGTTACTAGACAAGTTGTTGTAATGTTGTACTTAGATAACATTTGACTCACCAAAAAAATGAAGAAAATTGCAAAAATAACCGTTTAATTTTCTTTTATATTTGCATATTTTTTTGGTTCACCCCTAAATGCTGTTTTTGAGATCTTGTGCTTCATTAGTGCTGATTAATAAAAATTAACAGTGGAAACTTGTAACCGAAAGATGCATCTACATTTTATATTTACAGTAAAATCATCATAAATGAATAATAAAGCTGCTATTCTAAAAATTCAGATTTGCCTATTTTTTGGTTCGCAGTTTAGGGTAATAAATCTATTTATTTACCTTCATGCAAGGAAGCATACAGTGACGTTGGCTTGTTATTCTTTTATTATCCAGAGTTAACCAGGCTACAAACCAGGATACCTAAATAAACCAGATAATTACAGCTGCTATACAGATGGTTATACTCCCACAGAAATTTTACCTGTAGAAGAAGGACAGCTACTATACAGATGGTGGTACTCACACAGAAAGTTTACCTGTAGAAGAAGGACAGCTGCTATGCAGATGGTGGTACTCACACAGAAAGTTTACCTGTAGAAGAAAGACAGCTGCTATACAGATGGTTATACTCCCACAGAAAGTTTACCTGTAGAAGAAAGACAGCTGCTATGCAGATGGTGGTACTCACACAGAAAGTTTACCTGTAGAAGAAAGACAGCTGCTATACAGATGGTGGTACTCACACAGAAAGTTTACCTGTAGAAGAAAGACAGCTGCTATACAGATGGTGGTACTTACACAGAAAGTTTACCTGTAGAAGAAAGACAGCTGATATACAGATGGTGGTACTCACACAGAAAGTTTACCTGTAGAAGAAGGACAGCTGCTATACAGATGGTGGTACTCACACAGAAAGTTTACCTGTAGAAGAAGGACAGCTGCTATACAGATGGTGGTACTCACACATAAAGTTTACCTGTAGAAGAAAGACAGCTGCTATACAGATGGCCGCACTTACACAAAAAGCCTGCAGACCCGGCATTATCTAAAATTTACAATTAATATCACTTAGACCACTCAGGCCTAACAAAACTGGTTATAATCTTATAATTTTCATTTCAATATCCGCGGAAAGCTGTCTGTAATATGATGCTATATATAATTTTTCATTATGGCTGAGAACTGGTTTCCGATAATAATGAAATGAAAACTTAAGGCTTGCAAAACTGGTAATAATTATATAATTTTTGTTTTAATATTCTAGAAAAATTGTAATACGATGCTATTCATTATTTTTTAGTATGGCTGAGGACCGGTTCTAATCAAGCGGATATTAATCGATTTCAAAGCCATCCATACTGGAAAATTATATTTAGTTACGTTTTGGACTGAATAACCACAATCTTGCCCTAAACTGAATTAAACTGAGGGGGGGGGGGGAGGTTGTTATTGGGAAACCCCCATCAAGGGCAATGCCCCTATTGACAATTACACTCACAATATTGTACACGCGAACCAAATTATTAAAGGTATTTATTACAAAAAAAATATCTTCAATTATAAACTATTTTCATATTGGGTTACATTAAATATAAAATATCTTAATTTAATATCAAAAGTTTAATATTTATGTAAAAAGGAATTATGTACAAAAGTAGCGCAGTAATATCAAAATGGATACATTTTATATAGATTTGAATTTAAATTAAGACAATGGCCGTTAAATTGATGTACATCCCCAATGATGATACACAAAATTAATCTTTCTCTAGATTAAAATCCCAGGTTGCTCTTAGTATAGGTAGAATTTTTTTTTTGTATTGTAAAAATTATACAAAACATACAAAAGTACTATTGTATACATTTTTTTAAAATTTTGTACAGTAAATTTTTTTTGGCAAAGTCCCCTTGTACATGTTGTATCAATTTTGTATACATTAGTATATTTTCTGTTTTTTTTATTAATTAGTATATTTTTTTTTGTATATGTTGTACACTTTTTTTTTTATTTTAGTACTAATACCATTTTCCTGATTGTATATCTTGTATTCATTTTTTGTCGATAGTATTTATTTCAAAAATTTGGCAGAGTCCAAACATTTTTTACTTTACTGAATATTTTAATATGTATACTGAAGTAACAAAACATATTAGGTTATAATTTGTGGATTTAAAACAGTTTTTTGTTTCATGCTTATTATATTAATTTTTTATACAACAGTACAAAGTTTTGGAAATTTGGCTAAGTCCAAATTTTAGGACTTTGCCTAAAAATGAACATAGTATTTATTGTATAATTTTTTTGTATGATAGTATATTTCAAAAATATTTTCCAATATTCCAATATTTTGACTCTAACAAAATTTTAAAAATGTATACAATTGAACAACCAAAAACATACAATAACCTAAATTTTGATAAGTTCCAAAACTGAGAACTTAGGAAATATTTTTAAAAACATTTTTTGAACATAAAAAAAAATTTAGAATTTGACAAAAAAATTGTTTAATTCTACAATTTTAATTTTATTTTTGAGTACAAATTTTTTTTTAAGTAAAAAAATTTGGGACTTAGTCTGATAATTGAAAAAGTGTACAACATATACAAAAATTAAATATGTTACTATTAAACATAAAAGTACTATTGTAGACAAAATTGATACAACATGTTCAAGAAAAAGATTAAGAGACTTAGCCAAAAAAAGGACAGTACAAAATTACAAAAAAATATACAATAGTACTTTTGTATATTTTGTATAATTTTCATAATAAAAAAAAATTCTACCTGATATAGTTCAAATTTTTGTTGCTAGGTGTCTTTCACTTTTTAGAAATTTTTTTTTTTTTAAATACTGTCTAACTCTACAATTTCAATTTTGTTTCTTGGTTTTTTCTAAGTACAAAAATGGACTGCACAAAATTACAAAAAAATAATACAATAGTACTTATTTATGTTTTGTATAATTTTCATAATACAAAAAAATTCTACCTATACTAAGAACAACCTGGAAAGACTCTTAATCTTATTATATAAAGTAGTAACGATTTTTTTGCCTAAAGCTTAAGATTACATAGACTACTGAACTGATTGAATTCTACTTTTAAGGGAAGGTTCACATAGGTCCTGTGATGGTTTTATGCTATCTTATTTTTAGATTTATGCCCCTAGATGGTAGAGGCTATTTTTATGTCGCCTTATTACACTAAAAGGGGGGCAGCTGCACATAGACGTCCAAGGGGGGGGGGGTGGCAATGGGGTGATTACCCCCCCAAAATGAATTTGGGGGTCACCCCCAAAATTTTGGATTTTCAATTTCCCCCCCCCCCCAAAAAAAATACCTCTATAAAATAAAGATTACCCTCCCCCAAAATTTGTATTTTCAAAATTTTACCCCCCCAAATAAAAAACCTTGGACGCCCCTGCTGCAAGTGAATAATAACAAGGATGACAACAGCCATAAAAGCTAAGCTCTGAAACGGTAGGACAGACGAACATTAACCCTTATAGAGTGTCAGAACTTTATTTACAAAATAGAAATATAAAAGTTTTGAAAAAAATATATGTATATTTGTTGCAAAACTTATTAAAATACAGAATTCTGTTTAAGGACATACTGGCATTTTTAGGACTTGATTACAGAATTGCTTTGCTTGAAATCTTGGTACCTTATTGTAATAGGAATCAGTACTCCAAAAATCATATCTATATGATGATTATATAACATAAATATTTGTTGTTAAAAAAGTTAAATATCACAATGTTTAAAATGGACATACGGACATTCTGGTAACGATTATAGAGTTGCTACGCTTTCTAAATCGTACCTCCGCACTTATCATTTTGAAAAGTTTAAAATCAATAGGACTATTATAACTTGCCTAAATTAACATAAAAAGCTATCTGTTACGTACAAACGGACGTACGGACTGACGCTAAATATAGAAAAGCTTCTCTTTTAAAAAGATATACATAGAGAAATATAAAAGAAGAATTCTATTATATAAAGCAGTAAGGCTTTATGTTCTGAAACTTAAGATCTCAATAACTACTGATCAGGCTTTCTATTTCAGGTAAGCCTAATATTTGTCTTGTGATGGTTTTAGGCTATGTTATTTTAAGTCTTAGATTGGTTTTATGCTATTCTATTTTAAGTTTTGGGAAGGTTTTAGGCTTTTTTTTTCCCTTTAAATACAGAGCCACAAGATTCTAGGGGCGTAACTGCTAGTATTATATAAGGGTAATTATTAAATGGATTTTACACCACATTAAAATGTACTTTAATAAAGTGAAACTTGTAGCTGGCTAAAAGAACAAACAAAGAACCCACTTTACCCCACCCCTCCCCTCCTACTGGAAGAACAAACTATCAAATAAATGATATTCAAGATATACAAACAATACTAAGACTTTGGGGACTAGTGTAAAAAACAGACCAAAGTCCCCTCCCTCCCTGTGTATAAAATTGTGGCGAGCTGGCTTTTATTCACTTTTCAATGCACATTTTAAATGGATTGTAACAATTTTCTACTTTATATAGTTAAAATTTTCGCCGCTAAATGTCTCTTACTTTTTAGAAAAACTTTATTTTTTGGTTTTTTTTAAATACATGGTTGTTTAAAAATGCATGAAGTAAATCTTATTTAAATTTGTTTCCCTTTTAATTGTTTTTTTTCAATATTTTGAAATATTTTGTTTTTAATAGTTACAAAATTTAAACTATAGAGGTAAGTCAATCAAATCTAGTCTAGAGTTATGTCAAGTCATGATAAAGTTGAAAAATAAAAATTTTCACACTACTTCAAATTATGAAGGACTCTTATCATGTTAAAACAGAGTTAAACACATGGAAATATATCCCTTAACTCAATAATATTTTTTGAGGAAATATAATTCTGTTCAAACTGTCTGGATGGCATCACATAAAAATTACAAAATTGGTAGTACTTTTGGATAGAAATGTAAACAATTTGGGCTTACTTTTGCATCCCTTCGTATCAATTTTTTAAATGGCGTACGAAATTTGCAAGGGGTCTTTTTAAATTTGTCGTATACATTTTTTGTGCTTTGTACTAATTTTTACTCGTATTAATTTTTACCGCCTCGTACTAATTTTCTAACCCACTGGATCACGGCCGAAAAATGGTTTTCGTATATAATATATGTCTCTAGTACTAACAAAATTTCTCGTACCCTCGTAAGAATTATTGCATAACGATGGTATACTTTCGTAGAACCAACAAATTTTCTATACTATAGTATAACAAAATTGATACAATTTTAGAGTAAGACCATATATACTATTGTAAACAAAATGATATACGAAAAAAAATTTCCACCTATACGAATGATAACCTGGGATTAGTCAGCTAGCTATAACCAACAAGCGAATTAATTATTTAACCCTATTTCACCATACTTGCTGAAAACCTGATTTTTGGATGATACAATTGTTAGTACCAAAACATTCATGCTATGGTAATTGATGTATTATTACATGGATATTACACCAGATTTTCATGTACCCCAATAAAAAATTAGACTCGCAGCTTGCTAAAATAACAATACCCCCCATACATCCTATATCTCATCCCCTCCCCTCCTACTGAATGAAGAAACTTACCAATAAAGGAGTACCATACCATGAAATTTTCATATAAAATAACCATATCAACAAAAATTTGACTGTATATATAAACGTAAATAATATTCATTCAATCCCAGGTTATCATTCGTATAGGTGGAAATTTTTTTTCGTATATCATTTTGTTTACAATAGTATATATGGTCTTACTCTAAAATTGTATCAATTTTGTTATACTATAGTATAGAAAATTTGTTGGTTCTACGAAAGTATACCATCGTTATGCAATAATTCTTACGAGGGTACGAGAAATTTTGTTAGTACTAGAGACATATATTATATACGAAAACCATTTTTCGGCCGTGATCCAGTGGGTTAGAAAATTAGTACGAGGCGGTAAAAATTAATACGAGTAAAAATTAGTACAAAGCACAAAAAATGTATACGACAAATTTAAAAAGACCCCTTGCAAATTTCGTACGCCATTTAAAAAATTGATACGAAGGGATGCAAAAGTAAGCCCAAATTGTTTACATTTCTATCCAAAAGTACTACCAATTTTGTAATTTTTATGTGATGCCATCCAGACAGTTTGAACAGAATTATATTTCCTCAAAAAATATTATTGAGTTAAGGGATATATTTCCATGTGTTTAACTCTGTTTTAACATGATAAGAGTCCTTCATAATTTGAAGTAGTGTGAAAATTTTTATTTTTCAACTTTATCATGACTTGACATAACTCTAGACTAGATTTGATTGACTTACCTCTATAGTTTAAATTTTGTAACTATTAAAAACAAAATATTTCAAAATATTGAAAAAAAACAATTAAAAGGGAAACAAATTTAAATAAGATTTACTTCATGCATTTTTAAACAACCATGTATTTAAAAAAAACCAAAAAATAAAGTTTTTCTAAAAAGTAAGAGACATTTAGCGGCGAAAATTTTAACTATATAAAGTAGAAAATTGTTACAATCCATTTAAAATGTGCATTGAAAAGTGAATAAAAGCCAGCTCGCCACAATTTTATACACAGGGAGGGAGGGGACTTTGGTCTGTTTTTTACACTAGTCCCCAAAGTCTTAGTATTGTTTGTATATCTTGAATATCATTTATTTGATAGTTTGTTCTTCCAGTAGGAGGGGAGGGGTGGGGTAAAGTGGGTTCTTTGTTTGTTCTTTTAGCCAGCTACAAGTTTCACTTTATTAAAGTACATTTTAATGTGGTGTAAAATCCATTTAATAATTACCCTTATATAATACTAGCAGTTACGCCCCTAGAATCTTGTGGCTCTGTATTTAAAGGGAAAAAAAAAGCCTAAAACCTTCCCAAAACTTAAAATAGAATAGCATAAAACCAATCTAAGACTTAAAATAACATAGCCTAAAACCATCACAAGACAAATATTAGGCTTACCTGAAATAGAAAGCCTGATCAGTAGTTATTGAGATCTTAAGTTTCAGAACATAAAGCCTTACTGCTTTATATAATAGAATTCTTCTTTTATATTTCTCTATGTATATCTTTTTAAAAGAGAAGCTTTTCTATATTTAGCGTCAGTCCGTACGTCCGTTTGTACGTAACAGATAGCTTTTTATGTTAATTTAGGCAAGTTATAATAGTCCTATTGATTTTAAACTTTTCAAAATGATAAGTGCGGAGGTACGATTTAGAAAGCGTAGCAACTCTATAATCGTTACCAGAATGTCCGTATGTCCATTTTAAACATTGTGATATTTAACTTTTTTAACAACAAATATTTATGTTATATAATCATCATATAGATATGATTTTTGGAGTACTGATTCCTATTACAATAAGGTACCAAGATTTCAAGCAAAGCAATTCTGTAATCAAGTCCTAAAAATGCCAGTATGTCCTTAAACAGAATTCTGTATTTTAATAAGTTTTGCAACAAATATACATATATTTTTTTCAAAACTTTTATATTTCTATTTTGTAAATAAAGTTCTGACACTCTATAAGGGTTAATGTTCGTCTGTCCTACCGTTTCAGAGCTTAGCTTTTATGGCTGTTGTCATCCTTGTTATTATTCACTTGCAGCAGGGGCGTCCAAGGTTTTTTATTTGGGGGGGTAAAATTTTGAAAATACAAATTTTGGGGGAGGGTAATCTTTATTTTATAGAGGTATTTTTTTTGGGGGGGGGGGGAAATTGAAAATCCAAAATTTTGGGGGTGACCCCCAAATTCATTTTGGGGGGGTAATCACCCCATTGCCACCCCCCCCCCCTTGGACGTCTATGTGCAGCTGCCCCCCTTTTAGTGTAATAAGGCGACATAAAAATAGCCTCTACCATCTAGGGGCATAAATCTAAAAATAAGATAGCATAAAACCATCACAGGACCTATGTGAACCTTCCCTTAAAAGTAGAATTCAATCAGTTCAGTAGTCTATGTAATCTTAAGCTTTAGGCAAAAAAATCGTTACTACTTTATATAATAAGATTAAGAGTCTTTCCAGGTTGTTCTTAGTATAGGTAGAATTTTTTTGTATTATGAAAATTATACAAAACATAAATAAGTACTATTGTATTATTTTTTTGTAATTTTGTGCAGTCCATTTTTGTACTTAGAAAAAACCAAGAAACAAAATTGAAATTGTAGAGTTAGACAGTATTTAAAAAAAAAAAAATTTCTAAAAAGTGAAAGACACCTAGCAACAAAAATTTGAACTATATCAGGTAGAATTTTTTTTTATTATGAAAATTATACAAAATATACAAAAGTACTATTGTATATTTTTTTGTAATTTTGTACTGTCCTTTTTTTGGCTAAGTCTCTTAATCTTTTTCTTGAACATGTTGTATCAATTTTGTCTACAATAGTACTTTTATGTTTAATAGTAACATATTTAATTTTTGTATATGTTGTACACTTTTTCAATTATCAGACTAAGTCCCAAATTTTTTTACTTAAAAAAAAATTTGTACTCAAAAATAAAATTAAAATTGTAGAATTAAACAATTTTTTTGTCAAATTCTAAATTTTTTTTTATGTTCAAAAAATGTTTTTAAAAATATTTCCTAAGTTCTCAGTTTTGGAACTTATCAAAATTTAGGTTATTGTATGTTTTTGGTTGTTCAATTGTATACATTTTTAAAATTTTGTTAGAGTCAAAATATTGGAATATTGGAAAATATTTTTGAAATATACTATCATACAAAAAAATTATACAATAAATACTATGTTCATTTTTAGGCAAAGTCCTAAAATTTGGACTTAGCCAAATTTCCAAAACTTTGTACTGTTGTATAAAAAATTAATATAATAAGCATGAAACAAAAAACTGTTTTAAATCCACAAATTATAACCTAATATGTTTTGTTACTTCAGTATACATATTAAAATATTCAGTAAAGTAAAAAATGTTTGGACTCTGCCAAATTTTTGAAATAAATACTATCGACAAAAAATGAATACAAGATATACAATCAGGAAAATGGTATTAGTACTAAAATAAAAAAAAAAGTGTACAACATATACAAAAAAAAATATACTAATTAATAAAAAAAACAGAAAATATACTAATGTATACAAAATTGATACAACATGTACAAGGGGACTTTGCCAAAAAAAATTTACTGTACAAAATTTTAAAAAAATGTATACAATAGTACTTTTGTATGTTTTGTATAATTTTTACAATACAAAAAAAAAATTCTACCTATACTAAGAGCAACCTGGGATTCATTTATCATTATTGTTGTTCTTTTTATGTATGTACATTAAGAGATATAAGTTTTCCGGAATTTTAATGTAGGGAGTAGATTTGAAATCTGCATCAAATTTTAAGGATTTTTTATAAAATTCGTTTTTTGTAAAATTTCCTTATCTAAAAGCGAAAATACATTTTAAGTTAATTAATTTTGACCAATAGGATAGGTGGATTTTAAACTACCTGCGCTCTAATTGGTTGAATGATGTACGACATCCAATTAGAGCGCAGATTTTTTAAAACCACCAATCACAGATGCCAAAATTAATTAACTTAATTTGTATTTCCGCTTTTAGATAAAGAATTATACAAAAAACGAATTTTATAAAAAATCCTTAAAATTTGATGCAGATTTCAAATCTACTCCCTACATTACAATTCCGGAAAACTTATATTTCTTAATGTACATTGTACATACATAAATAAATCTAATCTACTCTAAAAAAAAACAAAATTTACGACAATTTTCTCCTTTCAATATATCCATTAATATTATGAATTATGATGTGTTACGTGTTAAGTTTTTATTGGTTGAATTGTTATATTGGATATGTTCTAGATGCATAATCTCTAAATCAGATCATAGGAAAAAAGATAAAGGACAATCAGGCCATATTAATGATTAGAAAGTGGACAGATTTTGATACAAGAGGACAGTTATTTTTTAAATTTCATTTTGTGTAAATATTAACATTTATTAGGATAAAGCTTAACTTAGATTTATATATCATGTAAATATTTCTTCCCTCGTATATGACATAATTTTTTCCTTGTTTGTATTAATGGAACGAATAATATATATGTATAAATAAACAAAAAGGTTTTAAGTTTGGCGGATTAAAAGGCCAGATTGTCCATCTAGATCTACTAAGTCTATTCATATTATAACTAGATTTATTTTTTATTTTTAAAGGTGTGTCTTAATGAAAAAAATGGAATTATAAAAATCTTTAACTTTTTCCTAAAACTAATGTTTTCTGTTTAATTTTAAAAGGATTTTTTTACGACAGCATGGCAATCGAAGCCCTTTGAAAAATTAAAATTCTAATTACTCTCCCACTGAGCGCATTTAGCATTGTGAGAGGCAAAAATAGGAAAGAAAACTTCAAAGGTCACCACCTAGGGAGCACAAAAAGATTAGGATAACTTCATAGTTAATAGGTCAGAATTTTGATCATGATGATGTCAACATAAAATCTTCTTTAAAAAATTTCTGCTTGTGGACAGTTCTTTTTTAACTTGACAAACAATTTTCTGCAATCTTTGGATTTTTTTGTTTACAAATAAAGCACAACATTTAGTAAATGCCGCGATTCCTCTTGATTTCTTGATGGTGAAATACAAAATTTGCCCCCCAACGACAGCTGAAAAAGGCAATTTAATAAAGGTTGCGTTATTTTGCCCCCCAAATCAATTTTCGATTTAATTTCCTTGTTGGTTATACCTTATTCCTGACATTAACGCCCTGTCTATAGTGCATCTGATATTTAGAAGATTATATATTTTAATAATAGTTATTTCTCGCATCGTATTATAAACGGCTTTCCGCGGATATAGAATGTACAATTATAAGATTAAAACTAGTTTTTTTCTAGCACTGAGGTACCAAAGGCACCGGCTAAAAAAGCTGGTTTTAATCTTATAATTGTACATTTTTATATTCCAAGAAAGCTGGATATAATACGATGCTAAACATAGTTTTTTCGTATGGATGAGAACCGGTTCCTATCCACCGGATTAGAATGAATACGAGAAATAGAATTTTAGTACTTATACAAATTGTTTAGTGATTCAAACTAGGGATATTGGACGGTAAATTAATTTCCCCCCCCCCCCCCCCAAGTCATGAATGATATTTTTAACTTTATTAGATGTTTGATATAAGGAGGGCTGTAAATTAATTTAACAGCATTGTCTCTTTCTGATATTGATATATTTTGTACCTTAAGATATTTAGTTTAATATAATTTTATAAATAATATATTAATGTAAAGTTTTGCAATGAGTTATTTAAGCAAACAAAATTTAGCATAAATGGATATTTAAATCCCAAGGTATTAAATGATCGAGCGATAGCAAATCAAAATATTGGAATGAATATTTTTTTATTAAAATATGAAATATGGCCAAGTCATACAATACATTCTTTTGCAACCCCCAGGAATTATTTTTCTCCTTCAGACGAGGAATATTTTTTCTTTATTTTGCAGTGTTAATAGGCTTTTATTTTATGAACAATTATGACTTATTGTGATTACGTTACTGAAAAAAGGTGTAATTTTGCCAGTAAACAATAACTTATTGCTAATTAAAAAGATAATAAACAGTTTGACAAAAGACAACCACTTTTTGTCAAAAAACACAGTAACTGTACTTTTACTATTTGTAAATAAGGTAGCACACCAATAAATTGATTATATTCTTCCAGATTTTTCCTTATTTGTGTCAGTTTGCAGTTAAACGGACTTACTGACATACTTTGGTAATAGATATGCTGCGCTATTAAAGAAAAACTCACCGTAAATGCTCCCAAGCTAAATGCCAGGATGTCGGTTACCGAAGTTACTGTAACAGATGCACCAGCAACCTAAATTAGTTTTTAATGGAAGAAGAGACCTGGGTTATTTATGCAAATAATTTCCCTTAACCCACAAACTGTATTTCTCCCCTTCATGACCATATCCCTTTGGTTACATTACAAAACTAGTGTTACCCCGAGTTTACACAGACAAATTTTCTTTAACAAAGCTTTAATAAGCCGACAAAATTTGCAGGAATATTCAAGAACATTTAATTTTAATGAAATTAAAATTAAGAAAGTGAAATAATTATTAAATCTAATGCAATTTATGAAATTTTATGACATATCCAGAAAATAAAACTTAAGATGACAAATAGTCCAGAAAATTTCACCTTGCATTAATTAGGTAAAATGTTGTAAATATTTTTTATAAAATACCTTCATAGTCAATCCTACTTTCTCTTCAAGTGTAGCTGCCCTGAAAAATAAATTGAATTCCTTACAGTTTGACATCTTACACTTACAAACACTTTTCCTTATTATCTGCCTTTTTAAACACAAAGCTTTTCTATAATTAGGGTCTGCACGTCTGCATGTACTTAGGTCAGGGTTAGCTCTTAGGCAGTACAATTGTACTAATGCTTTAGATTCTTCTAATTAAGGTTTGTTACAGGAGTTTATTTTTTTGTTATTTTGTTTGATTTCAGAGCTTCGCTTATATGGATGTTGCCATCCTTGTTTCTAATACATTTAAATAGTACAGAAAAAGTATATATTAGTACTATACTATATTGTACAACAAATAATTATCCAAAGACTTTTTATTTCTAGTTAGAGTTAATGCAGATCGGTTCGCCTACAATAAAAAATAGCTGAAAACCAGCCCAGTACAAGCTTCCCTAAAACGGAGATCTCAATCTTTACAGTTACCTGATGTTAACGGAAAGAGCCACATTATGCACAGAAAAATCTAAAATGTTTCAAGGGTACCCTTTCTGCATTGGGATACAGCCCCTTAAGGATAATGGCGCAGCCGCTAGTTGTATAAATCTAGTTAAAACCTGTTGGCAGGATCTGCACAAACATTCTTCCAGGATTCCAAAATGACAAAAATGTCATCAATTCCAATACCTGGACAAAAAATATGTTTCACCGGAAAAACAAATGGTTATTTGATCATGTTATTGTACATACTCAATTATGATAGATAAAATTACTCCTTTTGTAGATTAAATTAGATGTCAAATGTTTCTCTCCTGTTATTTGATAGTACAGCTACTCTTTTATCCGTCCATTAAGATTTAAATGTACTAAAAGAACCAAATAACTAACTCTATTAGAGACGTTAAAGATGGTACATACTGCTGCAATGTCAGGTGCGTGAAATAAAGATAGTTATATTTTTTGGCCAAAACAAGGCACCATTAAGAAACATTACATGGTTATCATTACTGTATTAACATTATACCATCAATTACATTGGTCACCAAAGTTTTAGAAAGTTATTATCTCCTTCGTTGGATTAAAAACATTGTCGACTTTTTGCTTGGTTGGTACATGGGTCCAAATTATTCTTATTATACTACGACTTTATACTGCAGAAGGGGTAATTTTGTTTATCATAATAAAGGGTTATTAACAAAGTTAACATTTACTGCATATGTTTTAAAGATATTAAAATATCATATTTTTTAAATTACAACTTTAAACCTAAAATTATAAATTTATACCTAAAGCAGTATTTCAATAAAAGTTTATGAATAAATTTAAAAACATAAGTTATAAAAGGAAAAAAATAAGTCATTTGATTAAACAAAAAAAAGAAAGTATTTTTCAATACTTATAAAATCATGAACGTATAACTCAAAAATTACTTTTTTTATCAACAAAAAAAATCTCTCTTTTGATAATATTGCTTTTAAGTGGGATTATAAAACAG
The DNA here is from genome assembly GCF_053477335.1 of Acartia tonsa. Lineage (NCBI taxonomy): Eukaryota > Metazoa > Arthropoda > Copepoda > Calanoida > Acartiidae > Acartia > Acartia tonsa. The sequence goes on from NC_137265.1 coordinate 17,723,338, forward strand.
TAAATAAAAAAATACTTTTTTTGTTTTTATCAAATTTGTACTTTACTTTAAAGTACTTATATAAGCTAGAACCAATTAATAGGTTTACATAAAATAAGATTTTTAATAAGAAAGTATGCAGACTTCTAGTTTCTAGTAACGTATCCGCTCGTTTAAAGGAAGGTGACAGGTTCGAATCTCGGCCTAACACCTCGTCATAACCAAGGCGTTGAGAATGTTTCTAATTGCTGGTATATCAGGTGCACGACATAAATAAATAGAGTAGGGGAAATGACTTGGCCCAAAACAGCCGCAACTAATTACTATGGACTTCCAGAAAAAGGTCGTGCAATTAAAGGGTTGGTTGTTTAAAGGGCATTTGGCCTTTCAACCATGCACATTATTAAGCAAGAGATACACCAAAATCAGATATCCCGTTTTCTAAAAGCAAAATAAAAATATTACCTATGGCTATAAAGGGAAGCACATTATGTGTCTGATTGTAATCAAAACCTAAAAACAAGAACAATTTTGTATATAAGTAGCATAATACTATAAAAAGAGAAAGAAGGAAAGAAAGAAAAAAAGATATACATATATAATAAATATAACTAATAAATAACTAAAACTGAGTTTTCCGATTTTCAGAAACAACCAGAAGGAATACAGAAAAAATAATTATATTTCCTTGTTCTCTGTACAAAAGCACATCAAACTTGTAAAAGGTGTTTTTTATTATCTCTAAAAATGCGGCCTCTATAATAGGTGAATGGTGTCAAAAAATGCTTTGTGTGAAAAATGTTGATCAAGAAAAACTAAAATAACTCATCTATTTTGTATAAAAAAATCGTAGAATTTCAATATTGATTTAGAAAAAGGTCTAAGAAAAGTACCTAAATGAGTTTTAAATGTGAAATGCTTTTTGGCTCCTCACAAAAGCATTTTTAGAATACTGCGATTTGTTTTTTTTTCGCATTTCTTGATTGTGATGGGTTTTCAGTAAAAGAATTTTCTTTAATAACATAGTATAAAAAAATAAAACCTTTTTATTTTACAAAAAAATCTCTAAAGACAAAAAAGTTATTGAAGTTAGAATTTATTTTATAAAAATGCTTTTTTTAAATATTACCCTATTTTGATTATTAAGTTATTATGACGGATTATAAAATATAAGCATAATTTGTCAAAAGGGGGCGGGGATTTTGAAGATTAAATCAGGTCATCATCTGATAATATGATTTATACTGTGAAAATTTTATTTAAATAAATTGTATTTTTAAGATGTTAAATATTTAGAATCTGTTGAATAAAAACTTTAATGAATAAAGAATATGTTTGGTCATCTGTTTAGAATGGCAGAAATATTTTATTAGAAATAAATCTACTTAAAAAATACAAAATAATAAACGAAAAAGTCATCACACACACTTTTTGAAATCTTTATGCTCTAAAAAGCGCCGTTGTTTTCAGAGATATTCAAAAACACCTTTTCTAAGTTTAATGTATATTTTTATAGAGAACAAGAACCTATAATTGAGATAAAATCAACCTTATTCGACGTTCATTCAAAGCCCCAAAAATAATGGACTTAAAAGTGTATTAAACTGTATATAAGACATTTGCGAATATATTGATACCATTAATTTGCCTCTTAAATCAAAAAAAGTATGTTTTTTTAATATTTTTCTCTTGCTACAAATCAAATTTCAAATTTGAGTCACCAAAAATCCTAAACTAATTTTTGCTCTAGAAGAATCAATTTTTGGAGTTAGAAAGTGCTTAATACCTCATTTTAATCGCCTGGCATTGCTTTATAATATATAGGAAATAACTTGGTTGTTTATAGAACAGCTGACTAAAAAATCGAGGTTTTGTGATAAACCCACTTTAGTTGTTTATCCATAAATGATATTTTTTTTCACAATTTTTTTTGCTGTAAAGAAGCTTTATATATTCATATAACATCCACCTAAATTTGACTTTTGGTATTTTATTTATAACATCACCAGAGGGAATTGAATTTTGGAAAAAAATATCAATTTATATTTTACACTGCTATGCATTGTTCTTGTTCTTGTTTCTAAAAAATATTTATATTATTAAAAAGAGAATTATTTAACGCTTCTATAGGTATGTTTATCATTTTTCTAGGCTAAATATAACTATAATTACATCATTTTAAAGTTAGACATCATAACATATTAACACAATTATTGAATCGGTCTGTATTATTAAGCTGGCAACCCTTAAAACAGCTGCATTTCATTATCCTATTATATAAAGTAGTAAGCTTTCTTGTCTTCAGCTTAAGATTTTGACAATTACTTGTACCTATTGAGTTCTCTGTTTTATGGAAGCTTCTTATAGGTCCCTGGATAGTTTTGGAATTTTGAAAAAAATATCAATTTATATTTTACACTGCTATGCATTGTTCTCGTTCTTGTTTCTAAAAAATATTTTATAATTAAAAAGAGAAATATTTAATGCTTCTATAGGTATGTTTATCATTTTTCTAGTCTAAATATAACTATAATTTCAGTATTTTTTAAACATCATTATATTCAAGTTATTGTAATTTTAAATAAAATATCAATATCAAGAACTATTGGAACAATTTTTACCTTGCAAAACAAGGTGTTATAAAGTGTAGGATCCCTCACAATACCTATCTGTCTGTCTATAATGCATTACACATGTAATGCTAATAGAGAGGATGCTATAAGAGTGCTATTATAATGTGAACTTCTCATAATTGAATGGGCTTCCTGAAACCAGAGACCATGAAGTTGGCCTAGTCACTACAAGGGGGAGTGCAGGAATATCCAGGGGGAGGTGCTTGTAAAAGGGTAATTTTTTCAGGGATGGGGGTAATCACCCCCTATAATATATTATGGGGGGTATAAACCCAGCCTTTTAAATTTTTTTTAATAGAAGTAAAAAATCCTTAAAACTTAAAAATCTAGGAATCAAACTAGCACCCCAACCAATAATCGGTTCCATGCCAAATGTAGGAGTGGAAAAATATTGGAGGGACAAATGCATGAGTCCCAAACGTCAGAGTGGAACAAACGCAGGAGTGGGACAAACATCGGAGTGGACAAATGCAGGAGTCCCAAACATCGGAGTGGACAAATGTAGGAATGGGACAAACGTCAGAGTGGACAAACATTGAGGTGGACAAACGTCGGAGTAAAAGACATTGGAGTGGACATTGCTTAAATAAAACCTAGGAGTGACTGCTATTTTAATAATATTACAATTTTGAAATTATTTATACCTCTGTCTACAAAATAATGACTATGGCTGCAGCGCTCGGCTGGGTTTATACCCCCCATAATATATTATAGGGGGTGATTACCCCCATCCCTAAAAAAATCACCCTTTTGCAAGCACCTCCCCCTGGATATTCCTGCACTCCCCCTTGTAGTGACTAGGCCAACTTCATGGTCTCTGGTTTCAGGAAGCCCATTCAATTATGAGAAGTTCACATTATAATAGCACTCTTATAGCATCCTCTTTATTAGCATTACATGTGTAATGCATTATAGACAGACAGATAGGTATTGTGAGGGATCTTACACTTTATAACACCTTGTTTTGCAAGGTAAAAATTGTTCCAATAGTTCTTGATATTGATATTTTATTTAAAATTACAATAACTTGAATATAATGATGTTTAAAAAATACTGAAATTATAGTTATATTTAGACTAGAAAAATGATAAACATACCTATAGAAGCATTAACCCTTACAGCTCGGGCCCCAATTCCCACCTTAATAGATCGGGGGGGGGGGGGGGGGGCTCCAAGAGCCCCCCCCTCTATCTCGGCTCCTGTTACAGATAAAGACGTAAAATTTTTTTTCTGGTGGTTCATGTGTATTTTTAGAGAAAATTACTTTTTCTAGTCATAGCAGCCAGGCCGCTCCTTAGCCGCTTTTTAGCGGCCAGCCGCTAAATTTTAAAACAGCTGTAGAGCGGCCAATTTTGCAGCTAGGATGACCAAATTTTAGGACGAACTTTTATTTTTCATATCAAAAAAATTACTTTTTCTGATCATCGCCAAAAAACGGCAAATAACGGAAACCGCCATTTTCCGCGGTTACGGCGGTTGGCAGCGCCGATTAATATTTTTATCTGTTTGATTTTGCTCAAGGATTTACCAAAAAAATTTATAGGACTCTAGCTGTAATAGAAGCCACGATATTCATGATATATGTCTGTAGTAAAAGCCGGACAAAAATTGGTCATAAAGTCGGTCAGGGAGCGGTCAAACGGTCATAACACATTTTTTCTCAGAAGGTCATAGATATCTAAGTATTCACCAAAAAATTTTTAGGTTTCTCCTTATACACAAAAGTCATAATGTAGAAATTAAGATTTTTTTAGAATTTGTTTCTAATTTTGGTGCTACCCAACCGACTTTGACAGGACACCACAACCGACACAGACCAGATATCCTAATAAAATCAACTCTTGCTGACGTATAATTACTAAACTTAAAAAGTCATGAAGTCACAGCACTCCATCTTACCTACAAAAAAAATGAGATTGTAAAAACTAGAGGGGGGGGGCTCTTGGAGCCCCCCCCCCCCAATCTGTAAGGGTTAAATAATTCTCTTTTTAATTATAAAATATTTTTTAGAAACAAGAACGAGAACAATGCATAGCAGTGTAAAATATAAATTGATATTTTTTTCAAAATTCCAAAACTATCCAGGGACCTATAAGAAGCTTCCATAAAACAAGGAACTCAATAGGTACTGTAATTGTCAAAATCTTAAGCTGAAGACAAGAAAGCTTACTACTTTATATAATAGGATAATGAAATGCAGCTGTTTTAAGGGTTGCCAGCTTAATAATACAGACCGATTCAATAATTGTGTTAATATGTTATGATGTCTAACTTTAAAATGGTGTAATTATAGTTATATTTAGCCTAGAAAAATGATAAACATACCTATAGAAGCGTTAAATAATTCTCTTTTTAATAATATAAATATTTTTTAGAAACAAGAACAAGAACAATGCATAGCAGTGTAAAATATAAATTGATATTTTTTTCCAAAATTCAATTCCCTCTGGTGATGTTATAAATAAAATACCAAAAGTCAAATTTAGGTGGATGTTATATGAATATATAAAGCTTCTTTACAGCAAAAAAAATTGTGAAAAAAAATATCATTTATGGATAAACAACTAAAGTGGGTTTATCACAAAACCTCGATTTTTTAGTCAGCTGTTCTATAAACAACCAAGTTATTTCCTATATATTATAAAGCAATGCCAGGCGATTAAAATGAGGTATTAAGCACTTTCTAACTCCAAAAATTGATTCTTCTAGAGCAAAAATTAGTTTAGGATTTTTGGTGACTCAAATTTGAAATTTGATTTGTAGCAAGAGAAAAATATTAAAAAAACATACTTTTTTTGATTTAAGAGGCAAATTAATAATATCAATATATTCGCAAATGTCTTATATACAGTTTAATACACTTTTAAGTCCATTATTTTTGGGGCTTTGAGTGAACGTCAAATAAGGTCGATTTTATCTCAATTGTTTTTTCCATATTCCTATTGGTTGTATCAGAAAATCGAAAAACTCAGTTTTTTCTGACTCACCCTGTATATATATATATATATATAGAGAGAGAAAGATAGATATAGAAAGAGAAACATACTGCATACTTTTAATAAGTAAGATTATAAAGTGAGAAATATGAATATATATATAGAGAGAGTGCTGCGATCTCGCTTCGTATAATAAACGGCTTTCTGCCTTCGGCACCTCGAGGCTAAAAAAACTAGTTTAAATCTTATGATTGTACATTTTAATATTCGTAGAAAGCTGGATATAATTCGGTGCTAGAAATAGATTATTTCGTATGGATGAGAACCGGTTCCTATCCACCGGATTCGAATGAATACGAGAATAATTATTTCTCGTATCGTATTATAAACGGCTTTCCGCGGATATAGAATGTACAATTATAAGATTAAAACTAGTTTTTTTAGCCCCGAGGTGCCGGAGGCACCGGCTAAAAAAACTGGTTTTAATCTTATGATTGTACATTTCTATATTAGTAGAAAACTGGATATAATACGATGCTAGACATAGTTTTTTCGTATGGATGAGAACCGGTTCCTATCCACCGGATTCGAATGAATACGAGAATAATTATTTCTCGTATCGTATTATAAACGGCTTTCCGCGGATATAGAATGTACAATTATAAGATTAAAACTAGTTTTTTTAGCCCCGAGGTGCTGGAGGCACCGGCTAAAAAAACTGGTTTTAATCTTATGATTGTACATTTCTATATTCGTAGAAAACTGGATATAATACGATGCTAGACATAGTTTTTTCGTATGGATGAGAACCGGTTCCTATCCACCGGATTCGAATGAATACGAGAAAATGTATTATATCATAAAACTCGTAAAATACAAGAATGCTTTATAATAGCTCATAACAGAAATCATCATGCAAAGTTTGAAATCTATAGGACAATTCTAAATTAAAGAATTACCTAAAATGAAAGTAAGACCAAAGGCAGCAGCTAGACCCAAGATACAAGAAAATACTCCAATTCCTAAAGAGTAAGGACAATATTTATGAAAAGAGACCTTTCTGTTACATAAAGTAGTAATGTTTTTCTACATAAAGGTTCCGGGATGGGTTTATGCTTTTTTTATAGATAAGAATGGCGATGGTTTTAGGCTATTCTTCTGATATTTCATAAAAGAGCCTCTAGATTCTAGGGGAGCAGCCGATTGTAAAACATAAAGTAGCCCAAACAAAGTTTAGAAACAATAAAGTAATTTATAAGTGTTATTATGCAGGATGGATGGAATAATGGGCTGTTTATTATACTGGTCCCCAAAGTTTTTCAATAATATTTTTCTATTCATTGGTTCAACATCTTTGGAAATCATGTTGAATTTTGATTGATTTGTTAATAGGGTTGAGTGTTCAAACATTTTTACCACTAATTGAAATCTACAGAGGGATAATTTGTGTATCATCATTGTATATAAATTTATCGGCCATTGTCTTCTCCCTTTTAGTTCTCTGCTTATTATGAGATAATATAGCTTTAGAAATATTAATTAGTTTAAACCTAAAATCAAAAGAGCAACATGAGCGGACGTACGGCATGCCCCATGAAGCAAGGATATACAGTGTTGATGATACACAAAGCACTCATTCTGTTAATTATAGAATGAAAACATTTGGAAACTAAACTAAATGAACTAACCAATAAGAAAACATTATTATTAAACTTTGAGGACTAATGTAACAAACAGCTCAACATCCACTCCCTCCGTGGGTATACCCCTAAATTAAGAACGTACAAACTAACCCAAGAGTAAAAAAAACCCGGAAACTATGAATGTTTTCGTTTTCATTAGAAACTGTTAAAAAAAATTGACTAGAAATCTAATCTAATAGATTTCTTCTTAACTTGTTATGATATTGTTGTTTATCTATTACAGTTGGGCATTTGAATTCAACTTTGTTGAGATTTAAACACATATAATTTAACCAGTGGCGTGCGCAGGGTTTTGTCAGGGGTGTGAAAATGTTGATATCCTTCTTTTTGACACTCACTCGAACCAAAATCAAGGGAAAGTTGAGCTAACGGGAGGCGTATTCAATACAACAGTTTTTTTTAGTTTCAATAGTAGGTTTTTAACCCAAAGATGTCCTAGAATTGGATATACCTTACAACACCCATCTGCACGCCTCCGATTGCTATTTCTGTTCTTTTTCTTTCATATATAATCGCTCCGACATTTACATTTGATATACATAAAATTATATCTCCATGAGGGTTAGGTTTTTTTTTATCAGTGCATTTTTAAAATCAGCATAAAAAGCCCTATTGAAAAATGCACCAAAAATACCTTTTTTTTTACATTCTAGCGACATATTAACATAAGATGTAAGATATTTAAGTTTGCTTCACATCCCCAACTTTAAGTTTTATATAAATTTGTTCAAAGAAAATTTAATTACCTGATAAGAAAAATCTTCCTTCTATTTGATTAAAATTCCCTGGAATATGAAAATAATAAATGATTTTGGAGTTATTGTCTTTTTTCCTGATAACCCTAAAATATTATAAAGGTACATGTTTGTGTATATCTTAAATTGCAATTTTTTTTTTAATGCAAGTTGCCAGTAAGGCTTTTGTATGGTATGATTAAATGACTTAAAAATTATGTTTCATGAAATTAAACATGGCTAAAAGACGAATACTTTTCTATAATCCACGGTATGAATTGTAAGATATAATTCTGCGAGATGTCAGGTGTAAGGTATTTACATTTTACAACATTTTACAGTAGGGATAATACATTAACAAATAGACCAGTGCAACTCTATATAATGACCAATAAGGACTCCCAGACATAGGTCAATCAAAAAACTGATTAATGACTGTCGTGTATTACTTTACCAAATTCCCCCTGGATGTTTGAACTGAATATGAGACACTGATTCCCTTAGCATTATGTCACATTGTTACAGACGTCATCCTCACCAATGTTAGGTAATTCAAACTGGAGGCTAATTGGCAGCTGCAGAGCCTTTATATTTACCTAACATAACAGCTGTAAAAATAAACATGATGGCGTAACCAGCTCCCATCTTATACACGTCAAAGAAAGCAGCCTGCAAAAAAAAAAACAAGAACGATAATGTTAAATGTATTGCTTAAATTAGAATATAATTGTTTCTTTCGCTTATAGTTTCTATTAAGCAATGAAACATCTCCTCCCCCTTGTTTTAACCTTAAGCCTAACCCCTTGGGGTGCCCCAACCCTGCAGAGCTGTCCAGTCAAATCATTAAAAGATAATAGGAATAGGTTTTTATTGCTTAACAGGAAAATCGCTACATAATATCTATAATTGGTCACGTATTATTGATTGAATAATGTTATGATTAATTAAAACATTAAACGTCGTGTGAAAGTCAAAATGACGCAAATTGAAATGAATTTATTGAAATAACGCATTAGAGGATCTACTAAATTACTTGATTAATTTTTAACTACACGTTATTGCTGACCTACTATTTGATAGAAGAGAATAGGTATACCTGAAAACTAACATCATTGAAGGATCTACTTGTGTGAGGTAACACCCGCAATCCGTCTGTCTTATCCAAACTATTAGCTATCTAGATAAATATTCTATGATGATGATATACTTGTATACCCCATACGATGGTTTATTACTAAGTAGGCCCAGTGTCAATTACATTATACAGGCCATGACACTTTAAAGGGAGCCGATCTCTTCTTTTCTGTCCAAACACCCAGGGAATTAGGTTAAGTAACACCCTACAGTAGACTGGACCAAAAAACATGAATTTTTAAATCTTTACCATATCAATTTGCGGATACCTTGAAGTTGTTACCGGCTCAAATGTAGACCTTTTAGTGAAAACTAGACCTCTCTACAATGAAAATTGATCTCGAAATTTTAATCTTAAGATTTTTATCAAAAACTTCATATTTTCATGATTTTAACAAGAAATAATTAAAGAACTGCCAATCTAAAATAATGTAACAAGAGTTCAAATATAAAGCAATTATAAAAAGTAGGCAGAACCGCCATTCCTGCCGAATAATTCCGAAAAACGTCTAAAAACATTGTTTTATTTAAATTGATAATTTGTGAAATTGAACTGAAACCGTAGCTATTAGTCTTATGAGAAGAGAAATGATGAAAAACTCTAAAAAATATACATTTTAAAGACATAAATTAGGAAAAAGTGTTTTTAATAAATTTCATGGCGCAACAGACATTGTCGCCAATAAAGAGACAATTTATTTAAATAAAAAAAGGTAAAAAAATATGTAATATACTTATTCTAATATTTAACTTTAAAAAAAAGCATACTAATAACAAAATTAATATTGCAAAAAATAATTTGATTGTTTTTTATCAAACAAGGAATAAAGAGTACGTCTTATCTTTAATTATTTTTCTTCAATGATTTTGCAGTATGAATTAGCTTTCCCAAATTATTGTAATTGTACATAAATAAATTTTTATACTTTCTTTCTTCATATGTTTATTCCTGGTGATTTTAATATTTTATTTTAATGTTTGTAAACAAACAGACAGAAAATTTAATGTTTTGCTTTATATCTGGTGTAAGGCTTTCTTAATTTGGGGAAGAAAAGGTTAAAATAAATATGCATTTGACGAGATAGCAATAGATTTTTTCTTAAAATCAATTATAGGGCTAAAATCTACAAACAATACATAACCTATTTTTACATTCCGCACATTGAAAAGCGATTTAGACCTTCATTTGGGCCACACTACCCTACAGACAACCAACCCTTTGATTGCACGCCCTTTGTCTGGAAGTACTAAGTTTTCATAGTAATAAGTCTTGGAACCAATGCATTCCCCAAGCTCTAACTGTTAATGTTGCGCATTTGATAAAGCAGCAGTAGCAACCCTTTTTAACGTCTTTAGTTTAAATTTCAACCAATACCTTCCCCGACGACGAGCGCTTTTGAAGGCAATGTTTTTTTTAAAGACCTATGTCAAAGTCCTAACTGTGTTTAGCTTTAAAAACTGCTCCGTACAAGTAAGAACAGTTCTAAAATGCGCTTTAGATAATCTAGTTGAGAAAAAATACTTACATCCTGTTCCTTTGTTTTTTTTTCTTGTCTTTTCTTTATCTTGAATAAGGTAAAGAAATGTGTTCTATTGTTATAACTTCGCTTAAAATGTCTTTATTCAGAAAATTTAATTCAAATTGGCAGAGTCCCTCCATTTATTTGTGGAGCACACTTTTTGTGAAAACAAAGATGATTACGTAGTATACGTACAATAATGGCGAAAAAAAGAGAAATTTTGTGACGTTAAAAATGGTTTCTACTGCTGCTATGTCAGATCCGCTACATTAATAGTTAATATTGGGGAATGCCTCGGCCCAAAACAGGCACAACTCATTACCATGCGCCGTAAGGAGTTGCAATAAAGGAGTTGGTTGTCTGTTGCGTTTTACTTAATCTTATACCCCGAATGTTTGGACAGAAAAGGAGAAATAAGGCTCCTCTTTGTTATCCCAGGTTGTGGACCTGACGTTGTGAATGTTTAGTAAAAATAGGCCGAAGAATTGGGTTGTTTTGTTCCAATAGTAACTAATTGGAAAATTGTCTTGAAATTTGATTCTAACATCCGGTTTACAATAAGTGCGCAATGATTTAGAGAATACTTGACGGATATTTTATTCTCAAATTTTAATCAAATTACGTTTGTTGCATTTTAGTAAAGACGCTACTCTATAACACGAACATTTGGATGATTAAATGCAGTGGCGTGCAGAGGTTTTTTTCCAAGGGGGTACTCGAAGCGCGACCGAAAATTTCGACTTTCCCCTAACAAGTTTTGACACACCTCTTGAACCAAAATCAAGAGGTTGTGCGCTTTATGGGGGTTTATCAAAGATAACAAGAGGTGTGTATTCTTAGTGTCAGGGGTGTGGACAAACCCACTCAAAATACAAAAAATTTACTCCCCCCCCCTTGGTCGTCCCTGCATGTAGAATCTTATCAAGGGTTTTCAGAGAGGTGTAGGGAGTGGTACCCACCTCTCTTAATCAAATATTATAATTCTTTCTGTATGGCTCCGAATCCTATTATTTTCCTCTGTTGGCCCGGGCAATAGGCCCCTCATGACCAACATAACAGGAATTAATTTTATAGTATTTAATTTTACTATCCGCGAGCCGTAAGCTATGTAGATAACTAACTAATAACGAGTAGATAAGTAACTAATTTAAATAAACGTTCGCCTTAAATTATTAAAAAAAAACATAATTCCTATTTAAATTTCACTTTAATCACGTTTTGTAAATGTAATTGAGATGGTAAAATAATTTGTATTAGGATATATGTAACTAAAATTTAACATAGAGGAAACTTGGATATGCCAGACTATAACTCAAAATATTTTTGCGAATTATCGTCCGTAAATTTTTATTTACTCGCCTGCTTTATGAGATAGTTTTCTGAAATTTTAGTTATTAGTATTACTTATTCTTCCAAAGTTATACAAAGTACTTAAATGTTGAATTTTATTGTTAAATTTCTCGGAAAAGGTAGCTACTTACTTATTTCACCTTCTTTGTCAATTTAAATGACACTTATATGTTTCATTGCTTTAACATTCTCAATTTTAAAAACAAAAAATATCAAAGATGGTTTCATTTGTACAAAATTGAAAATTTCTAAAAATCTTCTTATTTCGTGGTTTCCTCCGTAGGTTTTTTGCGACTTGAATAAAAAAATTTCCATGACTTTTTAATCTTAAAATCTGGATTAATTCTGATTCGTAATATTAAAAATTATATTTAAACTTTAGAATATGTTTTCTCTTACATATAAATTTGGTGGTTTCCCTTGAAGTGTCTAGTCGAGCATAAAAACTACCCCTCCTTATTTTTCCTCATGAGTTTAAATTTCACTTTAGGCTAGATTTGGTAAGGTTATATAAGGAACATGGTAGCCCACATGGTTAGGGCACCGCATGGGTTCAGAGCTGGATCTTTAAATAATTTAAATGGTGCGCGGGGTGATTAAGCGCACCAATGAAATGATTTAAAGATCCAGCTCAGTGTAACATAACAAAACACTCCTTTTAAAAAAATATTTCATTTAAGGATGGGGTTTATATGATCGCTATACACTTTGCGGGAAATCACTGTCTATTTTAAGCCCCTCTGAATGGTTACTGTTTATTGACAAACGATTTTAAATCCTAATTATTAAACAAATGTTACTTGAACATGAAAAACCTCACGTCCATACCATTTTTTCTTTTTTTCTTTTTTAAGCTCTTAGCAATTAATTAAATGATTTTGGATCAAGACTGAATTAAGCAGCTGTTCATTTTTTAACAAATTGAACGGCTACAAGTGGAAATAAAGCTATTAATTTGATTGATTACAAATAAAAAATTAAAAACACTTGCAACATATGAATAAAAACCTAGAACCTTAAGAAATAGGGAAACCTCAGCTTGAGAAAGGGGTAAAATGCAAAGTTTATAATAGATATTTATCGCATCGTATTATAGACAGCTTTCCATGGACATAAAAATGAAAAAATATAAGATTAAAACCAGTATGTTAGCCCAGTGGTGCCGAAGGCCCGACTTAAAGAACTGATATAAATTTTATGATTTTTATTTTGATATTCGTGGAAAATTGTCCGTAATACAATGGTATAAATGATTTTTTATTTATGACTTAGAACAGGTTCTAATCTTGCATATATAAATTGATCTCGAATTGATTTGAAAATGTTTTCACACTTTACTATTTTACATTTTTTATTTGCAGGACTTTTTAGGTCGGACTAAAAATCTTCGTGTTTTGCATTTATGATCCATTATTTTTTAATTAAAAATATTTTCTAATTTGAGTACATGTTAAATTTTAACTTAAGATTTTCAAATTAAATTTCCATTGGAATTATATTAACACATATTTAAGTGAAATATATAGAAATTCACGAATTTTCTCAGAAGGATATTGTGATCCAATATTTTTTAATTAAACTTAATTTTTGGAAATTTGTTAGTAGCTCTTTAGAGGGGAGGGGGGTGGGGAGTAAAAACAAAAATATTAGTTAGAAAATCTATGTTGGGTTAGGTTATGCACAAATTACCCCGCAGTTTTAGGCCAGAAAGAGTTAAAAAGATATTGCATAATGTTGAAATCGATAGAACAAGGAAGGGGGGGGGGGGGGGGGTTGACTAGACTTGATTAAAGTACTCTTTTGTCTTATTAAAGTGGATAAACCAATACTTGATACTTGACTTGTATAGTATCTTTGACACTTCAAATGTAATATACCTCAATCAAGTGTTTCTCCCACTCTAGACTCTCAAAATCAGATTTCTTAATAAAAACAAAAAAATAAGGCGATTTCCCACAAAATATTCTGGTTCGCATTGATAACCACCCCCATCCCCCATCTCTTATTTTAAAGTAGATTGAGAATAAGATGGGGGGATATATTTCGTTGGGTTGTTTTTAAGTTTGGTTATATTGGGCATCTGGCAGCCCCGCAGGTCTAGGGCTACCCCAAAGGGTTATGCATCGGAAATTTATCTAGTGAATTAGGGGGGTGGGGTGGTTGTCAGTGCTTGACCAGCATTTTGTGTGAAATCAAAAAATCTAAAAGTATTTAAAGTAGCACAGCTACTTTACATTTAAGGTTAGTCCATCTGACAAGGTCAATATTTTGTTTATTGCATAATTCTATCTTTATAAAAAAAACTGAATTGTTCTAAGTAGCATAGACGTCCAAGGGGGGGGGGGGTAATGGGGCGATTACCCCCCCCCCCCTTAAAAATTTTTAACCCCCCCCCAAAAAAAAGCTTGGACGCCCCTGCTAAGTAGAATTTAATTTCTAACTGAATTCCTATTTTGTGAACTAACTATGGTTTGAATACAAATATTGAATAACTGTCTCTTTTACATTTGTTTAGCTTCGCTGTCATGGATTTTGACATCATTGTTTTCTATAAAATCAACAAGATGGTTCAAATCATTTTATAGTAAAAATTACCTCAAATTCCAACCCTATTCCACCTTGCTCAACTAAAATGGCATCTTCTTCGACCCTGTTAACAAAAACAATAATTTTTTATAAAGTTTAGTAATAAAATTATAATTTATAAGTAAAGCATCACTATAAACAAAGCATAAAAATTTAAGCATGTCCTTAATAGTATATGTATTTAAGCAGTTTTGCAACAAATTACTTACGATTTTGTGTAGAATTACACATTTATAAACTGAATATTCAGTTCTGACACTCTACAAGTGTAAATGTTCGTTTGTCCTACCGTTTTCTAGCTTTACTTTTATGGATGTTGTCATCCTTTGTTTTAAAATGACCTAACCCAAACACGGTTTAAATTACCTGTTAAAATAATTGACCCAAGTTGCTTCAGCTCCTACTATAGCCCCACTAGTATTTCTAAAATAGGTTATCATTAGTTATCATCACTTCTTTTAATTAGGGTAAATCTTAATTGTACAAAGAACTTTAGCTTACAAGGTTTCGTGAATTTTATAGTACTCTTAATTACAGTTTATTGTCAATACTATTTTTTCTTCTTAAATAGTTTACTACATAACCATTTTCCAAGATATTGTGAAATTTCAAATGTTGCGTTGTTCCAAATCAAAATGTACTTATGTAAAAAATCTTTCTTCGATATTTCAATCAAATTGTCTCAATTTAAAACTTTACCTCTTAATACCTCCAAGATATTGTTGAAAGTCTGCTTTATCTCGTAACCATGGACTAAAAACATGACCATAAACAAATTAAAGTTTAACAAGGATAACAACATCCATAGAAGCAAAGCTCTTAAATTACAAGGAATAAAAACGAACGTAAACATATGGATATGCCTAAACTAAATAATTTAGTTTATAAAATTGTAAACTAAATTATATCGTAATTTTGATGCATAATTGCGTAAATAGAGGGTGCTGTTAAAGGACTTACATTTTAAGAACTTAATTATAAAGATTTTTCGCTTACAATATTATATACTGTTGTCCAAGGAATCATTATTTAAAAAATCAGATTAATAGGATAATTATATCATAAAAAAATTGTCAAAAAGAGGAATTATCAACATGTTTTAAGTTAAACAACGAAAGTTTTAAATCGATAGGACTATCTTAACATGATAAAGATTTATGAAAAGGATTAGAGTTTAGGTTAAAGAGGGAGAAGACAAAAATGTTGAAGAATGAAAAACACTTTTTTAATCCCTGTGTTGTCCAACCCAGGGATTAAAAGGGATAAGAAAATGGCCGATAAATTGACGTATATCTCCAGTTATATTAAACAAAATTGCAATGAGTGAAACTACCATACTTACTTGATTTTTACTGTGTTAAGATCTTCTATAATACTTTCATCAGTCAAATTGTTTATTCTGATAATTAAAAATATTTGTTTATGTTATATATAAACTAGCGGCTATGCTCTAGTCTCTAGGGTCCCTATATTCGAAGAGGCAGAGATGGGCTAGAAAAATAACCCAAAACCACCCATAAAAACTAAACATATTATGACCTAAAAACCCTTACAGGAGCATTGTGAAGCTTACCTCAAAAAAGAAAACTTAATCTGTTCAGTAGTTATTGAGATCTAAAGCTTCAGACAAAAAAAACTTACTACTTTATATAATAGGATATAAAATCACCTAGCATATACAATCTTATGGTGAAAAAATGAACATTTACAAACTGAAAACATTTTCAGTTAGGGTTCAAAACGATTGACTTAAAATTACGCATAAATAAATCAATATTAAGAATTTAATAATAGATAAAAAATCTATAGAAAATAATATTATTGATGTTAGTAATCCTATTATTAAATTTAATAAAAATTATTTAGTTTTTCCAAGAATATTCTTAAAACCAATGGCGTGCGCAGGATTTTACACCCTCGTAACGATTTTTTGACACCTTCTTAAACTAAAATCGAGGGGGTGGGTATGCTTTAAGAATACGTAAAATAGACACGTTGGGTGTTATGATATTGTCAGGGGGTTGTGTACACCCCATGGGTGTCCATATTCAAAAAAAAGAACTTACTTAAAGGTTTAAAGTGTTGACAACCTATTTAATTTTGACAGGGTTTATACAACCCCCTTCTGCACGCCTCTGGTAACAACGAAGAGTAATAGAAAATTCCGCAAAAGATTAATAAAGTAAACATATATTCCTTTGTTCATCGTATTCCCACAGTTCCAATATTCCTCCCTCATAGCATCTAAACAATAGCAATTATCCGTTATATAAATGTAACAGGATGTCAGTGTGTGTGTCTGTCTGTCTCTAAGGATATCTTTTACCATTGAACCAATATGGTTCTCATTTACAATGTAGCTTCTCATAGGTCATGGAAAGGTTTATAACTATTTTGGGGAAGGGTACCTCTATCTTGCAAAGAGAAATTACACCCTATCCCCTCTAATGTGTTTTACTTTTTCGTTTTTAAACTAAAATGAATAGAATAGAGTTGACTCGATCCCTCTTGTGCTCCTAGAGGCATCTAGGGGCGTAGCAGCAACTTGATTATTTATATTTTTGTAGTACAGCAGGATGAGAGATTCAAGTAATGTTACCTTTTATGTAATCTTGTTACTAAGTCACAGTAAATATCAGGTGGGAGGTCCTCCAAACTTGAGGATGATATCTCAATATCCTGACGTATAGAATATTAATATCAGATGGTAGGTCCTCTAAACTTGAGGATGATATCTCAATATCCTGACATATAGAATATTAATATCAGATGGTAGGTCCTCTAAACTTGAGGATGATATCTCAATATCCTGACATATAGAATATTAATATCAGATGGTAGGTCCTCTAAACTTGAGGATGATATCTCAATATCCTGACATATAGAATATTAATATCATGTGGTAGGTCCTCCACAAATTTGAGGATGAAATCTCAATATCCTGACATATAGAATATTAATATCATGTGGTAGGTCCTCCAAACTTGAGGATGATATCTCAATATCCTAACATATGGAATATTAATATCAGATGGTAAGTCCTCCAAACTTGAGGATGATATCTCAATATCCTAACAAATGGAATATTAATATCAGATGGTAAGTCCTCCAAACTTGAGGATGATATCTCAATATCCTAACATATAGAATATTAATATCAGGTGGGAGGTCCTCCAAACTTGAGGATGATATTTCAGTATCCTGACATATAGAATATTAATATCAGGTGGGAGGACCTTCAAACTTGAGGATGATATCTCAGTATCCTGACATATAGAATATTAATATCAGGTGGGAGGACCTTCAAACTTGAGGATGATATCTCAATATCCTGACATATAGAATATTAATATCAGATGGTAGGTCATCCAAACTTGAGGATGATATTAATATTAATGTCAATATTAGGATGTACTACATTTAACACAAGGGATATGACAATGGACGATAAATTGATTGATACCTCTGTAATGATTATTAAATTGCTCCTTTTGTAGGTTAAAGTTATTGGTGGAAAAGTTTGAACATAGATAACTTATAATACCCATCCAGAATTGATAAAAGTTTTTAGCCAACAAATCAAAACCTTGAGTACTAGAATAAAAGTCTAATGATCAAACCATCCATGGCCGCAAAGTATCTAAAATTACCTTAGAATCTTCATTAGTTTTATCTTCATACGTTATTACATGTTTTGGTAACTTTTTATTATCTTCTACTACATCATAATCTAAATTAATAATATTTTACTTAGAAAAAATCATTACACAAATGCACATGGAAAACCATTAATTAGATATTAAAATATAGTGATTAGAAATATATTCTAATATTGCTGTGACGTTAGGTATTAGAATTTATAGTAAACCTTAACAAGTAAAATACTACCCATAAATAGTTAAGCAAAGTAAGCATGTTTGATAACTGTCCTATTGCAATGATGGATGTAGAATTTACGTGGTTGCTAACATGGATATCATTTTAGTCAGTTCGTTCGTCCAGTAGGAGGGGAGGGTTGGTTTCATTTTATTAAAGTACAGGAAAATCTGGTATATGATCAAACGAAAATAATAAATCCATTATTGCAAAATTTTATTTTAAGTAAAAAAGCTATCCGTGACGGACGGATGAACGGACGGACGGACCGACCCTAATTATAGAAAAGCTTCGCTTTTAAAAACATAAATTGACACATTAACAAAAGATTAAGCGGCTAAAAAGCAGTCAAAAAGCATTCGGACGACAAATGTTTCATGCCTATAACATGACTAAGGAGTAGAGAAACATTTACAAAAAATATTAGACGTCTACTTTTCATGGCAGCTAAGAAAATAAAGTCTGTTCTACGTGATACTAATAAAGTACCCTCACCTCCAACCTCCAAACAAATGATCAATTTATTTACTAAGTATATTTGCGATAACTTTTATTTAATGAAATCTTCCAATTTTTAACATGTACAAAACGGCCTGCTTAATTGCTTCAAGATCCATGTCAGATCTATATAGGAAATAAATGTCTATAAACGAGCTCAAGTTTTCCAAGGAATATTTGTTTAAAACTCATAGTGCTCCAATAATCCATAATAAACTCTCACTGCCCAGAACGATAAGACCCATTATTTTACTTTATTAAAAATAAATTCCTTTTTTTAATTTCATGTTGCTATTTACCTTATATCAATGTATTTAATTTCTAATCATAAAAAAGAAAAATTAAATTTATAATATAATAAATTTAAGAAAACTCTGTTTTAAAAGAATTCGATTGTGGCGACACTTTGTGTGTTCAAATATTAAACTAAAATTGTAATCATCATCATTAACCCTTTGGTGATGGTAATGTAAAGAAAAAAATATAATTAAAAAAAACTTTTTAAAATCATTTAGATTATCAAATAATGATTGAAAAATGAGGAAAATAGATTTATTGAGAAATAGATATGCATATAGAAAACTAGCCAATAGGGAGATAATTATATCGAGCCAACTCTAGTCTGTATATATGACTCACAAAAAAAAAACAATTATTAAAATAATAAGCATCAGTGTTGCGGATCCGGATCTGGATCCGCAAGGATCCGCATTTTTTTGAGTCCAAGGATCCGGATCCGCAAAAAAATCTGGATCCTGGGGTATAAATTTATGGAAAAATCTACCTAAATTTATATAAAATAGTCACTTACAAATTTTGAAATTTCTGGTAACCTTGTTAAGATCAGCTGATTCACTCCCACAATCTTCTCTTTCACATTGTATTCGAGATTAAAGAATAAATACTGTTTGAAAAATTTGGTGATTTTATTTTTATTGTCAAGGATCCAGATCCGGTCGGATCCGGATCCGCATTGACCAAATTTAGAGGATCCGGATCCGCATACAATCAATGCGGATCCGCAACACTGATAAGCATTGCTTTCTTTTTAATTGGATATTCTTAAGAGTAATGTATTAATAAACTATAATTGATTTCATAAAAAGGTCATCACAAAATAGATAAAATGTCATGTATTTCTGAAGAACAAAATACTGAAAAGCCTGCTTGAATGCGAGACTATTTCTATCTTATTATGACTGAATCTTAGACTCTTATCAATTTCTTTTTTTAGTCTATTGAAGCTTTTCTGAGTATCACAGATACCATAATTTGTTTCTGAATGTCTTTACTGAGCAATACTAATAAGTTTCGCAGTCAAATATGGGACAAAGTAAGCCCTTTCTATTAAAATGGATGTAGAATAGATGTGGATATTATGACAGGGGAAAAATTGTCGTTAATTTAGGTTGCTAACATGGACATCATTTGTTGGTTATTTTGTTCATACAGTAGGAGGGGAAGGGGATGGAGTAATGGTGGTGTATGGAGGAATTGTTATTTTAGCCAGTTACAAGCTTCACTTTATTAGTGTACATGATAATCTGGTGTAAGACAATTTATTATAAATCCATTTCTATTGAAGACATGGCAGAACAATGTAACCATTTTTAAAAATCTTTGATTTGATACTGTTTGAACCGATACTCGAACATATCACCTTCCTTCTACGATTGGATGCCTTAACACTAAAAAGACCAACAAATATAAGTTGCAGAGAAGCTTCAATACTTGATCAATAACTATATCTTTAATTTCCGATTTTGCCGCTAAAATGAACCAATTCCACGTCTTCTTCTTGGAATACTAGGGTAATATTGGATTCATGATTGGTTCATTTTGGCGGCAAATTAAAAATTCTCAAATACAAAGCTTTTTATAGCGCCCTAAATGACGTCATACAGACCTACCATTTGTCAATTAAAATGCAATGTGGCCTGCAATTGGTAATTTAGTCTGTGTATTTGCCTATCATTAGTCATTTGTATTGTATGACGTCATTTTTAAAGGCACTATAAAGAGCTTCCTCAAATACTTAATTAGTTACCGTAATCTCCCCACAATATATAATCTGATTCTGAGCTGTTCGGTAAAGCAATACTAGGTCTTCTTGTTGTATTTATTATTTCTTCCTCCCCTTTCTCAAGAGCTGAATTCTTAAAAAATATAATTTAATTTCATGTTATTGGCAGTTTCCCACAATGTGTCTAGTTGAGAAGGGAACCCTCCTATCTCCGTATAATTTGGATAAAATTGAAAATAGTTGTATTTGTAATTTTTTTTCGGGTTTATGGACCTTAGGCATAGGGAAAAGAACTTAACCCCCCCCCCCCCGGATTTTCAATTTTTTTTTAAAATGGTGAGTTGGTTGGAGGGTTTCTGGGCTAACTAGGCACTTTGAGGGAAATGACCGCATCCTTTATCATTACGGATGACTTCCTACCAATGATTGGAATGTTTTAAGGACAAGAGCAGATATTTCAATATTCTTTGTTATATTAGAACATAGGCAGAGACGTCCAAGCTTTTTATATTGAGGAGGAAAATGATGTTTTTATCTAAATGATTTAGGGTGTTAATCTAATGAATTATTAAAGTTTTTGAAAAGGGTAAAATGAGGGGTTTTAAAGTTTGAGTGGGGTAAACACTCCTTTACCATTGTACATCTATGATTATAAGTGCTCTAATTATCAGAAATTGAAATGATTGAAATCATTAGGAAAGGTTGTGTGATTATGAAATTAGCAAAAACCCTTAGATAAATACACGTCTAAAGGTTGATAAGGTAATCAATGGGTCAATTGTAACTATATAGTTTAATTTTATATTTTCTACATGATTTTTAAAATAATTTTACCTCATCTTTTTGAAGATCTGTTTTCTCTTTAAAGAATAAGTCTTGAACCGGTACCCTTCAAAGATAAATTTTTTTAAATAATAAAAGTCAAGTTATAACCACTTAGAATCTAAGAGTATTTTTCCAATGGGGTTGGGACTCAAGCGTAGTATCATTAAATCATTAATTTTTTGTCATTATATAAGTATAAACTGCATGAATTTGTATAGTGTTAAAATAGTTTATCCTATAATATAAAGTACTAAGCTTTTTTTGTTTGTAGCAAAGGATCTCGCTCACCACTGAACCGATATAGTTCTTCTTTAGAGGAGAGCTTCTTATAGGCCCTGAGATGGTTTTAGGCTATTCTATTTTTAAAAATAAGCCTGGGTATTGTTTTGAGCTATTTTCTGCCCTTCCATATCCTTTCGAATATAGAGTTTCTAGATGCCAGGGTCGCGGACGCTAGTTGTTTTTAAAAGAAACACCCTGGGAATCTAGGATGCCTTGAAATTTAAAAGCATCGAACATTCCATTGGTTTACATATCTTGAGATTATTGACAATAAATTGATGTGCGACCACATTAATGACCAAAAATTACCCCTTCTATAGATTTAAGCTATTTTTGAAATTGTTAAGACACTCTACTTAATGAACCAACCAATTCAAATTCATAAAAGTTTTTAGGCAAATGAATTAGAAACAGGTATCATAAGATGTTTATTACTAGGGTAATAATAGTCAAATGTCTCCTCCCTCACTGCATTGGTTACTAAACCATTTGTTACAAACACGCGCAATACAAAGTTAGTACTACATCTTATTATGAGGTAACTAATAGTTTATTTTTTACTTTCATAAATATTTTTCAATATATTATCTAATTTGTTTTGGACTAGGAAATGTTTTGGGTATAGTCCCTTTCGTAACATCGTACCTTATGGGGCGATTCTTCGTATTTTTCACAGTAGCTTTTCTCCTATTTCTAGCGCCTGCGGGGGGCTCTAACCCTGCGAGGCCAATTACCTTACCCTGTGGGGCAATCACCTAACCAAATATAACCTAACCTAACCTAAAATAACCTATAAAAAGTCATTTTTAAAATAAGACGAATCGCCCCTTATGGGGCGATGTTACGAAAGTGACTATTCCCAATGTTTTTTACAATTACAAAAGTTTAATAAGCCAATTAATAAAGATTCAGAATCTAAGAATATTTTTTCAAATGGGCTGGGACTCAAGCTATAGTGCCTTACATTTTTGTCCTTACATAAGCAGGAAATGGATGAATTTGTATAGTGTTTAGACAAAACGTTTAGATAGACAAAACGTTTAGGGTTTAATAAATGTTAATTTTTCTTTATTCATTGGTACATACAGGGAAATATACACTTAAAGGTAGTACTACATCCTATTATGAGATAACCAATTGTTCATTTTATACTTTCACAAAAATTATTCACTATATTATCCAATTTTTTGCGACTAGGAAGTGTTTTTATAATTACAAAAGTTTAATAAGCCAATTAATAAACATTCAGAATCTAAGAATATTTTTCCAATTGGGCTGGGACTCGAGCTATAGTGCATTACAGTTTTTGTCCTTACATAAGCAGGAAATAGATGAATTTGTGTTATGTTTTGACAAACATTTAGAGTTCATAAAAATGTTAAATTGTTTTTTTATTCTTTGGTACAAACAGGGAACTTCAAGTTAGTACTACATCTTATTATGCGGTAACCATTTGATCATTTTATACTTTCATAAATATTATTCACTAGTACATTATCTAATTTGTTTTGGACTAGGAAATGTTTTGTACAATTTGATATGACTAAACCTTAGGATAAGGACAGATAATGAAATAAGGATGACGACATCCATAAAAATGAAGCTCTAAAATCAGAAGGACGGATAAACAAACAATGATTCTTATAGTGACAGAACTTACTAAGCAGGACATTAATTTGTAATTTTTAATTTAGAAATCATTATGCTTTGAATTCATTAAGTTTGAAATTGAAAGCACAGCTCTAACATGTCTAAATTATCAAAAAGAGCTAACCGTTATGGACAGACGAATGGACCGACACTTATTATAGAAAAGCATCGCTTATACAAATTTTGCAAATCATAGTATAGCTTTAATAAATTTTAGAGAATTAAAATAATATTTAGAAGTATAAATAAATGTGAAATATCTCAGCATGGAAAATTGAATTATAAATATATTGGTACCCAAAGTTTTATAATTTTATCATCCGTTTGCTCAAATGTATTGCCACATTTATTAAATTTTGAATGATTTGTTTACTCTAGCAGTGTCTAAACAATTCAAGCAAACATTTTATCAATCAGAGGAGTAAATTAGCTTAACTAACATTATTGCGAATGTATTTTGTCTTCAAACTTTATTATTCTGGTTTAAAGACTAGATAGATTAATTTTGTTATGGCTGCGAAACTTTTGGAAATAAGCGTCCAAACAACATAAATTATACTTACAAAGTGCAAATATCTCGGAATGTTTTTCCATTAATTGTAAGTTCCGCCATCTTTTTGTGAACTTCAAACATCTACCAAAAGCAATAAATTTTCATTTATTTTGTAAAGAAGGCGTCTTAACTTTTATAATTTTTATTTTAAATAGCTAGTCGGTGTTTTTAGTAAGTAGTAGATGTAAAATTTTCCATAGAATTTAGATATGCAATCGTTTTTTTTTGTAGACTTCTTATTTTTTAAGTAATATAAGATTAAAAAAAATAATAAGGTGGGTTTTAAGGTACTAGAACGCAACAAAAAAAAGAAAATTGTCATTATGAACAAAAAAAAAATAAAAAATTTAAAAAGTTTAAGACGCCTTCTTTTTTACTTTTTTTGTACTAAGATAATTCGGAGCTTTCCCAGAAGTAGTCAGTTGAGTACTGGTAATCCACCCCTCTTGCTTTTGAAATAAATAAAATAAGGTTGATAGGTAGTTTGTCCCTATGCCTGTCTCTCATTGGAACGACCTTAACCCTTCGGGGCTACCCAGTACCCAATGTAACCTAACTTAACCGAAAGTAGTAAACAAACTCACGAAAAACTATCCCCCATTATTTGCAGTTTTAATTTAAAATAGAGGAGGTGATTGCCGAGATCTTTTGTTAGACTATAACCTAACTTCATTACATTTTATGATTTTGTAACTTAATTTACCAATTTTATATTATTAGCTGTTAAAACATTATCTTTATGAACATATATAACATTATTCCAGCGGGTTAGTGATGGAAATACTTTGCTGCTCCATTCCTAAAATTAAGAGTTTTTGGTTCAAGCATTTTTTTTAGTTTGAAAATCTTCCAGCCCTTGTTGGGGTTATAATAAGCCTTATTATTCTTTTACCAGTGCCTTATTTCTACAATGTACTATCACTACTAAACTATTCTAACCTTAACTTAACCTAACCTAAAAAAAAGATGGCCGGATAAGGTTATGTTGATATTGTTCATCTGTTGGATGTTGTCATCCTTGTTTATTTCAACATTCATTTGTTGAAAATTTCGCTGACCAATAAACATCTACTATATAAATAATATTGTCCAACGGTCTATAAATAATGCCATAAAATACATTTCTCGTATTCATTCGAATCCGGTGGATAGGAACCGGTTCTCATCCATACGAAAAAACTATGTCTAGCATCGTATTATATCCAGCTTTCTACGAATATAAAAATGTACAATCATAAGATTAAAACCAGTTTTTTAGCCCGTGCCTTCGGCATCTCGGGGCTAAAAAAACTGGTTTTAATCTTATAATTGTACATTCTATATCCGCGGAAAGCCGTTTATAATACGATGCGAGAAATAACTATTTTATCAGCTGTTATAAAAGATAAACTTCTGAAATTTTGTGTAAAGATTTATATGAACACCAACCATCATTACATACTATGTCCGTATGTATGTCATGCTATCAATTTACTAAGCCATTCTTTTTTTTACATTCAAGAGTTTCGCTACTTATGGATGTTATAATCCTTGTTTTAAAATTTTTTGTAACCTTATTTTTTCTGTATGGCGAATATACTGGAATCCAAAGTTTATCCGTGGCATATTCTACTCTGAACAAGGAGATCAATACCCAATAGAAGCGAAGACTTTTTGTTAGAATTTGTTATAATTGTAAATGTGAATAAAACGCGTCTTACATGAATATAAGAAAAGAAAGAACATATATTCTTTCCGAGAATTATAACTGCATAAGAAAACAAACAGAGCAAAGAAAAAATATTTGTTTTTGTGACCATCAATTTGTTCGTAATTGCTAAAAACTTGAATAACCTTAGAAACATTCATTTTCAATTATATAAACCTTTTAAACAATATAATAGAGAGGCAAATCATAGGTCTATAGGATATTAAATGGAATATGGCAGAGCAAAGAGCTTTTTCTTTTCAACAAGTTTTAAAAGACTATAAGATCATTCATTATATAATTCCCAATTTGATAAACGTTTTATATCAGTTTAAACATAATCTTTTTACACTGGTTTAATTTTCTAACTAATTAATAATAGATATAGATAGATAGATAGATATTTATTAATTCCACTAATTATAACAAATTTTTATATAAGTTCATTACATTGAATAAACAATATCAATAATAAGATATTAAATATAACTAGGAAGATCTTGGCACTACATTTGTATAATAGATACTATTGTAGGTTTACCCATGACTTAATTTTAATTTTCATGTTACTGATTGTGAGAAGACGGCGGAGGACAAGGCAGGCTGAAGGCTGAGAGTATGTTCATAAGTAATTATTTTATGGACATGTACAAGGGTTATTGTGTAGGTTTTAGTAGCAGATATTGCAATTATGATCGCTACAGTTTATGAATAGTTTGTATTTATCTATAAAGTGTTTTAGTATTGCTTTTTTAAATTTTTTTTCTGTTTTTTATTTGTTTTAATTCTATATTTAGTTCATTCCAGTCTTTGGGAATGGTAAATTTTGTTATAGATGATTTGTTTGCTCCGTTTATTTTCAAGTTCCAAATATTCCTGCGTAGTCTCTCATGTGGAACTTCTTTTTTTATTAAGTTTAGAATTGTAGTTGGTGCGTATTCATAGAAAACGGAGTGTCCTATTAATAGGTTATTGTATGTGATTAGATCTTAGAATTTGAGAATTTTGTATTTCTTAAAGAGTGGTTCAGTGTGGATTCTTCTGGATGAACCATGTATGTTTAAAATGATACGTTTTTGTATAGTAGTGATTGTATTTAAAGCTTTTGTGTTGTTTGGTGCCCAAATGCTAATTCCATATTCTATGAAAGGCTTACCTAGTGCATTGTAGCATAGTATTTTTTGCTTTGTTGGAATCTCTTTTTTTATGTTTCTTAAGATATGATTGCATGTATTTAATTTACTTATTGTTTTAATGATGTGGCTATTAAAATTTTCTTTTTCATCTAATAGAAATCCTAGGAATTTGAAAGTGGATTCTTGAGTATTAATGTGATTGCTTTTAACAGTTTGTATGATGGTATCGTTTATTTTAATGTTAATTTCTTGTTTTGTGTTGAAATTTATAATTCTGGTTTTAGTGGGGTTTAGGGTTAGTTTATTGTGGTTGAACCATTCAGTGATTTCTGCCATTAAAGTGTTTCCTAGAGTTTCTATTTCTGTTTTGTTTTTGCCACTTACTGCAATCATGGTGTCATCTGCAAAGAGATTTATGAAGCATTTGATCATGTCTGGTAAATCATTTATATAAATGATGAAAAGTAATGGTCCTAGTATTGATCCTTGTGGCACCCCAATTTTTGAAGCTAGAAAGTTGGAGAATTTTTCTCCGATTTTGCATGTATGTGTTCTGCCATTTAGATAATTTTTGAACCAGTTGAGTTCTGTATTTTGTATTCCTATTTTTTTTAGTTTGGTTAGTAGTATGTTTATGTCAACGGTGTCAAATGCTTTGGTAAGATCTATGAATATGGAAGATGTTGACATCTTATTATCTTTGTCCTTTTCGATTTTTTCCATAGTTGCAATCATTGCATGGATGCATGAGTGTAATGATCTGAATCCAAATTGCTTGCATGAAAGTATATTGTTTTATTCTAAGTACATTCTTAGTTGGTGAGCAACAACTTTTTCAAGCACTTTGGAAATGGCATTTATAAGAGCGATTGGTCTGTAGTTGTTAGGATCGGTTTTGCTGCCCTTTTTGTAGATTGCAACGACGATTGCTGCTTTTAATCTGGTGTGAACAATACCTGAGTGTAGCGAGCTGTTTATTATATTAGCTAATACTCTGGGTATTTTTTGTAAGATGGTTTTGATTATGACACTTGGGATTCCATCTGGTCCTGCAGATAGTTTAGGTTTTAGTGTCTTATTTATTTTTGTTATATCATCAGCTGTTATGTTTTTGAATTTGAATCTAGTGTTTTGTTCATGTATGTTATTTATGTATTCTTGTTGTTTTGTATTGTCTGTATGAATTTTATTTGATAGCTCTGTACCAATTCCGTTAAAGAATTTGTTTAGCTCTGTAGCAATGTCGATATCTTCAGTTAGTTCTTTATTGTTAATTATTATTTTGTCAGGTTTAGTATTTTTTTTGTTATTAGTGTGTCTGTTTGTGGCTTTGTTGATTGATCTCCACATAGCTTTGGAGTCGTGTTTAGTTTTTTTGAATTCATTTTCATAGTATTTAATTTTAGCTTTCCTAATTTTGGATTGTAGCTCTTTTTTAAACTCTACGTGTTGTGTGTTATGTAAAGGTAGTTTACTTTTAAGTTTTTTAAGGTATAATTTCCTTCCAATTTTGAATAGTTTCTTAATCTCGTCATCTATCCATGGCGAAAAATTGGTGTCTTTTTTTTTATCTTTTTTTAGGGTGTATTTTTTGTTTGGGAATGATTCATTAAATATATTGTCTATTTTATTGAAAAATTTGTTCCATTTGTCAATTGTGTTGTTTGTATTGAGAATGTGCGACCAGTCTTCATTGATTAGTTTGTTTGAGAAGTGGTTTATGTTGTCAGTGTTAAATTTTCTGCGGTGATAAGTGTTGGTAGCATTTTTGTAGGTGATATCTGTCTTTTGTATGGATTTAATGATTAAGAAGTGGTCGGTAATTGAGTTGCATATGATATAGTTTTTACTGTTATTATAATTATTTGATAGTATATTATCAATGATAGAAGCAGTGTTATTAGTGACTCTGGTGGGTCTGTTGATTAGGGGTATTATGTTTTGATTTTCAAAGGTCTGGTAGAATTTTCTAATAATTTCCATAGTGTTATATTTAAGGATGTCCATGTTTAGATCTCCAAGTATATCATAGTTAGTGTTTGGGAAATGTGTGTCCTTATATTCCAAGAGCAGTTTAATATCTTTAATGCAGTTTTCGATGTCATGTGTACATTGTAATAATTTAAAAACAAGGATGACAACATCCATAAAAGCGAAGCTCTGAAATGGAAGGACAAACGAACATTAACACTTGTAGATTGTCAGAACTGAAATGCATCATTACAAACAATATTGTAAGTAAATTTGTTGCAAAACTGCATAAATAGATGATACTGTTTAAGGACATACTTACATTTTTTGGACTTGTTTATAGAGCTGCTTCGCTTATAACATTGTACCCTGTTCTAATAGGAATCATTTTTTAAAAAATCAGAAGAATCGGATAATTTTAAAACACACAAATTTGTTGTCAAAAAAGTTAAAAATCTACATGTTTAAAATGGACGTTCGGACATTCTGGTATTGATTATTGAGTTGCTACGCTTTCTAAATTGGGATCTACTGCAGTTCATGGTAAAATATTGCTGGTAACGAATGCTTCCTGTTTCCTGGCAATGTTAGAAGATTCCTGGATCAGCATAACAAGAAATATTTCTGGAGCCAACAATGTTTAACTTTTCTGGTTGCCAGCAATTTATGCATATTCCTGGCCACTGCCATGTTTGAAATATTCCTGTTAAAAAGCAATATTTCCCTTTTTAATTCCAATTTCCCTTTTATTACACTTACCCCACAATTAGAGGTTGATAAGATTCACACAACTCAAAAGTGGCTATTTTGGCATTTTTGTCTGATATTGTGGGGGGTGGGAGGGTAGTGGTGTTTCTCTGTTTTAATTGAGGAAGTTAGAAAATGCTATAAATATTGAAACGCTCTGCTACAATTCACAGTATATTAAAAACCTTAAACTGATTAAATGTAAATAATGAATTAGAGAGGAGGGGGGGGGGGGGGGGGGGGCGGGACTGAGACAAATATCAACATTGAAATCCGTTATTTAATTTTTGGCAGGGACTTCCAATGGGACTTCCCACCCAAATAAAAGCTTAAACCACCTGGAGAGTTGTTACTAACCATGCGGGGCTACCAATTTAGCCAATTTAACCTTACTTAACCTGATCTAAAGCAATAAACCAAAAATGCCCCCCCCCCCCCCCTTCTATTATTTTCAATTTATTAAAGTGCTCGACATTACGCTTTGAGGTAAATTGCCAAATATTCAAACTTGCCATGAGAGAATAAAAGCTTACCTGAATAGTAAGAACCCAAGTGAGAGCAAGGATGGAAAGATAAACGTGACCAATATTACAACAAACGGTCTTTCAGCTACAAATTTACCCCACCTTTGCATAAAGAAATTCTTGTTAAACTTTCATAGAGCAAAGCTCCTCTGAATTGAATTTTTAAAAAGGGTTTAAATTCAAAAACTATTCTTTTCTTCAAATCACTTAATGCACTATGCTGGTTTTAGAAGCATAGCCTTTCTATAATTAGGTCGATTTTCTGTTCGTTACAATAAGCTCTTATCGTTGATTCCGGCCTTTTAGAACTGTTCTATCGATTTAAAATTTTGCGTGAAGATCTATGTAATAGTTAGGAATGATTTACAAAGTATACCAACTCTATAATCGTTATCACCAAGTCCGTACGTCCGTTAGGCATGATAGTTTCTAACTTTTTGACAAGGATTTTCGACAAAAATTATTCTTTTTTACAAGTGTTAATGTTTTTTTGTTAGACCGTCGGATTTAAGATCATCGCTTTGTGGATGTTGTCAACAAAATTGTCCTTGCTAATAAATTTTTACTTAAAGTTTTGCGTAAATTTTATACTGCACCTGTAGAAGAGCCACTCTAATCCTAGTAAAACACTTTTCTGTGCAGTCAATATTGACTTACAACATGATAACAACATTTTAATTCTGTACCCAAACAGAGCAAGTAATGGTTATATATTCAGTTAAACTTTGGAGCTCATATTACATCAACAAAAAATAATAATCTATAATACAAAGTAGAACGATGTCTGTCTGTCTGTTTGTAGCGGAGGATCTCGCTAACCGCTGAACCGATCGGGTTCTCCTTTACAGGGTGGCTTCTCATAGGTCCTGGGAAGGTTTATAACTATTTTCTTGGGGGGTAGGACACCCCCAACCCCCCCAAAAATGAAAAATACCCCCCCCCCCAAAAAAAAATGAAAAATTTCTTTTCTTTTTAAAACAAAAATTAAAATAGTGGGGTCGACAAACCCCCCCCCCCCCCAAAAAAAAAAATTCCAGTCCCCCCCAAATTTTTTTTTTTAGTTTATCTTTTAAATCTAAAATACGAAAAATTGGTTGGATTAAACCTCTTGGGGCATAGCCCCTAGAGGCTAAGGGCGAAGCCGCTAGTTTTTATATATAGTGATACTGTTAAAAGTACAATAGAAATTTTTTTAAGTAAATTTTTTTTATGATTTGGTACTGTACGTCGGGGTCAGTTAGACCTGGGTTATTTTAAGCGTCTGAACATGTAGGAATTTCAATCTTTATTTTTGGGAGGGGCGGTTGGCGTGAAATATCTCAAAAAAGGGCTATTATCCTCATAGAAACATGTCAAAAATATCTTCTTATTTGTAAAAACTAAAGGCTTTGATTTTTGTTTTGTTTGGTATATATATTTGGGAGTAAATTTATTTAGTGTAATATCTTAAATTTTTATTGGTAATATGCTAAATACTTTAAATCTCAAATATCCCATGCTAATGGTTGTTATCTATAATACAAAGTAGCTTAATGTCTGTCCGTCCGTCTGAAGCTTAAAATCTCAATAACCACTAAACCGATTAGATTCTACTCTTCAGGGAATATGCCTACTGGTCCTGTGGTGGTTTTAGGCTATTTTCGTGGGGGGTGGGACACCCCCAAACCCCCGCCAAAAAACAAAAAAAACACCCCCAATTTTTTTTTTGTAGGAGATATCCTTGGTCCGTTTTTTTTGTAGAAGATTTCCTTGGTCCTTATTTTTTTACGAATTTCACCTTAACTTTTTTTATCATCTCTTGGGGAAAAGCCCCTAGAGGCTAGGGGCGAAGCCGCTAGTGATATATAAAGCAGTAGCCAAACGTTAACATGGTTATCAATCGTGGATGTTTCCATCCTTAATTAATATAATGTTGACGAAAAAATCTGCCAAATTTTGTTTTCAAAGCATGTTAAAAAAACGTCAGTTATCACCACTTCAAACCCATCACAAAATAATTTCTTGAAAATAAAGATTATTGAAAATAGTGTTTTCTATCGAGAGTAAAACGCAGTTCTTACGGACGTCATTTTAAAAACGTTGTTGTCATTTTTTTCATGAAAAACTAAACTTTAAAAAATAAATTTTACCTTATAGTTTAAGAATAATAAAAGCAAAAATAAACACTTTTTTTTGGATCATGTGTAACTAAAATTTAATATATTATTACTTGGAGTTTACACCAGATTTTCTTGTTCTCTAATAAAATGAAACTCGCAGCTGGGTAAATAACGATGCCCATTTTACCCCACCCCTTACCCTCCTACTGGATCAAGAACGTACTAACCAAAAAATGAGTTCCATGTTAGCAATCTAAATTTCCCCCTGTCATAATATCCATGCATATTCTATATCAATTTACTTAAGCGTTTCTAACAGGATCTAATAACATAGGTCGATTTAGACATTTTAATATACAACCAAAATTTTTCATATAATTCACTTAATCGAATGTTACTCGTAGAGCAAAAATGAAGAAACTACCATTTAGAAATATCTGGTAATTTGCATGAAATTAAATTTACTTTTTCTAGTGAAAATGGATTGGCATTTTTATCTGAACTTCAACTTGGAATAGAACATGACAACTAAGAAAGGAATGACTGGGAAAATTTATTCTGTAATAGGCAAGGATCGTCAGCCGCATAACTTTATGCAGTTTTTACTGAATGTTATAATAATAAATGGGTGTACGAAATTAAATAACCAAGCGGCATAGGCCTTATTTGGGCTTAAAACCTTCATCTGGTGCCTTTTTTCATAACAATAAACCAATCATTTGTCTTTTTGTCTGAATACAATCCTTATTATTGTATGTATCACAATTCTACTTTAATCCATCTCAGTGTCAGCAACTTTAAGCTGTAGCCACAGAATTTCGATTTAGCCACCTTAGCGGCAGCCATTCTAAGCCACACTCATCCGCAGCTGCGCGGTTTCCATACCGTGTGTATTCTAGTTGAATGAAGTATTTCAAAAAGTTATGAGCGTTACAAACAGTCAGACACATTTCTTTTGCAACATCCTGGCTGAAAATTAATAAACATGTTTGGTAAATTATTTAATGGTCCTCAACTGTTCATGACAGGTTTCATTAAAATAGGGAAAAACAAATCAATTTTATCATTTAAAAGTTTAAGTATCTCTTTAAGTATCTTTTTGCTTTTGAATCTTTTAGTCTCTGATCAATATCATCGCCAATTTTCAATTTAAGTTTTAAAAAGAAAAGGTAAATAAAATTTTACAGAGGCGATTTCTCTATTTCCCCTGGGAGGATGGTGCTACCCTACCCCAAAATACTTGTAAACTTTATCTAGGCCTAAGAGAAAGGAGAAACATATCGGTTCAGCAGTTAGCGAGATCCTTCGTTACAGACAGACACAGACACACACGCACACACAGAAATGTAATATACATTATACATCCTGTTACTTTATAAGGATCATATATCTATAGCTATGCAAACAAAGCATCGAAGAAAATGAAAGTCCTGGTTATTTATAAGAACATAAGATACACAATTACACATTGACACAACTAATATGTTATTCTAGAGTTTTTAGAGAGTTTTCCGCGGATAAACAAATTAAAATCATTGATCCCTTCTCTGCTGTCCTAAAAGTGTAGAAGTCCCTGTCATATAAGAAAGATATCGGTTTTTGACCCTACGGGAATTTAAATTAACATGATTTGACGAAGAAATGATAAAAAAAAAACAATTTAAAATAATTTGAATTAGAATAAAATTTACACAAATAAAATCATATTTATTTAAGTTTTGTAAACACAATTTACAAAATATAAAAAAGATTAAAAATGCCCTTTTTGAGAAATATATGTAATACTGTACAAAGTTTTGTACGAAGAATAGTTTCATGAAGATAATTTTCTAACAGTTATTTTTTTTAATTACATTCATTTCCATTTATGTAATGGTATATTAAAACTTTAAAAGTTGATTTTACTTTAGATATATTCATTAATATTTAGGTAAGAAATTATTAGGTACAAAACGTTAAATAAAGGTATAAAAAATAACCTAAACTTGTTAAAATCTATACACGAAACTACTTCTTTGTATAAAAAATGATAGGTTGTACACCTGGACTAATAATAAACCTTAAATTTGGACTGTGTCACTAAAAATATAACCAGAGCAGAGAATGTAGATATTAGTATTCCAATAGTATTCATCAGTATTCCTACTTCTGGTAGCGAGGAATAGTTTGATACATTTAATACTGCTTCCTCGTTCAAACCTAAGCATTAAGAACAAGATTAGATTAGTGAAAAAAATATACCCTTGTTTTTTAAACAAGGTTGACAATGTCCTTAAGAAGCGAACCACAAAAAGTACATAAGAAACATATAAAGTGAGTCATGGCGCAGATGATCAGTTGTCAAAAAAAGAGAAAATATGCCATATAAATCAAAGACAATCACAAAATAAGTTTTTTTTATGTTTTTTTAAAGCACATGAACGACAGACCTACGGACAATAGATGCACAGAGGTCTTAGAAATCTGTACTGTAAATTTCAGCTTTATATTATAAATTTCAGCCGAGAAATTAATATAGACTTACTGACTGACGGACGGAGAGACATACAAAGTGAATTATAGAGGAGATTCGCTACTAAAAATAAGACAATAAAGTAAAACAGATAGATTTTGAATTAGTCACAAAAATCGAATGAAAAATCAATTATTATCCTGTGTAAAATTATTTATTTGCCATTGTTGTATCATGTCTCTAGTTATATCATATTGGATAAGAAATATGAAATGTTAATTCACTGCGTCAAAACTTTTATCAAAAAAGTTTTCTTTACATAAAAATTTCATGAGAATTTTTTTGTATTAAAGATATATAAGATGAAACAAAAACTAACATAGCCTAATTTTCATTTATCAAAAAAATCTCATTTTTCCATAAACATAAATTTAATGTCGAATGTACAGCATTTTTGAAGTCTTTAGATTGCGTGATACAATCAAGGAAAGGGGGGGGGGTGGTAAAGAGATTACCCCTCCCCCCCTAAACAAACTTGGAAATAAATTATATTTTAAAAAATAAACCAGTTTTGTAGTTGCCAAAGTCAAATAAAAATTCTGGAAGTCCAAAACCTCTGAAATCACACCCCAAAAAATAATTGCTGCTTAAACGCCCTTATTTTCAAAGTATCATTTAAAAATTTGGACATTTAATTTCCAAAATATGTGTTTATTTGGGGGGAATTAGCTCAGCAAAGAAGCTTGGTTGAACAGATACTTGGTTGAATTCTTCTAGTTCCTAAACTCAAAAATTATCTTCCTTCTTACACAACTATTAGGAAGTTGCGTGAATAAAATGCAACTTCGAAATTTAAGTCAATAATTGTTATGCCACCTCACCATTAAATGTAGGTTATCTTTTACCGCAATGGATATACTTACAAGGGAAAATGCGTCATTTATTAAGTTTGCTAATATAGACCTCATTGGTCAGTTCGATAATCCAGTAGCAGGGGAGAGGATGGGGTAAAGGTAGTGAATTAGGGTATTGGTATTTTAGCCCGCTGTGAGTATCATTTTATTAGAGTAAATGAAAATCTGGTGCAACATCCAAGTAATTATATATTGATTTTACCGCTGACAGCAGCTACAACAACAGCTGACAAGAGAAGTACCCCAAAGTATTTATGTGTAGAAAGATAGGCAGCTCGCTGTCCGCTGGACCAACAGGGCATCAAAAACATTGCCATCCCAAATAGAAACTAAAATAAAAAAAAGAATATAGTAAAGTTAAGTAGGTAAAATGTCTATCTCTTTGTTTGTATAGTTGTCTGAATGGATTTAAAAATTTTTTCGTCAATATAGGTTGCTAACATGGAAATCATTTAATGGTCAGTTTTCATCCATTACTAGGGTAGTAGATGGGGGTATTGTTATTTTCGACCGCTTGCGAGTTTCACCTTATTCGAGAACAAGAAAATCTGGTGTAACATCCAAGTAATAATATATCCATTTTTGTCACACTAGATGCTAGGGGCGCAACCTCTATTAAAAATAAAAATTACCTGTAAAAGGAGAATGCCCAATGTAATCAATCCAATCCAACTATGAATACTGAAAAAAAGGAGTAGTCAATTTTTAACAACATAAAAATTGCAGAGAATAATTACTTATAAAATATCTATGTTAAGATCTAGAAAGCGTAGCATCTCTATAATAGGTTCCAGAAAGTCCGTATGTTCATTTAAAATATGCTGATTTTTAACCTTTTTAACAAATTTTTTTGTATGATATAATTATCCTATTCATCTGATTTTTGGAAGAATGATTCTTAGGACAACCAGGCACAATAGTTTAAGCAAAGTATCTCTATAATCATGTCCTAAAAATGTAATCGTGTCCTCAAACAGAATCCTGTAATTACGAAACTTTGCAACAAGTTTATATACAATTCATTTTATGCCTTTGAATTAACCCCACCGTTTTTTCTATCTCATTTTCTCTGTGTGAAAGATAAAGAGCCAAAACTCAGTGACTTTTTAAATATGGGTATGACACATAACATGGGTATGGGTAAAGAGAAACCTAGTAAAAGTGTCTGACTCTGATAATGACGTAAAAAAAATAGCCAATGAGAGGCCAGTGTACACTATAATTGACCAATGGTAAAAATTATAGTGGACTCTCATTGGCTAATTCTTTTTTACGTCATAATCAGATTTAGACACTTTTACTAGGTTCGGTAAAGAGCAAAAATACTTTTTTTTGACTTAAACAAAGTATTTTATCTGACCAAAATACTAAAATACCCTCTAGTAGTAAATCTTTATATGAAATACAGATGTTTAAGTCAATATCAGGTTCCAGGTATGATCCTGCAGTCCCCCCCGACTGATAAATTTGCGACTAGGGGCCCGACTGTTAAGGGTTAATATTCACTTATACTATTTATTAAATTTTGAAAGTTCTTTTACATTTTTTTTATTTAATGGATATAATGGATATCAAATTTGTAATTCTTCTTTAAGTAGATGTTAAGGAGAACAACTAAATCCGGAAATAATTTCATAAAACTTAATATTTTGATACTTAAATTTATTTTATGAAAAGTGATGCTTTTCTACAGCTCTGATCGTTAATTTAAACGTGTTATTGTCGTTCTATTAATGTATTCTTTGCGTGATGATTCTTATAAGTATAAGGTAAAAGTTAGAAAGCGTAGCAACTCTATCATCTTTTGTAAAATTGTTATAACATGATTATTCTGCATTTTGATTTTGATTCCTATGACAACTATTAACTATTTTCCTGTAATCTAAAAGGCACTTTGTTGAGGAAAATTACAGAATCTTGTTACTTAAAGCATACGAAAATTTATAAATAAATACTATTCTTTTATATATAAATACCGGCTACGCCCCTAGAGGCCTCTAGTGGCACTTTGAATGTTTTTTTAATTTAAAATATATAATTACAGAAATAATTGGTTTATGTTTCGTTGAAGTCTCTTTTTCGGGAGGGGTAATTTTTTCCTAGGGGCGATTTCTCCTGAGAGAGTTGTGGTACCCTCCCCCAAAATAGTTATAAACCTTCCCGGGACTTATTAGAAGCTACCCTGTTAAGGAGACCATGATCGGTTCAGCGGTAAGCGAGATCCTTCGGTACAAACACACAATCACACAGACATCCTGTTACTTTAGTATAATGACTAGCGGCTTCGCCCATAGCCTCTAGGGGCTTTGCCCCAAGAGATAATTAAAAAAAAAATAAAGTACTACTGGTGCTTGGTCTAATGTGTTCCCAAGAAATTTTTTTTTTTTTTTGGGGGGGGGGGAATTTTCATTTTTGAGGGGGTTGGGGGTGCCCGACCCCCCAAGAAAAAAGCTTAAAATCACCACAGGACCAATAGGTATATACCCTGAAGAGTAGAATCCGATCGGTTCAGTGATTACCGAGATCTTAAGGGACGGACGGACGGACAGACAGACAGACAGACATCATTCTACTTTGTATTATAGATTGCTGACACTCTATAAGTGTTTAATGTTCGTTTGTTCACATATCTTATTTGTTGAGCTTTGCCTTAACCCATTAGTGACGAACCGGCTTTTAACGCCCGGTTCCAGAAAATGCCGAAAAAACCGGTTCTCAGTTTTAGGATTGCATCATTCTCAGTATGAATCCCCCCTCTACTACCCTGGTTTTCATTTCCCCCTGGAGCAGGCAGATTTGCTTACTTCCGTTTGCCGGTATAGCTCAACAAAATTTGAAAACCAAGAAAAACAAGGTGATTTTAAAATACCCCTCCTAACTTTTTTGTTTATGAAGTAAAGTTAGTGATTTTTTTCGTGAAATTTAAAGTTTATTGGCATTTACATTCATTTGTGAATTCGTTTTATTCAAATTATTATTTTTTATATGATTTTTTTTATCGTTTTTTTACGTTCTATATAGACCCGGCTCGGCATATGGGGGGAAAGTCTGAAATTTTCATTACCCGGTTTTACTAATAGATCTTTTTTACAACAACAACAAAAACCGGGTTTATTAACCAAAAAGGGGTGGTACCTATAGCCAAAATCTTAAATGTGATATAAATTGTTTTGTATGTTAGTTGTAGCTCTATCAATTACATGAGGTTATGTAGTTTTCAATTACGGATCGTATCGTAGTTTTAAAAAGTGTTCATCTCACTTTGGGCGTTCAAAAATTACATTTTTAATTTTTTGGGCCAAATAACCGGGTATTTAGGTCGCAAACGGGCTTTAATGCCGGGGGAAAGCACCAAAAAACGCCAAAAACGGTTATTAATGCCGCAAGGTTTTTTTACTCGCGCCGAACCGGGTTTTATTGCAACTTTCCTGTGCACGCCACTAGAGCAAAACAAAAAAATTGAAATTCCGTTTTTACCATTATAAAGCTTCCCTGAGATTTTCAGCTCGATCGGTCCATAAAAGTGGCGCTCGGCACTAATGGGTTAATGAATGTTTTCAACCTCTTTTTTTTATTTTAAAGTATTTTTAAGGCTTGTTGAAAAGTCGAATTAGGAGACATATTTTACGAGTTATAAAATATTTTTACTACATTTATTGTATGGCCCCATGTACTTTTTGTCATGCGATACTGAGAATATGTTTTAACTTGACATATTTTAGTTTGGGACAAAAATTTTTTTACCCCTAAAGGTTTAAAATACTGTATGTAATATGGCTGTATGTATGGGTCTGATAAGATCTCAAAAACGGCTCTACAATTTCCAGCTGGATTATAAATAGACAGTCGCAATTTCCCTACCAAATTCACTCCCAGGACCTTGGAGGAATGTTCTGACCAATATATGAGGACTATGTTATCAACCCAAATTGACAAAAAAAAATCACCTGCCACAATATTCTGTATCCATTTACAAAACACAGTCTTTGTTTGACAAAAATAAATATGGGGGTGGGGGATGGGGGGAGCACATTTTTCCCTTCTATGATATGAAGCCTCTATATTTAAAGTCATGTGTAATTAAGGCCAACTTCCCTTTTCATTTGTGAGCTCCATGGACGCTTGATAAACTTGGAAAAGGCAGAAAACAAACCCCAAACTGTCCCAGTTTTGAGCAAGACGATTCCAGTTACGTCATATACGTTTCGGGAAAGAAAAAGGGAAGTGGGGAAGAAAATCTCTTCATAAGAGATGGGAGAAAAGGGAAGAGATTTTCTTCCCCCCTTCCCTTTCTATATGACGTCACAGGAATCGTCTTGCTCAAAACTGGGACAGTTTGGGGTTTGTCAAGGCAGAAACTTTAATCTGAACCTAATTCCTTATGAATGGTTTAAAGAATACCCTTTTCTTATAACATACTTTCTCTAAAGTGTAATGATATTTGAAATACTATTTTATCTGGAAAACGATTAATTATAGATATTTTAAATGTTCTTTTACAACTTTTAAAACCTCTAATCTTCACTTTGAACCTATTGACTGTTAAAATATTGATATTTTTGGATAATATTAGAAAATGACAATTGGGTAAATACATAAGTAGCGCAGCATTAACTAACCAAAACATTTTAGTTGAAAAGAAAAATAATACAACAACACAATGAGTTACGTGGATTTATTTTTTAGCCAGGCAAAAAGTAGGTTTAATAGTTCATTGGTTTCAACTTTCAATATCAATTTCAATCAACAAAATCCTAAACATTCTCTGTATTTCAGCAAATTGTCAAAAAGGTCTGTAACAAAACATAAGTTACATATCAAAGTAAAAGTATAGAGGGGGCATGAGCAATATGTAATACCCACGGGGTCGATACCCTGTGCCGACTTTTAATATCAGCGTCGAAAGTGTTAACACAGCCAGGCCGCTACAAAAGAGTAGAAAAATTGCTAAAAGAGGTATAAGATCTCTCCCACTTTGACCAAGCAGTTGTATGGGTTATACATCTATACTTGTACATGTATTAGTTACATACAGTCACCCTTCTTTAAAGACACTAATTACAAAGAAGACACGTTACTTATTTTTTAAAAAACCTCGAAAGAAAGAGTTAAAGAATATGCTTATGAAAAAATTATGTAAACATACATAAAATGAAAATCATTAATTTGTTTCAATTCTTTCAAATGTAATCAAATCCTTTTGACAAATCAAACAGTTTGTTAAAAAAACATGAAAAGATGGATTAATAACATGGAAAAAATATGAGTTTTTGAATATAATTTAAGAGTAGCGAAGCTTCTTTACAAATATTAAGTTTGGTAAGTTAGTGTGTTTGACTGTGACCTTCATAAATATTTCTTTTTCCCCCTCTTCCCCATTAAGCACATGCTTTGGTTATTTCCCTCTAAAGACATGACGAGCACTGAAACTCCCCTCCTTATTATCAATAATAAGTACGACGGGGTAAGTTTATTTTCCTGCGTCCAACCCCTGCCAGTGGCTTTTACTCTGCAGGGCCTATACCCGCGATGTCCTAACATTGAGGATCCACCCAGTACTCAATATAATCTAACCTAACCTAACATTGAGGATCCACCCAGTACTCAATATAATCTAACCTAACCTAAATTGAGGATCCACCCAGTACTCAATATAATCTAACCTAACCTAACATTGAGGATCCACCCAGTACTCAATATAATCTAACCTAACCTAACATTGAGGATCCACCCAGTACTCAATATAATCTAACCTAACCTAACATTGAGGATCCACCCAGTACTCAATATAATCTAACCTAACCTAACATTGAGGATCCACCCAGTACTCAATATAATCTAACCTAACCTAAATTGAGGATCCACCCAGTACTCAATATAATCTAACCTAACCTAACATTGAGGATCCACCCAGTACTCAATATAATCTAACCTAACCTAAATTGAGGATCCACCCAGTACTCAATATAATCTAACCTAACCTAACATTGAGGATCCACCCAGTACTCAATATAATCTAACCTAACCTAACATTGAGGATCCACCCAGTACTCAATACAATCTAACCTAACCTAACATTGAGGATCCACCCAGTACTTAATATAATCTAACCTTACCTAGCATTGAGGATCCACCCAGTACTCAATATAATCTAACCTAACCTAACATTGAGGATCCACCCAGTACTCAATATAATCTAACCTAACCTAACATTGAGGATCCACCCAGTTCTCAATATAATCTAACCTTACCTAGCATTGAGGATCCACCCAGTACTCAATATAATCTAACCTAACCTAACATTGAGGATCCACCCAGTACTCAATATAATCAAACCTAGCCTAACATTGAGGATCCACCCAGTACTCAATTTATTCTAACCTAACCTAACATTGAGGATCCACCCAGTACTCAATATAATCTAACCTAACCTAACATTGAGGATTCACCCAGTACTCAATAAAATCTAACCTAACCTAACAAACCAAACAAGTTTTACTAATCTATGACAAACGCTACGCTACAAATGATCGAAACTATTATTGTTATTTGAAGACTCTTAGAATTTGAATGTATTTTAATGACCCTTTAAAGATAAGTTAGACAGAATATCAAGTACATTCTACCTTCTTCGTTATTAATAAGGATTTAGTTAAAATTTCTTAAAAACTAATTTTAATGATAAAAAGAATAATAATTTACGTGTTTCCCAATTCATATAAATATTTTGTAGTAGCGAAGTTAATCTATGATTCTAAATGTCTGTCTGTCTTTCTAAATTATTAACTTTTTCAAGATTGTATAAACCTAACTGTAAAAGCATCATTTATGCAAATTTTAAGTTTGCTTTGTAGATTCTAAGATGCATAAATAGATTAGATTAGATTAGATATTAAATAAATGACTATGTGTAAAAACAGACAGAACAAACTGACCTAAAATATAAATAAGCATTGCTTGATGAATAGAGCAAAAAAGAAAAAATGCAGGGATAGCTGTTCTAACAATCAATTCTACAAAAAAATCACGAAACCTTTTAAAGTAATGTGGAAGTATATTTTTTTTCATGTAATTAAAGAGGGATCGGTAAGAAGGGGAGGAAAAGAGGGAAAGGGTTGTGGGGAAATTTTCTTTTAGATTTGTTTGTCAGAATCACATTCCCTTTTCCCTAAACAAATGTAAAATTTGCCAAACTAAAACTAACAATTAAATGTTAAGACTTGCAAAGTAGCTTTCTTTGCCAATCAAAATTTTCACTACCTGAAGAAGTTAGGAATTTGGTTTGGTTTGGCATGGTTGTGAGAATCAATAGCAGCCCACAGTCCTATACCACACATCACTGAAAAAAAGGGATATATTATTCAATTTTGAAAGGTTAAGCCCAGGGATCTTAAGAGATAAGACAATGGCCGGTAAATTGATGTAAATCCCCAATAATTATACAGAAAATTTAACCTACTGTATATTACAATTAGTTGTCGAAACGTTTGGACATTCAACATAATAAACCAACCAATAAAAAATTCATAAAAGTCCTCAAAGTTGTTAAGCCAACGAATAAGAAAACGTTATTATAAAACTTTAAGGACATACAAGTGTAATAAACAGCTCATTCATTAACTGGATCCAAAGGGGAGTTATTTGCCTATATTGAGAAAGAATGTAAGTTATAGGCTTCCAATGCTAGGGGATGAAATTTCAAAGAAGGATTCTACACGATAAACCCGGATTTAGGCTGTTTTTAAAGTTAAAAAACACTTTCATTTTTCTTTCTCAGCATTTAATGAATACATTGACTATTAAAGCACTTAAAATTTCATAAATTGGTGAAGTATCCAAAATTTAATATTTTAGATAAAACTATGACATATATAACAATGATTAACCGTGTATTTAGAGAACTCTGAGTATTTATTGCTCTATTTTTGAACTTATCTTGCCCCAGGGTCGTCCTAGGAAGGGCATTGCAGTGGTGTCGACCCCCCTCTTCCCCAAACCAATTTCGGGAAGCTGTATACAATTGGAATTTTGGAAAAGTATTTGGAGGGTCATTTTTCCTAGGGGCGATTTCTCTTTGGAGGGTGATGGTATCCTCTTACAAAATGTTTAAAAACCCTCCCAGAATCTATGAGAAGCTACAATGTCAAAGAAAACCATATCGGTTCAGCATTTACAGAGATCCTTTAGTACAGACAGACACACTCATTCACACACAAAGAGAAAGAAAGACAAAGATCCTGTTACTTTTATAAAAGCATATTTACCTAAAGCTAGGAACATGGCAGAGGCATGCAGAGATTTTGTGATTTTTCTTGAAAATACAGATACTCGGTATAAACTCACACTTAAACCAACTAAAAATTCATTATTAGTTCATTCAATATAAATATGGAATGATATAAATTATCATAAAAAATTAAATCCTAAGAATAGGTTGCCACCCAAATTATAAATATATAATATAAACCTGTAACTATAGAAGAAATCATAAGAATAGAGTGACACCCAAATTATAAATATATAATATAAACCTGTAACTATAGTAGAAATCATTTAAATAGGGTGCCACCCAAAATATGAATATATAATATAAACCTGTAACTATAGAAGAAATCATAAGAATAGAGTGCCACACAAATTATAATATATAATATAAACCTGTAACTATAGAAGAAATCATAAG
This sequence comes from Acartia tonsa, assembly GCF_053477335.1. Lineage (NCBI taxonomy): Eukaryota > Metazoa > Arthropoda > Copepoda > Calanoida > Acartiidae > Acartia > Acartia tonsa. The sequence continues at coordinate 17,767,833 of NC_137265.1, forward strand.
TATAGGGTGCCACCCAAAATATAAATATATATTATAAACCTGTAACTATAGAAAAAATCATAAGAATAGGGTGCCACCCAAATATTTATAAATCTTTAATATAAATCTGTAACTATAGAAGAAATCATAAGAATAGGGTGCCACCCAAATTATAAATATATAATATAAATCTGTAACTATAGAAGAAATCATAAGAATAGGGTGCCACCCAAATTATAAATATGTAATATAAACCTGTAACTATAGAAGAAATCATAAGAATAAGGTCCCACCAAAATTATAAATATATAATATAAACCTGTACCTATAGAAGAAATCATTAGAATAGGGTGCCACCAAAATTATAAATATATAATATAAACCTGTAACTATAGAAGAAACCATAAGAATAGGGTGCCATCCAAATTATAAATATATAATATAAACCTGTAACTATAGAAGAAATCATAAGAATAGGGTGCCACCCAAATTATAAATATATAATATAAACCTGTAACTATAGAAGAAATCATTAGAATAGGGTGCCACCCAAATTATATATATATATAATATAAACCTGTAACTATAGAAGAAACCATAAGAATAGGGTGCCACCAAAATTATAAATATCTAATATAAACCTGTAACTATAGAAGAAATCATAAGTATAGGGTGCCACCCAAAATATAAATATATATTATAAACCTGTAACTATAGAAGAAATCATAAGAATAGGGTGCCACCCAAATATTTATAAATCTTTAATATAAATCTGTAACTATAGAAGAAATCATAAGAATAGGGTGCCACCCAAATTATAAATATATAATATAAACCTGTAACTATAGAAGAAATCATAAGAATAGGGTGCCACCCAAATTATAAATATATAATATAAACCTGTAACTATAGAAGAAATCATTAGAATAGGGTGCCACCCAAATTATAAATATATAATATAAACCTGTAACTATAGAAGAAATCATAAGAATAGGGTGCCACCCAAATTATAAATATATAATATAAACCTGTAACTATAGAAGAAATCATAAGAATAGGGTGCCACCCAAATATTTATAAATCTTTAATATAAATCTGTAACTATAGAAGAAATCATAAGAATAGGGTGCCACCCAAATTATAAATATATAATATAAACCTGTAACTATAGAAGAAATCATAAGAATAGGGTGCCACCCAAATTATAAATATATAATATAAACCTGTAACTATAGAAGAAATCATTAGAATAGGGTGCCACCCAAATTATAAATATATAATATAAACCTGTAACTATAGAAGAAATCATAAGAATAGGGTGCCACCCAAATTATAAATATATAATATAAACCTGTAACTATAGAAGAAATCAAAAGAATAGGGTGCCACCAAATTATAAATATATAATATAAACCTGTAACTATAGAAGAAATCATAAGAATAAGGTCCCACCAAAATTATAAATATATAATATAAACCTGTAACTATAGAAGAAATCATTAGAATAGGGTGCCACCAAAATTATAAATATATAATATAAACCTGTAACTATAGAAGAAATCATAAGAATAGGGTGCCACCAAAATTATAAATATATAATATAAACCTGTAACTATAGAAGAAATCATTAGAATAGGGTGCCACCCAAATTATAAATATATAATTTAAACCTGTAACTATAGAAGAAATCATAAAAATAGGGTGCCACTCAAATAATATGTATATGTAATATAAACCTGTAACTAATAGAAGAAATCATAAGAATAGGGTGCCACCCAAATTATAAATATATAATATAAACCTGTAACTATAGAAGAAATCATTAGAATAGGGTGCCACCCAAATTATAAATATATAATATAAACCTGTAACTATAGAAGAAATCATAAGAATAGGGTGCCACCCAAATTATAAATATATAATATAAACCTGTAACTATAGAAGAAATCAAAAGAATAGGGTGCCACCAAATTATAAATATATAATATAAACCTGTAACTATAGAAGAAATCATAAGAATAAGGTCCCACCAAAATTATAAATATATAATATAAACCTGTAACTATAGAAGAAATCATTAGAATAGGGTGCCACCAAAATTATAAATATATAATATAAACCTGTAACTATAGAAGAAATCATAAGAATAGGGTGCCACCAAAATTATAAATATATAATATAAACCTGTAACTATAGAAGAAATCATTAGAATAGGGTGCCACCCAAATTATAAATATATAATTTAAACCTGTAACTATAGAAGAAATCATAAAAATAGGGTGCCACTCAAATAATATGTATATGTAATATAAACCTGTAACTAATAGAAGAAATCATAAGAATAGGGTGCCACCCAAATTATAAATATATAATATAAACCTGTAACTATAGAAGAAATCATTAGAATAGGGTGCCACCCAAATTATAAATATATAATATAAACCTGTAACTATAGAAGAAATCATAAGAATAGGGTGCCACCCAAATTATAAATATATAATATAAACCTGTAACTATAGAAGAAATCAAAAGAATAGGGTGCCACCAAATTATAAATATATAATATAAACCTGTAACTATAGAAGAAATCATAAGAATAGGGTGCCACCCAAATTGTGCTCCAGGGTCATTTCTCCATGCTAAACCTAAAAAGTTAAATCCTTTGTAATGGTATTGTTTTTAGGATAAGGTGGTAAGAAAATAGCTTTAAACCTTCCAGTACCTCGTCTTTGTGTGCTAAAATCCCACCACTTTTATTAGAAGTATTTTAAGTTTAGGTATATTTTTTTCCAAGAAAAAGAAAACCTTTTTAAGTAAAATTAATTCTAGTTTTGTATTTGGCTTGATTGTAAAATTATAATTTTTCATTTTGATATCCGCGTAAAGCTGCTATAATACGATGCACTAAATAACTATTAAAATTACAATTAATAAAACAGGAAAAGTTCTAATTTTGATAACTTAAACCTGACCTGGGAATTATCTATTTTTACAAAAAAAATTATACCTGACGTATATGTAAGCCTCCAGTAGACAACAGCTACAATACTAGCCAAACCTGCAAAAAATGCAATCAGAGGTGCGTAGAGGTAGTGTATCAACCCACGTGGCAAATTCAAGGGGGAGATATACCCCCCTAAACACCTCTACTCCTCGGCCTACTGTACAATGGTGTACACCCTCCTGATAAAACACAATAAATCAGCCAAGGAGGGTGTCAATTAACTAAAGGCACACCCCCATATGTAATATTTATATAAAAATAATTTACCTGTGATTACTGCAAGACTAAATAGTGAGTACAGCACACCAATACTCCTTAAATAATTATAAATAATTTTCTCGTATTCATTCGAATCCGGTGGATAGGAACCGGTTCTCATCCATACGAAAAAACTATGTCTAGCATCGTATTATATCCAGCTTTCTACGAATATAAAAATGTACAATCATAAGATTAAAACCAGTTTATTTAGCCGGTGCCTTCGGCACCTCGGGGCTAGAAAAACTAGTTTTAATCTCATAATTGTATATTCTATATCCGCGGAAAGCCGCTTATAATACGATGCGAGAAATAACTATTATTTTGTTGAGCTGTTCCTCTTTTATTACTCGACATCTACCCATTTGAGAGTGGCTTTCCCGCTGATTGATAAAAATAAACAGATCATTAAATTATCAACTAAGCATCTATGCCACAGCAAAACTCAGCTGTTAACGGCTGTACCTTTATAGATATAAAATAATGCAGCCCTATAGGTTTTTGAGGGACAAGAGGCTGCGACTTTACATATACATGTATTGAAATAATTTGAGAAAAGCAGTTGCTGATATTTAAGGCAAAACGGCTATATGATTTTAAATTTATCTTATTTATCTAAAAGTGTAATTGCTCAAAGAAAAAATTATTTCTATTGAGTCTCTGTTTCTGTTGGTGAGTAGGATCTTGCTTACCGCTAAACCAATATGATTCTCCTTTTACAGTGATGGTTTTAAGTGCAGGAAAGGTTTGCAACGAACACAGTAATAGTGTCTGACTGATTATGACGTAACAAAAAAAAATAGCTAATGATTTATAGTGGCCTCTCATTGGCTATTTTTTTTTGTTACGTCATAATCAGTCAGACACTATTACTGTGTTCTTTACAACTATTTTGAGGAAGTTTACCTCCACCCCCTATAACAAATAACCTTTGGAATAAAATTCCCCACGCCAGGCTTCTAGGGGCGTATCCACTAGTATAACTTTTACTTGAAGTACCTTTTATTTCTTGACACAGCATATGATTTCATTATAATTGTTTATCTGAAAGAAAAATACGTTCATTAATTAGAAATTATGCAATAATTAATAATTATTTTGTTATTATTAAAATACAATATTTATACTTTGGACAATAAAAAAGTTTTGTAAATATAAGAGTACGACCAAATTAATAAAATATTTATTTTATCAAATATTTTCAATTTACTTGTAAAAGTAAATATTAAATTTTTTAGTAGTACAGCTATGTTTTTGGTTGGGTTTGTCCATTAGTTCGGTTACTTATGATGATGAATGTGATTATTTGGTTGTAAGGATAAGAATTCATAATAGAGGGAGGGACACTTTTGACTGTAAATTAAACTGGTACTAAAGGTTTTATAAAAATGATTGAATCCTGAGCTGGATCTTTAAAAGCGTAGCCGTTGCCGTAGTCGTGGTCAGAGTTACAGCCACCAACCTAATAGCGATCTTTAAATCATATTAATTATTAATAAATATTAATTAATAATGATTAGTTGGTTCAGTGTCCAAACTTTTTGACAATATTTTTGTTATTAATAGATATTTACATCAGATCAATTTATCGTCAATTGTATTATCCCTTAAAATCTGGATTTTATTTCAACACTACTCCAGTTAGGGAGTTGACTCAATTTTTATAGAAGCAGAAATATAATCTATGATTATGGTTTGGACCCTCTAAAACTGTAATCTACCCTTCCACTTTCCCCTCTCTTGGTGAAGATATCTTCAACGACGATACGATTTTTGAAATGTAAGATTCTACTTTCCCTTCTCTTGGTGAAGATATCTTCAACGCCGATACGATTTTTGAAATATAAGATTCCACTTTTGCCTCTCTTGGTGAAGATATCTTCACCAAGAGAGGGGAAAGTGGAAGGGTAGATTACAGTTTTAAAGGGTCCAAACCATAATCATAGATTATATTTCTGCTTCTATAAAAATGGATTCAACTCCCTAACTGTACTCATGGATTTAATTGTCAATGTCTCTGAACAAATACAAATATTTGGCCAAATTTTATTATAATTTTTAAAGGATTTTTATAATAAACAATTAAATAGAAAGTTTTTTTTTTGACAGTAATTTAAATCCAATATAATAGACTAGCGGCTTCGCCCCTAGCCTCTAGGGGCTTTGCCCCAAGAGGTTTGATCAACCTAACTATTTGTATTTTAGATTTAAAAAGAAAAAGTTAAAAAAAAAATTTTTTTTTTTTTTGGGGGGGGGGGTATTTTTCATTTTTTGGGGGGGTTGGGGGTGTCCCACCCTCCAAGAAAATAGCTTAAAACCATCACAGGACCAGTAGGTATATTTCCTGAAGAGTAGAGCCCAATCGGTTCGGTGGTTACTGAGATCTTAAGCTTCAGACGGACAGACAGACGGACAGACAGACGGACAGACAGACGGACAGACAGACGGACAGACAGACAGACAGACAGACATCGTTCTACTTTGTATTATAGATAGCCAGAGAAATCTTTTTCATTAGAAAACTTGAACCTTTGTTAAAATTAGATTAGTTAATCAAAATGCAGTTGCAATTAAAAAAAAATATCAGTTATAGAGCTGTGCTACTATAGACACCCCATAAAACTTAAACCTTCCCCCTTTTCCCTCTCAATTCACATTATTTTGACCGCTTCCACCTTAATTTTTTTTACAACCATCTTAAAGTAAAGTCAAACGTATTTTTTCTTAGTGAATTGTTAGTACCTATTTAATGCTTTTTATCATAATTATTTGCTATCAAAGTTAAGTTTAAATGTTGTACCTATAAAGAATGTTTTATCATATACTTATTTTTTTTTTTCCAGATGTGATTGATAATGAGTATTTTTTACTTGAAATATATTTCGGAATGATGAAGTAGACTTTTTCTTTTAAATTGGGTTTAGAAAGATTTATAATTGAATATTTTTTAAAAATATTTTTTCTGTCAGCTCTGTAGGATATCCCAACATTGATCCACTTGGGCCTTACCCCCTCTTATTTTTAAAATAAATTGATGATAATGGAGGGGGGATTCGGATTACAATTTTCCCTATGCTTTGTCTCCTGCGGTGGGGGCATAGTACTGCGGAGCCTATACTTGCGGCCGCTAAGCCCGCAAGGCTAACCAGTAAAAACCAACAAAAGACAAGCTACCACCCCCACCCCCCATTTTTTTTTAAAATTTATCATCTGTGTTCAACAAGGCAATTTTACATAAACCATCATTTTTTATTAAAAATAAATACGAGTCACGCAGTGTGGCTTATGATAATCCTTGTAATTTATATTAATGCCTTGATAAGTAATAAGTTAATTATAATGTCTTTAAACAAATGAATTGTCCGACCAATCTCTGCAATTGATCTAACTAATAGATGTTCTCAGGCTATGGGAATATCATTAAAAGTTACAGGGCGATTGTGATTTTAGGGAGGAAGGGGGAAAGGGGACTGTAAATTGCATTGGTACCTAGTCTTATTCGTTGGATCAAAAAAAGGGAGGTAGATTTTGCTAAAATTCCGTGAAGGTGGAAGTTTTAAGGCTTAAAAATTATTATCGTTTTACTACTGTTTTTAAGCCTTAAAACTCACATCTTTACGGAATTTTAACACAACCTACCTCCCCTTTTGTGTACTTTTCTAAAATTGTAATTGTTGATTCTAAATAGCAGTGTCTAAACGTTTCAACCAAATATTTAAATCTAATGAAGGGGTAATTTTGTTTATCATCATTGAAAATGTGTATTAATTTACCGTTCTTTGTCTTATCCCTATAGATCCCTGAGAACAATAATTATATTGCATTATTTCAAAGAACTAATGTAATGTTTAATGTTTGTTTAATAACCTAATTATATAAAAGATTCCCTGAACAGTCACAACAGTAAACATCTTCATTTAAAAGTCTTCATACAATATAGTGAAAATATGAATCAGTCAATTCTGCTATAGTTGGCTTTAAAAAACAGTCAATGTAATATTGCTTGGATGTTGCACCAGATTTTCATATACTGTAATATAATGATACTCGCAGCTGGCTAAAATAACGATAGTATCACCACCCCCTCTTTTACCACATCCCCTCTCCTCGTACTTAATGAACGAACTGACCAAAAAATGAGGTCCATGTAAGCAACATAAATGCCAACCATGTCAATATATCCATTTAAAAACTGACGCTAACGACTTACTTTAAAAACTTTTAAAAAACCTTTTTGTAGGTCTAATGCATAAACTTTGTCTGGAAGTTCTAACTGTGCATGGTAATAAATTTGGCATTTTTTTGGTCCAATGAAACTCTTCCATTAATGACATTTAGCAGTAGTAGATACACCTTTTAACTTCTTTAGTTGTGACGTTGTTAGGGCCTAGAATATAACCTTACGCAATCCAAACAAATGAAGGACATACAAACATACATTATTTATTGAGTAACTGCGATATTAAAACTAAATATATTTAACTACATTCAAAGAACACTTTTTCTAAAATGTTCTCACGCATATAAACATGTATCAAACTGTCTAATGTCCATTTAAACCCACAAAAAAATATCCTAAGTAGTTAGCTTTTTTTATCCGTAGCGAAGTATCTCGCTAACCGCTGAACCGATATGGTTCTCCTTTACAGTGAAGCATCAGGGAAGGTTTTCAACTAATTTGGTGGAGGGTATCTCCACACTCCCTAAAAAAATATACCCCCAATTTTTTTTATACTTTTTCTATTTAAATCTTAAATTTAAATAGGTGTAGGTTGAATTCCCCTCCCCTTAAACTTAAGTGGCCCTAGAGGCTTCCAGGGGGCATAGCCGTTAGTATCTAATATGAAAAAGCCAAAAATTGATGTTTTGCATGAGCATACTTCTAGATAATACTAGTGTTAACATTTACTTTTACATCTTTGTTTAATTTCAACTACTGGTAATTAGATTAAATTTTAACATTAAAGGACGGTTGTATCACATCCGCTCGTCGTCGGGAAGGTGATAGGTTCGAATCTCGGTCCGACACCGCGTCAAAACTAAAGACGTTAAAAATGGTTCCTACTGCTGCTATGTCAGGTGCGCGACATAAATAGTTAGAGTAGGGGGAATGCCTTGGCCCAAAACAGGCGCAACTCACTACCATGCACAGTTAGGACTTTTCAGACAAAGGTCGTGCAATCAAAGGGTTGGTTGTCTGATGGGCAAATGGACGCTTTACACCGCTTAGGGCTGACAACTCTGACCCATGTCCATAAAAAAAAGCCACATTGTTACAGAAACACTAACAAATTGTCAGCGGCCTATGCTCCCCCTGTGGAGTGAAGAGGGCTTGTTACTGTTGTATCAAAAAATGCTTATATATTTTGTTTGAAATGCCAGGTGAAGAGTTTTTAAAAATACCTATTTGATAAATAGTATTTTTAATTGAATAAATATGTGTTTGAAATAGCAAATGCGGGCTTTTTGTAAGACAATTCTGGGACCTATGTGATGCTTCCCTAAAATGGAGAACTCAATCAGCACCTTTACAGTTTATAAAAAAAGGATAAATTTAAGCACAAATCAGCCAGTGAAAAGGATAAAAAAAAACAGTCAGACCAAATACCTTACAAAACACGTAAGATGTGAAGAAAAGCTTTGCTGAAAGAGCCCAGTAATAGTGTCTAACTTTTTATCTTTGTGACGTAACAAAAATAAATCTCTTTTTTAGGGGTTTCCTTTCCTACCTTCCCTCTCATCCTTAGATTTTTGTTACGTCACAAAGATAAAAAGTTAGACACTATTACTAGGTTCTTGCTGAAATAACTAGATGTCTTTTGAATCCATTACAAGATGATAGATTTATAGTTTTGGTTTATGATAACAGATTACGGTAAAATCGTGTAAATCTCAAGTGGGCACCCTTATCATTATTGTTTTCTATTTCATGCAAGCTTTAAAGAATAAATATCCAATAATCCTCAATGAGTAAATTGAATCAATAAGAACACATTGTAGGACAAATATGGCCATACTATTAGCTGAAACGTGAACATTTCTCATTTCTTTATGGAGGGTAGAGTTTTAAATCTTCACTGGACCTAAAAAAAAGCTCAACTGAAAAGGAGAACCTTAAAGTTCAGTGGTTGACGAGATCTTTCGCTACTCAGAGACCAACATCATGTTACTTTGATGTAAGGATATGTACAACACAATATTTACCTTATATGTTTATTTAATAACAGCAAAAATCTTTATAGAAAGGGGGAGGGTTGATATCATTGATCCTATGGAAAAATAAGATATTTTTCCTTAAATACATATTTTATTCTTTAATTGCTTATAGCGGGATCATATTTGAGAAAAATAATTAACAAATCTCTCATTAATTATACAATCTTTATTTAAGCTTTTTTAATATTTACATTAGAGATAATAATATAGACAAGACAGCAACTGTAAAGGCTGCTGTCTGTCAGACGGCTGACCGCAGTCTAGTTTTTGCAAATTTGTCAAAATCAAATAATATACAAGGAGTGCAAAAACAGCTCGATTTTACACATAGATTATTTACTTCAATTGCAAATTTTGGTCTTGCCTATGGCTATATAAGACTGACTATTCCGGTTGTCATAATAAGCTAACTTTACTAATTGTCTGGCACGAAAGCGCAGCCTCTAAATTTACCAAGACATCTTCTGAACTTTAAAGTTTAATTGGTTGTTTTAGATTAATCTCAGAGGATCTTCTGAGTTGCTTGACCTGTAAATAATAAATTTCTTCTTGATATTCTTATACTAAACATACTATTAAACAAAAAAAATTTAGTAAAATACATATTTAGCAGCTAATATTCCGCCACAATTTGTGGTTCTGTTTGCTAAAATGTTGAAAAGTGTGAACCATCTATGGACAGCAAGAAGTTGCTAGTTGTTTCAAATATCGCAGCTAATTTTTATGCTTTTTTTTGCGGAATGCCCAGTAGTAGATGTACCCCGCCGGGTTAGGACTAAAAAAACCTATGCAAGTTAAAATAAAGAGAAAGAAAGAAAGGTGGTTTTGGTGGTACATTGGTGAAATAATATAGTCTACCGTTTTTTTTTACATCCTAGTTAATTTGTTTAATAATACATTTTGCATAATTTCCTTTGTTTAAATTTTACATCCTATCAAAAAAATAATGGGCTTATTCAGTTTTTATCTTTTTACTAACAAAACATTTTTTGTAAATAGAATATGATAATTTTTGTCAATGATTAATATTATACAAATCATTTATATCATGTCCTTAGATTCTGTACATAATGGACATATTATTACTTGGATCGAATACCGGATAATCATGTAATCTAATAAAGTGTAGATGGCTAAAATAACGATCCCCCCATACATTCCCTTTCCCCTATTCCCTCCTCTCTTACTGAATGAACAAACTGACAAATAAGTTATGCTCTTGTTAGCAACCTAACTGGAAGAAAAAAATTTCTTTTCTATATCCATTATATACTTATACAAAACTATATAAGTAGGCTGAGTATCTTTGGGTATTTTTGTAAATTCTTGTATGTTAGTTCAAACTGTGGTACCAAAACTTGTAATTTTAATCTACACAAAAAATGTTTTTGGGGATATACACATAGTTATCGACCATTATCTTATCCCTTGATGGACCTATAAGTGAACATTTTTTGTCGCGGTGCTAGCTTGTGTCATTATTAATCTTCTTTAAATCAAAAATAACAAAAAGCACAGTTATAATCTCTCTTTATATACTTGTATTACCGTGAAATTACTATGAATCGAGTAATTAAATTCATATTAAATGTAATAACTTATTCACAAATTTAGCTCTTATTAGCGTATGCAAACACAAAACTTAAAATTATTACTAAGATGTTCTGTTATGTAGTAAAAAGGCGCTTTCCACGCACATACACACACACACGAGCGCGCAATGGATATAGAATGTACGAGGATATATTGACAAGGAAAAAAATGTCTTCGATTGAGGTTGCTAATATGGACCACATTAATTGGTCATTTCGTCAATACATTAGGAGAGGAGGGAATGTTATACAGGGGGTATCGTTATTTTAGCCAGCTGAAAGTATCACTTTATTAGAGTACATAAAAATCTGGTGCGACATCCAAGTAATAATATATCGATTGAGCGCGCTCGTTTAAACTCTCATATAAATACTTCTTGAAGAGTTGTATGCTTTTTAAAAGTAAGCAAATCTTATATTGCAATAGACTCTGTTCGTGTGCGAAAACCGTGTTAGCAAAAAAGTATATATAAGGGTCTGTATTCAAAGGGGAAAAATTGGAGGAAAAATAGCCTAAAACCAGCTCAGGCTTAAATTTCAAAAAAAAAGCTTCCAAAAAAATTTGAACTCAAAATGTTCTCTTTTTATACGTTATCTATCTTACTGAATGCAGTAATGCTTGTTTAAAGACTTTTCGTCTGGCAAAATTATCTTTTGTCTATTGTCGCAAATCTCAGACTATAAGAATCAGGGATTTATAGGGATAGCTGATAAATGAATGTACATACCCAATGATGCTACACAAATTTGTCCCTATTGTGGTATAATAAGCGGTAGAAACGTTATAATAGATTTTGGGGACTAGTGTAATAAACAGCCTAATGTCCCCTCCCTCCCTGACGTTAATCTAGAGATATTAAGCAATATCTTGTCAGTTTCTGCTTTAATCAAGTTGTTTGTCTAGTAAGATCTTTAAAACAGCTAGGCACAAAACACAAAAATAATTACAAGCACAAAAACTTTTACTTTTCATGAAATAGTTCCTAATATTATATCTCATTGTTTTGTTTATTCTTTAAAAAGTTTGCAAATATTTTTGGCAACCAACCATTGCAAAATAAAATGCATAAACCCATTTTGAATTTAAGGGTGCTTTAACACAAAGTATCTTGTGAAGCACTGATACCCTACCCCCCCTCCACCCACTTATTTTTAAAATGAATTAAAAATAAGGTAGGGGCCAGGGAGGAGGTAGTTTTTCGGTTGTTCTTTTTTTCTTTTGGCCAAGTTAGGTAGATCAAATAGGGTATTTGGTAGCCCCACAAAGTAAGTGAAACACTTACAAAAGGTCCCAAAGGGTTAGAGCCCATCGCAGGGGTATGAGATAAGATAATACTGACTCACACACTTTTTAGATTTTTAAAAATAGCTAGGGGGTTTCAGTGCACAACAGGCTCTTTTTGTAAAATCACCAGTTTGTGTTATAAGTGCAGCAGCCTACACAGTGTAGTTTTGTGCTATGAAAAGCATTTTACAACATATGCGTTAGACTTGTTCAAAATGTTGATTTCATAGAGATGATTATGTCCAAGGGTCTGCAGTAATAATTAAGCTAGCTCTGTGAAAAAGACAAAAAAACATAAATAAATACATAAAATTGTGTTTAGCTGACATATTATGTGTTACTATATATAATCTTTTTAAGAGCAAGGGAATGACTCAACAGATAGCACTTAAAATCCAAGCTTCAATGCAAGGAATTTTAGAAAGATCAAACGGAAATATTACTTCTTTCACATACGGATTGCAAAATTTAAAATAAAGTTTGAATTTTGAGTATTTAACCATGCTAATCTAAATTATATTCCCCATCACTAGTTTCCGTTACGTACAGGGAGAGAAAAGACAACAACAATTTTATTATATAACGCGTTAAGGTGTTTTGGTTTGTCTTTTAAAATATCGTTTACCACTGAACCCATTGAGTTCTCTGTTTTAGAGAACTATCGCATGCTCCTAGAAATTTGTTGCGACTTTTTTAGTTGTAATATAATACTTGGAATGATTTAGTTCTTGATTTTAGGGAAGCTTCACATATTTTCTTGCTGGTTTTATCTTATTAGACTTTCTTATTTATAAGTCTTGTGATGGTTTTAAATCTATCTTATTGCCTTCTCTCCCTCCCCCTCCCCTAGATGCTAAGGGCACAATCAATGGTTTCCAAATAAACAATCAAATGATTATACACAAGAATTGGGATGAAGATTTATTTTTCAACCAATGTCCCTGCATCATTGCAGATGTTTGTATGGCACAAAACATTTTTAGAGGCGCCTTTAAGAACACTTAACAATACCAGGGATCTAAAGGGATAAGAGAATGGGAGATAAATGGATATACATACATCTCCAATAATAATAAACAAAATTATCTCTTCTGTAGATTAAAATCAATTAAAACTAGCCAATAAAAAATCAATATAAATACTTAAAGTTTCTAAGCCAACGAAAAAGATAAAGTGATGTTTAAACTTTTGGTACCATTAAAATTAACAGCGCAATGTCACCTCCCTCTCTGAACAATGGACAGTGGCGAGGACTAGAAATTTTTTGTTTGTCAGATACTTATAATAATTCCTCAGATAGCCTATGAAAACGGATACACCACAAGATCATATTTTGGCGCATCTCTAAACCGAATTGTGAGTAGCATGATTTATTTTGAAACGCCCTTCAAATATCTAACCCTTTGATTACACGACCTTTGTTCTATCTGTGCATTATAATAAGTTGCACCTATTTTTGGCAAAGGCATTCCCGTGGGTTAAAATACTGATCGTAATCGTCAGTGCTGGTTTTGTTTACTATCAACATCGCATAATCTAATATTTAATAATTGTACCTTTAAAGTCAAATCTAATTTCAATAATCCAATTTTGTTTATTACATTTGAAAAGTGCACAATTCTGATATTATAAAGGGAGATTCTATGGTGTAATGTAAATTTAAACAGTTTTTTACTTTAATTTTATTTAGTTAGTCATACAAAAACGCACAGAATACAATAATAACTTCTTTAGTTTACCTAAAGAAAAATGGTTAAAAATATAAATAAAATTGTGCAACTATTAGTATTTTCCCAGTTAATCAAAGGTATCCCGTAGAATTATTTGCGGACTGACAAACCAAAAATTTGTATATCTGATATTTATTTGCATGATAAATCAACACACACAAAGGTATGAACTCTATCTTAAAAAGCGTAAAAAACCACGTGTCCCTTATAACGATACTGGTAGATGGAAATTAGGAGTTATGGATAGAGTAGCTGGTAATTTATATATTAAGTTAAACAAAATCCTCTTTATGAAACTTCCTCCATTAAGTGTAATTACATAATTTTATTTTTGTGCATATTTCTCTAATATCTCAATACTGACCTATTATGAAATATTCAAAATATATCAAAATAATTGTATGATCAGCAAAGCTTATCTACAATTGTATGTATGGTTTGTCCAAATGTTCGTGACGTATAGCAAAGTAAATGTTTTGTATTTTTTTTATCTTAAATCCTGTTTACAGATACCTGTTACAATTTGGTATATTATGTGTTCTTAATAATATTGAATTAAGTATAAAAAGTTCATAAACGGCAGAATTTAGGCCGTGCCGTTTGGACAAAGATTTTTTTAGTTCTTTAAATGATGATCTTCATGACGATTTGACAAGCAGTCATGATTACAATTTAAAAGTTGAAGTAACTTAGCATCTTATACTTTCAATTTTACAAAGCATAAAAAGTGTTTTTTGTTTGTTCAGACTTTATACATTCTATATAATTTCTATAATACAATCGCTAGTTCTTTAAAATCTTTAATGTACGTCTGACTAATCTTTAAGATGTGCTATCATGGACATGTTGTTATCCTTGTTGTCTTTTTAATAATGATATAATATAAGGTAATATTATTATAACATCTCTATTAAAACATTCCTTTAAATCTCTTTATGAGTGACAATATAAGGAGGCAACTTATGATTAGGGAGGGTGGTGGGAGGGGTACTCATTTATTTTATGACCCCCCTTAAAGTTAATTCCTTTATCTTTTCCTGTCAATCATTATGTTCTATTTTTAGTCGAGACACGTAATCCAATCATTTAAGGATACGGAATTTATTTAAAAATTATTTTAGTAAACCAATTGTAATAATAGTCAAAATAAGTTTGAAAGTATTAATTATTGATATCTATTTGGATATTTGGTTTATAGATAAACCTATTGGAGAAAGATTGTTAGGTTTGAGAGAGTCCTGAGATACTCCCCGTAGGGACTAAAAAATCAACAATAAAAGAGGCAGAATAGGTGTTCCAAAAGATCTCGCTAACCACCGGACCGAAATGGTTTGTCTTAAGCTGTAGCTTTTGATAGGTCCTGAAAAGGATGGGAGTTAAATCTAGTTTTGGAAGGGTACCTCCATCCCGCTGGAGAAAAATTACGATAATACAATTCATTACATGATTTTTCAATAAGGCCTAGAACCAGTTTCAATCAACCAGATATGGGTAGAAATTGGACTAATACTAAAATAAATTTTACCCTTATTTAAAAAAAAAACATTGAGGGAGTTGGTCGACGTTAAAACCTACTCCCCCTACATTCAAATCAGTATGGCAATAACAATAACTTTTTATTGAAATAGTTATACCTAACTCCCTGAAGTAAAAGTTAATGGTATCAACATGACTATTGTATTATGACAATGAAGCCATAATAACTACCAACTCCAAGAGATTATCAGCATACCGTGTGCTAGGGGTGGTCGGACGGTCAAGTAGGCCACATGGTGTCTCTCCAATTTAGCAAAGATTTTAGTAGAACTTTTCTGTTCTTAAATTTTGTTTTGTACTTCCAGTTTATTGACCGGCTGTAGCTGCTATTTTTTGGCTGCTGATAGTTTAAGCCTTAAAATTATTAAGTTTTTTTGTCTGAAGCTAAAGATCTCGAAATTGCTGGTTAATTAGGGTTGCATTTTTTTAATGAATTAATGTGGTTTAAGGCTATTTTCCTCACCTACCCGCCATTCCCTTGGGGCTAGGGGCAAAGCAACTAGTGTTTAAGATTTTATCTTGGTTCTTATTTTGACAATTAGACTCAATTCTAGTTTAAGCTTTGATAATACGAAATATTATTTTTCTTGCTGTATCAATTAAACACCATACTAAGCTACCCTGTAAAATGTTAACTTCTGTAAAATCTAAAATCCAATTCTGAGCCATACTGAATGATGTATGGTATCGTATTACAGACAATTTTCCACGAATAATAAAGTCATAAAACCAATGCCAGTTTGATTGGCCCGGGCCTTTGGTCCCTCACGGCTATCTCAACTGAGCTTAGTGATAAAAAATAATTCTGCAACTTTGTTTTGAGTTTAAAATTTTCACAGGGTGGTAGATCTTCAGACAATGGGATGACAACTTAATATAAATGCAACAAGGAGGACAACATACATAAGTAGCGCATCAATAACATGGTAACAGCAAGTTTTAATCCATTTTCTAAAGTAATTATGTAAATAAGTATTTTTTTTGTGTGTGAAGCTTCACATTTCATTTACTACTGAATCGATTGAGTTCCTTATTAAAGAGTAGCTTCACATAGGTTATAGAATGTTTTTATGCTATTTTATTTATAATCTAAGCATGGTTTTAAGATATTTTTCTACACTCTTCATCGCTTTTCAATAGTTCTGTGCCCTCGAAGCAATGGGTGCAACCACTAAAGTAAAAATAACTTATGAACATACGAACATTAGATAATTAAAGAGTAGCTTTGATTCTACTAGGTGTTGGGATACCACTTGAAGAATAATGAAATCCCATAATTAAAGGATATAGAAGGTTTAGATGCTGAGCGCATAATTCATAATTATTTGGTTTCAACTTGTAAATCTCATAGGTGGCTTTGTTTTCGTTATTCTTTGAGTGGCTACTTTTCTCTAGAATTTGTTTTATCAGTATTATAATACTAGTACTACGCCCCTAGAGGCATCAAGGGGCACTTGAGTTCGACCACCTCCCATTTTTAATTTTAGTGTTAAAAATAAAATAAAAATTGGGGAGGATTATTTCTTTCTAGAATAGATTTCTTTTTTGAGGGTGGTGATACTCCTTTATAATAGTTATAAACTTTCCCACGACCTATGAGAACCTACATTAAGGAGAACTCTATCCGCTCAGTAGTTAGCAAGATACAAGACAGACAGACAAAGATCCTGTTATTTTTATTTAAGGATTGGTATTATCTAAGCTTCAATAATGATTTTTTTTCTGTTTTAACTATTTTTCTGTTTTCTGTTGCTGGACTCTACTTATGGACATAATTTTCCTTGTTAAAAATCAAGTGTTTATAACCCATTTTCATATTCTTCAACCAAAACTCTTTTCTGGAATAGAATAAAACCTGTCTTTAATCTCTAAATAACCTTTTCTTCCGAGGTTGGCCATTAGGACGACATTAACCCTTAACGGTCGGGGGGGGGGGGGCGTTGAACGCACCCCCCCCCCCCTCCGGTTTTTTCTATCTCATTTTCTGTGTGTGAAAGATAAAGAGCCCAAACTGCGTGACTTTTTAAGTATGGGTATGACACATAACTGAGAGTTGGAATTTTTTGAATATCTCAATTCTGGCGGGCACAGGATGACAAAAACATGGCATGGTCATCCAGGTAAAGAGCAAATTTTTTTTAGACTAAAACAAAGCATTTTATCATACCAAAATACTAAAATATCCTCTAGTAGTACATCCTTTTATGAAATACAGGTGTTCAAGTCACTTTCAGGTTCCAGGTATGATCCTGCAGGTCCTGATCCTCCAGGTCTCCAGAAATCTTTAAAAGGCTCCTGTGGCCGCAATTTTTGACTTAGAGACTTCAAATTTAAAACTTAAGCTTATCTGACATGTCTACATAATGTAATAAAATTTCATAAAGATCCGCCGCCGTTTTCCCGCCGACCGCCGACTGTGGCGGCTGGCAGCTGCCAAGTACAGCTGCGGCCGCTGAAATTTAAATTTTGATATTTCTAATGTAAAATTTACATAAAGATAAACATTTTCTGAAAAAACATTGTTCTTCTAGCTTCAAAAATAAGAAAATTACAGCCGTTTCAAATTTTTAAGTAAAAAAAGACCTAAAAACAAAGGTTGTTAAATAAAAGGGTGAAGGAAGCGAAAATTGACTTAGACTTATAAAAGGTCGGATATTCATTATCAAACAGGGGACTTGCACAAAAAAAATTTAGCCTTCTAGCTCTAACAAGAACTGAGATAATAGGGGGGCGTTGAACCCCCCCCCCCCAGACTGATTAAGGTGCGGCAAGGGGCCCGACTTTAAAGGGTTAATGCTAGAAAGAGTCACTCTTTCAAACATAATATCTGTGATATGTTAGAAATGACCATATTTGGGATTTAAGATCCAACTAGTGAAAAAATAAGTCAATAAAATGCTTCAGACTGTACAAAGGTTCAGGACTGCAGTTCAGATTGTCCTCTTTATTTTGAATGCGTGTGCAGACCAAGTTATGTTATTAACAAATCTAGACATAAGAAGTTCTTCAACACATGAAAATTCTTTTCAAAAAAGGTTTTGCTTTAAATCTAATAAAAAGAATGTTTAATTGAAAGGAAGTCTTATGCAGTTTTCTTACACAATTGTGTTAAATATATTTAGCAAACACTTTATTCTACCAAAAATAGAGAATTTGGATTGTCCAAAAAGTAAAAGATGCAACTTTGTTCACTATTCTTATTGGACAATGGCATACAACATTTAGGTTTGTCTCAACCATGACACTTTGGTTGAGCTTGACTTCCGAATTAGCGGGAAGTTCACGAGATCAGTTGGCGAACATACAAACCCCCAATACCAGGAACCATCAAGTTTCAACAGCAGGTTTGAATATAGATTTATTGATGAAATTATTTCAAAGTCCTGAAATTACAAAATCAATTAGTTCATAATTCCAGTTATTTATAACCACGTAATCTTAATTGCTTTTTAAAATCATTTTTCTCTACGGTAAAGAATCTTTGGAAACTTTGGCTTTAAAGGAAAATTATTTGGTTTAATAAATCATTGTTAAATGCAAAAATAAAGGCACATAAAAAATACTAAAACATATATTAATCATTATTAAGTTTCATGTTTAGCTGGCTAAAGCCTTTTTAAAACTACATATAATCGTCCTATACACCATTCTTCTTAATAAAATTAACAAATTCTACCTGAAGTTCTTATGGTTTCAAATCCCTGGTATACTAGGGTCGTTCACACACTATGAGACCAATGATAGGCCCAATTTTGTTCTCCGAAATCTTCACACACTCATATCTCATTCAAAAAGTAAAGAACGTGCGCATCAAAATATACAAACAATCCATGCCGCGTCACATTATGAAAGGAAAGCCACAAAAGACGACATTTGCGCTTAGTTTTAGGATAATAATAAGGAATTAATTTCGAACTTGATAAACACAAAGCTTCCTCGAAAAGAGGTTAAGACACACCCCCCGTTTGAAAGTCAAATTAACTTCCTTAACGAGATTCAAGGTTTTTTTTGCGCTGAGCACTAGCAACATTTCTCACTAAACTCAACTCACCATAATCACATGAGAATGGCCACACCCCGAAAACGTGACAATTTTGCTCCTAACTAAATGAAACCCCGTGAAATGCATACACAATATTATACTCCTCACTAGGACTCATAATACCTCACATTTTAGGATAAAAGGATGGGGATTGGTTTGTACCATACAACATTCCATGCACATGACAATTAAAGATCACATACACAATCCTAAAATAGATAATCCTATTAATCATGATGTTGTAAATATAACAACTATACTAAATAATAATCATTTCATAATCAATAGGTAATAAATCATTATTAATAAATCAATAAGTACCTACGAAATCAGGTCGAAATGTAAACAATAATGGTAAAATAAAACGAAATAAATCTTAGACAAGAAAATTAAGATTTATAGGTACTTAAAACTAAATTTGTTAAGCATCAAAAAGAGTAGTAAGAAAAAATGTTTCAAAATCCTTGGGCAGAAAGTTTTTCAAACTTAATGAATAAGAACTGTACTATCTTAATCAACAATAAAACTTTTTAATACTTAAAGAATAGCAAAATAATAATATCTTCGTTAGAATTTTCATCGGAATTATGAAAAAAAATACCAATTTTTCTTTGTAAAAAAAATATGAGACTTTAAATATGAATTTTCAATCATTCCTTGATCTGAATAAAAAATGTTTTACTTGATTGAAATTCATATATAATTTTAAAAAAATCTGCTAAAAAAATACTTGATTTTTTTCTTAGAATAAATATCGAATCACGCAACCTCGACACATTTATTCTTTTTTGGTAAACTTTTCAGGTAAGTTTTTTATGAATTGTACTTTTGAAAAGAAATCAAACTCAATAAAATTAAATTTGAGCATATGAAATAGAATAAAAATTAATCGCATTTCGGTTGATTCTTATTTTAGGCATAAAATAGGCATATGAAAATGTGGCTTTTTACTAAAAAAAAATGTTCTCAATTTTCATAAAATAAGAATCAATTATTGATCATAATTTTTTTTTTTTTAACCGCTTTTATTTTAATATCTGCGATAAAATGAAGGAAAGGTTAATTTAAAATATGCATAGTTCATCTTAAATTAATTCTGTGATATTCATATAAATAATAATCAATATTTTAATAATATCATACATCGTGTTCATTATTATAAATGCTTATCTCATAGAAAATAGAGTTTACATTTTTAAACATGAACGAAAATATATGTACCTAGGAAATAATTGCTATAAAATACTTTCTCAAGGTTTAAATTTGTCCGAAGTCGCTAGGTACATATATTACTACGAATCTCTGCTCTCGGAATGAAGAAAAATCTTTACGCGTGGATTATTAGGAATCCTTGCCTCCGGAGTGAAAGAAAAACCTTTATTTGCTTACAAATTAAAACAAATATCTTGATTTTTTTCGATAATCTTTTTAAAATAATAATAAGAAATATTTTAAACATTATCATAATAATTTTACATGTTGTGTTCTTTACTTTAATGCATTATCTCATATGAGAATCTGAGAAATAACATTTTTTAAGCAAACGTGAACCATGAAAAAAAAATACCTCGAAAAATAATTTTAAAAATCTATTTTTCTCAATCTAAAAAAATCTGCAAAAATCATTTGGTAGTTAATACACACAACTTTTGCTTTTCGAAGTCATACTTAAAGAAACAAAATCTTTTAAAATCTGCTTTAAAAGTCTAAACAATTTTGTAGAATTTTTGTGCTTAAATATGAACAATAAAATTAGTTGAATAATGAATACTTATTCTTTACAGAACCCTTTTAGGTTCCCTTCACAAGCTTAATATATAACTTGTATTATTTTTTCTTTAAAGATCATTTTCACACATAAATAGTTTATGTTGTAAATTAGATTTGTGGGGTTGGTAGACTTTCAATAACTTTCTGGCGGCAACACCCGCCATATTGCAGGCCCTTTACCCTGTGTCGGGCGGCCAGCTTGGCAGCAGCCAGGTCGATTCTTGATTCACAACAACACCAACCTCATTATCAGAACCGGCTGCAACACAACCAACAGCGTCAACTGCAGAAATAACAGGTTTCTCAATAACAGCATCACAAGCAGAACCAACAGGTTCATCATTAACAGCTACGGCAGACCCAACCGGTTCATCATCAACAGCTATGGCAGTACCAACCGGCTCATTATCAACAGCTACGGCAGTACCAACCGGTTCATTATCAACAGCTACGGCAGTACCAACCGGCTCATTATCAACAGCTACGGCAGTACCAACCGGTTCATTATCAACAGCTACGGCAGTACCAACCGGCTCATTATCAACAGTTACGGCAGTACCAACCGGTTCATTATCAACAGCTACGGCAGTACCAACCGGCTCATTATCGACAGCTACGGCAGTACCAACCGGTTCATTATCAACAGCTACGGCAGTACCAACCGGCTCATTATCAACAGCTACGGCAGTACCAACCGGTTCATTATCAACAGCTACGGCAGTACCAACCGGCTCATTATCAACAGTTACGGCAGTACCAACCGGTTCATTATCAACAGCTACGGCAGTACCAACCGGCTCATTATCGACAGCTACGGCAGTACCAACCGGTTCATTATCAACAGCTACGGCAGTACCAACCGGCTCATTATCAACAGCTACGGCAGTACCAACCGGTTCATTATCAACAGCTACGGCAACTTTATACGCAGATTTCTGCTGACCAGCTCCATAGTCAGCACTTGTACAGATAAAACCACTACCAAAAATGGTTCGCCACAACAAAGACTGGCCCACTTTCTGGTAGGTTGATGGAAACACGTCGGGATGTGTATTTCCAATGATGATATCTAAGCCTCCACTAATATATGTAAATCTTTCTGGCGGCATCTTAAATATTTCGGCAGCGGTTTCCGGATGGACCGAGCGCATCTCGTTGCCACCTCCGAGGTTAGGCATAACAGCTGCCTCAAATTCTCTCAAGTTACCATCCCTGTCCTTCAGATAGAACACCACATTGCGGCAGGATGATTCACTACCGTCAGCAACAGAAATGTTTGTATATCTGCCGGTAGATTTCAGCTTCAACTTGCTGGACAACTTCTCAGACACAAGTGATAGATTTGCACCAGAATCAAACCTGACGGCGGCATGGCAGGCGCCGCCGCCAGGTGCTACAACTGGAACTATTTGCAGCAGGAAGGTACATGTGCTAGGCGCAGAACTTGATTTGTAGACTGTATTCACACTAGCACTAGCCTCATGCAACATACGACTATGATAACTGTCGTAATTATTGGTGCCACAGACACCAAGCTTATCCGAGTTAGATGAACGACGTTCCATCTCTCTAAGCCTTCGGTACATATCACGTACTTCTTGGCGCAACTCCATGGAAATTTTAAGCACTCCCATGTCCATCCTCACCTTCTCAACGACGTCGAGGTTCCTGGCGACAGTGCTCGACCTCACGTCGTCTGAATCATTGTCAAGCCAGTGCAGAATTTTCGTACACTGTTCCAACGACGCATAAACTTTATCTGCAACAGTTTTCTGTTCACTAGCTTCATCCAAATCACGCTTGAACTTGCGCATCTCACTAGTCTCCACGGCAGATTTTAGACTTTTTATTAGGTCAGATTGGTCCTTGACCTCACTAAAAATGTCACGAATTGATTTTAAATTCACATTTTCACATGAACTAAAACTTTGGCAGGCTTTTAGATTTTCATAAAACACTTTTATCTGTTCGTCAAACACCTCTAGCCTTTCATTGCCAATAGCGATAGCTCGCTCAATTTTCTGCTTTTTAGTGAGCACCATATTGATTCACTAGGTAATTATTTCACAGAAAAATTGTCAATGTTTTTTGCATCAATACACTATATGCTATTGATTTATTGAAGAATGCTAACGCCTATTCTTCAGATTCTTTGAAGAATGCTAATGCCTATTCTTCAGAACCATTTGAAATTGCTTGTGCAGCTCCTTCCAACATCAGGTTATTTGAAATTTGCTAATGCCTAAACTTCAAACTTCACTTCTTTGAAATTGCTTGTGCAGCTCCTTCAAACATCAGGTTATTGAAATTTGCTAATGCCTAAACTTCAAGTCCTTTGAAATTGTCTCAACCATGACACTTTGGTTGAGCTTGACTTCCGAATTAGCGGGAAGTTCACGAGATCAGTTGGCGAACATACAAACCCCCAATACCAGGAACCATCAAGTTTCAACAGCAGGTTTGAATATAGATTTATTGATGAAATTATTTCAAAGTCCTGAAATTACAAAATCAATTAGTTCATAATTCCAGTTATTTATAACCACGTAATCTTAATTGCTTTTTAAAATCATTTTTCTCTACGGTAAAGAATCTTTGGAAACTTTGGCTTTAAAGGAAAATTATTTGGTTTAATAAATCATTGTTAAATGCAAAAATAAAGGCACATAAAAAATACTAAAACATATATTAATCATTATTAAGTTTCATGTTTAGCTGGCTAAAGCCTTTTTAAAACTACATATAATCGTCCTATACACCATTCTTCTTAATAAAATTAACAAATTCTACCTGAAGTTCTTATGGTTTCAAATCCCTGGTATACTAGGGTCGTTCACACACTATGAGACCAATGATAGGCCCAATTTTGTTCTCCGAAATCTTCACACACTCATATCTCATTCAAAAAGTAAAGAACGTGCGCATCAAAATATACAAACAATCCATGCCGCGTCACATTATGAAAGGAAAGCCACAAAAGACGACATTTGCGCTTAGTTTTAGGATAATAATAAGGAATTAATTTCGAACTTGATAAACACAAAGCTTCCTCGAAAAGAGGTTAAGACAAGGTTATATTTAGATTCTTTAAACATTTTCTATCTATCAAACAATAAATGTATAACCCAGACAGCACCCTTGCCCAAGTTTTTGGCAACTTTTCGTCTACTATTGAATTATTTTTTGCTCTTTTGTAGCGACTCGAGGCTCGGCTGTGTTTATATTTCCGACGCTATTTGTGAAATTTGGCACAGGATCCCCACCCCGTGGATAGTTATATAATATATAGCTCGTGCCCCCTCTATTCTTTTACTTTCATTGTCAAGCACTGACCCTCTAATAAAATTCAGAAAACAATTTGAATATTGAAAAATGCGTATTTAATTTCATATTTAATAGTTCAACAAGGCCAAATATATCCATAACAAGTGCCCACCATGTATGCAAAAAAGGAGAATTTCCTAATTTAATTAAAAGTCTTATTTTTATTGCCTTGTTTATTTCATATAGTACCTTTAAGTCTATAGGTATATTTTATCATAAAACTAGCTGTAATTTTCTGTAAAGTAAGGCAAGAAGATTACTTTTTCAGGAAATATTTAATTTTATTTAAATTTTAAGAGGATGAAGAAAGTCTCTCAAAAAATCAGCATGTGACGTCATAAAAATGAGGATTATCCATCTCTACAACATTTTAAATTTTTTGTAGAAGAAATGAAAGATTATATAGGCCTAAACTTAAATTTCATGTTTTTTAGATTAAAATTATGGTCACAGGGGCCATTCAAAGATTACTGGAGACCTGGAGCATCAGGAAATGCATGATCATACCTGGACTTAAGGGTTAAACAGGACATATAAATTACTTTGCGACTTTTGGTTTTACTTACAAATTAACATACACACATACTCTAACTAAAGATATGCTTATGTACAAAAATTAAACTGGATTTATTTAGATTTCTATTAAAATTTTCTCTGGAATTGGCACCTTTTCAAACGTTCCTTTTAACTAAAATCAAATATCATAATTCAATAAAAATTTTCTTTTGTTAAAATTTTTTAGAAAGAAATAACATTTAAATGTTTTTATGTATTGAATCCAGTATCCATAGTACTTTTAAATAAGGGATAATTTTCAACAAAAATATTTGATACTTTCACATTTTCCCCCATTAAAATTTGATGAGCATTATAAAATCAGAACAGGCAAACCTACAGACCTAGTGAGTTATAGAGAAGTTGCTCATATTTTAGCCAATTCTTCGGGAAAAAACAGTCATCGATCTTTCAAAACAGCTATGAAAATCAGTGATCTAAAAGGGTAAGGCAATGGCCGATATATTGATGTACATCCCCAATGATGATACACAAAATTACCCCTTCTGCAAATTACAACTGGTGGTTGAAACATAAGAACACTTTCTGGTAATGATTATAGAGTTATTAACTTTCTTAATTTTTACTAACTGTTTTTTAAACAATCCTGAATAGTTTGAAATCTATATGTCGTTTAAAACCTATATAATTTAATGATCATAACCCACGTAAGGACCTATTCTTAATGTAGAAACACTTAGCAATCAAAAAACACAATTTTATATATTATTTAATATATTTGGCATAATAGTTTGAGCAAATAGTTATATAATAGGTATCACAGATGTATATAAAATAATGCATAATTAATAAATAAAAAGGTACAGCTATGTAGCTTAAAAGTATATATATCTCATAGTTCTTGGGATTGGTTGTCTGCTTGTGTTATAAGAATATGAAGGGCTGTAATGTAAGATTTTGCCATTTGAAGAGTTTCAATTTTGGACAATTTCTTATCTCCGCCAAATTCTGGAATATGATCGCGCAACCTCTCAAACGCGCTGTTCAGGCCATCCATGCGTTTGCGCTCACGAGCATTGGCGGCCTTGCGACGTTTGCCAATAGTTTCTCTGCTTAAGTTCAGCTGTTTTTGACGCCATTTGGACATTTGGGGTGGGGATTGTTTATTAGAAATTTTGGTTAATAAATTATTTTTCAGCTCATCTAACGATGTGTTTTGATTTTCATATTGAAAATTTTCTTGGCTGTATCCCGCTGCTGCTGATGCCCATGGCATTTGACCGGCGGGGTTGGTGGAAAACGGCGATTCCGGCGGGGACACGGGAGCACCGTAAACGGCCCCGGTATTATGTTGGTCGTATTGCATCGTTTGCGGGGAGTTGGCGGGGATGCTAAGGGCGGGAGATGGGTAGCATGTGAATGGATTGATGGCGGTGTTCATCACAGGACTCAGCATAGCCTCGGCGGGACCTGTCATGCCTTCGGCGGTATCATAATGGCCTTTATTATTGAAAAACTGTGACGTTTGGCCGTTGCTGTAGTCATAACTATTGCACAGTGAAGCTTTAGCATACTGATTTTGTTCAGAGTAGAACTCTGGTTGTAGACCGTACTTGTAACTTTGCTGAAATGAATAGTTGAAATATTGTTCGGAATCCATTTTGGAGGATTTATTTTTTTATGTCCTGTACCTTGAACGGTCAAAGAAAAACTAAAGTTTTGTAAAAAATGAAAATGGTTCATCATAATGTCAACTTTGGGCAGCAGGTGGAAAAGGGGGCGAGGAAAGGGGTGACAATAAAATGGGTGTGGGAAAACAAAGGGGGATGGTTGCAAATATGGTTTTATATTCATATTTTAATGGTAGCAAAGGGGAAAAAGGTAAAAGAGAAGGGGGGTAAATGTGAGTTTAAAATGAGGGGGGAGGGTTCATGGGAGGAAGGAGACTCAATTAGGAGTAGAGGGAGACAACTCCGCCCCCCATTTAAAGAGGATTTGAAACAATAATTGGTCTATTTAGTTGGGTAAGGGGGAGGGTCTGGGGCGTGTCTACTGTGGGAGGAGTTTAAGACACAATAAAATTAGCAGAAGAAAAAAGAGCAACTTGTCTGAATTTAAGTAAAATATGGATTTGGCTCGTGAGCCAACATCAAATTATCCTTCTGTATGGAGCCCGAAAAAACTTTGATTCCGTCTGAACTCTAAGTTTGTTTTTCCCTGTTAAATGTTGGTGTTGTTGTTATATCGACATAATTAAAATAAATATTAGTATGCATTATGTTAGACTAGCGGCTACTCCCCTAGTATAGCATCGAGAAGATTTATTTTCGAAAAGAGCAGATATGGGATAGAAAAATAGCTTAAAACCACCCCAATACTTAATTTTGGATAAAATAGCTTAAACCATTGTATGACCTATGTAAAGCTTACCTAAAACAGAGAATACAATCGCTTCAGTAGTTATTTAGACCTTCTTCTTTATATAACAGGATATGATATACCTAATTGATACATATTTTTCATGTGATTTTGTCTTATTTTATTATCAGAATACCGTTTAATGACCGATAAAGGTTTCTAGAAGTAAAACTTAATGTCGACGTAATTATAAGACAAATAGGCAACTACATCAATATGCAATAACAATGTCCAAAATTCCAGGGATCTAAAGGGATAAGACAATGGGAGAAAAAATGATTGCCACAGCCCCAATGATTTTACACAAAATTACCCCTTCTTAAAATTAGGGGTTAAAACGTTTGGACTTAATTAACTAACCAACAAAATTTTTAAAAAAGTCAACAAAGTTGTTAAGCCAAAGAATAAGAAATGCCCCCTCCCTTACTGTCAAAATTCGCCTATGTACACCAATTAAATATAATGTCAACCATATGAATCCAAGTTTAACAGGGGTGGGGTGGGAGGGGGGGGAGGGAGTGACAGTGGTCAGCTTCCGAATATGAGGCAGATGGCACAGAGACTAATAAACATATACTTAGTCTCATGTGGTTGGATCTTGGCTATTTTAATTAAGGGTGGTCCCAGAGTCATGCTAGTCTTCCGGAAATATTGTTTTAATAAATAGTTCAAGATCTTTATATGCCTTGGCTTGGGTGTTATAAAAATAAACCACAATAAAGACAAATTTATAATCAAATATGATTATATGATAAAACCGATATAAAGGAAAAATGAATTAATATATACAATGTTTTACTTCAATGCTTGCCAGAAAATTACAATTAAACATCAAACCGAAGCAATGACAAGTTCCTAATATTTGGGTAAATAAAACTATGTAATATTTCTTCTAACCTACTTCTCGATTTCAAATTTTGCACGGTGATTCCTGTAACAGTTAGATTTGGGTAATACAGCAAATTGCCTTACATACTGATTTATTGCTACTTTTTGATTACCATTTTTTATGATAAATTCAAATTTATAGGATTTTTGGAATAATGATTTCAAGGACAACTGTTATAAGCAAATCATATCTCTGTAATCAAAATGTAACTGTGTCCTTGAAGAGTAATTGAAGTAAACAGATAAATTTTTGTTCTGCATATTAATTTCTGACACTCTACAAGTGTTAATGTTAATTTGTCCTACAGTCTGATTTTGAAGCTTTGCTTTTATTTATGTTATCTTTCTTGTTTTTGCATAAATATATCAAGTTTAATCTTTAAAAAATAAATTATTAAACCATAGAAATTTGACTTCTAAATTAAGCAACCTAATCTAATTTTGAATGAAATATCAGTATAAGATCTGCAGTCATTTCCTGTTAACCGGTTAGATACATAAACGTATTATTGTAAACTAGTAAAGCTATTTTTACGTAGTAAAATCTATTATTGGAAAAAACTTTTTATATCTTTAAAATTATATAATTGAAAAAAATATTCTTTTTAAATTGAAAAACAAATAAGAATCTCTTTGCTATTTGTACATACAAAACAGTTCTCAAACTTATACAATTAAAAAAATACATGAACATATCACTACCAGTAAACGACGAATCATACAGTAACAGTTATATATAGTTCTTTTTTTGTTAAACAACTCAAACATGCCTAAATTAACGATAAGAGCTATCCTTTACGGACCTACGGACGGAAGGACCGACCATAATTAAAGAAAATTGACAAAACGATGATATATTACTCTACTAGTAATACTAGTACTTTTGTGGGCCTCACCGTTAAATCTTTTAAAAGGTAAATTATCAGATTATGCTTTAATCTCATTATCCATACTTTTCTTGACATTAATTTTAAATCAAATTATGGACTTTTTATACGTTAATGTAACAATATTTAATACAAAATAGTACTCTTATTAAAGAAAGTCTTTTCCTCCAATAATAAATTTGAAAAAAAGTACATTAAAAGTAGCTTAGAAATCATCACCAAATTTGATTTATATAGATAAAATATTTTAGTTTGCTATCAAATAACTTGAATATACAATCCTTACACAAAAGTAACATTTTCTCTGTCAGTAGTTTAAGGTCTCGCTAACCGTTTTCCGATATGGTTCTCCTTTACAGTAAAGCTTCTTATAGTTCTAGGAGAGGTTTAAAACTAATTTTAAGAAAGGTTCATGCACCCTTCGTTAAGAAATTGCCGCTACAACAGTAAGAACCCCCAAATAAAAAAAATCTTTTCAAAACAAAAATTTAAAGTAGAGTACCACCAAGAAGACTCTAAGGGCGTAGCCGCTAGCAAACTAAAACCAACAAAAATTAAATTTACGGACCGAATACCAAAAAAGTTTTATTTTGTATTTTTAGTTAAAATTTTAAAATTGACCAATTTTGATTGATATCCTGTTTGAATGAAACCACTTGTAAGAGACCAATAATTAAATTCTAATAATTAAAACTAGATTACATTTATTTTCTTTTTATACTAGCAAAGCTTCATAACTTGGGTTTGTCCGTCATTTAATGACCATCAAGTAAATGAACTGTATTATTAAAAAATAAGAGCTTCACCCCAAGAGGCGAAGAGGGTTCACTCCATAATTTTAAAAATCATATACATCGATCACTCTGTGCTTTTTTGAGGGTGTTTTTGTTTTGTAACTGACTTGACTTGATTGTTCAACTGTGATTTTTTTGTGTTTCCCACCTTATGGATGTTGTCATCCTTGTTGTATATTCTAATCCAAAACTTTGATGTTATCCGGCAAATTATAAAAAAAATTCCCAAGAAAATTACTTTCCTAGGGTTTGGGAATTTTTCTTGGTTTTTATGAAATAATATTTTCTTCTGAGATAAAACAAGGATGAATGCCTTCAAATTTCACAGCTGAAACAAATATACGGAATCAACATAGGGGCAAGTTATAAATTGTCTGTAAAAGTCATTAAAATATTTTTTGAAGCTATTACAGATAGGTAAAATTTAGATAGCATAACAACTCTCTAATCATTACAAGAAAGTCCGTAGATTTATATATGTATAACATGTTGACTTTTAAACTTTTTAACCTTATTTTTGAGTAATAATATTATACTATACATCCAATTTTTTGTAATAATGATTCAGAGAACAACTAATTTTACAGACAAAGCATCTCTATAATCAAGTCTCACAATTGTAAGTATGTCCTTAAATAGCATCCCGTATTCTAGCGTTTTTAAAAATAAGTTTTGTTTAACCCATAAAGTAAAATTCTCATTATTAAGTGCAAAAACTCTTCAACTTTTAACGTTCGTTTGTCCTACCGGCTGTTTTGAAGCTCCATAACTTAACTTTCCTTACTTACAAACAAAATTATCTATAAAGTAGTTTTGCTTAAAAGAATAAAAGAAAATTCACATAGAAATTGTGGTTTTACTCTTATTTTTCCCATTGCTTTGGGAATAAATGAAATGGGCTTCTAGCCGGTATTACCATTACATTTAGGTAAGACAAAAGAAAATTAAATTGGGTGGTTAAGAAAATAATTACAAATTGATTAATTAAATTCCAATAAAAACCATACGATTTATTTTTAGAGATTTTTCTTTGATATTTTCTCTTTGATTACATAAGATGGCCGGTGTTTTCCCTTATAGTGCCTTGTTGAGCATAGGAACCCCTCTTATTTTCAAAAGATATCCTATAATATAAAGTAGTAAGCTTTATTGTCTGTAGCGAAGGATCTCGCTAACCGCTAAACCGATATGGAACTCCTACTCATTGAAGATTCTTATAGTTCCAGGGAAGGTTTTCAACAATAAAAAATGTCTCCCAATAACAAATTTTTAAAATTTTTTTATTCAACGTGCTTCTAAGAGTCTTCTAGGGGCGTAGTCGCTAGTTGAAAATAAGAGGTTTTTCTTTATTTTTTGGAAATTTGGTTAGTGATCCCTGCAGGGGTTAGGCATAGAAAAAATAACCTCCCCTTAACTTTATTTTTAATTTATTCAAAACTAGCGGCTTTGCTCCTAGCCTCTAGGGGCTTAGCATCAAAAGGTAATTTTAAAAAATGTAGTACATGTGGTGCATCTTTATCTTTGTCATTGTTATCTGCATCAAAAAAAATGAAGGAGATTTTTTTATTTTGGGGGGTTGGGGGTGTCCCACGCCCCAAGAAAATAGCTTAAAACAACCACAGAACCAGTAGGTATATTCTCTGAAGAGTAGCTCCGATCGGTTTAGTGGTTACCGAGATCTTAAGGGACAGACAGACGGACGGAAAGACATCAAGCTACTTTGTATTATAGATAATGGGTCCATTACTCGACAAGTACTTTGATAGATATCACCGTATGGATAAACTTTTTTCTTAGAAAATAAATTATGAATGAAACAATAAAGCCTTTGAAGTGTCGAAGAATTTAAAATTAAGAATAATAAATCTTGTTCCTAAAAGATACCATTCATTAATTAAGCATTTTTTCATACATCCTTAATTTATAAGGTATCTGTATCCATTGATTTGCTGGAGGCGAAGCTTTCTAATTTGGTATGTCCGTTCATCTTTAATTCATGATTCATAGAACAATATGTTCAATCTAATATGGTATTTTTACCTTTTACCTAATATCTTTTCATAATTGAAATCATTTTATCTTTTAAAAAGCTGAATTGGGGATTCTTAATACGATTGGCCACGCTATTATTACTAGGAAACGCTTTAGATATGACTTAAAGGTAATTATTTTGAAATTAGAAAATAGATGATAAAAAACACAACAGGTGGTGATATATGTTAAAATAGATTAATTGTCTTAAATTAAAAGAAACATTATCTTATTTGTTGGAATTTGTTTTTAAGGATATTTCCATCCTTGTTTATTCATATAATCATGATAGCTGTACTTAAAATTTATAAAGAAAAGAAGCCAAAAAGGTTTAAATATAATCAATGAAATTTTTTTGTCGGTTTCATTGAATGAAACTCATATGAAAATTATGGTAGTTTTAACTTTAAACAAAAGATAACTGAATTAGTCGTTTAAAATAAGGCTTCTTATACCAGGTAAATTTTTTATTAATAGGGTCAAGTCTCTCCATTGACACAAATAAAGCCACGGTTGCTGAAAGTAAATAAGGGTTTGCATATTTGGCAAATAGAAGGGATCTATAAAGATAAGACAAAGGCCGATAAATTGATAAACATCCCCAATGATGATACACAAAATTACCCCTTCTGTAAATTAAAATAAGTGGTTGAAATGTGTGAACACTCAACTTAATGAAACAACCAATCCAAATTCACAAAAGTCCCCAAAGTTATTAGGCAAACGAATAATTATAAAAGAATATTATAAAGCTTTGGGGACCAGAGTAATAAACAGCCCATTGTCCCCTCTCTCTCTCTCTCTCTCTGGGCAGCTAGTATAAAACCGTCTAAGACTAGTCTGAGATCGACATTAATTTCTGAGGCTGCAACTTCTTCTTAGTCGTGTTGACTGGGAGCTATGTTGACTGTCAAGCCTTAATTTTAAAATACTTCATTTAATTTTTTTGATTTACAGCATAAAGATTTAATGTTCTTCCTGAAGAATTTACTT
Organism: Acartia tonsa; assembly: GCF_053477335.1. Classification (NCBI taxonomy): domain Eukaryota; kingdom Metazoa; phylum Arthropoda; class Copepoda; order Calanoida; family Acartiidae; genus Acartia; species Acartia tonsa. The sequence continues at coordinate 17,801,096 of NC_137265.1, forward strand.
TAATTATTGAAAGCGGGCACATTAATTAAAACAATTTCCATTCTTAAACAAAAATGGTAATTATAATAATTTGTACAAAATTAGATCAGCTAATTGCAAATAAATTAAAAACAAATAAAAAAACAATACTTCTATTAACAGAGAATCAAACACCTATTAACAACAAGGATGATTGTGTTCTTATGTTGCGCATTTTCGAGAAAAAAAACAAAAAAAGTTGAAGTTGTCCCGAAGGTTTAAATAGCATAAAACCACATTAGAACACATATGAAGCTTTTGAAAAAATGAGAATCCAATCGATTCAGTGGTTGGCAAGATCTTAACTGACAGATATAAAAGCTTTTTTTTTCTAAAAAGAACCAAAAGTGAAATTTTCATTGAAAAAATAATAATCTTGATTAAATAAAGATTTACATCTAAGGGCATTTTACTTGACTAACAATGATGAAATGACAGACGAACATGAAAAACAAACCAATTTTTTGGAGTAGATGCTCTAGTAAAAAATTCCGTAATAATTTAACTTTATCCCCCCCTTCCCTCTTTTATAAGCCCCATTATTCTAATACCCTCCCCTATAACTCTTTAATCCCCCTTCCTTTGTCCTGAAGTTTGAGTAGTAGATGATGATTGTTGTTATTGTGCAATTATGAATGAAATGAAGCCTAGCTTTGTCGGTCATAATCAACTGGATTAACATTGATTAACATTTCAGTTCTTTCATTTATTTTCCATCAATGAAGGCTTATTTTTAGTATTGTTTTCTAATTCAAATTGTTGAGTAATTAATAATATCACCTATCATAAAAAGTAGTAAGGTTTTCTTTATGAAGCGTAATATCTAGGGAATTGCTTGTCCGAACTGGTTTTAATTTTTAAAGAAGCTTTAAAAATGTTAAGGGGTGTTTTTTTGTGCTAATTTTCTTACCTCCTTACCCTACTCTAGCCTCTAGAAATTTTGTATTTAGACTTGAAAATATTCCAATATTTTAAAATGAAATAGCCTAAAACTATACCAAGATCTCTGTGGAGCTTCCCTTAAATTGAGAACTTAATCGATTCAGCAAACAGAATTACAAAAAAATCACTTTTTATGAAAGTTTAGGATTTGAAACTGTCGTGATTATTTTACTACAGTTGTGCCATATCTTTTGTAAAAAGTCCAAGTTTTACCCTAGCCTAAGAGTTTCCTAAAAAATATTAATTCATGTCGTAAGGCAATTCCTAGACTGAAATTTTGAAATCTTAGTAATGACATTGCACTATAATTTTAAATTTTCATTTTGATCTTAGCCAAAAGGCCGAAACTGCGTACACATTCGGCAACTATTTTCAGTTCATCATTTATAGACAATGAGAACGTTATTAATTGACATATATCATTAACTTTTAACATGTATGTATAACTTCTCGTCGTTACTAACCCCTTAGCTATTTAGTATTTGGTGTTGTATTAAATAGCTATTAATTATTGCACAGTAATTTTATGTTTATGTAGAATGTTCATGATTTTTATTTTAATATGTATGATATTTTTTCCAAAAGTTGAAATATATCATTTTAAAACAACAAACAATTTTAAATTTTCTCGAGCAAAGGACATAGAGACTAATGTTTTAAACTGTTTACAAGTTTTAAAGAAATATAAACCATACAAAGTTTGAAAAAGTATAGAAAAATATAAATCAATTTTTTTTTTTATAGATTCGTCATAGGATTTCACTAGAAGTAGAATAAATGGTAGTTCTAGCTTACAATTTTTATTAGCTTCATGATTTTTGTGCAACAAAAACGATACAAATTATCCAGTAGTAGTTAGGAAGGGAGGTTACACAGGACTGTAAATTATAATTGTACCTACAGTTCTATAACTTATTTTCTCGTATTCATTCGAATCTGGTGGATAGGAACAGGTTCTCATCCATACGAAAAAACTATGTTTAGCATCGTATTATATCCAGCTTTCTACGAATATAAAAATGTACAATCATAAGATTAAAACCAGTTTTTTAGCCCCGAGGTGCTAAAAAACTGGTTTTAATCTTATAATTGTACATTCTATATCCGCGGAAAGCCGTTTATAATACGATGCGAGAAATAACCATTCTCATTGAGATAGGTTGGTACAAACAAGTAGAGTCAAAACTTTTCCTCCAATAATTTTAATCTGCAAAAGGGGTGATTATGTTTATCGTAATTGGGGATAAAAATCAATTTATCCCTTAAGATTTAGATATTAAATTGGATTTAGGTACTTTTTTATTAAGATACATTTATCCTATTATACAGTGTGTTTTTTTATGAGCACTTTTTTGAAAGCAATTTTACCCCACTTATAGTTATCAGAATTTAATGATTAATGGCTTATTTTCTTCGTTTTTAAGGGAAATTATGAAACAATAAAAAAAATTACAGTTTTTGTTGAAAAAGTACAGTAAAGTTGAAAATTAAAAACTTAGGTGTCAACATCTAAAAATGGTTTTAGCGCATTTTTCTTATGCTCAAATAATCAACCTTTTGCAAGAATGGCTGCTAAACACTTCAAAGTTGAGATATAGAGCTAAAAATGTATACAGATACTATTAGGGACATGTACTAGAACATATCAAAGTTTGAAGGTCATATCTCAACCAGGGAGGGAGTACTGGCCCCCCAAAGTCGACTACAGAAAATCCATTTTTTAAGAAAAATGCGCTAAAACCATTTTTATATGTTGACACCTAAGTTTTTAATTTTCAACTTTACTGTACTTTTTCAACAAAAACTGTAATTTTTTTTGTTGTTTCATAATTTCCCTTAAAAAACGAAGAAAATAAGCCATTAATCATTAAATTCTGATAACTATAAGTGGGGTAAAATTGCTTTCAAAAAAGTGCTCATAAAAAAAACACACTGTATAAGGTAGTATTTAGTAGTTTTGTCTGTAGTTTTATTTATATTTTGATAACTACTGAAACCATTGAGTTATCTATTTTAGGAAGCTTGGAAGCTTCACATTTGTCCCGTGATGGCTTTATGCAAATTTATGAAGGTTTTTGGATTGTAGCTTAAAATTTTGATATTGACTAAAAGGAAACAATTGAAATGTTTATTTTAGGGAAGTTACACATTGGTCCGAGTTTGGGGCTACTTTATTTTTAGATTTAATAAGTTATTGATGTTTATAGGCCATTTTATTCACTTTCCATTCCCTATTGAATTATCCTTAATGCAAGGGGCAATAGCAATATGATACACTTTTCAAAAAATTTAAAAAAGATGTGTGAATTTACTATTTTTTGTGCTTGTTGAAGGAAGAGCGATTATTTTCACTTGTTGAAAATTTTAAAAATCTCTATATTTGTAAATAAACAAGGATGACACAAACCACAAAAGCGAAGCTCTAAAATAAAACGGTGGAACAAACGAACATGAACACTTGTGGAGTGTAATAGGCAGAATATTAAATAAAAGAGCTACCCATTACGCGACTTACAGAATGACGCAAATCGTAAGACTTATTAAGGTTAAATTTTAACAAAACTCAGTTTTCGTTTCGTATGAGCTAATATATAATGAATCTTTTTATATAGCATAATACAAAAAAACCTGTGATTTACTAATTTCTTTGAAACCTCGATAAGCTTATTCTTAAATTTAATTTTAGAATTAATTAGAACTGATTTTTTGGTAGATTTAAGTAATAATTAGATAAACTTGTTTGGTTCATACATATATAAATTGATCTGGATTTCTTTTTTAATTAAAAGAAGCCTGAAACCTTTTTGATACTAAAGATGTATAAAAATGAATTTTATCAAGAAAGAAGTCAGACGTTTATTTTTAAGTTAAACCCTTCAAAAATAAATGAATATGTGTTTTTGTGCGAAAAAATCACGTACCAAAAGTTCGCACCTGCTACTACGACACGGCTTTTGAAGCGCGTGTGTCGGTCAACCCAAGCACCTTTCTCTTTGTTCGTGCTCGCGTGCGCGACAATTCAACCACTTGTGGTAGACACACTGCTCTCGCCACGCGTGTCAACCTAACCTGCCCCCACCCCTTCCCTCTTTTTCTCGGCATAACCAGACTTGGCCTGGCGCCCGCGCAGATCTATATCTTTGGAATAGAAACATTTTAAGACCTCTTTTAAACTTGCTCTTTGTGTCATGTCAAACAAGAATAATCATAACCATAATATTAATAGCGCGTCTAAAAATATATTTTTTTTTATAAGAAAGCTAAACAGTAGATTGTTATACAGTAAAAAAAAGTATAAATGCTGCAGGTAAATTTGTTTTAAAATTACTTTGAATTTGGATGAATTAGAATAACAATATATTTTTAGCAGGTATTGTAAATAAATTACAAAGCATAACAGTTAGATCAAACACAATCCACCAATAAACTGAAGTTCGTTCAGACGCACGTATGTATACATACCTTAGTTATAGAGTAGCCTCGCTCCTTATAAAGATGTGTATGGGAGGTTTATGAGCCTTAATTTGACATCTTTACCAAACAGATTGTCTGCGATAATTAGATTCTTATGGCAATTTCAACCCTTAAGTATTTTTATCAAGATTTTCATATATTTTGCGCAACCTTTTACACATTTTATCAATAGCGCGACTACCTTATAACCAGAAACTGTCCGATGACGTACCAGTATTGAAACTATTTTCTCATTTGCCTAACTTAAAAAAATCTTCAATTATTTATTGATAAATATTAAAACATTTATCGCATTAAGTTACTAAATGTTTTAAGTTTTCGTTATAATTTTCCTCAAAAATCAGAAATGTTGCTTTTGCTTTTGCTTAGAGACTAAATGTTTTCACTCCTTTTAGATAAATTTAAAGTTTTTTCTTATCTGTTGCGTAGAAAGTAATGATCCTAATGAGTTCTGAATTATAAATAAATTGATGTATATACCCAATGATTATACACAAAGTTACCCCTCTCTAATCTAAAATTAGTAGTTAAAACGTTTGAACACTCAACTTAATAAGTCATCAAATAAAAATTTACTTAAAGCCCCCCAAAGTTGTTAAGTCGACGAATAAAAAACATTATTATAAAACTTTGGTGACTAGTGTAATACCAGCCTATTGTCCCCTCTCTATCTGACATTTAACCAATATTTTAAAAATAAGTTAATTTTTCCTTCTCTTTAAATTTTGCTAAAAATATTATTTATTGTTTTCACTGCAAAATAAGAAAATAAGTTAGTTAGTTAGCGTCCTTCAAGCGATACACATCTTCTAATGTAGAGCTGCTGTATAAGCTTCCTACCCCTTTTTTGAGTATTGCTACCACCCCTTCTCCTCCCCCCCGTTCATCTACAACAGTGGAGGAGAGCCTACGCTATACACACACACACACACTACACATACACACACTCTAGTGTTGGAGCCCTGCCATTGGTTGGGAGTTTTTTCTGTGGAGAGCTGTGATTGGTCCTGTCCTACAACTGGTGCCATCTCATTGGTCAACTTTATTCCTCGCCCTCACGTCATTGGTTCAGGTTACCCCTTAATTGTGGCCCCTCTCTACTACGCTTAGTCTTACCTATACCACGCATCTGTGAACATCTATCTGTGCTTTAATAATTATTATTTTTTGTCGGCACTTTTTTTTGCCGTCACTATGTCTAAAGCCAGCAAAGGCAACAAGCTTAGAGCTGCCATAGCGGATGAGGAGGCCGCCGACGGTTCGGCAGATGGTGGCGTTAATCTTAGCCCGGATACTTGGGCCAGGATGTCTAAGCTCATTGATACTTCTGTGGCCTCGAAAATAAAGGAGTACACAGAACAAACAACGAAGAGTTTCAACAGCGTGAACCTGAAGTTGGTAGATATAGGTAAGCGTATAGAGGGGTTACAGGGGCAATACCAGACCGAAATTGACTCTATTAGGGCTCGACTCGAAGACCCGGACGTCTCGCCTGATGAGGCTACAGGCCTCAAAATCAAAGGCCTAGGGGCGCAAATTGATCTGCTATTGAAATTACGGACGGAGGATAGAGAGTGTGACCGTTTTATTAATTATCATCATTTATGTCAGGCAGTCAAGAGGGAACAGAGGCAGCGATCCTGGTCCCTACGGATCTACGGATTCCAGTCGCCGTGGCGAGCCACCACCCCTGACGTCAAGGATGTTTATGAAGAGGTCATCGAACCGGTCCTACGGTCAATGATACAGTCAGGTGATTCTGTTGCGTTCAACACAAGTTTTTACTCTAATGTTGAGTTCAGCCATCCTCTTGGCCCTAGCCGCAAAGGCGCAGTCCCCCCGATGATCTTTAGATTCTTTTCGCGCAGGACTTTATTCCTGTTTATGTTAAATAAACGGGAGCACTTGATTAGCCTAGAGAAGCGTGCGGCGGACCGTAGCCAGTGGTCATCAGCGGCGGCGGCGGTCAAATACGATCCCAAGGTGAAGCTTAGGGTGTCACATGATCTAGCGGACATGAACCGCCAAGTAATGTCTTTCCTACACACAGCCAAGCTTGCTCACAAATGCAAGACCACGAGTGCAGGGGTCTCTTTCATGCCCCTTGGCCACAAGGGTAAATGGATCAAGATCCACAACCCCTTTTCCCCCACAGTCCTAGGCATGGTAGAGCCTCTGCCGGAACTAAATTCCCTCCTTAGCGCCAAGTCCATCGTGTTGGAGGCCTTCAAGGCCAACGTCCCTAACAAGGCGTTGTTCGACGGCCTTGATTTTAACCTATCAGATATTATTAAGGTTGCTGATCAGCATGCCAAGCAGCAGCGCCCAGAGGAGGATGGAGGATCAGATCCTGGAGTCACAGTCAGACAGGAAGGAGGGGCAGAGGGTCTCCCACCAACCGGTGGTGCGGCACCTGGAGCCGACGCATTTCCAGCTTTACCCTCCCCCCACACCCCCAGAGATGACGTGCCCAAAGAGGATCAGACAGCGCCCACAGCGATAGCGGCCAGTACGCGAGCTGCCGCAGCAGCAGCTGCAGCATCGACGGTGTCAACCTCTAGTCCTACCTCTACAGCTCCAACCAAATGAAAGGACAGTATAAGTTTTATTAATCTTCCATACAAAACATATAGAACTTGTCCTTTATAAACATTAATCACTTAGTGATATAGATTTTTATTCAAGTTAATCTTAAAACAAAGTTTAGTAGCAGTAAGTCTTATCCCTCATTTCCAACCTATTGATAACTATTACTAACATCTCTACTAACAACTAATGTCAATATTAATTTGAATTTGGTCCTTCTTAACATATTAATTAGGATTATTATTATTATGTGTGTACATAGAACTTAAATATTTATAGTTAATATATCTAACAAGGCTAATAATTTAACAATTGTATAATAATAGTCTAAGCCTTGTAAGCCATTAGTCAATCTTATAAGTTCAGTAGGTACCTAGATACCTCATTGATTTTTGGGTATGATGCTAACATTACATTGTATTATCATGTATTCATATAATTGTGTTTCAGTATGTACGCAGCACACGGGACGCTCTAGAAGTCGAAGTTGGAGGGAGAACCTTATCGGTCGAGCAATGCTTTCTGGATGTGAACCTTTGCAGTATGGTTTCTCAGGTAGATAGTAGCGTAAATCAACTTAATAGCAATCCGAATTTTAATATTACGTCGCATATTTATGGGGACATTTTTTCGGACTTTTCAGAGGAGCTTAATATAGACTCCTATTATATTACAGAGCAGAATGCAATAGAAAAAATTAAATCACTCAACAGACCGGTCTTTTCAATATTTAACTTAAATTGCAGATCCATTAATTCGTGTTTTACAGAGCTTAGTTCCAGCATAGACTGTTATAAAAATTCGGGCGTGGAGCCCACAGTAATTAACCTGCAGGAATCTTGGCTTAATGATAACAGTAATCTAAATTTAATTCAACTTAATGGGTATGACTTGTTCTCTAAACCTAGGCCCCAGGGGAGGGGGGGGGGCGTTTGCACTTATGTGCAATCTAGGTTCAAAGTTGAAGAGATTTTTCCAAATTTTTTTGAACAATCTGTCTTTGAGTGTTTGATTTTAAAGATAAGTTATAGCAATTTTAAGGGAATTGTAGTTAATATTTATAGGACCCCCAGTGAGGAAACCATTCAACCCTTTCTTGAGAAACTTCTTGAACTTTTTGATAGCTTAGACAATTATGCCAATTATCCTATTTTCCTCACGGGCGATATGAATCTAAACCTTTTCCAAGCAGTTTTACCGGGTAGTTCGGCAGCTCAATTTCTTGATAACTTAATTATGTATGGGTTTATTAATATAACCCTTAGATCTACCCGTATACACAACTTTAGTCATAGTTTATTGGATTTAATTTGTTGCAAAAACTTTATACAGAATGTAGCCCTGTCAATGATTGTACCCACAGACTATTCAGATCATTTTTTAACTATTGGTGTTTTTTACGAAGAAAACTTCAAACAGACAAAAAAACCTCAAAATTTCACAAAGCGCCTGTTATCAGATGAGAATTATGATAACCTTTGCAATGCGCTAAATGATACTGATTGGTCTGTGGTTACTACTCTAAACAATGTTGACTTAGCCTATGAAACGTTCCTAAAGATATTCATTGACCTTTATAACATTCACTGTCCCAAAGTTTCTATTAGAAACAACAGGCGTTGCATCCCCCAAGAGCCCTATATCAATAATTACATTTTAAAATGCAAAGCCTTCAAGAACACACTTTATAGGATAAAATGCAATGATCCTTCTGAGTTTAATACTGCACGGTACAATGCGTACCGCAATGAGTATTTTAGGAGCGTCCGTAGGTCTAAGAAAAATTATTTTCAGAATCAAATTAAGTCTGCGGGTAAGGATGGGAAAAAAGTATGGTCTGTACTTAGGGAGGTTCTGGGGGTGAAAAAGCACACAAAAACAATGGATTATCTTGAGGTCGGTGATCGTAAGATCACCGATAAACAAGAAATCGCTAATCATTTCAACAATTTTTTTAGTAATTTGGGTGCTAATTTAACCCCAGACATCCCTACTTCAAACAAAAACTTTAGGGAGTTTCTCCCTCCACGAATTGAAGATACCATCTTTGTTCCCCCCCTTACACTGCAGAAAACATTTGAATTAATAACTAGTATTAAGCCAAAGGAAAGCCAGGACTTCTTTGATGTATCCATGAAATTATTATGTAGAACAGCGGGGCCGATTACGGCTCCGTTGCAATACATCTATAATCTGAGCATAAGCACAGGTGTTTTTCCCGATCTCATGAAGATTTCCAAAGTAGTCTTAGTATATAAGAGTGGCCCTATTTCTGTTGTTGAAGCCTATCGTGGCGTCAGCATGATAGCGTCATTCAGCAAACCTCTGGAAAGGTATTTATACACTTCCATTTATGATTTCTTGGATGAGCGAAATTTTTTCAATATGCGTCAATTTGGCTTTCGTCGCGGCTATAATACTAGTCATAATGTTCTGAACTTAATGAATCTTGTTGCAAAGGCTTTCATTGATGGACAGGTATGCAGTATACTGCTCCTGGACATCAAGAAAGCCTTTGATCTTGTTGACAGGGACATATTGCTGGCTAAATTATATCATTATGGGATTAGAGGTGTCATCTATGATTGGTTTGTTAGTTATTTTTCTTCTCGTAGGCAGAAAGTTTTTTTTGGGGGGGAGTACTCCTCCACTCTGGAGGAGATACTTATCGGCATACTCCAAGGCAGCTGTCTGGGCGTATTAATGTTTTTGATATTCATTAATGACCTAGACAGCAGCTGCAGAGAAGCCATTTTTAACCTTTTCTGTGATGACACCCTAATCTTTTTAAAATCTGACAATTTCACAAATTTAATCCAAACAATAAATAGAGTCCTACCTCAAGCAAATGACTGGTATGCTGCCAATAAATTAATTATAAACTCCTTAAAAACAAAAATTATCCTTTTTAAAACTCCTAGACAAGTTATTCCTGCAAATGAAATTGACCTTCTTAATGAATTTCCTGTTTATATTGATTCTAACAACTATGGGGAAAGGGATCCTGGCAAAATTGTCAAGCTTGATTAAGTCGACTGCAACCATGAAAATGAAAAGAATAGATGGGCTAAGCACTTAGGTATTAGGTTAGATTCTAAGTTGAAGTTTACTTATCACTGGGGGGACCTGCACAGCAGGCTGCAGCGCGCAATCTTTAGCCTCCGTGTCATGAAGAACGTGCTCGACATGCAGCATCTTAAGATGCTGTATTTCGCGTACGTACATAGCATTATCAAGTATTCAATAATAGTTTTTACAGGTGTAACTGACGGACAGGCAAGTATTATACATAAACTACAAAAAAAGTGTGCTAGAATAATCACAAACAGCTCCAGCACTGCACACAGTGCTCCTTTGTTCAAACAATTGCGTATTTTACCATTCAAAGAGCTGAGAGATTATAATATCATGCTTTTTATGCATAAATATATTAACGGCCAACAGCCGGACATTTTTGATAATACTTGGCAATATAGACGTCAATTACACTCCTACAACACACGTCATAGAAATGATTTACATGTGGACAGTACAACTAGAAATTTTATATTCAATTTACCTTTAATTCAATTTCCAATAGTTTATAACTCTTTACCAGAAAATCTGAAAACTATCCAAGATTTTAAACTTTTCAAAAAAAGAGTTTTTGATTACTTACTAAATAGAATTGTGTAAAATGTCAACCACAAATACGTTATTTTAACTTGTTTTAATTTAACTTCCATTTTCACTTTCTTAGTTGCATTTGAATTAAACTTAAATTTAACTTTTTATGACGTGTGACAGATTAATATTATTCCAACCAATTTATTGACTACTTTTTAGTCATTCTTAATTTATTTAACTCGAAGCTAAGTTTGTCCGGGGGCAGGGATTGCGGGTTGCGGCGGCGGATGGAAGAATATTCTTAATATTCTTAGTTTTATAAACTACATTCCTGGTTATAATTTATCTTTCCTTCAACTTAAGCTGTTTACTAATTCTTTCTGTTTTAGGGGGTTGTCGTGAGCAGGGACTGCGGTTTAATGCTATGGGGTTGGTTGGAGAAAATTGTGGTGAGTGACTCCAGCCGCGACGGTAGCAGCGTTCTATGCCATTTTCCGAACAAAATGTGTTATTTTTCTCGCTTGAAGACTTTTTGTCCTTGTTCTGTCAAAATTGAATTTTGACGCAGTTTTTTGTTGCAACAAACAACACGTTTTAGAATATTTAATTTTGAATAATTTTGAATATTCTCTGTTGCATTCATGAATATTGGAACTCATCCAATTTTCAAATTTTGTTAATTTTATTCGTTTATTCTTCATGACTCATGATTTTTGACGCATAATTGTTCGGACCTTGGCAGGTGGGGCGCGGCAACCCGAGCGGGGGGGGTCATGGACACACTTTTCTTCAACCCTTCTACGCTTGAATATACATGAATATTCATTGAATATTCGTTTATTAGGATCGGACCAAAATAAAAAACTTAATCAAAGCCAAAAATTTTCAAATTAATTTATTCTTTATGATTTATTTCAATTTTAACCTTTCTTTTGTCCATATTACTCGAAATTATTTCTCCATAGCGTGGTTATTAGCGTGGTTACTGCAAGCAGAATTCTCTAGGTACCTATTCTTAAGTTTTTTTTTTAAGACTTTTTTAAGACCTATTGACTTTTTAATTTTAACTTTATTTTTTTGTTTACTTTTTTATAAATAGGTACCTAGTCCTACTGAATATAGACGTATGGGATAAATTATGGATTGTTATTACGAGTTGCGCTTCTATCTATTTGATAACCTTGTTCCTTGGTCCTAGGACCAAGGAATTGTATTAACTTTACTATTTAGGAATCACATTTGGAGGCATTGCGCGGCGGTGGGGAACAACCAAAGACGGAGGCGGACAGACTTCTGGGGGTGTAGCAAGCATATTGAAGCATAATTGCGGAATTTTATCATTATTGAACTATAACAGCAATGTTCAAATTCACTAGTCCGACTATGCCGGCCAGCAATAGCGCCTGAACGTCATCAAGGGCGTGCTCCAGCCTTAGGGCTACGTACTGCACCTGGCTAGTCAGACATGGGCATTATCCGCTATCATTATTAAATTGTTTAGTCATTATTATCGCTAATAATATGTCATAATGATTGGATGGGAAATAAAAATAAACCATCATATAATTATAAGTAAATGTGATAATATGTAATTAAATCATATATAATAATCTAATATTATCATTAACATGTATTTTATCATGTAAAATCTATCATTTTATTTTCCCGGTGGAGGATAATTGTCCAAGATCGGGGTTTGTCGGATCTATGGTTAATAAATTGAATTTGAATTTGAATTTGAATTTGAATTTGAAAAATGAATACTATCGTTAACTAGAAAAATGAGTTATTTTTAGACATAAAAAAAAACTTTATATGAATAGAATTAATATAATTTAAGTTAAATTGTACTAGTTTTCCTAAGAAAAGATTATTTAAATTAAAACTTTACCCAAAATGAATTTATTTTCAATAAATAAGACATAATGAAACAAATACATGTATTAGCGGTCAGACCATTTAATGTTTTATAAGTCGTCAATATTTCATTCTTAGATATGTACAGCATATAAAGTGTACTTATATATGATAAAAATTATAATAAATGGATATTTTTGTATGCGAAGTTACTCTATATGTCTTAAAATTTTGATGGAGGTGGGATGGTAATTAGATTTTAATGTATTATGTAATAGACAAAATGAAATAGCCTAAAACTAGCCGATATTCCTTGGATATTTTTGACAAATCGGTACACGATTTTATTGAACACACACTCTTAAACATCCTGTTGCTTTATACAAATGTATAAACCATTGAAATAAGCACAGCAGACCAATTATTTTGTAAAGACTAAAAACATACATGTATTAGCGGTCAGAGTTTCATTACTTGTGGCTGCATTAAAAACCTCATTCATATGAGAGGGTCTAAGAGCAGGGAGGGGTTTATTTTTTGTGGCTGTTTATTACACTAGTCCCCCAAAGTTTTCTTATTCGTAGGCTTAACAACTTTGGGGAATTTTCATGAATTTTGTTTGGTTGGTTCATGTAGTTGAGTGTCCAAACATCTCAACCACTAAATGTAGTCTAAAGATTGGATAATTCCGTGTACCACCATTGGGGATATGCATAAATTTATCGGCCATTGTCTTATTCCTTATGTCCCTGGTGTTCGAGTGAAGCATCCTTATGTTTGGACAAATCTTTAAAAACAATAATATTGATACTCAAATAAGTGTTGATACATTACAAAATTCATAATTTTGTGTAAATACCCAAATGTTAGATATATTCGGTGCCGAAGCAACTTTTGAAAAAGAATATAGTTACAAAGCAATTCAGATCAATGCACGATAAACTGATTTACATCATTTTCGAATCCTAAAGAAATGACTTTATCAAAGTACCCAAAGTTTTTAAGCCAACAAAAAGTGTATCGTGTTTATAAAACCTTTGGGACCAATAAAATTTTTAAAATAATAAAAAAAAACTAAGAAGTTATCAATTAGGTTTGGCTAAAATTTTACACAATTTCTTAGTTGTTTTCAAAACAAGTTTTTTTATATTGATTAAAGTTGTTCATACATATAAGTATAAGATTATTGCATATTTGTGTATTTTGTCATTAGATTATCATTGACAAACACTTATTGTTTTATAGTCAGGAATAATCAGAAAGGTATATACTACAAATTAAATTTTAGTTACTTTAATTTTGAAAAATAAATCTGTATGGTTACTATCTATTCAACTTTTCATATAAAGTAGTAAGTTTTTTTTTCTTTAGCCTAAGATTTTAATAACTTATTAACTGTTAAATTTAAGTTGGCCTTGGGTTAGTTTTAGGCTATTTTTTTCCTCCAGACACATTTAAAAACATAGACACTAGAAGCTAGAGGCGAAACCGCTATTCTATCAAAAACTACTAGACTGATTTTAAAATGTTTTGTAATAACCGTTATATGTAAATTTTAAAGACTAAATGAGTCGCTAGTGAATCCATATATTCATGATCAATATATAAATCCACCCCCTCCCCCATTAACATTCATAATTTTAATGTCTTATTTACAACAACATAGCTTCAATTAAAGTCATTCAGACACTAGTCTAGTCATGGTAATAATAAATATAAATATTTTTCATTTTTTACCACTCGTAGGAGATTTTAAAAAATACATTTGTTTGTTTTAAAATCTTAAATGAAGATGTTGAATAAATTATAAAATTTTTCTCTTTAGGTAAGTTTTTACAAACAATTCATATGAAACGTAATAAAGATCACAAAAATGCTAAATATAGCATCTGTAAGTATACAAATGTTAGAAACTAATTGTGATTTTCAGTGAAGCTTTGTTATGATCATAAAGCAAAGTTAAATGGGTCTTTTAAGAAAAGCTTTAATTTGAAAAATACAGAGTAATATATAAAAAATCTGTTCTGTTTAAAACACTACAATAAATTAGCTTTAAATGTTTATGAGTGGGGTTGGATTAGGATTAGATTTTATAAAATAACAGAATACAATTCTTTTAACAATACTTTTCATCTGGAAAAGTAGTAATTTTATTTGTTACAATTTGTTGGATATTAATTTATCGTCCATTGTCCTAACACTGCCCCCCTAATCAAAATCTTTAAATAAAATTCTGAAAATAATAATGTTTATAGCTACTTGTTTTCTATTCTATTTTGATTGATATAGACCTGACATATTGGGTAGCAAAGAAGCCTTTCTTTTGGGGGGATAAAGAGATATTTAGATCAACGAAAATTAAACCTTATTTTTGGACGATAGCAAAAATGAGAGAATTATGAATTGAATTCTCAACTATAGTTCTTACAAAATTGACTTACTGTGGCTTTTTAAAAGATGGAATGTTTTACAATGGTGGTTTTGACATTATATCTATCTCAAAATGGGGATGCTCATAACCCAAGGACGTCCAAGCTTTTTGTTTTGTGGATGGGGGGTAAAATGAGGTGTGAAAGTTGTGAGGGGGTTAAAATGAGGGGTTCCAAAGTTTATGTTCTAACCCACATAAGTTTGACCAAATTGTCACCTTTATGATTAAATAAACTTATTGTTTCTGGTGTAAAAGGTTTAAATTTATGTATCCCTTTGTCCCTCTTGCTTCTGGGGATAAATTAGCATTAAATCTGCAATATAATAAAAATTTGTCAAGAAAATGCTGATGTTTAGACCACCCGCAAGTTCAAGTGTAGAGAAACGCAGGGATCTAAAGGGATAAGGCAATGGCCGACAAATTGATGTACATCTCTAATATTGATACACATAATTGCACTTTTTTTGTTGATTACAATTAGTGGTGAAAACTTTTGGACGCTTAAATTTATAAATTAACTAGAGTTGGCTCGATATAATTATCTCCCTATTGGCTAGTTTTCTAAATGCATATCTATTTCTCAATAAATCTATTTTCCTCACCCGGCATTACTATCTAAAAGAAAGTAAATATTTAATAATCTAAATGATTTTAAAAAGATTTTTTAAATTATATTTTTTTCTTTACATTACCATCACCAAAGGGTTAATGATGATGATTATAATTTTAGTTTAATATTTGAACACACAAAGTGTCGCCACAATCGAATTCTTTTAAAACAGAGTTTTCTTAAATTTATTATATTATAAATTTAAATTTTCTTTTTTATGATTAGAAATTAAATACATTGATATAAGGTAAATAGCAACATGAAATTAAAAAAAGGAATTTATTTTTGATAAAGTAAAATAATGGGTCTTATCGTTCTGGGCAATGAGAGTTTATTATGGATTATTGGAGCACTATGAGTTTTAAATAAATATTCCTTGGAAAACTTGAGCTCGTTTATAGACATTTATTTCCTATATAGATCTGACATGGATCTTGAAGCAATTAAGCAGGCCGTTTTGTACATGTTAAAAATTGGAAGATTTCATTAAATAAAAGTTATCGCATATATACTTAGTAAATAAACCAACCATTTAAAGTTCCCCAAAAGTTTTGAAGCCAACGAATAAGAAAACTTTATTATTAAAACTTTAGGAACTACTGTATTAAACAGACCATTGTACCCTCCATCCCTGAGAGAAACGGCACACTTACAAATAAAAACAAGGACAAATGCGCCTGTGAATTGCGCAACTTAAATAAACAAAGAAAACAACAGTAAACTGTATAACATTAAATGTGCGGTAGTTTTTGAAATGTTAGTATGCTCTCTTGCGGTCATGAAGGTATCTTAAATATGGACGGTAAAATGGGGTACAAATTGCTTCTATGTCAGGCTCATGACAGTAATTGTAAGGGCAGGTTCAACGCATTACCATTCACTGTTGGGACTTTTGAAATAAGAGTAAGTTGTATGTTATGTTTTTCATATTTATGCTAAAATGTTGTTTTGTTTGCTTATTAAGATTCAAAAACGGATAAAATACATTTTCAAAGAAAGCATTTATATCTTATTATCAGAAGAAAATCTTTACAGTATACAAGAGTATTAAAATGTTTGAATGAAATTTTGCTAGATGTACATCTTGAAAATCTTATCTATCTAACATATCTATCTATGGATTTAGTTTTTACAAAATTCTTAAAAACTTTGATCAAGATGAAGATAGGACGATTGGAATTACACATTCTTGTGTTTTTATAGTGTAGATACTCTATAAGTAGATGTTGCCGCATGATGAGGACTGATAAAAAATAAAATACTAGCGGCTGCGCTCATAGCATCTAGTAGCTATGTATTTGAAGGAGTAAGGATTTTGAGAAAATAGCCTAAAACTAAACTTAGATATAATATTACCACCATCCATGCACCTATAAGAAGATTCCATAAAATTGAGATCTCAATCGATTCAGTCAGTAATAATACTAAATCTTAAGCTTAAACAAAAAAAACTTACTACTTTATTAATGAACGATGAATTTTATAATTCTAGTTTTAAAAAACGAGAAGTTAAGAATTTAAATGTTTTACAAGCGATAACAAGTTAAGTAAAGAAAAACTTATTTCATTGTTTGTTTTAATTTTCCTAGCAAAATAACAAAAATACCATTATCTTTTTTTTCTTAAAATTTTATAATTTATTAAAAAGGGAATATGCATACTGTTTTTAACTGTCAGTCAAATGCGGCTTTAGCTGATTTCAAAAGAGCTGTTAGCTGCTATAATGGGTAGAGTCTTAACTGCGACTAAAAATGGGACCGTGACTGAACATAAATTTGGAAAAATATGCATGAAGAGTATAAGAGTGATAATAATTCGGCAGTGGCTTTGGTTTCCACACTATCTATATATAAACAATACAGATTAATACAAACACCCGCAGCTGCCGAGCCCTTAAAAACAGTATTACATTTCTTATTATTACACTTGAAATTTAGTAACAATAATAAAACAGTTATAAAAGTAGAAAATTAAATCATTACAAGTCATTACACAACAAAGACATTATAATTATCCCACAAAGGCTGGAATGGGGTTAATTTTGTCACCAACTAGAAAGTAACCTAAAAACCAAAATTCATTCAGGAAGAAGGGATGTGAAAGATATTTTTGTAACAATCTAATAATTTTCTACAAGAATGTCTGTATATAAAAGTGAGTTGTGAAATTTTCAACTAATATTTGAGCTGTTAATTTTGTTATCACTTGTCTTAGTAGCCTTTTAACATTACGTTTACCTATTCACATAGCATTTTCTAAAAAAAAATATTGGCAATGATTTACAGTAATAATGTGTAAACTTTGCTGCACACCCCTTACTTTTGGTAAAGTATCGCATCCACATAAAAATAAACATAGATTGTTATCTGAAAGATAAAGTCATTATAGAAATAATTGGGGTAATTAAGGATGTCCCCATAAAAAGGTCAGTTATATTACCACGCCCCCTTCCCCTCTCACCCCCTCCTATGAAAGGAATCTGCGACTTTTGCTTTAATTTGTCTTAGAAAGTTCTTAGGATCTTTAAAAAAAAGCATACAATAATACAAAAATACAGCCAATTATCAAAAACATTTACTTATGATCATTATGTACTACCATGGTAATACTATCGAATGGGCCCTTAGCACCAAGAAGCTTAGCATTCGAAGGGGAAAAAGAGTTAAACCGTTCCAAGACTTGAATTTAATATAAAACAGCCAAAATCCATCCCCAATAACAGTGGTTGGCAAAATCTAAAGGGACAAATAAAATATTCTCACAACTTCTTTAGTAAGATAGTAAATTTATAAACTATTTTGGCCCTTTATCAACAAATTACCATACCGGAGTCTCCTTTTTGCTACTGATACTCTTACTTACTACATACCCCATAAATGGGATCATAATACCCCCCCTCCCCCCCCCCCAATATTCCTTAAAATAGATGCGCGGATATGAGGTAGAGATTGACCGTTTTATCTTGTCAAAATAAGATTAAAAGAGTTGAAACAAAATGAACGATGATAGGATAATTCGCAGTCCCATATTATACATTACAATTGCTTTTTACAAATATTGTTAAGTAGGTTTATTGTGTACAAAATAAAGAGATGTTTAGACCAAACATCAAACGAGTGGTTACTTGCCTTTGTACTTTTTTCCATGCTTGTGTACATTTTTGGTCTGCTATTGTCTGTAATCAGATGAAAAGTAACAAGGTTTTACAACTATAGTACCAAATATTTATTTATTTGCAATTTTGGGACATAAAAATGACTAATGAATACAGACTTTTTAGTCCCAATTTATTTGTATTGTAAGAAAAATATTTTTTTTTATTTATATTTTCACTTAAAAATCAATAATTTGAATTCTTTATAATCTTTCTCCTTGCAAATGTTACCATCTAAAATTAAAGTAAGCCTTAATGAAAAAACATGTAATAGTACCTATCAATTTTAAAAACTTCTCTCCCCCGATAATTTTTATTATTGAATTAGTCCCTGTTTTGTTGAATTGGATCTTCAATAAACAAAACCTTAATCCATAACCATTCTTTTGAACAAACTATATGCATTAATTAATATCATACATCATAGGGTCATAGAATTACATTGTTTTCTTTGTAATCAAATGAACTTTTGATAAAATCTTATTATATCCAAGAAGACTATGCAATGTATACGCAATGTCATTTAATAAAATTAAAATAAAAGTTATCTGTACATCTTGCAAACAATAATTAATCACCATCTCTCTATTGGAGGTCAACTAATAATCTTATAAGCTATTTGACAAATTTATTATAGATGCTTATTAGATAGATGAAATCAGAATACCATTTACTTAAATTTTTAATGTAACTTGTAAGATGCGCCTATAGCTTAAATAAGCTTTGCATAAATGGGGTGAGTAAAATTTAAATTAAAATAAAATGTATATTCTATATCCGCGGAAAGCCGTTTATAATACGATGAAAGAAATAACTATTCTCGTATTCATTCGAATCCGGTGGATAGGAACCGCTTTTCATCCATAATAAAAAACTATGTCTAGCATCGTATTATATCCAGCATTCTACGAATATAAAAATGTACAACCATAAGATTAAAACCAGTTTTTTTAGCCGGTGCCTTCGGCACCTCGGGGCTAAAAAAACGGGTTTTAATCTCATAATTGTACATTCTATATCCGCGGAAAGCCGTTTAAAATACGATGCAAGAAATAACTATTATCTATGAATGGTTAGGACTCAGGAAGGGAGGGGACATTGGGCTCATTGAATTTGGGGACTTTTATTGAATTTTGATTGGCTGGTTTCAAATTAGTCGAGTTCAAACCTTTCAGCCTGCAATTTTCTCTACAAAAGGGTAATTTTGTTTATCATCATCCATAATTTTTTCTAAATTTATCGTCCTTTGTCTTATCCCTTTAGATCCCTGACAACTATCCATCTATCTGTAAATGGTACGGACAGGTGTAAATTTATGTGATGGTCATATGGACAGGTTAATACTTCTTACAGAAACAGGGATAGGACAATAAAAGATAAATATTCATCCTATTATGGAAAGTCAGGGATCTAAAGGGATAAGACTATACTGATAAATTGATGTACGTCCCCAATGATGATACACAAAATTATTAAGTTCATAGATTAATATTAGTGGTTGAAATGTTTGGACACTCAACGTAATTAACAAACCAATCAAAGTTCAATAAAAGTGCCCAAAGTTGTCAGGTAAAATCAAACAAATAAGAAAATATTATTATAAAGCTTTGCGGACTAGTGTAATAACAGCCTAATGTTTATATCTCCGTGTAAAAAGTAGTAAGGATTTTACTTTTTTGTCTGCAGCTTAAGATATCGATAACTATTCATCAGATTAACTTATCCATTTTAAGGAAGCTTTTCAAAGGTATTGGGATGATTTTAGGCTATTTTGTTCTTAAATTCAAATCTTAGTTCTAGTCTATTTTTCTGCCCATCCTTTCCCTTGAAATACTAAATGCTAAGGGGATGCAAGGATAGATAAATGATATCAACAAAACAATATTTTTGTTAATTTAAGGGTCGGTCGTCTGTATTAAACTTAATAAAGCACGATTTAGTCTAAAAATGGATTCATTATTACTTGTATTTTGCACCAGATTAACATGTACTCTAATAAAGTGAAACTAATAGCAGACTAAAATAACGATATCTCCCTCCACCCCCTTTACTCTCCTCTCCTACTGGATGAACGAGCTGACCAATAAATGACAGGGGAAATAGTAACCTAAATTGACGACAATATTTCCCTTGTCATAATAACCCCGTATATTCTATAGCCACCATTCTAAGTATATTTGGAACAATAGATGTTCTAAATGTAGGTTATCGTTTGTACTTTGTATAACAAATTTTGAAAAAAATATCTCAATTTCTTTGGAATAAGATTATTAATCTTTTTATTGTTGTTGTAAAGTTCAACAAAAGAATTACCATGAATTAAAAAATTAGAAATAAAAAAAATTTTCTCTAAACTTAGGTATATTTTTCAATTTCTATCTTTATATTAAATCAAAATTTTCCTAAAATTAAAATTTAGGTTTCAAGGTTTTCATAACAACGTTCTCTAATTCGGTGGCTCAAAAACTTACAACCTTAGGCAATTTTAATTATATTAATTGTGGATGTAAATAATTTCATCCACCATTTTCTTATTCTTTTAGATCCCTAATACTTGTGGTTTGTCTGTATTTATATATTTATATTTAGCAGGTGTAATCTATATTTTATTGACGAGGTTTAGTGATTTCGTTAGATATCATTTACATTTGACTGTCCTTTTCATGTAACCTAAAAACAACATTTAAAAAGCGTTTCAAAAATGGCGGAAAGGGGACAATGGGCTATACATTACACTAGCACCTAACGATTTTTTAGGTTACCAGTTTATTTCTTATTTATAAATTTAGGTACTTTTATTAAACTTTGATTGTTTCCAAAGAAGGTGTATCAACTTTTTCACTTTTTGTTTAAGATAGCTAGCCGGTGAAAAAAAAGTGAAAAAGTTGATACGCCTTCTTTGTAGTATTTAAATATTTGAATTAATAATTATTTTCAACATTGGAAAAAAATTTGCTCCCACAGGTGCTTTAGGTGATAAAAATTTATCCTCCCCTTAATGTATAAGAAGGATTCAGCAAGTCTCCTAAATTTACCTAAACTGCTAGGAAATCAGAACTGACATACATCTGTAATACTTCGGACATTTTTTTAAAGGGGTCATTTAGAAATATAGTATAAAGTTTAATATTATAATTTATATTTTTCAAATAAATAAATACAAAAAATTAAACATGAAATTCACTTAACATTTTTTTAAAAAATTTCTCCAAAAGTCTCCTTTATGACTTCTTGTTATATATGTTCCCCTAAAATTAAATAATATATCAATGTATAATGTATTCTACTAGGCTACTTTCCTTTCCAAATTTAAGAAATAAAAAGGCATATATGATATCATTATTTGAAGGGGAATAATAAATTCGCACATTTCAATCTCATATAATTTTGAGTTTTACTTTGAAGAAAGGACTCAAAATAAATCTGTATTATAAATGTACAAGTACATGTAAATATTAGACTATAAAAGTTGGAAAGATTTTTAATCAATATAATAGATTTGAAATCTGCATAAAATCTTAAGGATTTTTTATAAAATTCGTTTTTTATATAATTCTTTATTTAAAGGCGCAAATACGATTTAAGTTAATAAATTTTGACCAATAGGATAGCTGGATTGGAAACTACCTACGCTCTAATTGGTTGAATGATGTACGTCACTTAAGCTTCTCCAATCAGAGCGCAGATAGTTTTCAATCCACCAATCATAGATCTTAAAATTATTTAACTTAATTTGTATTTGCGCCTTTAAATAAAGAATTATATAAAAAACGAATTTTATAAAAAATCCTTAAAATTTTATGCAGATTTCAAATCTATTATATTGATTAAAAATCTTTCCAACTTTTATAGTCTAGTAAATATGGCAACGCGTTTTTTTATGCTGCTTCGCAAGACATATGTATTTTGAGCCTAATCTTTTTTTCTATTTTTGTATATCTAATTCATAATTACGGCTACGCTCTGAGAGGGGGAGTCGATCAACCCCCCATGTTTTCGCTTAGAAAAATTAAAATATTTTTAGGAGGATAGGTTATTTTTTCTTGGGGCGATTTCTCTTGAGAGGATGATTGTAACCTCCCCTATAACTGTTAAAAACCTTCCCATGATCTATAAGATGCTATATTGTAAAGAAAAACCTTTTATATAGACAAATACACATTCATCTTGTTACTTTTCTATAACCATTTCAGGATATATATCCATTGTAAATTATAAACCTTGAGGATCTGAATTCGGAACCTTTTCTCTCTGGTCCATATTGGATCTGTTGTAATCCATTTTAATGGAGAGAAGGAGTATAAATGGAAGCAGGGTGAATCCAACAAGGAAATAATTCATCCATTGTACTCCAGGTAGGAAACTGAAAAATTAAACAAGGATGATACATCTAGAAATAGCGATGTTTTTCTAGTAATTTTTAACTACAGAAAAAATAATTATCCATATTAATTATCAAATTTTGTTTCTTTTAGATGACTTATTTATTTCTCAGTTTCATGACACGTTGTAAAGACCCGTAATTTTACTGCGTATTGCATATCAACTATCCTACTGACTAATGGTACATAGCTTGGCTTGACAGACTCATCCGCAATCAGTCGCACAGCTTACTTAAGCCAACCTATAAGTAATCAGCAGCTTTTTTTCAGGTACTGCCACTCTTAGCAAAATTTAGCCACTCTAAGTAGCTATCAATACATAATCGTAATTTTGAGGACCCGGCAGCCGCGGCTAAGCCTTAGATTTAAATCATTTTGGATGCCATAAGGAGGGATTGCCATATTTGGGTCAGGTTTACACTTTCAGCTGATTTTTAAAATTATAAACAGTTTAGGCTTACAGGCTGCTTGCACGCGGCTGCCGAGCTCTAATAATTTTCCTTATTTAAAAAAAAATATTAAATTTACCTAAACATTGCCAGAAAAACAGCAACAAAAACCCGTCCAATCTAAAGAAAGCAATTTAAAATTATTGTTACTTTTTTTTGGTTCAATGAATCCATTATATTGATTTTCAGAAAACAAACTATTTTTAAAGGTAAATCTTTTTTATTGTAAGGGTTCTTGACAGTTACCTCTTTTCGTCAATCTAAACAAGTTAAAACTGTCCTATCGGTTTAAAATTTGCATGGTGATTTCCATAGAGTTAGTTACAACATAGGAAGCATAGTAACTATATATAATCGTTACCAGAAAGTCCATTTAAAAAATCAACAAATTTACGCACCATTTTGTTTAGACTTATAAATCAATGGTTTTCTTGTTAAGCTTTGACACTTTACACAAGTAATTACTTTTTGTTTAGAGTATCGCTTTTATGGATGTTGTCATCCTTGTTTTATGAAGGAGAAATAACAAAAATATGAATAAAAACTTTAATTTGACCTCATTGTTGTAGAAAAATTAGCAATTGCAAAACATAAAATTGTCGTATTTTATAATGCTCAAAATAAGTAAATTGTTACAAAGAGCTTAAAAAATTTCTTTATTTAATTTTTATAGTTTTTTATGTCTAATTTTAGCTTATTTAACATTTTTTATTAATTCTTTCATTATTTTTATGTATAATAAGTCTATTTTATTTGATTATTTGATTAAAAATCGTTGTACATGTGTACAACAAAACCTGTTCTTAAATGTAAACAAAAAATTACTGGGTATATAAGCATAGGTCAGGGCATATTTCTTTAGTGTATTTTGATATTTCAATCACTCAACATTTACTTTTATCTATTTTAGTTTTATATATTCATCATTTTATTTATTCTTATTTATTGTTTATAGGAACATTTTATTATTTTATCAATATTTATTCATGACCCATTGCATTTCTTTGCGTTTTTTTGTCATGTTATTTTATTGAATTTTAATCTATAACCGCAGTTCTGTGCAGTTTTAATAGATTATTTTTAAATTTTATTCCCATATTCAATATTTTATGTCTAATCAGCTTATTTTAGTTAACAAGTTAACACTGGTGATAGTGATACCAAGTATAGTTCTTGTTTTCATCCCTGGATTAGCCAGCTTAAAAAGTAAGAATAATTATTTGATATTTTTATTGATTATAAGTTTATTTTATGTTTTATTCGTCATTCATAAACTTATGATTATTTCAGTTCAACACTGTTAGAGTTTAGCTGTGTTTTCTGGATAATTTCTACCTATATTTTATATATTTTTTAAATATTATGTTCAAAAAATCTTCTAAAATATTTGTAAAAATCCTTTAAATTTAAATTCATTTTAAACTTTAGTTTTACATTGACATCTGAAGAGTGCAAACATGCACGAAACAATTTGTAATGTCTGAATAAAAATGTAAAATTCATATTTTGTTTGTGAGTTAACCTCTTATATATTTTATATACTATATTTAATGCTCTTATTTGTTGTTTCATTTTATTTTTATGTAAATATATGTGATATTTTAAGTCTCTACTTAGTTCTTTACTCATTAGTTATCATGCACATTTTTGTTCTTGATGCTATTTCATTTTAGTCCTGTAGCTATTCCAGAGTCTTTAAATGAATTGAAATTAAGCTGTCCCCTAAATTTTGATTCTACAACACTCATTATTCTTTTTATACCAGAATCTATATAAAACAAGATAGATTTATTTTGATCTTTCTTGAGAAATAGTCAATAGATATAAATACACACCTAACTTGAAAAAAAATGAATACATATGCCTAACCCCTGGGGGTACTATATTGTACTATAATCTAACCTATCCTGAACTAAAGTAATAAACAAACAGATAAAAAATACCGCTGACCCCCTTTAGTGAGGAGTGTTATTAGAGCTTAACAAGGTACTATGTGTGAAAGCACTAAATAGTCTCAAATTAGTTTGAAGATCTTGTAATATGATCTTTTTAAGAAAACTTAGTTATTGCTTAATCTTTAGAGGTTAATGCACAATTGTTCGATAAGGAAAGCAGTCATTCTTTTAAAAAAAATATTTCAACTAGAATTACTGCATAAAAAAAATACGGATCATGTTACTTGTCGATGCAGCGCTGCACTTACAAGTAACATGTTTAACTTTGCTGCACTTACAAGTAACATGTTAAAGGGAGATAAAAAAAAGGAGATAGGCAGACAATGTTAGTTATATTTTTTATTGAAAATAAGCTTTTTAGTCATTTCTAAAGAACTTCAAAACCCCAAACAACTTCCTTCATCTTAAACCAACATATCAAAGCAATGAGAGGTTGTTACAGAACCTTCTTACAAAGTTATTTGGATGAATACATGTGGAGGGATCGCTATAATGATAATGTATTTTACAATTTGTGCAACCAGATTGCTATTCAATATCATGTGTAATTATTTAATAATATTTTTGCATATATTCAAAACCATTACTAATACATTAATCTTAATTGTTTCTATTTATAATTATATTAGTATCTCTATAGGGAATGGAGGGGTGATATTGCTGCATCTACAAGTAACATGTATGAGTTTGCTGCATCGACAAGTAACATGTGATAAGCGCTGCATCGACAAGTAACATGATCCAAAAATACTCAACATTTATCAACTAAATTTAAATAATGTTGTATTTTATTGATATTAGTAAAGCATTTGATAACTTTTAAATCAATAAATACCATTTGTTTAAAAGGACGCTTTATAGAGATAATGAAATTAACGTATGTTTATTTCAAATTTTGTCCTCTTTGTCCTTGTTGATCTAGCGAAACCTTTTCTTGATCCAATTCAATACAAGTGTGGTTAATAGTATTCCTAATTTCATCAAAACAAAATTTGAAAGGTTTAGTGACTTTCAGAAAAATTATTATGTAATACCTTAAAACAAATATTGATAGTACGTCCAATACATAGAATACGTAATATCGCTCTGTAGGTAACGACTTATAATCATTTTCAACGGGAAAAATCACAAGGTTTAGCAGAAAATACAAAGGGATTAATAAAAGATTCCAATGGTCTGTTTCAAAGACATATAAAATTTGATTTATTTACATGTCCAAGAGGGGAAGGGGGGGGGGGCGGTGTAAAAAGGTGTTTACCTCACCCCAATCTTTTAAATCCCTTATTTTGCTCCTCTAAAAAAAAGCTTAGACTGTGACAAGAGGCTCAGGGGTAGGATAGTGTTTCTCCATGAGTAGTTCATAGACCATGTTACCTGTCTCCAGACAATTGTTACCAAAGGCTCTGGGGTAGGATAGTGTATCTCCATGAGTAGTTCATAGAACATGTTACCTGTCCCCAGACAATTGTTACCAGAGGCTCTGGGGTAGGATAGTGTATCTCCATGAGTAGTTCAGAGAACATGTTACCTGTCCCCAAACAATTGTGACCAGAGGCTCCGAGGTAGGATAGTGTATCTCCATGAGTAGTTCATAGAACATGTTACCTGTCCCCAAATAATTGTTACCAGAGGCTTCAGGGTAGGATAGTGTATCTCCATGAGTAGTTCAGAGAACATGTTACCTGTCCCCAAATAATTGTTACCAGAGGCTTCAGGGTAGGATAGTGTATCTCCATGAAAAGTTTCCAAAACATGTTACCTGTCTCCAGATAATTGTTCCAAGAGACTCCGGGGTAGGATAGTGTATCTCCATGAGTAGTTCATAGTACATGTTATCTGTCCACAGTTAATTGTTACAAGAGGCTGCGGAGCAGGATAGTGTATTTCCATGAGTAGTTTATATAACATGTTACCTGTCCCCAGACTATTGTGACCAGAGGCTCCGGAGCTGGATAGTGTATTTCCATGAGTAGTTCATAAAACATAGCTATGACACAGCGCAAGGCAACCATACTTGTCACAGAGGAGATGTAGATATGCAGTTTTTCTGATGGTGCTAAATAAAAGATATTTGGTAAAATGAAGCTTTTTTTACAGTACGGGTTGAATACAACGTCCCTTCATCCATAACGGATAGCTCTAAATAATAATTTAGGCATGGTAGAATTGTCCTATTAATTTCAAACAAGTGTATTGCTTTAAGTCAGGTGATATTGGATTTGTGTAATCCCGCGGGGCTAGGACACTCGGAGGGGTTAGATATAGGAACCATCAGGGTATTTAGAAAATAAGGAGGAATTATTGTTAAGATGATAAATTTTACCTATTTCAAAGCAAATCAATGCTAGCCAAATTGAGAATCCAAGGCTGATAAACAAAAATATGGCGATAACTGTCTTCAAATATCCATAGAATTTATCAGAAATAGCTAAGGTTAAAGCTTGTCAATTTTGCTGTTCTGTTTTTACAAGGTTGGAGAAGATGTGGGAAGTAAGAGTAGATGAATAACTTTTCAATTTTGGTGCACATTAAACCTAATCAATCCAAAGCCTTTAAACTATTATCAGAGAACCATGAATTTACATGTCCTACTACCAACTCATTGGATCAAGGATCTTAAGGAATACGACATAGGCGATAAATTAATGTATACCTTCAATTATGACAAACAAAATTACCCTGAATGTATAACAAAATTATTGGTGTAAAAGTTGGCCACTGAATGTTTTACAAGATTTAATAAGGAAAATCAACAAATGAGAAAGTATAAGTTAACTTTAATCAATATCTTTAATCACTTTATGTGCTAAAACGTTAATGGCATGCCACAATTGACAAAATTCCTGAGTTAATTATATTCATAAGAAATGATGCTGTTATAATAAATGTTCCAATATATCCTGTCTCTACCTAAACAAAATCTCTTATAGTGCCTTTAAAAAATGATGTCATTCAATGCAAATGTCCAATGATAGACCAATATATAGACTGAATTACCAATGACAGGCCAGCATACATTTTAATTGACCAATGCATGGTAGGCAAGTATGACGCCATTTTTTATAGGCAATATAAAAAGCTTTGCTAGAATCATATAATGTCTTTGCGGAAATTTTATCAGAGCTAAATCAGCTTATATGCAACTAAAATATAATATGGTTCTCCTTACTGTAAAACATCCCCCCCCCCAAAAAAAAAAAATAAAAAAAAATTAAATTGAATGTTGAGGGGTCCCCTGTCCCCTACTCAAAATAAATGCCTTTAGTGGAGCTTTACATATTTTACCTGATTCATTCCTAAAGGATTTAAGTTTTGATTCACTACAGCTATCCACATCAAGGGAACAGTTACGCTGGCAAATGCAAGGCCTGAAAGAATCGTCCTATTAAATTTATACTATAAATGAATATTTCTTGAAGACAATAAAGAAACACTTAAGACTATGATAGTTTTTTTTTGTTTCTATTTCTTTTTCCTAATCATTGAGGGGCCCTAACCCTACGAGGCTATCCATTACCCAATACAACCTACCCTAACCTGACCTAAAGCAATAGGTAAATCAAAAACCAAGCCCCTATGCTTCAATCCATTTAAAAAATAAAGGATGGGGTTTCTGTGCTCAACAAGGCACTTTGAAAGAAAATGCCATTAAGTCTGTTTTTTTTTATTTTTAGTAAAATTAGGATATACCTGCTATTATATTCTTAGGCTGTGTAAATATCTGTTTTATTCCCTGTTTTAAGAAATCCTTAATTTTCAACTCAAAATACTAAAAGGATGTCTGTTTATTTACGTCTTTTTTTGTCAGATCTATAGAATGACTTGATTTAAAAAAAATATTTAACTTTAAATGGAGGATATATGTAAAATTCTAGAAAAGAGTAAGTTGTGTATGTTTATGTCTCAAAAGATCTAGTAAACGGCTGAACCGATCGTTATTCATTTTTTAGTGGAGTTTCGTAACACAAAAGAGGTTTTAGGCTATTATTAACAAATATTGTAAAATAAAGGAATTAAGGACTTTTTAAGGATTAAGGATGTTTCCTGGAAGAAATTGTATCTATCTGCTTTAGCACTTGCTGACGGAGGACTTGGAGGATGGGAGGGGAAATACAGAAGCATGATGACAAATAAAAGGCAGGAGAGAACAGCTTCCCCATACAGAATATAGGATACCTAACAAAAAAATATATATTCTATCATGATGAAATTTACAGATAATGCAATAGTTTTTAATTTTTTTTAAAGTTTGTTTTAGATAGTGCAAGTCTAATTTTACCAAAGAAATATATTTACCTCCGATTTTATATTGTTTTTGATTTCTTCAGAGCCATTTTCTTCAGTTATCGACATGCCTTAATTAAGAAAAAATAATAGTACAAGAGGAGGTATGAGTCCTGTCATTTGTACTCCAATACTTGTTTTTATACCTGGATCTGTAACTATTCTAGGAAATTTCAGAGATGGAGGTATGAGTCCTGCTATTTGTACTCCAATTCTTATTATTATCATTATTATACCTGGATCTGTAATAATGGAGGTATTAGTCCTACCATTTGTACACCAATATATATTATTATTATCATTATTATTATACCTGGATCTGTAACTATTCTGGGAAATATCAGGAATGGAGGTATGAGTCCTACAATTTGAACACCAATATTTATTATTATTATTATACCTGGATCTGTAACTATCCTGGGAAATATCAGGGATGGAGGTATGAGTCCTACCATTTGAACACCAATATTTATTATTATTATTATACCTGGATCTGTAACTATCCTGGGAAATATCAGGGATGGAGGTATGAGTCCTACCATTTGTACACCAATATTTATTATCATTATTATTATCATACCTGGATCTGTAACTATCCTGGGAAATATCAGAGATGGAGGTATGAGTCCTGCCATTTGTACTCCAATGCTGATTCCTGTGGCAGTTGTTCTCTCTCCAGCTGGAAACCATCTTGACATTAAGTTTGCCTTTTTCATTTAATTAAAAAAAAATAATAAAATGTACAATTTGAAGATAAATTTGACAAAATAAAGCAATGATAATAAATATAACAATCATACCTAGCAGACAACGTAGTTAATGTCCCTAAAACAATATATGAATTAAATAATCAATAATCTAGAAATATATACTGGATTGTAAGAGTTAATTAATAATAGAAGTGCCGACCAAAAAAATAAACTTTTTTACAATAATTTTGATTACAAAAAAGAAGAATTGTATATTTGCAAATTTTGAATGAAACTATCCCCTCAGGGTTTTCTGATAAATCCCAACCTTCAATCATTGCAGCAGTCCACCCATTTAAAGCAGAACAGATCAAACTTGTTACTAAATATTTCAATTTCAAAATATAAAAAAATATATAAAAAAAACTAGAGTTTAATAGTTCAAGAGTTTACAAAGACCTAAAATCATCAGTTTCTATGTTGTTTGAAAGAAGAATATTTACATATTCTATACATCCACCAAAACAAATTGTTTGTTGCTGGTGATTATTTTTCTTCATAATTAATTAAATTGTTGATTTCCTCCCATTATTTCTTAAGAAAGGAAATTTTAAAGTTTAAAGTTTAATAAACAGGCGTCTACCTACCTTATTATCAATTAATTTATTATGAAAATTATTTTCCTAGTAAAATAGTTGGATCCAGTGAAACACATCTTAATATAATTCCAAGGGCATGTACTCCTTTGCAGTTTTTTAGTTAATTTTATTAGAGGGGAAACCTTTCCTGGAACTAGAAATATCTTTACTATATGGCAAAAACATTGTTGGTCCAGCAGTTCGCACTTAAGCTAAATTAAGCTTAATTTTATTCTTATACTTATAACATATGAAGTACTGTTTAGGTAATTCTCCTGTTTTAGAGTTTATAGTCGGGGAGTCAATTGGTTACTTTAGTTAATTATAGAAGCTACGCCCCTAGAAGCCTCTAGGGGCACTGGTAGGAGGGGGAAAAGTCGACCTCATCCAATTTTAAATTTGAGTTTCAAAAGAGTTAAAAAATATTTTTTTTTAGGGAAGGAGGGTGAAAACACCCTCTCCAAAAATAGTTCAAAACCTTCCAAGGATTTATAAGAAGCATCACAGTAAAGGAAAACAATATCGGTTCAGCAGTTAGCGAGATCCTTTGGAACAGACAAAAAACGCTTATTACTTTATAAAATAGGATTTATAAAGAAAAATTAAAGGGGAATTATCATCCAGGACAATTTCTCTTAGGAAAGTAAAGGCAAAGTTACCCAAAATATTTATAAACCTTCCTTAAAGCTTCACTATCAGATGCAAGCAGAAAGGGTCAAAACTCTCCATAAACCTTACACACATCAAGGTTTACATCCCCCTGGCGAAGTTCACGCCACTGTTCAATAAAATGGAGAACCAAATCGGTTTAATATCTAGATAGCGGTTACTTTATTTAGGGATTGATCTTAAAAAAACTGTTCCTGCTCCCCAGAAGACCACTGTACTACGGAATCCAAATTTTTGGAGGACAGGGTACGCCATGGGCAAACTAAATTAGTAGGATAAATTTTATGTTAACATATATGTACTCTATTCAAAGATTGTACTGAAAAAAAGCTAAAAATCACACCAAGACTTTAATTTAGTGGTAATAAACTAGCCTTACTTTTCAACCAATAATGTTAATATACTTAATTAAAAATTGTATTTTTTGGAAAGAGGGTTTACTACAAAAATTTATCTGTCATTCTTTAATCCCTTTAATCCCTGAATTTTGTGTGCTTGTGAAATAAATTAACATAAGATTGAAAAATGATTACTTAAATTACTTTATATTTTAGTTTAAAGATTTTTTCTGAGATAGCATTTTTCTAGTGGCGATACTAAGGAACTATATGAGGCTACATTATTAAGGAGAACCAAATCGGTTCAGTGGTTAGCGAGATCATTAAGTACTTACACAGATCCTGTTACTTTATAATAAGTACTAGCTGCTACGCCCCTAGCATCTAGAGGCTCTATGTTTGAAGTTATATGGAAGGGCAGAAAAATAGCTTTAAATCATAACCAGGCTTTTTTATAAAACGTAAAATATACTAAAACCATCCCGGGACTTATATGAAGATTCCCTGTAAAGGAGAACCATATCGGTTTAGCGGTTAGTGAGATCCTTCGCTACAGACAAAAAAAAGCTTATTACTTTATATAATGAGTATATCTGCAAAGATTTACCTGACCATACCAGAAATAATCTGAATATTTGGAATCCAGGCGACAGCTGCGTCTGACCAACCAAATCCAGTTTTAGCAGACTGTGCCAGAGGTCCCCAGGTATTGAAGACACATGCCTTTAAAAATGAGAATTTTACAGATCAGGGAGAGTTAAGGGCGCCTCAAAAAAAAAGGAAAATGGTCATTAATGAGACAAAACATAATGTAACTTTCTAGTAACTTTTATTTATAACTATGCTGTTAATGTCATAAATATTTTTAATCTCTATCTGGAAATTAATTAAACCATTATCAATAGAAAATTTTTTTTTCTCTCATATAAATGTTTTATGGGCGTCTATGCATCGCTATATTTCCCCAATATAAGTCACATAGAGGATTACAGACAGACCGACGGACCAGGTGACTCTTTGATTAAACGCCAATAAGCCAGCAGAATGTTAGGGGGAGAGAGTCGCTCAAAAAATCAGCATGTGACGTCATAAAAATGAGGAATTATCCATCTCTTTTCCACTCCTCCTCTAATCGTTCCTCATTTTTTGAGCGACTTTCTCCCCTCGTAGCAGAATCATCAAAAAATTCATTTTGTAAAAAGTCGATCCTTTCTCATTTGGAACTCCAAATGGATGTAAAACAAACAAAGGAGATATAGATTAGCTTCGCTACAAATAAATGAGTAACTTCATTCCTCATAATACCATTTTAATCTATATTAAACTTTTACGAATGGATATAGGATATTCAAGGATATATTGACAGGGAAAAATTTATCGTCAATTTTAGTTGCTAATATGGACCTCTTTTATTAGTATGTTCGTTCATCTAATAGGAAGGGAGAGGATTGGGTAAAGGGATTGGATTTTGGTATCGTTATTTTAGCCAGCTACGAGCATCACTTTCTCAGAATACATGAAAATCTGATGCAACATCCAAGTAATAATATATCGAATGTTTGAAGTTAAAAGCTTACCTCTGAAGCCGCAAAAATAGAGTAAATGCCTAAGATATACCATCGCACCCCATAACTTTTATACTCAACGCTCACACTTAAAAAATAATATTTTTATTAAGCAATTATGAAATAAAACAATGAATCCCTACCAACTTTTCTTTGGACGGGCACTGTGACTTTACATATTGTTTCCAGTTTCGATGTGGGCAAAAAAAATAGCAGTTTCGGCTTTAGATTGTCATGTAGCTGGTATAAAATTGCAAATTGTACTGTGTTTGTTTGTAAAACGAAGGTCTATCAAGATATGAAAATATATTTCTTCCATTAATGTTGCTTTAAGATATATTAATGTCTATTTTGATTTGCAATTATGTTCTAGATTTCCTTCAAAACCTCTCTTAATAACGACACTGATAATTATTACATGACTTTTACTTACTAAGCAATAATTAACATGATTTATAAAAGATTAGCTTTTAATGAATGTAACATAGTACCTTTTTTCCATAATTACTCTTAAATTCTAATTATTTATCAATCTGTAAACTTAAGATCCGAATTTCATATACCAGTCATTTTATGTTCATCTGAAAAAAGCACAAAAACAAGGGCAATACTGTTCATAAGTAGCACAGCAGGCAGAAGCACACAAACCTGCAAAAACACTCATTTACACATTATTCTGTCATTTATATAAATTTTTAAAGCGTAGCTTTTTACACTTGTGTAGGTTCTTTTTTTGTGTAAAGTAAATCTTTTATCGTTGATAAAGGCATGTAATAATTGGAATATAGCTTTCATACTTTAAATGGTGATTCCTGATACAGTTAGTTTTGAAAGGATGATTTCTAGGACAATCAGGCAATATTTAACAAGTTTAGCTTTCCTATGATCAAGTTTGCTAACCTTGTTAAGCTTTGGTTGTTCTAATTCCTGTTTTATAAAGATATTTTATTTGGTACAAAAAACTTTTATTTACTAAATTTGATCCTATTTAAAGTTGACTAACTCACATTCACTTTTTGAGAATCCACCTCTAAAATGTACTTTGAATTCACTAATTAATAGTTAGAACAGTTTTGATAAAAAGAACTAATCAGCAATTATAAGCTATTAATTTACTTATTATTTCAACCACAAAACTCTTATCTAAACAAATAAAGAGGTTAACTAGGGTTGGTGAAAATATACTATTAAAAAAATTGCTTATCAGGGTTCAATCTCAAGGTCCGAGGCTTTTTTAAAAAAAATCTATGATGTAAATATTAAAGACAGATTTCCACGGATATTAGAACTAAAAATCAATAAGATTAAAACCAGTATTGGAAGCCCCGAGGGGTTGAAGGCCCATGCTAACAAAACTGGTAATAATCTTTTGGTTTTTATTTTAGTTTACGAGAAAAATTTCTGTAATACGATGCTATACATGATTTTAAAGTATTGCTGAGAACCGGTTCTAATCCAGCCAGCGGATGTTAATCGGTTTTGAAGCCATACTGTAAAACTCATTTTTCATCTGTGCACTCTATAGAATGCAAATCTATTCAAAACTTTGATTTGTCTGTATCTTTGGAAAATTCATCCCTTGAATTGGTCCCTGATGGTCCCTAATTACGCAATTCTTATTTTAAATGCGTCAATTTTGCGTCTAAAGATAGCCAGAGTTTCAGCATTATTTTCGCCAACAAATGAAATAAAAAGTAAAATTTTTTTATGATAAAATGAGAAAAGAATACGTAAAAATAAATAAATAGCAAAACAAATACAAAATTTCGTGAATAAAACTAGATTAGATCATTTTTTATGCCTTATAAAATGCGCATTTCTCATGAAAATTGTAATGAAATTGTACTTTGAGTAAATTATTTACAAAATTCCCGCGTCTATAAGTACACAGAGTCCCTGTGATTGATATTAATCGGTTTCCAACCCGTACAGGTATATATTTTTTTCTGCATAAATAATCCTTTTTGAAAAATGATTTTCAAATCAAATTAAATTCTTGACAAGCCTAACCTTTCAATTATAAGTACTATTTAAGTTAAAGAAAGTACCACCGGACAGATATATATTTATTCTATTTCTGATTGATAATCTGTAAATCAAGAAATACCTTGTATGACAACATCTATAAAAGCTAAACACTCAAATGAGACACTTGAACAACGAACACTTGTAGAATTTAATAAGTATGTTTTAAATCGGCCTACAAACCTTTCTGGTAACTATTGGAACTTTAGACTAATATGCTTTTTAAGGACAGACAAGCCTACACTTTTCTTACGTGTTTAAATACATGATTTACAATGAATTTTAAAAAAGTATGGTGTTTAATTTTCAAGAAACATTTGACTATCATTTTTTTAACAGTTGTTTTAGAGTATTTATATCTATCCAAGAAAATTTTAAGAAAATCCTAAAGTTTGTTATAAATATGTGGTTTAATTAGTACAGTGTTGTCTAAGATATTGTACTGACAAAGAAAAATAAATTAGTTAATTTACAAACATTCAAAAGTTGGTGGACATCAGTGGATAAATGATTAATTAAGCGGCTGTTCTACTATTGACAAATATAAATATTCATTACATTATATCATATTTAGTAGTTCTCTGAGTAGCTTTGGGTTCGAGCCTCAGCCAAAATCTCTTTTTTTCTTTTTACTATAGACAATAAATTCTTATTTATACTCGCCGTCTGATTTTTGTGTTATTTGCATGAATAAATTGTATTTATTAGTATGAAATGATTTTACTATATCTATAATACAAAGTAGAACGATGTCTGTCTGTCTGTCTGTTTGTTTGTCTGGTTGTTTGTCTGTTTGTCTGTTTGTTTGTAGCGAAGGATCTCGCTAACCGCTAAACCGATCGGGTTCTCTTTTACAGGGTAGCTTCTCATAGGTCCCAGGAAGGTTTATAACTATTTTTTGGGGGGTGGGACACCCACAACCCCTCCAAAAACTGAAACCCCCCCCCCTATTTTTTCTTTTTAAAATTAAAATTAAAATAGTGGGATCGACTAACCCCCCCCCCCAAATTTTTTTTTTTTTTTTAAATCTAAAATACGAAAAATTTGTTTGATCAAACCTCTTAGAGGCTAGGGGCGAAGCCGCTAGTCTAAATTACAAAATAGAACGATGTCTGTTTGTCCGTCTGTCCATCCGTCCCTTAAGATCTCGGTAAACACTGAACCGATCGGATTCTAATCTTCATGGAATACACCTACTCGTCCTGTGATGGTTTTAGGCTTAAAAGAGAAGGCATGAGTCCTGTCATTTGTACTCTAATACTTATTTTTATACCTGGATCTGTAACTATTCTAGGAAATATCAGGGGTGGAGGTATGAGTCCTGCCATTTGAACACCAATATTTATTATTATTATTATACCTGGATCTGTAACTATCCTGGGAAATATCAGGGATGAAGGTATGAGTCCTACCATTTGTACCCCAATACCTATTATTATTATTATTATATCTGGATCTGTAACTATCCTGGGAAATATCAGGGATGAAGGTATGAGTCCTGCCATTTGTACTCCAATATTTATTATTATTATTATTATACCTGGATCTGTAACTATCCTGGGAAATATCAGGGATGGAGGTATGAGTCCTGCCATTTGTACTCCAATGCTGATTCCTGTGGCAGTTGTTCTCTCTCCAGCTGGAAACCATCTTGAAATTAAGGTTGCTTTTTTATTCAATTTGTAATAGATTGGAAAACAAAAAAGTTAATTTTGATGTCGATTTTGACAAAATAAAGCAATGTATATAACAAACATACCTAGCAGACAACGTAGTTAATGTCCCTGAAACAACAAATGAATTAAAAATTTAATAATCTACATAGAAATATATACTAGATTGTAAAAGTTAATTATTAAAAGAACTGGCTACCAAAAAAATAAACTTTTTTGCAATAATTTTGATTACATAAAAAGAAGAAATGTATATTTGCAAATTTTGAAGGAAACTATCACTCCAGGGTTTACTGATAAAACCTCACCTTCAATCATCGCAGCAGTCCAACCATTTAAAGCAGAGCAGATTAAACTTGTTACTTAATATTTCAATTTCAAAATATAAAATAGTTTGATAGTTCAAGAGTGTACAAAGACCTAAAATCATCAGTTTCTATGTTTTTTGAAAGAATAATATTCACATATTCTATACATCCACCAAAACAAATTGTTTGTTCCTGGTGATTATTTTTCTTCATAATTAATTCAATTGTTGATTTCCTCATATTATTTCTTAAGTAAGGAAATTTCAAAATCTAAAGTTTAATAAACAGGCGTCTACCTACCTTATTATCAATTAATTTATTATGAAAATTGTTTTCCTAGTAAAATAGTTGGATCCAGTGAAACACATCTTAATATAATTCCAAGGGCATGTACTCCTTATCAGTTTTTTAGTTAATTTTAGTAGTTCCTTGGAACTAGAAACATCTTTACTGTAAAGCAAAAACATTGTCATTCCAGCAGTTAGCAGTTTAGCTACAGAGACACAGAAAGACATCATGTTACTTTTATTGTTACTAGCGGCTCCGCCCCTGGCATCTAGGAGTTCTATATTTGAAGGGCAGAAAAATAGCCTAAAACCATACCCAGGCTTACTTATAAAAAAATAGAATAGCCTAGAACCAAATATGGACCAATAAGAAGCTTCACTGTAAAGGAGAACCATATTGGTTCAGCAGTTAGCGAGATCCTTCGCTACAGACAAAAAAAGCTTACTACTTTATATAATAGGATACATATAATAAACAGGGGTAGCCAGTCTAACCAACAATTCTACAAAAATCACGAAACCTTATTGATTATCTGGTGGTAATTTTTGTTTTGTCATGTAAGTGAAGATGGGTTGGAAAGAAGGGGAGGAAAAGTTGAAGTGGGTTGTGGGGAAATTTTCCTTTAGAGTTGTTTGTCAGACTACATTCCCTTTTCACTGATAACAAATGAAGTACTGTTCATGTAATTCTCCTGTTTTAGAGTTTATAGTCGGGGAGTCAGTTGGTTACTGTAGTTGATTATTTATAAAAAAAAATCAAAGGGGAATTATCTTTCAGGACAATTTCTCTTGAATGGAAGGATGTATAACTTACCCAAATTGAAGCTTCACTATCAGTTGTATACAGAAAGGGTAAACACTTAAATTTGGAAGAGCTGTTATCCCCATTTTTTACCCCATCCAGGTTTTCACCCCCCTGGTGAAGTTCACGCCACTGTTCAATAAAATGGAGAACCATATCGGTATAATATCTAGATATAGCGGTTACTTTATTTAGGGATTGATCTTAAAAAAACTGTTCCTGCTCCCCAGAAGACCACTGTACTACGGAATCCAAATTTTTGTAGGACAGGATACGCCATGGGCAAACTAAAATAGTAGGATAATATTTATGTTAACATATAATGTACTAACGTCAATTCAAAGTGATAGTGGTTTCTCCCCTAGCATCTGTATGAGACTCTCTATTCAAAGATTGGACAGAAAAAAAGCTAAAAATCACACCAAGACTTTAATTTTGTGGTATTAAACTAGCCTTACTTTTCAACGAATAATGTTAATATATGTGCTTATTTAAAAATTGTATTTTTTGGAAAGAGGGTTTACAACAATTTATCTGTCATTGTGTGATTGTGAAATAAAATTAACATAAGATTGAAAAATGATTACTTAAATTACTTTATATTTTAGTTTAAAGATTTTTTCTGAGATATCTAATTACAGAAATAATTGGTTTATGTTTCGCTCAAGTCTCTTTTTCGGGAAGGGTAATTTTTTTCTAGGGGTGATTTCTCATGATAGGGTGGTGGAACCCTCCCCGAAAATAGTTATTAACCTTCCCGGGACTTATGAGAAGGAGAACCCGATCAGTTTAGCGACACAATACAATCTGTCCCGATTTTGTATTACTTTTGAGGAACATGATTGCAGTTACGTCATATTTTTCTTTCCCGAAAAAGGGAAGGGGGGAAGAAAATCTCTTCAAAAGAGATGGGGAAAACCCCCTTTTCTCCCATCTCTTTTTTCTTCCCCCTTCCCTTTTTTTCTTCCTCCTTCCCTTTTTCGGGAAAGAAAAATATGACGTAACTGAATCATGTTCCTCAAAATTAATACAAAATCGGGACAGATTGTATTGTGTCCGGTTTAGCGGTAAGCGAGATCCTTCGGTACAAACACACAGACATCCTGTTACTTTAGTATACGGATATCTGCAAAGACTTACCTGACCATACCAGAAATAATCTGAATATTTGGAATCCAGGCCACAGCTGCGTCTGACCAACCAAATCCAGTTTTAGCAGACTGTGCCAGTGGTCCCCAGGTATTAAACACACATGCCTTTAAAATAGTAAAATATACAGATCAGAGAGTAAAAGGGCGCCTCAAATAAGGTAAAAACGGTCATTACTGACACAAAATGAACTGTAACTGTACTTCTCAGTAATTTTTCTATATATATTATACATGACTATGTTGTTATTGTCTAAAATTGTATGGAATGCATTTATGAAAATCTAAACCATAATAAAAATTAAATAAGCTATTTTTTCATATTAAATGATTAGGGGTTGCTTACATGCTTATCTGCCATCTGGATGGGGGTATCGTTCTTTTAGCCAGCTACAACTTTCTCACAATGCATGAAAATCTGGCGCAACATCCAAGTAATAATATATCGAATGATTGAAGTTAAAAGCTTACCTCTGAAGCTGCAAAAATAGAGTAGATTCCTAAGATATACCATCGCACCCCATAACTTTTATACTCAACACTCACACTAAAAAATTAATATTTTTATTAAGCAATTATGAAATAAAACAATGAATCTCTACCAAATTTTCTTTAGACGGGCACTGAGACTTTACATATTGTTTCCAGTTTCGATGTTGGCTAAAAAAAAATAGCAGTTTCGGCTGTAGATTGTCATGTAGCTGGTATAAAATTGCAAATTGTACTGCGTTTGTTTGTAAAACCAAGGTCTATCAAGATATGAAAATATATTTCTTTCGTTAATGTTGCTTTAAGATATATAAATGTCTATTTTGATTTACAATTATGTTCTAGATTTCCTTCAAAACCTCTCTTAATAACGACACTGATAATTATTACATGACTTTTACTTACTAAGCAATAATTATAAAAGATTATAAAAGATTAGCTTTCAATGAATGTAACATAGTACCTTTTTTCCATAATTACTCCTAAATACTAATAATTTATCAATCTGTAAACTTAAGATTTTAATTTCATACATTAGTCATTTTATATTCATCTGAAAAAAAGCACAAAAAAACAAGGGCAATACTGTTCATAAGTAGCACAGCAGACAGAAACACACAAACCTGCACAAACATACCTGTCTACACTCATTTACACATTATTTTGTCATTAAAATATATTTTTTTAAAGCGTAGGTTTTTACACTTGTGTAGGTTCTTTTTTTGTGTAAAGTAAATCTCTTATCGTTGATAAAGGCCTGTAATAATTGCAATATAGCTTTCAAACTTTAAATTATGATTCCTGATACAGTTTTTTTTGAAAGGATGATTTCTAGGACAATATTCCTGTTTAATAAAGATATTTTGTTTGGTACAAAAAAATTTTATTTACAAAATTTGATCCTATTAAAAAATAACTGATTTTTATTCACTTTTCAAGAATCCTCCTCTAAAATGTACTTTGAATTCACTAATTAATAGTTAGAACAGTTTTGATAAAAAGAACTAATCAGCAATTATAAGCTATTAATTTACTTATTATTTCAACCACAAAACTCTTATCTAAACAAATAAAGAGGTTAACTAGGGTTGGTGAAAATATACTATTAAAAAAATTGCTTATCAAGATTCAATCTCAAGGTCCCAGGTTTTTTTTTTAAATCTTTGATATAAATTTATCGGATCGTATTAAAGACAGATTTCCACGGATATTAGAACTAAAAATCAATAAGATTAAAACCAGTATTAGTAGCCCCGAGGGGTTGAAGGCCCAAGCTAACAAAACTGGTAATAATCTTTTGATTTTTAATTTAGTTTACGATAAAAATTGTCTGTAATACGATGCTATACATGATTTTAAAGTATTGCTGAGAACCGGTTCTAATCCAGCGGATGTTAATCGGTTTTGAAGCAATACTGTAAAAATCATTTTTCATATGTGCACTCTATAGAATGCAAATCTACTCAAAACTTCGATTTGTCTGTATCTTTGGAAAATTCATTCCTTGAATCGTCCCTTATTACGCAATTCTTATTTTAAGTGCGTCAAATACCTTAAGCATTACTTTCGCCAACAAATGAAATAAAAAGTAAAATTTTTTATGATAAAATGAGAATACGTAAAAATAATAAATTGCAAAAAAATAAAAAATTTCATTGAATATAAGTAGATTAGAGCATTTTTTATGCCTTATAAAATGCGTATTTCTTATGAAAATTGTAACGAAATTGTACTTTGATCCCGCGTCTATAAGTAAACAGAGTCCCTGCGATTGATATTAATCGGTTTCCAAGCCGTACAGGTATATTTTTTTTCTGCATAAATAATCCTTTTGAAAGAATGATTTTCAAATCAAATTCAATTCTTGACAAGCCTAACCTTTCAATTATAAGTACTATATAAGTTAAAGAAAGTAACTACACAGGACAGATATATATTTATTCTGAATAATAATCTGTAAATCAAGAAAATACCTTGTATGCCAACATCCATAAAAGCTAAGCACTCAAATGAGACACTTGAACAACGAACACTTGTAGAATTTAATAAGTATGTTTTAAATCGGCCTACAAACCTTTCTAGTAACTATAGCACTTTTAGATTGATATGCTTTTTAAGGACAGACAAGCTTACACTTTTCTTACATGTTTAAATACATGATTTACAATGAATTTTTAAAAAGTATGGTGTTTAATTTTCAAGAAACATGTGACTGTCATTTTTTAACAGTTGTTTTAGAGAATTTATATCTATCCAAGAAAATTTTAAGAAAATCCTAAAGTTTGTTATAAATATGTGGTTTAATTAGTTCAGTGTTGTCTAAGATATTGTACTGACAAAGAAAAATAAATTAGTTAATTTACAAACATTCAAAAGTTGGTGGACATCAGTGGATTAATGATTAGTTGAGCGGCTGTTTTACTATTAACAATTAAAAATATTCATTACATTATGTCATATTTAGTAGTTCTCTGAGTAGCTTTAGGTTCGATCCTCAGCCAAAATCTCTTCTTTTCTCTTTACTAGACAATAAATTCTTATATATACTCGCCGTCTGATTTTTTTGTTATTTGCATGAATAAATTGTATTTATTTATATGAAATGATTTTACTATATCTAAAACTAGCGGCTACGCCCCTAGAGGCCTCTAGGAGCACTTAAGGAGGGGGGAGTCGAATTTGATAACCCAATTTCTTATTTTAGATTCTAAAAGAAAAATTAAAAAAATATTTTGGGGGTTGAAACCGCCCCCCCCCCCATCATTTTTAATTTTAGTTAAAAAACGTTTTTTTTTGGGGGGGGGGGTTTAAATTTTAATTTCTTTTAAAAACTAAAATTAAAATAGTGGGGTCGACTAACCCCCCCCCCAGCATTTTTTTTAAAATTTTTTAAAAATCTAAAAAACGAAAAATTAGTTTAATCAAACCTCTTGGGGCAAAGCCCATAGAGGCTAGGGGCGAAGCCGCTAGTATACTTATATATCTATAATAATACAAAGTAGAACGATGTCTGTCTGTCTCTTTGTTTGTTTGTTTGTCTGTTTGTTTGTAGCAAAGGATCTCGCTAACCGATGAACCGACCAGGTTGCTTCTTATAGGTCCCGGGAAGGTTTATAACTATTTTCTTGGGGATGGGACACCCTGAAACCCCCCCAAAAATGAAAAATATCTCCCCTCCTAAATTTTCTTTTCTTTTTATAACTAAAATTAAAATAGTGGGGTCGACTAATACCCCCAACAACAAAAAAATTAAAGGGGCAAAGCTGCTAATATTATAGAAAATAGTTAAATTACTTTTCCACTAATCATAATGAATTCAAAGGTAGAAGTTTTGGTAATTAGCTTCATTTCATTTCTGAACGTAGTTTTCACGTACATCATGTACATGAACGGAATATCCCATATTAAAAAGTTGTTTCCGTGATTTCTCTCGAAGGGCAAAGTTGAGCCTTGCACTCCTTTTTTGTAAATTATAAATAAAAGGGGTTTATCGTGCCAGGTTAGGAGATGTTGCATTGGGTAAATGGAAGCCCTGCAGTGTTAGTGCACTGCAAGAAAAGGCACAGAAAAGAAACTACCGCATTTCACTTTTTAAAAACAAAAATTAGGGTCTAAAAAAGTATAATAATTTTTTTTTAGGGCGATTTTGATGTTGTAAAAATAAGATGGTACATTCTATTAATCTATTCTATCTATGCTAGCTTTCAGGTAATGAAGATCCAATGGTGTTGCCATATATTTAGGTCTATATTATGTTTATAAAAAATCAAGAATTATATTTGAAATCCTAAATCAACAAAAATAGTCTTAAATTCATTTAAAGGGTGGTATTATCTTCCCAAAAAATAGTTATAAACCTTCCCAGGTCATATAAGAAGCTACATTGTAAAGAAAAACCATATCGGTTCAGCTGTTAGCGAGAACACCTGGTACAGACAGACAAACATCCTGTTACTTACTTATGAGGATAACAAAGTAATTAATGATTGTGATATGATATTTTGATTAGGCGTGCATATTTAACACCTGGGGGCCGATAGCACAGTCCTTGAAAACAGGATTCAACTGGACAGATGAAGATATTGCTTGGATGGGCAATGTGAAGGTTATAATCACTAGTGGCTTTGCTTTAGGGACTTAACCCCAAGAGATAATTGAGAGTCCCCCTTAAAAAAATAATCGTTTTTAAATCCATAGCGATAAAAAAATTATTGTAATAAATTAGCTCTCAGGCAAAATCAAACCCAGGATAAAACTTTTTTTACAATTTACAAAAGTTAACACCGCCATGA
The DNA here is from genome assembly GCF_053477335.1 of Acartia tonsa. Taxonomy (NCBI): domain Eukaryota; kingdom Metazoa; phylum Arthropoda; class Copepoda; order Calanoida; family Acartiidae; genus Acartia; species Acartia tonsa. The sequence goes on from NC_137265.1 coordinate 17,845,767, forward strand.
GGTCTGGTGGGGGTTCCCATAGTGTTATTAAATTCTTTTTGGGGGGTTTGTTTATTTATTTTGTAATTTGAAAGTTTGATTTAACAGAATCTTCAAATTAGTTTAATAATAAAGATTGTGACTCCTAACATTCTAACAGTTGACGAAATATCTAGCTACTTAAGTCCATGGCTTTGTTTAAAACTAGGTGAAAACCATCAATAGCTAGTTTTTAGAAGTTTGTTGCTGTTCTTAGATAGTAGCTGGAGGCTTAACAGTACCTGTGACATATCCAATTGTACAAAAGCTTGGACTACGTAATACCGTTGTCTGGAGTGGAGTTGCCAGGTAAATCAAACTTCTGGATACTCGATAATTCTCTATCCTACAAGAACTATTTGTAGACTTAGTAACCATATACTGATAATGTAATATAATTAAAATTATTACCATGTGGATATGGTTCGAAAAAGAAACAGTTGTCTCTCTAAATTCCTGGATTACTGGACCTGACATTAATGATTATACTGCAATTCACAAAATTGATTAACGAGGTAAAGACTTACAAAAACCTAGCAACTAATTAATAATAATATTTTTTTGTAATTAGTTTATCTGTGAGTACAGCTCTTCGTTGTGTGTCTATGGATGCTGAAATACTCAAGATTACTGCTTTCATATGCGCAGCTTGTAATGGATGGACCAGTATTATGATTGAAGGTATACTATGCTATATAAGCAAGAAATAAGTCACTGTCTGTGTGCTGATACTAGTATAGGTTACTCAATGATAAAGCTTTGATGTATGCATATTGTTAAGTTTAGAAAGTTTACATTGTGTAGGATATTTTCAATGTAGAAATGATTAAGAATGAATCATACAGTAAAAAAAAAGATTTATAAACATTCCAAAAATCAGGAACTCTGACACTGTTGGTGGTAACCTGGTTTCCAGCTGGAGAAAGAACTACAGCTACAGGTATGTTGATTAGGATTAATGTAACTATTTGTTTTATTCATATCAAAACCTTAGTTAAAAATCTATTAGGATTTTAGCCTTTATTGATATATTTTCAATATTTTTCCATAAATAGATAAGTTTCAAAGATCTGATTCCAATTTGTTTATTTAGGAATTATAGTAGCAACTCAGATGTTAGGACTTGTGCCTCCCTCCATCTTGTTTCCAATTCTTGTAGACGATCCAGGTTAAAGTTTTACATTTCAATATTTTTTCCAATCTATTAAAAGATGCATGTATGGTACTATTAACTATCCTGTTCAGAATTCCCATACTAGATATAGGTACAAAACCTTAATTCATAATTAAATTCTGGTAAAAGGTCTGGCTATGACTCTCCACTAATACTGTTCCAAAGTAAGTTAAGAGATCCAGGTATAGTAACTCCAACCATCAAGTTACCGATTCTGGCAAAAGACATTCAGGTAACAGAAAGAACAAAAGTTGGGTATACAGGGTGATCAATGACATGTCTCTCATCAATTTGGCAATGTATAGCATATCAACAAAGCAAATAAGAATTCAACTCACCTGACATAAGTCATTTCATGATTTAACATTTTCTATTAATTAAAAATATTTTAGGCAAAACAACATCACAGTTAATCAATGATAATTCTTTGGCTGACACTATTCAGGAAACTAAACTTGATCGATATTTTTTTGGGTTGACTTTTTTTAAAGTAATCAAGAACGACATTTGTAAGTGATGAACTTAATTGAATTAATCGAGAAAATAAAAAAAATAACAAAAAGTTTTATTATTGGTTAGAGTCAAGTCTCCTATATATTGTATGTGGAAGCTGCTATAGGAATGAATACATAAATGTAAATGTATGAATAGATGAGCAGTAGGGTGTGTGTATGTCTGTGAATTCATGGTCTCCTTATTTTTTTTTCTTCAATAATTGGAACAATATAACTTTAATTTATAGAAAAGTTTTGCATTGGTTCATCAAGTGTTATACTGCCAACGCAATGTGTCCATTACTTTAAAAAAAAAAAAAATATTCTTAAGAAGAATGAAGAATACATATTATAAATTTTGATACACCATTTAATTGTTGGGTTCAATTGTAGGAAAAACAGATTTTATCATTTTATCTTTGATGGTTTAATGAATATACCCGAAATTAACACCTGAATAAAATTGAAAAAAAACATGTATTTATTTTTCATTATGAACAGGAATTTTAATTTTTGTTTGTGTACTATTGTATTTTCCAAATAATCCTCCAAATCCACCATCACATACAGCTCAGGTTATAAAATTATAAAAATTTTGTATGGCAATTTTAACCCTTAACGGTCGGGGGGGGGGGGGGAGCGTTGAACGGCCCCCCATCCGGTTTTTTCTATCTCATTTTCTGTGTGTGAAAGATAAAGAGCCCAAACAGGGATAAGGGATAGGAAACCTGGCCATAAATTAGGTCTCGGCCTGGTTTTGAAAGGGATCATGCAACTTTTACCATTTGCCTAATTTAATGACCTTACTGGCGGACGGCTCATATTGGCTACCGCTCTAAACCAATAGTGTTCTGTGATTTGGGCTTGTTTTGTATCAACCAATCACCAATTGGCGGAGCCAATTGGTGATTGGTTGATACAAAACAAGCCCAAATCACAGATGGCGGAAATTTTACAAGCAGACAATTCTAGAAAAAATAATGATTTCGTCTGCTACGAAAAAATAAATATAAATGGTGTTAGATCACATTAGTTTAATTATTAAATCTGCTTAGAGTTAAATATTAAAAAAGGGCCACATAGAAAAAACAAAAATAACGGGATTATTTTTTTGGAAAGAAGGTAGCTACGAATTTTCATTTGGTAGTTTATAAATTAGATGTTGTATTTTGAATTTTAAAAATTTAGTACGGAGTTGATACAACACCTTCACCCTAATTTTTGTACAATACAACACAGTACAGATATATCATTACATTATATCCAGTATAGTATCCAAAGAACTTGATAGAATGTTACCCAAGTGCATATTTATTTATTTATTTTGAATTTTAATTAGCAATGAAATTTTCAAATAAAATTTTTACTCATTAATAAAAATGCAAATAATACAAACTAAAATCTGTCTGAGGGAAACCCAACGATAGCTTTCTGACAGTTTAAATTACCAAAGTAAAAGATAAAAAATTTTGGGAGAGAAAAAACTTCATTTTAACAAAAGCCATTAATATATAGGTTTATAAAAAGTTATGTTTTTTACTTTAAACTAGCTACCTGAATTTGATTCTATACTTTATCTACACACACACACACAGCTTTTTCATTAGCATTTTATACGAACCACTGCGCTATCCCAAAACTGGTTTATTAGGCTAGAAATAGGCCTAGGCTTGAAATAGGCCTGAAATAATATTTTCCTACGTTTCCCATCCCTTATCCCTGAGCCCAAACTTCTTATATTTTTAAGTGTGGGTATGAGACATAACTGAGAGTTGAAATTTTTTGAATATCTCCATCCTGGCGGGCACAGGATGCCAGCAAACCTGGCAGGGTCATCCAGGTAAAGAGCAAAAATATTTTTTTTGACTTAAACAAAGCATTTTATCTTACCAAAATACTAAAATTTCCTCTAGTAGTACATCCTCATATTAAATACAGGTTTTCAAGTCAATTTTAGGTTCCAGGTATAATCCTGCAGGTCCTGATCCTCCAGGTCTCCAGAAATCTTTAAAAGGTTTCTGTGGCCGCAATTTTTGGACCTAGAGACTTCAAATTTCAAACTTAAGCTTATCTTACATGTCTATATAATGTATTAAAATTTCATAAAGATCTGCCGCCAACTGCGGCGGCTGGCAGCTGCCAAGTACAGCTGTGGCCGCTGAAATTATATTTTGATATTCATCAAAATTCATTAAAAGTCCTTAAGGTTGTTAAGCAAACAAATAAGAAAGCGTTATCATGATACTTTAGGAATTAGTGTAATAAACAGCCCAATGTTTCCTAACTCCCTGTTTGACAGATAGATTAGATAAAAATGGCAAACATAATGAAGACGCTGAAGAGTCAGTTTGCTAATTATTAAACATTTTAAAGAAAAATATTAATTTACCTAATTATCTTTTGACAGACGTTAGGACTAACCCAATTTTAAGAACTGCGCTATTGAATTGATAATGAATGCATAAATCTGAATTAATTTTCTTTTCAGGCTGAAAGAAAAAAGATCTTACCAGGATTAAGATTGATATTCACAGATTGGGGAAATATGGCTTCAGGTTATTAACTTTAGATTAGTGTAGCTTCTCTAAAACAAGAGTTTTTTCAAGCAGATTTGCAATTAATCTCTATCTCTAAACAAACAAGGGTATAAATAAAATATCATTATAAGAGTAGTTTAATATGATACAAACATTTTACTCCTAGAAATCCTAATTTTTATATTATATAAACACATCTATCAATTGTAAATCTTTAACAGAAACAAAAAGACTTTCTTCATTAAAGAGAATCCAGTTTACAACTTTTTTGATACGTCGGTCAGTCAGTAATGCTCTGAAACAAATTGAATTAGTAAAGGGGAAAAGTGATTTACTCCTCTGTTTTAAGCAATGAACAACTCATCTATAAGTCATTATATAGGTCTGTCATTAATCACATTGCTATATCAAAATTTTTAAAAAGATATATGAGTTTTGCTGCATATGGATATTGTCATGCTTGTTAACTGAATTCATATAAATATATTAGTTAAAGCGTAGTTAAAATAAAAATCACGTCTTTCAATAGTTTTTTTTATAACTTTTTTCTTTTGTCTTAAATTCATATGAGATGAATATGCTTAATTAACAAACCTATGTAGGTCTTGCCTTTGCTTGTATAACAGTCCCCTTGATGTGGATAGCTGTAGTAAATCAAAACCTGGAACCTTTGGGACTTGATCAAGTAAATAGAGATTTTTTACTCATTGTTGTCATGAATAGACATTAGTTAGGAATGAATGTAAAACCAAGTAGTACAAAAGTAGGCTTTAAGCATAGTTGTTTTGAAAAAATATAATTCTACTAATTACAATATTCTAGGTTAAAACTGGGTATATAAGCACCTATATATTTGGAGTTTCCTATGTGTATAAATATTCTAGGTTGAGACTAGGTCCATAAGTACCTCTATGATTGGAGTCTCCTCTATGTTTAAATATTCTAGGTTGAGATTGGGTCTATAAGTACCTCTATGATTGGAGTCTCCTCGATGTATAAATATTCTAGGTTGAGAGTGGATATATATGTACCTCTATAATTGGAGTTTCCTATGTGTATAAATATTCTAGGTTGAGACTAGGTCTGTAAGTACCTCTATAATTGTAGTCTCCTCTATGTATAAATATTCTAGGTTGAGACTGGGTATATAAGCACATCTATAATTGGAGTCTCCTTCATGTTTAATCTTATAAACTCAAGATTGGCAGATATTTTCTATGGAAATCTCAAGCTTGTAATTTGTATGTCTTTACTAGCAAGGTAGTAATTTTTGTCCTGTTCCAATAAACATGCACAAGTACACTCGCATTAACGACCAGTACACATACAGGCATAAAGCCGTACATGCATATTACAGTGTCCCGTCCTAGAAAACTTTTGTTAAAATTTTGGCCCCCTCTACCTCTACAACCTCTACAAATTGTACAATTCTCAATAAACTCTAAAAAATTGTGTTTTTTTAGTCATTTCTAAGGCTAGGAACGAGATATTTTAAACGGACAAAGTTTCCTAATTCTCCTCCTCAAGGCCTCTCCTGGAATCACCATGAAGCCATAGTTCTGTTGCAAGGAATTTTTGACCTCCATGAGAGGGGCCTAAAAATTCAAAGTGCCTGTACCGTCGCAATTATTGCATTACAGAAAAATATTTTGAATGGGTCATTTTTTTTGCATAAATCGACCATATTTTGGCTGAGGGCCAAAATTTTAACAAAATTTTTCTAGGATGGGACACAGTGAGCACTACAATACAAGATGTCCTTAATTATACCTAAGGATCTCCTATTTATGTATGATAGTTTGCTGTTATTTTGTATTTGAAGTAAAGAACAGAATGTAAATGTTCTAAATGTAAAAATTTTACGTCTTAAGTTAGAGGCCTCTTGGGACGTAGCGTCTAGTACATACGGTACTACGTCAAACACTAGATACGTCAAACAGTAGATGCCACAAACGCTAGACAGACAAACAGAAGATGCGTCAAACGCTAGACAGACAAACAATAGATGCGTCAAACACTAGACTACGACAAACAGTAGAATTTTTAATTTCGCGACAAACAGTAGAATTTTTTAAGTGCGACAAACACTAGAAGCGACATACGCTAGAATTTAAACTTATAAAATATTCATAGATTTTTTTGGTTCATAATAAATTTATATTACTATAAATGCAGGCATCTAAAGGAATAAATAATGGCCGAAAAATCTATGTACATTTAAGTTATAAAGCATAAAATTAGTGGTTGAAACGTTTGAACAATGAACTTAATAAACAAACCAATCAAAATTCATTAAAATACCAATGTTTAGCCAGCGAATAAGAAACCAATCTTATAAATCTTTAAGAAATAGTGTATTAAACAGTCCATTGTCCCATCTTGCTCTGCTATCATTGTCCTTTCCCTGCAGAAAATGTGATATAGCGAATAAAAGGTGATTTTGAAATACAGTTAAAACTAAACCAGCATGTGACTTTTTATTTATAGTCCTTACCAGTTTTTAAATTAAAGATACATCAAATAAGGTTTATTAAACTAAGTTTTATATAATTAAAAAGATAAAAAAAATAGAAATTTAATTATAATAAATTGAAATTTAAATATAACTATTTTTAAATAACATGTTTATTTAACTACAGTTGCTTTGTTTAAACATCAAAGGGAGATAGATATAAATGGGTGGAGTAATATGTGACATTAGATATGAGCAATATTCTATGAGCAATAATTGTTTGACCATTTATGACTTCCTCTTACAACCCTTTTTCAACAGCGCAGCTATTAAGTAATACGGGTATATCAGTACATCTATAATTCTGAATATCCATCGCTTGACTGACACGTTTTTATTTAACCTATATAGGCCGTGGATTAGATCAAATAAATTTAATATATATAAAATTTAATATATATAATAATTTCAATTGTATTGAAATATTCATTTTGTACTTACACTATTTACTAAGTATATTTGCGATTACTTTTATTTAATGAAATCTTCCAATTTTTAACATTTACAAAACAGCCTGCTTTATTGCATCAAGATCAATGACAGATCTATATAGGAAATAAACGTCTATATATGAGCTCGAGTCTTCCAATGGTAAAGTGTTTAAAACTCATAGTGCTCCAATAATCCTCATTAAACTCTCATTGGCCAAAGCGTTAAGACCTTTATCCTATTTGTTTATGGAATGAATTAAGTTTTACACTTCATTTAGATATTTGAATTACATTGAAGTATTTAATCCTTATTTCATAAATAAAAAATATACGTTCATAATAGAGTAAATCTAAGAAAACTGTATTTTAAAAGAATTCGATTGTGGCGACACTTCCTTTGCACATTGGGGCAAATCAACCAAAAAGGGGATTTAATTATTTAGTAACCTTAAAATTCATCTCACAAAAATTTCATTTTATACTTTTTTTTGTAGGTAATTTAACAACAAACAAATTTGCTTTTATGTTTTTTTCTGTCATTTGAAAAGAACATGGAGATAAAGGTAATTTTATGAAGGTAGATAGAAAATTACCAGATTAACCCCTCCCGAAAATAGCCCCCCCTTACCCTATCCATCTATCTATCCATCAATCTATCCATCTATATATCCATATATCTATCCATCTATCTATCCATCTATCTATCCATATATCTATCCATATATCTATCCATCTGTCTATCCATCTATCTATCCATCTATCTATCCATCTATCTATCCATCTATCTATCTATCCATCTATCTATCCATCTATCTATCCATCTATCTATCCATCTATCTATCTATCCATCTATCTATCCATCTATCTATCCATCTATCTATCCATCTATCTATCCATCTATCTATCCATCTATCTATCTATCTATCCATCTATCTATCCATCTATATATCCATCTATCTATCCATCTATCTAACCATCTATCTATCCATCTATCTATCCATCTATCTATCCATCTATCTATCCATCTATCTATCCATCTATCTATCCATCTATCTATTCATCTATCTATCCATCTATCTATCCATCTATCTATCCATCTATCTATCCATCTATCTATCCATCTATCTATTCATCTATCTATCCATCTATCTATCCATCTATCTATCCATCTATCTATCCATCTATCTATCCATCTATCTATCCATCTATCTATCCATCAATCTATCCATCCATCTATCCATCTATCTATCCATCTATCTATCCATCTATCTATCTATCCATCTATCTATCCATCTCTCTAACCATCTATATATCGATCCATCTATCTATCCAACAACTATTCATCTCTTTATCCATCACCTATAAATTTATCCATCCATCAATCTATCCCTCTATCTATCCATCCATCTATCCATCTGTCTATCCATTTACTTATCCATCTATCTATCCATATATCTATTCATCTACCTATCCATCTATCTATCCATCTATCTATCCATCAACTATCTTGAATTTCGTGTTTAAAATGTCTAATTAGGGGTTTTGGTTATCAGAGCAATATGAGAATTTTGTAGTAGCGCAGCTACCCTATCACTAGCTTTTTGGGCCCTTTAAAGTGTAACTAGGTTAATTGTAGTCCGATTTTAGTGTTCAAAGTGTCAAATTTGGGGTCATGGAATTCATTTCAGTAGGAGGGGAGGGGATGGTGTAAATGGGGGTGGATGGGGATCCTTATTTTAGCAAGCTACAAGTTTCACTTTATTTTTATGTTTAATAAATCCATTATAAATGTGGGCATGATTAACATAAATTTTTATTAACTAATATCTATATTTATAATGATATTATGATTCTTGTTTACTGTTTATATGTACACTAGCGGCTTCGCCCCTAGCCTCTAGGGGATTTGCCCCAAGAGGTAATTAAACAAGGATGACAACATCCATGAAAGAAGCATAGCTCTGAAATGGAAGGACAAACAAAAATTAACACTTGTGAAGTGTCAGAACTGAATATTAATGCATGTCTATACAAAATTGTAATTAAAACTGATTAAATACATGTTACTGTTTAAGGACATACTGACGTTTTTAGGACTTGATTATAGAGATGCTTCGCTTATAACAATAGACGTTATTGAAATAGGAATCAGTATTCAAAAAATCAGATGAATAGGATATTTTTAACATTCAAAACCATTATTTGTTGTCAAAATAGTAAAAATCAGCTTATTATAAATGGATGTACGGACTTTCTGGTAACGATTATAGAGTTGCTGTGCTTTCTAAGTCGTACCTAACTGTTGTAGAAATCAGCATGAAAAGTTTGAGATCGATAGGACAATTCTAGCCTGTTTAAGTTAAGTAAAAGAGCTAACTGTACCAGACGTACGGACGGACCAACCCTAATTATAGAAATATGAAAAAATTTATGGGGATTTTTATTTTTGAAAAAGATCTTTAAACAACCACAGGACCAGTAGATATATTCCCTGAAAAGTAGAATTTAATCAGTTTATTGGTTAGCGAGATCTTAAGGGATGGGCGGACAGACAAACAGACATCAAGCTACTTTGTATTATATATTAACACCTAGGGATCTAAGGAACAAAACAATAACCGATTAATATGTACATCCCCAATATTGATACATAGTTAATAAATTATATTACAAAATTATTTGTCTGTAGATGACAATTAGTGGTTGAAAAGTAAAGGGAGGGGAATATTTTTTTTTTTTTTTGGGGGGGGGGGAGGAGGTTATTTTTATTGGAAGGGTCGAGTTATCCACCACAAAATTAGTTAAATACCTTCCATGAACATTTATGAAGCTTTACTGTAAAGAAGAACCATATTGGTTCAGTGGTTAGTGAAATTCTTTGCTACAAACAAAAAAAGGTTATTAATTTATATAATGGGATAAATTCTAGCGTTTGTCGTATCTATTGTTTGTCGCCTTTAGAAAAAATCTAGTGTTTGTCATATTCTAGCGTTTGTCGCATTCTAGCGTTTGTCGTATCTAGCGTATGTCGTGTCTAGGGTTTGTCTGTCTACTGTTTGTCTGTCTAGCGTTTGTCGCATCTACTGTTTGACGTATCTAGGGTTTGACGTAGTACCGTGCATACATGTTTCTAAATGGTTATTGTTCTTTTGTCTTCTTAGTTGTTGCATGTCAACCTGGCTGGCTCTCCTATGCCTGGAGGTTCTCCCAGCAAATAAACATTCAGTTTTCATCTCAGCTATTGGCTCTATGGTTTTTATAAGGTTTGATAATAATTTTTGTCCACAAGTAAAACAGCAATAATGATATTCCTTTTTAATATAACTTGCTCTATAGTTCTTATAAGGTAAAATAATGAAAATTATGTCCAAAAGAGTAGCAATAATGATTAAAGATATGCATGTTGATAAACCTTCAGTTTTAATCTCCTCTGTGGTTTCAGTAAGGTAAAACAGGGACAATTCTGGTGCAACATTACCATGAGCAAGCATATAGTAAAGTAAATAATACCTAAGTTCTTATATCCGCTTTACTCTGTTGTTATAGGAAGTATCTTATGTTGTTACAAAGTGGCTAAGGTTATGCAAGCTTCATTTTGCTGTAATAGAGGTGTTAAAAATGATCCTAGACGTCAATTGTCCAGATCTGAGGCTAATTGCCAAAGAAAACAAATTTGTCTTAAAATTCCAGACCTAAAAAATGTACGTATTAATCAACATATATAATAAATTAAAACTAAAACCTATTTTTTACCAAAAAAATAAAAAAACACATAAACTTTTGAGACAAGATCTGCAAAGCAATTAAAATTGGTTTTTAGGTCAAAATATATTATATATCTATATGTTTTAGTAAAAATTAAGAATTAGAGTTTAATTAAAACCTATTTAGTTTGCATAGTTTACACATTAAACAGAAAAGTTTAAGGTGCAAATCATCTCTACAACTCTCTAATTCCACGTATGTATAGATTAGAAATATTGTTAAGACTTTCATAAAAAAATACAGAGTTGACTTTTAAATTAAATGTTAAAAAAGATTCCACCATTTTTCTTGACCAACACACTTTTTTCGTATTCCTGTAGGCTTGTTTGTTTTCTTCTGTGTATCCCTTTTGCTTTTCTGATGTACTGTTAAAGTTTCTCTAATCCATTTTTCTCTTATTTGGCTAATGCTTTTACTTGACCTTTCAACCACCTGTCATGAACTGTTTTCCACAAGCTATATGGATACACCATGAGTTTTATTGTCGGGTCTTGCGACACTAAGGCAAATTTGACAAAGATTCTGTACTTGAAAATTCTGATATGTTAATTGCATGCCTAATATTTAGTTTTGTACCCGCGACCATGGCTTACACGTAGCGCATACGCGTTAAAAATGGTTCCTACTGCTGCTATGTTTGATCCGCGGCATAAATAATCAGAGTAGGGAGAATGACAAAGGGTTGGTTGTCTGATGAGTGTTGATACCCTAGGCGATTGAGCGCGTTACATTGGAATTTAAAATGCTGAGTATGTTCAAAGATGACATGGAGAGAAATTGTACCCGAAGCGTCACCATGACCCTAGAGTCAATAGTCAATGCTTAATAGTTTAGAAGGGTAGGCATGTATATTGAAAGTCTTTATATTTAGAAGACTAAAGAGATGAATTTTCATATTTAATTGCAGAGATTAATGATGAGATTATAAATCACCAAAATATCATTAAAAAGAAACAAGCAAGTTCCGCTACACATAATTGTCCAGTGTTTGTTTTATGAGCTTTTCATCTAATTATGTACTTTGATAGAGTACAACCACGTGTGTCCTAAACATGTTTTGATTGAAAAAATATACAGAGAGTTGGGCTCGGTCACCAAACATGTCAAACCTATGACTTTGGCTAAATAAATAGATAAAGAACACCTGGATATCTTGAGCAGAGGAAATTTGTTGAAAATTTAGTTGGCTACAATGTTCCTCATTTAGTGGTCATTTTATTCATTCAGTAGGGGGGAGGAGATTAAGAAAAAAGGGAAGCTGCAGGTGTGTTGAGTAGCCCTGACATGGATCCCAAGGGATAAGACAATGGGCAATATAATGATGTAATAATTACTCATTTTAAAAAATAAAACAATCGATTAAAAACTAAAAGTTTAGTTTAAAAAACCAAGCAAGAAAAAAAATACCCAAAGTTTTTAAGCCAACAAATGAGACAACATACTTATCAAAAAACTAGGATAACAGTCCAATGTCTTATTCCGTACAGCAGAAAGTACAAGTCAATCTATTATGTAATTCATGTCAATTAATTAGCTATTCATTAAGTAAAATATCTAGGTTAATTTTTGTGTTTCCAACAAATATATACAAAAAATATTTTTCTGTAAATTTGAAGCACTTTTACATTTTCTGCATATTAATCCTAATAGCTTTGGCGGTAAATTTAAACATTAAATCCAGAAAAAAATATGGTATGTAGACGATTTATAGTATTGAAAAGTGTTGTTTGATCTTTTTATAAAAGTAACTGATGTCTGTCTGTTTTCCTTTAGAATTCAGCTTTCCATAGGTCCTGGGGAGGTTTTAAACTAATTTTGGGGAGTGTTCCACCACCCAGCCAAGAAAAATTGATCCTAAAAAGAAATTACCCCCCCCCCCAAAATCAACTTTACTTTTCTTTTTGAAAAGATAGGCGGCGATATCCCCCCCCCCCCTCCTCTCCCAACCTTATGTGACCCAAGGAGCGTAGCTGCTAGTCATAAATGAAGTGGCACACAATTGTTAGGAAGATAATAAAAAAATATATTTGTTCAGAGGTGTGATAGGCCTGTTTTATGAGCTTCTCATGGAAATTCACTTCCCAGTTCCAGAATCTTTAGTTACCCTTGCTTGGGGACAGGTAAATAAGCTTGAGCAAGGATGACAACATCCAATAGAAGCACAGCTTAACAAATGAAGTTCTATTTAAAAATGTAAAAAAAATATCTAGAATTCTTTAATAAAAAACATTAACCATTTTTAAACTGAAGGTACAGATCTTGTAAAATACTGGACTGAATTGGTTGTATCTTTTAGGGTAGCTTTAGAAATACCTTGGCATGATTTAGGATATTTTGACCTCCCCAGGAATGAAAGCTAGAAAAATAACATATAAAAATATCTTTACTTTTACTTTGTGATTGAGTAACAAACAGACGGAGGGACTTTTATAATAAATCTACAATACATGAAAATCTATTTTAGCTTGGAAGAATTTTTGCCGCCATTTTCCTCGGAATGTTTAGGTATACAATTTTAAATTTTTATGCACTGCATGGGATCTTATTAAACTCTATTAAATTGATTTATTGTTATATATGAATATGTGGATTGGGGCTCCAATTTTCCATTTTTTTCTGCGAATCTAAGCATAAACTCTAAATCTGTGACTTCTTGCTATCTAAAAATCATGATTAATGTAAAATAATTTAAATTATGGTCTGTTTCAACTTTCCAAGGACGTAATCACACCCATATAGAAAAGATTTAAAATTTTATTTTACAAAAAAGTAATTTTTCTTGATAAGATATATTTTTAGTGTGCTGCCAGGAGTGAGTTGGATGAATTATTTCTTGGTTGGATTTACCCTCATTCCACTTTTACTTCTGCTCTCAATTAAAATGGAATATAATAGATCTAATATGGATAATATTGAACATGCTATCAAACCAAAATATACAAATAAGTGTAATGAATTTATTTATGCCTATGATACATCTTAGTTTAATTGAAATTTATTAATAAAAATGTTTTTTTGGGTATAGTCCTTTTCACGACATCCCTCCATAAGGAGCGATTCTTCGTATTTTTCACAGTAGCTTTTCTCCTATTTCTAGCCCCTGCCGGGGGCTCTAACCCTGCGGGGCCAATTACCTAACCCTGTGGGGCAATAACCTAACACAATATAACCTAACCTAACCTAAAATAACCTATAAAAAGCCATTTTAAAAAAACGAAGAATCGCTCCTTATGGAGGGATGTCGTGAAAAGGACTATACCCGTTTTTTTTTACTATTAATTTGCATCTTAAATTTTTTTTATTAGTAAAATAAAAAGTCTTTTGGAAATCTTGCTCTTAAACTTTGTACAGCTGTTCTTTCAATTCTGGTGTGAGTTGATCCAAATAATCTTTAGTTGTGAGTCCCTTCACTCCCTGGCTCTTGTTCTTCACCTCGTTAAATGAGATAAACTTTGTATTGGCTGCTATTTCCAGGCCCCTTCAGAATATTCAACATTTTATGAAATATTACAATATACTTTAAAAAAAAAGATATTTATAATTAATTTAACAATTGTCATGGATATAAAGGGACTAGCCTACAGCTCACGTTGTTCACTGGTCTGTAATGTTTTTGAGAATATTAGATATCCGTACTGGAAAGGTAGAAGGCTGATGCAAATATTAAGGTATAAAATCCGATGTATTAAGAATTTGTAGAGGGCCCGATCTTTCAGGGTTAAGACAGAAGGCTTATTTTATGTTTGCTGACCAATGCATGTATACTCTAAGAATAATATTGTCTGTCGGTCTATCGGTAATGCTCTTAAATAATTTTCCCAGCTTTTATCGAAGATATGTTTTGTGTAAAGATTTAAATACCACTAAGTATCATTACTCAGTATGTCTGTCTTTTGTGCACCCTTTTTGATTTCATTTGCTTTGCCTTTTATTTTTTTAATTCAAGAGCTTCTATAGTTATGGATTTTGTCATCCTAATTTATCTGTTAAATGATAGTAGCGAAGTCAATAAATTTAAATTAAAAAAGTTTTACTTTCTGTCTTAAGTGCTCTGAAATAAATAAAATTACTGTAGGAGAAATGTTTATTTTCCCTTCTGCTATTTAATATAGAAGGTTTAATTTTTTGGAAAGCAATGCACTTCTGTACGCCTATAGCTAAAATATTTGTTTTGGATTACATTTTTTATCAAGATTATAATGGAACATTTGCAAAATTCATTTTCCGCTGTTTCATTTAGTAGCGAATCTCATTTATAATTCATAATGTCTGTCCGTTCGTCTGTTGGCTAGGATTAGGGGAAAATGTGATTTTCTCATTTACTAATCAATGGCTGAAAAATTGTGTAAATATTCCCAATATGGACCTCATTTATTGGTCAGTTTGAAAAGGGATTGTATGATATTAATGATCTATTTCTTGTTAAAAGCAAAACTTTTCTACAGTGGTGGTTAGTCTGTCCATCCGAATATCCCTAACAGATAGTTCTGATTGTTAATTTAGGCATATTAGAATTGTCCTATTGAATTCAAACTCGACAATAAAATTTTTGAAACTGTTATGTCCTTCAATGAAGTCAAAGTCAAAATCTTTTTTTTTCCTTTGCTTTACATACATTACAAAAAAAATATCTTGTATTTAAGCTATTTAATGATATATTTACTCAAATCTTATTTTATACAAAAATTCAATATGTACTTTCTCCCCCCTTTCTCTCTCTCTATCCCCCCGTTCTCTCTCACTCTCTCACTCTCTATCCCCTAATTCTCTCTCGTTCTCTCTCTTTCTTTCTCTCTCTCTATCCCCCCGTTCTCTCTCTCTCTCTCTCTATCCCCCTGTTCTCTCTCTATATATATCCCCCCGTTCTCTCTCTCTCTCTTTTTTCTCTATCCCCTCGTTCTCTCTCTCTCTCCCTCTCTCTCTATCGACCCATTCTCTCTCTTTCTTTTAAGAATATTAAGTTGCACATAAAGATTACGACTTTAATGTCTTATTTTATAATATCTGTTTAACTGATTTATTCAGTATTTTTTTGTTTTATCTATATTTAATGTAAAACAATACACGATATAACGTTTTGCTTAATTTTTTTAACATTTTTTAAAGAATATACACCTAATATTTTTCATTTCAAATTTTCGTCCTGAAAGGGTTAAAATGTTTAGTTTAATATCAGACCACATTACGGGAGTGTCGCACGAATCAATTTATATTAAAACTAAGTTTTCTTAGATTTACTTTATTATAAATTTAAATTTTCTGTGTTATGAATAGAAATCAAATACTTCAAAGTTATTCAAATAGTAACATGAATTGAAAAAACTGAATTAATGATGCTAAAAGTAGAATAATGGGCCTTATCGTTCTGGTCAGTGAGAATTTAATAGGGATTATTGGAGCACTATGAGTTTTTAACATTCTTTACTTGGAGAATTCAAGCTCGATTATAGACGTTTATTTCCTATATAGATCTGTCATGGATCTTGATGCAATACAGCAGGCCGTTTTGTACATGTTAAAAATTAGAAGATTTCATTAAATAAAAGTAATCGCAAATATACTTAGTAAAGGGATAATATAATTGCCGATAAATTCATGTACATATCTAATAAAATTAATTGTAAGAAAGTAATCTGAATTGAACCAACTGTAAGGATACATATTGGATATGATATGCTGTAAACGATTATTGGTAAGTGGCATAATATTTCTAGATGGTCCAGTTTTCGTCAAACTTAAAAAGGGATTAGACAAAACCGTTGCTTATTTTTGTTATATAAGAATTCATTCAAGAAATAGTTCGACGTTTTTTTTTGACGGTATAATTTTTAGAAAGTTTCTTATGTCTTATACTTATTGCGAACGAAATGAAAAAATATGCCCTTACGTACCAAGATCTGTTATTAGTTTGAACCAATGACATGCCTTGGATGTACCTGTACTATTCTCCTATTGACTGCTTTTAACACTATGAATTGTTTGAAAAATACATTCCATATTTGAATTAGTCTTTTAATTTGTTATCTTAGTACTAGATAAATAACTATTCTTCCTTTCCACATCTGAAATTTTTAGGGAAGATTCCTATGTTCCAAAAGTTTGGTGATTTTAATTAATTACAACCTTTTTGCAATGTCAGCTTATGAGCTTTCTAACAGCTAAAGAAAAACAACCGTCTGCAAAGTTTTAGATCATTGAAAAAGTTAGGCAGGTAGTTAACTGTATATACATCTATACTATAGATCTGTTGGTACACAGACAAACGCATTAGAGCGAAAAACTTACTAGGTAACTTAAATTAACATATTTTAAGTAAAAAGCGCTAGTATTTTTTAATTCATAAATCTTCAAATTTAAGTAAAAATTTTCGAAAATTAGATTCTGTTCATTGTTTGTCGACATTCCAAAATAGAAGGGAGCACACAAAAATTTGATAACTAAAAGGATAAAAAAATCCACAGAAGGTCGTACAAACGAAAATAAAAATCAATTTATTTATTTGATTATGATTATATTTTTTTAAAGAATAAATAAAATGATATCTTTTATTGGCTTCTGTAATGAAAGAATATTTGTAAGTAAATGTGGTATTCGGCAACCGTGAGCCATGCCTATGGCACCCCTGACCGGGGTTGGGGGAAGGGCCAAAGGCCCTCCCCCGAGTCCTGGGGAAGGGGTCTGCCGACCCCCTCCCTATGCCTAAAATTAATGATTGAATCTGACAGCCTTATTATGGTTAAGCTGCATTGTTAATTCCCCCCACCCTTCCCAGGGATGGGGGATCATTATTGCCCAAACTGACTATTGTATATGTATTATATTGCTTTTATTTATGATTATTTATTCCTATCTGTGTAGCTATTGTTTGTTGTATATAACTTTAGTAATCCTTAGACCTTCAATAAAGGAACAACTGAATAGATGCTGTTTGTTATTTAGTGATTGTTAGAGAAGCGTAGCTTCTCTATAGTAAAGGTGTCCACGTCTGTTCACACTGCGTAGTCATTTTGAACTCTGGTGTCTGCCATTTACCCTAGGCGGATACCACAACTTTTGGTGACAGCTGTGTGAGATTACGGCAAACCACAAGTGTAGAGCAGACGCGCAGCTGAGGCTAAGGTACTCCCAGCAGTGAAACTGGCAAAACTGACACAAGCAACCTGAATTACCCACCCTGGATAGCAAGGTCTAACTCTGTATCCGGCAGTTGTGGAAGCGAGACAGCGAAACTTGATGGAGAACCGCGAGAAGCGCCGACATCTAACGGAGAATTGAGCGCTCAAAGGGCTGAAACAGGCCTGCGGACCGGCTGAAACAGGCCAACTAAGTGTAAACGGCTGAAAATAGGCCAACATTTACTGCAAGAGATAGCGGGATTCGAACCAGCGGCGCTGCAGGACGGGACATTCCCTGCCGCCATCAGCCGGATTCGGATACACAGCGCTGCAGGACGGGACATTCCCTGCCGCCGATAGACTGAAACAAGCCAAGGATTCAAACCAGCGGCGCCGCAGGACGGGACATTCCCTGCCGCCAACAGCCGGATTCGGATACACGGCGCTGCAGGACGGGACATTCCCTGCCGCCGATAGGCTGAAACACGCCAAATAGCTGCGAGCTGCGAGCCAACATACGAGTGTAGTGTACCAAGCAGAGGAAACTACGTCAACTCCAAGTATCCTGAGAGGCTACAGCGCAGCCACCCATCTAGAAAAGCAGATATTATATCACATTGTAGGGATTACCACCCTAGTGTGATGGCTAAACAATAGATTTATGAGCAAGGATTGGCAAACAATTTGTTGTGTATTGTGATAAAACTAAAAATAGAACAGGCTTGGTAAGCAAATCTGTTATGTATTGTGATAAGGCCAAAAATAGAATCTAGATGTAATATAACAATGCCTTGATAAACAATCTAACCACCCAAGCCTCCAGCACAACAAATACACCCCTTATTCCAGAGGAAGGGGAGGGGCCCACTCTCCATTGAAGAAAATACAATCAAGGTGACATAACAATAAGCCCAGGATTAAGGAGAAAGGGCACCATTACCTCATCACACAGTTACCTCAAACCCACAGAACTCCCCCTTCCCCACAGGGGGAACGGACGGCTTTACCCCGTCCCCTCACGCGCTTCCCCCCTCCTACCCACACTTGACTAAGTCCGCCCACGGTGTGGAGCTAGCGACCGGGAGAACAGAGCGCCATTTACGGGTCGCGCAACAGAGTTCGGGACATATCATAAAATTCAACGGACAAAGCGGACCAATGAGAGAGCGAGTTGAGGGATAAGTGCGCGTTTTACCTGTGTGCGCGGATTTGACGGTGCGTAAGCGCGCTGCAAGGAAAGGATATTTCACGCACACACACACACACAGGAGCGGAGCTACTCCATAGCATCTAACAGAGATATTTTTAGAAAATAAGAATTACAAGCTTCTCCCTCCTATCTATAGTGTGATAAAGGAAAACCCAATCAGTTCCTGACAGCAGTTCAGACCCTCAACAGCTATCTACCCCTACCAGCCTACTCTACAAACTCAGAATAAAACTAGTGACAAGTACACCTAAGTTATATCTTTGTAGCTAAACTACCAACCTAGTGATAAACAGTGTTGGCTGCTAGGCTAGAAAGCCTCAAGTGATAAACCATTTATAATATTGCCTTATAACTTTGTGTCCCGCCGCTGAACCATTGACCCGATGGAGCAGCCGCAAGCGCCAGGAGGCGACCAAGCCCAAGGATGGCTCCAGGATGACCCCCAGCCGGCTCCAGCCGAGTACCGAAAACTGATGCTGAGTAACCTGCCGGAGTATAGAGGGCCGCCCAAGCAATCCTGGAGTTCCCACATCCGCAGACTCGAGATGTCATGGGCGGCTTACCGCGTGCCGCCCCATGACACCCTCAACCGCCGCAACGCCCTTTTACTGTCACTGGTAGGGCAAGCGGCGGAAATGGCTTCTCATCTGTTTGGCGAGGCAGGCCAAGCCTTGACTTACGAACAAGTCAAGGCCGAGTGTGAAATGTTATTTCGTCCAGCCTTTGAATCCCAGACTTTGAAGCAAGCCTTCAGGGATTACAGGCAACACTCGACAGAACCTATACAAGCATACATATCCACAAAGTGTGCCTTGTATAGGGAGGCCTACAGCCATGAGGATCTCGAGTTATTAATCGATGAATTAAATCGTGGCATTCGTAACGCTAATGTGAAACGTGAAATGATGAGTCATGAGATCGCCTCTGTACCTGAGTACACGAGGCGAGCCATGTTCACCGTCACAATGATTACCAAGCAGCTGAAGGAGGATGTGTGCCTAGTGGACGCCACCGACGGGCTCACGGGATCAGCCAGCGTCCAGTTGCCCAACTACGACGAGTCGGAGCCAATGGAGATTGGCGCCTTGGCTCCGGGTCTCCACCAGATGGGGAAGGTCGCCCCAGATGACAAGACTTCAGGCCGCTGTTACCGCTGCCAAGGGAAAGGCCACCGAGCCCGAGACTGTCCGACGCCTATGGAAGTCAGCCTGGAGGAGAGACGCACCCAGCCACGCCGTGACCGTCCTGCCAAGTGCGAGCGTTGCCACTATGCTGGCCATACGGCGGCCGAGTGCAGAGCCGACTGGGACCAGGTAGCCGGCCGGAGGTGCACTGCAGACAAGGGCGCTCCCCCAGGAAAGCCCAGCAGAGTAGCCAACATGGAAGGGAGCGCGCCCCCAGCACCACCGCAGCAAGCAGCCGCCCCCAACGCAGCGGGCCGAGCCGACGGAATGCCGCAGTTTGGAACCGTTCCAGCTAGGATCAACGTACTGGGAGGCGCGGCTGAACCCAACCGGGTTGGCCTGGGCTTCAGCCTCAACCACCTGGGGCCGGAGTTTGTGCAGCCCAACAACATTGCCGAGCCAGAAGTTCTGAGGCCCCAGCCCTTTAGCCTAAACATGATGGGGCCTGCCCGACCGAGCCTACCCAGCAAGAGTGGAGGGGCGCTACCCAGCGTCACTGAGACGGTGTACGGGGAGGCCCTGGCGGCCGTTGAACGAGAGAGGCAGGAGGCGCTAGCCAGCGCATCAGAGTCGATGTATGGGGCGCCACCCGGCGCCGCCACCTGCGATGACTGGGGGGTGCTATCCAGCGCCTCCAACCTGGTGCCTGGGGCGACAACCGTCGCCGCCACCGAGATACCTGGATCCTGGAACGAGCCAGCAGTCCCAGAGGAAGGGGTGACACCCGTCACCCCCAGTCAGCCAGCGCCACCAGCCTGTAGGGAGAGCCCAGCCATACACCATCCAGCGCCCCCTGCTAGCCGAGGGAACCCAGCTGCCCAGCATTTCCAGTCGAGCCAGGATAAGTTAAATTTAACAAATGTATTGTATCCAAATTATTGTAAAACCCCAACCTTGCCTGTGCCTCCTGCACCAGAGGCTGGGGAGATTGAAATTTGGGGATATAAGGACTTGCCTGTGCCACATGCACCTGAGTTCCTAGGGCAGGGGAGGGACGTGAGTCAGGGCGAGCCTGTGCCACACGCACTTCAGCCCCATGCCACTGGGCATGCCATGGACAAGGGAAGGGACCCCTTGGGGCTAGGGGAGCCGACACCCAGGCAGGCGCCAGTCGCCTGTCAGTCTGTCATTGGGGAGGGTATCGGGGTGCCCCGGACACACAAAGATAACGCTCAATGGAAATTTGTATCTAGCCAGGAGCAGCCCAGCCGTGTCCAGCCCCAAGAAGCAGCCGTGACCCGAGCCGAAGATCCCCAGCCGCGTGCGAGAGGTAGATGGCTGTCTGGTAGCTTCTCACACTGGTGGATGGTTCTGTGGGGACTACTGCTGGCAGCCGTGTGGCCTACAACTAGCTACGTCCTGGTAGGGTGGGACTGCGCCAACCCCACCCATGTCACAGCCTACAATAAGGAGAAGATGTGTAGCACGGAACCGCTACACCAGGAGGTGCCCCTGGGCCATGAAGTACATGTTCTGCAGCAAGTCAAGATTAGAGAAACAACAGGATACAGTTGCCAGCTCACCGTGTCCCAGTGGACATTCAGGTGTGGGGTATGGGGTCACCTCAAGGTGACCTCGGTCCCCACCCTCATGAGGCCAACCAAGATTGATCCAGAAACGTGCCGAGACCTGGCCAGGAACCGAGTCTACACGCTGCCAGGCAAGACCCAGCCACTGACGTTCCAGCTGAACCATCCCCTGTTCTTCACCCTCGACATGGTGGGCGCCTTGGTCAACAGCCCCGAGTGGGTGGGTTGTGAAGGGGAGGACGTCCACTTCGAGGGCCAGCTGTACCGCAATGAATTAGTGCTCCAGGAACGACGGCTGCTGGTCAAGGAAGAGACCTACGTAGTAGAGGATGGACGGGTGGAGTCCCAATCTGACCACCTGACCCTAGAATGTCCCCATTCTGAGCTGTCTTGCATCACTGGGGAAGCAACCTACGTGTGGGACCACCTGGGGAGAGATTGCCCCTTGAGGCTGATCCGCAGCCTCCAGCCTAGCCTAGTGATGGATGCGTTCCTGGTTGACCATCAAGCCCAGTTCTTCATCAACATGACCACCCCCACCTCAATAGTGAACTGCGACTTTGAGGCCCATGCCACCAACCACCCAGCATTGTTCGTGGCAGCCGACCCGGCCGCGGCAGCGCTGCCCAGAGTATCGGCCAGGGATGTGGATGTCCCCCTGCAGGCCCAGATACATGCAGGCTACATTGGATTTACCCTGGAGACACGCATGAAAAGCACAGCAGCAGAAGAAGTAGCGGCCAATTGCTGGAAGCTCCAGCAACTAGACCCGGCCCACCCGGTGCGTGTCCAGGGGAGCACGTTCTCTGTGCTGAGGGGAGATGTCCTGCTCCAGCTTACCTGCCAACGCAACAAATACGTTGTCCGTGAAAGCAAGGAATGCTGGGACAAAGTACCAGTGGAACCCACAGGATTTGTAGACGCCGTGACACGGGTGTATAGCGGCCACGCCACCAAGATTCCCTGCTCCTCCACCTACCCCCTGACTGTGCACGCGGAGGAAGGCTGGATAGAGCTAACCCCCGCACCTAAGAAGAGGCCACCCCCGCTGGATACGCCCAAGCAGCTGCTGACAGAACCCTTGGATGACTTTAGTTCGGGAGGCTTGTATTCGCAGGCTGAGTTGAACGACTGGCAGCAGCTGCTAGCGTTCCCAGCGTATAAATCCGCCATGCTGACCGGCCTGTCCTATGGCTCATGCGTTCAGCAAGGTAGCTGTTCGGCCACCGGAGACCATGGGATCGTGTCCTACAATATCGACCGACTGGCGGAGGAAGGAGAGGCCGCCCTGGATGTCTGGGCTGGGTTCAGACAAGCTATTCACGAGTGGGGAGATGGCGCAGCCATACTGTGTTTGCTGTTGTTGATCCTCAAACTGCTGGGGGATCTGACCATCATTTCCCTGGCAGCTGCACAAGGAGGTGTACGGGCCGCCATGAATGCGATGTCACAAGTGTTCCTGTACCATCCAACCTTGTACAGGAAGGCCTTGGCCAGAGCCCGGCTCACCCATGCCAAGTCCCGGGACTTTTCAGTAGACTGGGATGCCATTCCCATCGGCCGGGAAGCTGCCGAGGAAATGGTGTCCATGCAATCAGCCGATAGCGGGCATGACCGCCCAGGCAGGCCTGGACCGCCCTCTGGAAGACCCCGCAGCCCCTCGGGAGGCCAGGCTGCAGCTCAGACGGTCAACTTGGCAGCCAGTGCCCCAGCCGCTGCCAACAACAACCAGAATGCCCCGCTGCTGACCGGCCCTGCAACAGCTGTGCCCCACGCCAACCTGACACCTGCCGGCGCCGAGCTACGTGTCCAACCAAAGCCAGCCTCTACCTTCTATCCCACGTTGGGAGCCCATCAGCCCTGAAAATCACCACTAGGATTCCATTGAATCATTATCATTTGTATATATCTTAGCCCTAAGGAGCGGGCCGAAGGCCTCAACCACTGTCGGAAGTCTGGCAGGGAGACCCCCTCCCAGCCTTCCGAGGGGAGAGTTGTGGTATTCGGCAACCGTGAGCCATGCCTATGGCACCCCTGACCGGGGTTCGGGGAAGGGCCTCCCCCGAGTCCTGGGGAAGGGGTCTGCCGACCCCCTCCCTATGCCTAAAATTAATGATTGAATCTGACAGCCTTATTATGGTTAAGCTGCATTGTTAATTCCCCCCACCCTTCCCAGGGATGGGGGATCATTATTGCCCAAACTGACTATTGTATATGTATTATATTGCTTTTATTTATGATTATTTATTCCTATCTGTGTAGCTATTGTTTGTTGTATATAACTTTAGTAATCCTTAGACCTTCAATAAAGGAACAACTGAATAGATGCTGTTTGTTATTTAGTGATTGTTAGAGAAGCGTAGCTTCTCTATAGTAAAGGTGTCCACGTCTGTTCACACTGCCGTAGTCATTTTGAACTCTGGTGTCTGCCATTTACCCTAGGCGGATACCACATAAATACTAAATAGATGATTTCTGTTTTTATATGGCTTGGCTTATAAACATCTTATATAAGTGGGCGGAGCTCATAAACATCCTTGATCGTGGGTGGTCCCTTTTAAACAACCTTATTCATTTGTTTTTTAGAAATGATACACAAAGATTTTAATTAATGAGTACACAACAAGGTTGATAATATCCATAAGTAGAGAAGCACAAAAAGCAATGATGGAAACGGACAAAGTGAGTTATAGAGTTCAGTAGTTAAAAAAACAAGGATGACAACAACATTGAGATAAATTTGTTGCAAAACTGCCAAATACATGATACTGTTTAAGGATATAGTTACATTTTTGGACTTTATTATAGAGAAGCTTTGCTTATAACATTGTACCTTGTTGTATTAGGAATCAGTATTCAAAAAAGCAGAAGATGGATAATAAAAACATACTACAGTTTATTGTCAAAAAGTAAAAAATCAGCATGTTTTAAATGGACGTAAGGACCTGATGGTAACGATTATAGAATGGCTACGCTTAAAAAAACGTACCTAATTGTTATAGGAATCATCAATCAAAGTTTAAAATCGATGGTACAATTATAACCTAGTTAGATAAATGAAGAGAGCTAACTTTCCCTGAGAGCAGAACATTATAAATAATAGAAAATCACAAAAACCTTATATAAAATCAATATAAATGTGCTTAATACAAAACCTTATTTGATAGATATAAATATATTTTGTAAAAGCAAATGTAACAATTAACAAAAAAATGTGGATATAAAAAAGCTAACATAGCTAATAATTCAATCTAACATAAATATTAGGAAAACTAATAGGTGATCATCCAAAGCCGCAAAGAAATAATTTTCAAAATTAATCTATTACTAGATCATAAAATTTAAATTCAAATCGATCACCAACAAAAAATTTAAATACTAAATAATAAATACATACAAAGAAACAAATAAAACTAAATTTGGGAATACAGATATGAGAAAATGATTGATTGATAAATTATCAAATTTTGTCTTTAGAAGCTTTTGGATTTTGGCAGAAATTAGAGAGTGAATTAGTTGAGCTGCAATTCTTTCTTGATGAGTTTACATGCTCTTTACTTGTTCAATGTATTGACGGAGCTGTTCTTTATTTCTGAAAAATATAAACATATTCTTATAAAACTTTGTCTTATCTTATAGTATAAGATAAGGGGGGGGGGGTAGTCGACCCCACTATTTTAATTTTAGTTTTAAAAAGAAATTTTTTTTTGGGGGGGGTATTTTTCATTTTTGGGGGGGTTTGGGGTGTCCCACCCCCCAAGAAAATAGTTATAAACCTTCCCGGGAACTATGAGAATCTACCCTGCAAAGGAGAACCCGATCGGTTCAGCGGTTAGCGAGATCAAACAAACAGACAAACACACAAACAAACAGACAGACAGACATCGTTCTACTTTGTATTATAGATAAAGATTTAAGATGTATTGTGGTATCCGCCTAGGATAAATGGCAGACACCAGAGTTCAAATGACTACGGCAGTGTGAACAGACGTGGACACCTATACTATAGAGAAGCTACGCTTCTCTAACAATCACTAAATAATAAACAGAGCTTTTCAGTTGTTCCTTTATTGAAGGTCTAAGGATTACTAAAGTTGTACAACATAATATAAATACATATGGATTAGGAATAAAGATAGTTAAAGGTAAATCATACAAGTAAAACATAGATAGTTGCAATGGTTAGGTGGATGGCTATCCCTGTCCGGGGGAGGCAGGATAGCCCATGGAACAGCACAATAGGTAGATAAGCATAGAGGGGTTGAGTGGTAGGTCTGGGTACTAAAAAGGGAAGGTTTGATGATTACTGTGACAACAACAGTCTGTGTGGGGGTGATTCTATCAGGTGAGGGAAGGCTTAGATCCTTTATCCTCAGGGCTGAGGTGGTGCTGATAACTTGGTGGTTGAAGGGGAAGGTTCCGGTGCTTAAGAAGGGAGAGGGAGGGGTAACACCCCTCCCTCCATTTGCAGGACAACTGAGAGATGAAATCAATACCGTTATCTGACATATTTTCAGGTGGCTTTACAATTGTAGAATAACAGGATTTAGCTGGGTGCGTAGCATCACTATAATGTCTTGGTTTCTGCATGGCCCAGAGTTGCCGCATACCACAACTCTCCCCTCGGAAGGCTGGGAGGGGTTGTCTGCACCGCCAGACTTCCGACAGTGGTTGCGGCCTTCAGTTTGTTGTCCTTGTGGAATGGGTCCGCCAGGATACCAGCTGCTGAACGGTGGTAGACTCCAGCCCCCCCCCAGGTCGAACGGAATCTGCTATATCTGCTGGAGTAGCTGGTCCTGTTGGATGTTCTGGCCGTTGGATGTGTACCACTGAGGCCACCCTGGCAACCTCCAGGGGTGGCACAGCGCATGAGGGGGCTTGGACCAATAGCCGCCTGGTATACACCTCTTCAGGTTTCTCTACTGGGCTGGTGGTCTCCATCGTGTTGGTCACCTTGCGGCTGGCAGGCTGGCTACTGGATGCAGGCGCAGCTTCTTTGCCCTCGGGGCTGGTCAGGTTCATTCGGCTTCCAGGGTCTCTGTCAACGCAGGCAGGTGGTGGTTGCCATACTGTAGGAACGTTGCCTCCCTCAGGCTCATCCTGGACATTGGCAGGGTGGTGCATGGCAGTCAGACCTGCAGGGTAGGGGAAGGTAACAGTCCATCCCCTGTGCCGGAGGCTGTCTTGGATCTGCAAGGGTGGCTCTGCTCTAGTTGGCTGGGGGACAGGCCCATCCACGGCCGCTGCTGCTGGTGGATTGGAGGCACAAGGCTCCTGATTTCCTCCCCTAGCCTGAAGGTGTCCAGGCACATCGTCTCCATCTTGGGTAGACATAATTGTTGGGGATCCTCTACTTCTATGGTTAGGCTCGGCACTTGGCGCATCTAGTTGAGTTACTCCCCAGGCAGCGGTCAAAGCTTCTTCAGTTTGGCTGGTAATGGCTGATATCCTGGTTTCTGGGGCAGATGCAGGGGGCGCAGGCAAGTTTGACCCAGCACAAACTTCCTGGTACACCAGTGCAATACAATTACCCTGGCTTGGTTGAGGGAGGTAGACAGCTGGACGCAGTTGAGGGTGAGGGACAGCTGGACTCTCCCTGCTGGCTGGAGGCTCTGGCTGACTGGGGGTGACGGGTGTCACCCCTTCCTCTGGGGCTGCGGGCTTGTTCCGGGGTCCAGGTATCTCGGTGGCGGCGACGGTTGTCGCCCCAGGCACCAGCGTGGGGGCGCTGGATAGCACCCCCCAGTCTTCACAGGGGTCCAGGTCTCTCGGTGGCGGCGACGGTTGTCGCCCCAGGCACCAGCGTGGGGCGCTGGATAGCACCCCCCAGTCTTCACAGGTGGCGGCGACGGTTGTCGCCCCAAACATCAGCTTGGTGGTGCAGGGAAGCACCTCTCGTTCCTTCCAGGTGGCGACGCCGGTTGGCGTCCCATACATCGACTCAGACTCGCTGGCTAGCGCCTCTTGCCTCTCCCGCTCGGCAGCCGCCAGGGCCTCCCCGTACACCGTCCCGGTGGCGCTGGGTAGCGCCCCTCGGCTCTCGCTGGGGGTGACAGGGGTTACCTCCTCCTTCGGGGGACGCGGTCTGACGGGTACCATCATGTTGATGCCGACCGGCAGAGGCCGCAGGACTTCTGGCTCCGCAATGTTGGTTGGCTGCACGAACACCGGTCCCAGGTGGTTGAGGCTGAGGTTCAGGCCAACCCGGTTGGGTTCAGCCGCTCCTCCCAGCACGTTGATCCTGGCCACTATGGTCCCAATCTGAGACACAGACTCCTGGGAAGCCGCGGCCCCAGCGGCGGCAGCTGGTTGGGGTGAAGGCTGGGCATCTCCCTCCAGGTAGACCTGGATGTCAGACTGGTTGTATGCAGGTTGTTGGGCTGTCTGGTGTTTCTTCATTGCCTGGTCCCAACCGGTTCTACACTTGGCGGCTGTGTGGCCGTTGAAGCGGCAGCGCTCCTTCGTCCAGCTGGGTCCCATCAGTCCGGCTTCCCCAGGGTGTATCAACCTGCCAGGTCTCTCCTCCTCCAGTTGGGGCACCAGCTGACAAACAGGGTCTCCCCTACTGGGGGTCAGGCAGTGCTGGGCTGCTTGTGGTGGCTCCTTGGTTACATTCAGCCTCCTCCCCATACACACAGGTCCCTTCCATCCAACAGCGGCTCTCCTCTCCTGGGTGGCGCGGCCAGCCTTGGCCTTAGCTTCTGCAGGTGCTTCTCCACATGAGGGATCCTGCCTCCGGTTACGCCAGGTAGTTGGTAGCAAAGGCCGTTGATGGTGCCAGTCGGAAGGGGGGCTATGATCTCTGGGGGGTATCTGTGGCCAGTGTGTGGACAGGTACCCACAGTTGAACCAGCAAGGCCCAGAAGATGCCATACTGATGGTAGCCTGAACTGTGTTCTGGACTGCCAGCAGGCTGTTGGTAGCCACCTGAGTTGGGCCAGAGTTGCCAGCTGGAATGCGTCCCTGCCAGGCTCCGTCAGCTGCGGGTGGGGAGCCCCTGCGGTGGTTCTGGTTTTGGCAGGGGGTGGCCTTCTTATTGACTTCCCTAGTTGGAGCTCTGCATCCTGGTGGGCCTCCATCTTCAGCAGCATGGGGGGACTTGGCTGGGTCATGTGCAGTGGTTCAACAGAGTAGAGGCATCTGGTCTTGGAGTGTGGGGGAACAGCCTCACTGCTGCTGGTCAACCCTGCTCCCTCCGTGCTGGGTAAAGCCTTCCACTGCAGCAGGTCACCATTCCCCATCCTTAGGCCGGTCCCCAGTCGTTCCATGCCTGGGGGCTCCCAGGGAGGCTTGGGTGGCGGCTCCCCCACCCCCAGGTACGCGTCGGGCATCTGGGTGAAGAGCCTATTCCCCTGGGACAGCTCCCCATCCTCCAGATTGGTGAGGCCAGCGCCAGGGAGGACCTTTCCACCCCAGAAACAGGTGGTACTGGCCCTAGGGCTGGGCCCCTTTGGAGTCTCAGTTCTGGTGGAAGTGTCCATCTTGGGGCTGGCCACTAAGTCTCTGAAGCTTGTCACCTTCTCATTAGGCTCAGTTGCATCGTTCAACACCCCCAGGAGGACACATACAGGTTCAACAATCCCCAGTCCAGTATCTCCATTTCTCGTGCGTTGAGCACCAACTGTACAGGAGCTGTGCAGCGGACATTCAGTCACCCTTCCAGACAAGGGCATCTCAGGGACCAGGGGTCTGTGACCTGGCATGTGTTTTATGTTCACTGTACTCAACACAGTAGGCCAAAGTAATAACAGAAGCAGCACCTTGTATGAAGAAGCAGAGAGTGGTGGGGTACAGATGTTGGTGGTTATGGTCCAAATGAAGACTTCTGTCCACCACAGTGCCAGCAGCATGCCTAGGCACACAGTTAATGCCCAATCAGGAATGTCTTCTATTGCCGCACGTCGGGCTAGGGGCTGACAATTTCTTATCTTGTAGATATAGGAGCAGAGTAGAGTAGCCGCGCCGCAAGGAGGTTCGAGCCGGCTCACCCCTATTATATATACTATAGCTGTGTAATTAGGGTGGTAGTCCACGTAGCCGTAGGCTCTGTCCTCCTGGCTCAAGAGTTTCTGTGGCTGGAGCGTCCCCATGATAAGTAGCAGGGGGTTGGTCTGTTGGTGCCAGCGTCTTGTTTAACTGTTGAGCCTGAGTTGTTCTCCTTTCCAGTATAGCTCTTGATTTCTGTGATAACCAGCGGGTCTTAGCTTAGAGATAAAAGGGAATATGTTAGGTATCCATAGATGTCTCTAGGAGCGTATCCGCTAGTAGATATATGGATATGTAGGCTATCTATATATATGGCTACACTCCCACATATATATATACGTGTATAGGAATATCCCCAGAGCTAGCTAGCTTTCCTCCTTGCTCCAAAAAATCACGCTTCCTCTGTATATAGTTCACAACTATGAGGGTCTATGGGCAAGGTACACACCACCACTGCCCAGTGTGGGGCATCAAGTCAGGCTATGTCCACAGGGTAGGCGTACTTTCGTTCAGTCTCCAGTGTTGTATGGTGAGGTTAGTATTCCTTACTTGCACCCATGATACAAAAAAACAACACTATTTATCACTTGGGTATTTATATATACATATATTTTTTTCACTAGCCACTCAGCTTTGAAGTAGGGTTGGCAGGGCTAGGAAGATGTTGAGGGTCTGAGCTGGTCTGAGGAACTGATTTAGTTTTCCTTATCACACTGTAGATAGGGAGGGAGGAGCTTGCAAGTTTTTCTTCTAAAAAAATATCTCTGTTGTATGCTATAGAGTGGCCCCTCTCCTGTGTGTGTGTGTGTGTGTGAAATCCCCTCTTCTTGCAACGCGCCTACGCGCCGTCAGAGTGTGCACACAGGTAAAATGCGCTTCTATCCCTCAATCTGCTTTCTCATTGGTTCGCTGGATCTCTCTTTTTTCCGTTGAATTTTTTTGTTGCGTCCTAAGCTCTGCGACCCGTAAATGGCGCTCTGTTCTCCCGGTCGCTATCTCCACACTGTGGGCGGACTTATTTAAGTGTGGGTAGGAGGGGAAGCGCGTGAGGGGACGGGGTAAAACCGTCCGTTCCCCCCCTATGGGGAGGGGGGTGTTACAGGTTTGAGGTAACTGTGTGGTGAAGTAATTGTGCCCCTTTCCTTAATCCTGGGCCTATTGTTATGTCACCTTGATTGTATTCTCTTCAATGGATGGTGGGCCCCTCCCTTTCCTCTGGGATAAGGGGTGTATTTGTTGTGCTGGAGGCTTGGGTGGTTAGATTGTTTATCAAGGCATTGTTATATTACATCTAGATTCTATTTTTGGCCTTATCACAATACATAACAGATTTGCTTACCAAGCCTGTTCTATTTTTAGTTTTATCACAATACACAACAAATTGTTTGCCAATCCTTGCTCATAAATCTATTGTTTAGCCATCACACTAGGGTGGTAATCCCTACAATGTGATATAATATCTGCTTTTCTAGATGGGTGGCTGCGCTGTAGCCTCTCAGGATACTTGGAGTTGACGTAGTTTCTTCTGCTTGGTACACTACACTCGTATGTTGGCTCGCAGCTCGCAGCTATTTGGCGTGTTTCAGCCTATCGGCGGCAGGGAATGTCCCGTCCTGCAGCGCCGTATATCCGAATCCGACTGTTGGCGGCAGGGAATGTCCCGTCCTGCGGCGCCGCTGGTTCGAATCCTTGGCTTGTTTCAGTCTATCGGCGGCAGGGAATGTCCCGTCCTGCAGCGCCGTGTATCCGAATCCGGCTGATGGCGGCAGGGAATGTCCCGTCCTGCTAGCGCCGCTGGTTCGAATCCTGCTATCTCTTGCAGTAAATGTTGGCCTATTTTCAGCCGTTTGCACTTAGTTGGCCTGTTTCAGCCAGTCCGCAGGCCTGTTTCAGCCCTTGAGCGCTCAATTCTCCGTTAGATGTCGGCGCTTCTCGCGGTTCTCCGTCAAGTTTCGCTGTTTCGCTTCCACAACTGCCGGATGCAGAGTTAGACCTTGCTATCCAGGGTGGGTAATTCAGGTTGCTTGTGTCAGTTTTGCCAGTTTCACTGCTGGGAGTACCTTAGCCTCAGCTGCGCGTCTGCTCTACACTTGTGGTTTGCCGTAATCTCACACAGCTGTCACCAAAAGTTGTGGTATCCGCCTAGGATAAATGGCAGACACCAGAGTTCAAATGACTACGGCAGTGTGAACAGACGTGGACACCTATACTATAGAGAAGCTACGCTTCTCTAACAATCACTAAATAATAAACAGAGCTTTTCAGTTGTTCCTTTATTGAAGGTCTAAGGATTACTAAAGTTGTACAACATAATATAAATACATATGGATTAGGAATAAAGATAGTTAAAGGTAAATCATACAAGTAAAACATAGATAGTTGCAATGGTTAGGTGGATGGCTATCCCTGTCCGGGGGAGGCAGGATAGCCCATGGAACAGCCCAATAGGTAGATAAGCATAGAGGGGTTGAGTGGTAGGTCTGGGTACTAAAAAGGGAAGGTTTGATGATTACTGTGACAACAACAGTCTGTGTGGGGGTGATTCTATCAGGTGAGGGAAGGCTTAGATCCTTTATCCTCAGGGCTGAGGTGGTGCTGATAACTTGGTGGTTGAAGGGGAAGGTTCCGGTGCTTAAGAAGGGAGAGGGAGGGGTAACACCCCTCCCTCCATTTGCAGGACAACTGAGAGATGAAATCAATACCGTTATCTGACATATTTTCAGGTGGCTTTACAATTGTAGAATAACAGGATTTAGCTGGGTGCGTAGCATCACTATAATGTCTTGGTTTCTGCATGGCCCAGAGTTGCCGCATACCACAGTATGTCTGTTTTTCTGTCCATCTTGCTTAAACGATTAAATAGTATTGATTACCATCTTTAGTAACAAAGCTACTATACAATTTACTTGGTCTTTTTTTGTGAACATTCCCAATATCAAAAAATATATTAAAATATTTGATCTGTCATTCATACTGCAAAAATATAAATATCAAATCATTCAAAGAACATATTGAAAAGGTTTTGTGATTTTCAAATAACTTTTCATATATTTTCCATTTTTTTTCTTCGCTACTTATGGATGTCGCTATCCTTGTTTAAAGGATTTAGGGGAGAAATTATGCTCCACTTAAACTCTGTAATTTATTGTTGTATGCTTTCTTACCCGCGAACATTAGCAGATATATGGGCATAGGGTGTTCCTGCTGGTTCCAGGCTCATTATTATGCCTGCTTCATCCAGGAATCTTTCTGCCTCCAACAACCTACAAAGATAGAATAATATAAAAATAAAGAAAGATAGATAGATAGGGTGTCTGGAAACCTTCCTGGTTTCATATAGATGGGTAGTTAGATGAGATAATACAAATAAATAGAAAAAGTAACCCAGAAGACTGCATGTTCATATTCATACGTGCCTTGTCCAGGAATCTTCCAGATAGATTGATAGTTAATAAGATATTTAGATAGATAGATTAAGAATAAACATAGAGACAAACAGATATGCATTTAACAATTATTTACATTATTTGTAATGAATTTACTGATAGATTTATAGTTTGAAAGATTTTTATATTTAATGATAAATGGATTCTTTTACAGTTATATAAAACTGAAGATAGATTTCAAAAAAGGAATATTACCTCATTAAAAGTTGGTTAGCATTATGCTTTCTTTCAAACTCCATATTAGCCAACATAACCACAGTTGAGTGTAATTCAAACAGTATCAAACCTAAATTTAGAAACCATTCAAATATGAGTTTGATAGGAGCTGATTAAATTTAAGAACAGTAAGAACATGACTATATATTTCTAGTTTATACTTCCCTCTTCCTAGATTTAGCCCTGGTTCTATAATATTAAGAACAGAACTATATAATTTTAGTTTATATTTAACTCTTCTTAGATTTAGCCCTGGTTCTACAATATTAAGAACATGACTATATAATTCTAGTTTATATTTACCTCTTCCTAGATTTAGCCCTGGTTCTACAATATTAAGAACATGACTAAATAATTCTAGTTTATATTTACCTCTTCCTAGATTTAGCCCTGGTTCTATAATATTAAGAACATGATTATATAATTCTAGTTTATATTTACCTCTTCCTAGATTTAGCCCTGGTTCTATAATATTAAGAACATGATTATATAATTCTAGTTTATATTTACCTCTTCCTAGATTTAGCCCTGGTTCTACAATATTAAGAACATGACTAAATAATTCTAGTTTATATTAACCTCTTCCTAGATTTAGCCCTGGTTCTACAATATTAAGAACATGAATATATAATTCTAGTTTATATTTACCTCTTCCTAGATTTAGCCCTGGTTCTATAATATTAAGAACATGACTATATAATTCTAGTTTATATTTACCTCTTCCTAGATTTAGCCCTGGTTCTATAATATTAAGAACATGACTATATAATTCTAGTTTATATTTACCTCTTCCTAGATTTAGCCCTGGTTCTATAATATTAAGAACATAACTATATAATTCTAGTTTATATTTACCTCTTCCTAGCTTTAGCCCTGGTTCTATAATATTAAGAACATGACTATATAATTCTAGTATATATTTACCTCTTCCTAGATTTAGCCCTGGTTCTACAATATTAAGAACAGCAAGAACATCACTGCACAGCTCTAGTTTATATTTATGATCACTCTCCTTTAAATCTTCTACCTAAACATATACAGTATTCATTACTAATTATTTTTGGGAAAATTGAGAGTATTTTTCTTCTTCTTTGGATTATATTGTTAGGGGAGCTTACAACAGCTAAATAGCGCAAAACATGCCCTAGACAGATATAGATATTAATCACAAACACAACTTACAATTTTTTAAGTATAGATAAGAAAATTTATAAGTAGATTAAACAAAATTAAAAGAAATTTTTCCCTAGTGACATAAATCATTAGAGACTTATCAAGAAAAACTTTTATTCACATGATTTACCTAAAAGCCATAGTTTTCTTCAAAATGAATCGTTATTTAGTTATATGAAAAGATTATTTACGTAGGAAGACTTTCATAAACAAAAGGGAAAACTAGTTCAAATGTAGAAGGTAAATACATACACAATAAAAATATATTTTTGTTTATGATAGAGGAGGAATAACCAGGGTATATAATACAATGTTAACTAATAACAAAAATAAAATAAAAAAAGGGGAGGAGGTTAGTTTTTCGTTTGTTTGTTTATTACTTTAGGCCTGGCCAGGTTAGGTTATATTGGGTTCTGAGTAGCCCCAAAGAATAAGGATACAGAAGTACAGGACCCCATGCATAGTTTAAAAATCCCTCCTTGTTTCAATTTCTATCAAAATTAAAGCAGGTGGAGGTGAGGGGGATTTCAGTCCGCAACAAGCACTATGTAGGAAAGCACCAAATATTTATTTTACCTGGAAACCTGGAAGTCTTCCATATCCAGAAATGATCATCTGCTTCAGCTCGCATAACAAACCATGATTTCTGAAACATAAAAGATATAAATATCAAAATGAAAATCTCATTCTGGAATCCTTACACTGTTATAATCTATACTAGCGGTTGCACGTTAGCATCTAGGGGCTCTGTAATTAAACTGCTATAAAAATAGCTTAAAAAATCCAAAGACTAAAATAAGAAAATGGAATAGCTAAAAACCATCAAGGGTCTTCTGTGAAGGTTACTAAAATATTTGTTAAAGAAAAACCGCTTCATAACAAACACGGATTAAATAGTAAATTAAATTACCTAAACAATTACATTATCATTTAAGTTTTTTAAAAATTTTACCTGTGTAGTTTAGTTTCATATTTGTTGAGCAACTTTTTCACATCATTCATGTTGTTGGGGTTCAATCCCATTGAATCTTTCTCAAAATCTTTAAGAGTTTTCCTAAATCATAATTATTGTATTAAAAGGTTAATTGAATTATGAAAACTTTAATATTTTTATCAAATAAGAACGGCTTTTGCTGTAGAGGCAAGTGAAATGTTTTCAAGGGGACTGACAAAAATATTATGGATTTTAGTTCAAAATCATATGGATAAATTATCAAATGCTTTGTTAAAGTCTAAAGTACAATAAAACACATGCAATTTTATATTATATTTTGAAGATAACAAAAAATTGAAGAATAGAAAACAGTAAAAGTGTCTGACTATGACGTCAGAAAAAATTAACAATTAACCAATGAGAGGCCGCTATATATTTTACCATTGTGAATACTGGCTTCTCATTGGTTAATTGTTAATTTTTTCTGACGTCATAGTCAGACACTTTTACTGTTTTCGAAAATAACAAAAAAAATTGTTTTGTTTCACAAAATGATCAGAAAAGATATTTTACTGTCCAACCACGTATTGTAGAGAAACTTGCTAATAAAAAAAATGAAATGTAAGGTTTTGTGACTTTTTAAAAATACTTCTATTTTTTGTGCAAACTTACAAAATAAAAATATTTTTCTTGCATGTTGTATAACTTGTTTTTTATTATGGCTTTCAGATAAAATTGAGAAGCCAACCTAGTGCTTAATTACCAACACCATACTCCTAATATTTAATATTTACTAATTTATATTCATTATTGATATTTTCTTGTATTTGAAAATGTTTTTAAAATAAGAAATAGAATATCTGGTAAATAGGGTGAGTGGTTTTATTCTAGTTGTCAAAACTACTATAGTGATTAAATCGTTATAGGAATCCTTTTGGTTAAATATATATATATATATATAAAAGAAATATTACGAAACTCAGCCACAAGATAATGGATGTTTTGTATTTTTTTTATACACACCCGCACACCGTTTTAAGCGGCATAAGAAGGCCTACAAATAATCTGAAATAGCCAAGATCCAATGATGCACAGGGAAAGCTTTACGGAAGAAAAAACGCGTAAACTATGTCTTTTCGCGCATTTCTCTGCACTGCGAAATAATTGTGCATTATTGATTTATGGCTATTCCAGATTATTTGTAGGCCTTTCATGCCGCTTAAAACGATGTGCGGGTATGATCTGTACATTCTGCCGTTTAGCAGCTACCAGCCTTTAAAATTAATAGATTTTTGGAAATATTCGTTACCAGGAATATTTTACCGTTAACTGCAGTTGATCCAATCTTAGTCTATATGTAGCACGATGTAATAACAATTATAATTTTAACACAATTATTTAGTATTAACAAACCCCTCTTCAGGGGCATGTAGAAGTAGGGTGTATCCACCCAACTGACAATAAAATTAAACCCCCCTTGATTTTGAGTGTCAAAACTTTGTGCTCGCTACTGCCCCACTTCTACATGATTAATGATCATAAAATATCAAATGCAAAATAATGTTTTTAAAAAAAATATAGTTTGTCAAATATAAAATTAATATTTACCTAATATGACTTGCTTCAACAATTTGATTACACTTATTACAAGACCAGTTCTCTCTCATATTCAGAGGCTCTACAGGAATCACAGCACCAGAACATCCAGAATTTGTACAGCTAAACAAATCAATAACTTATTTATGAAAAAAATTGTCGATTAGATAAAAATCATAAATAGAAATCTATCAAATTTTATAAATGATAGGGAAGTAAGACAAAGCCCAAAATACATACTTTTGCACCACGTCGTCTTCCTGTGACGTCATATTCTCCATCTCTTTTTTAGGGATTTTCTTTCCCACTTCTCCTCTCATCTCCCTCATTTTAAGACGACGTGGTGCAAAAGTTATGTATTTTGGGCTTCGTCGGAAGTACACAATTATAGGATTTATTTCTGTTTTGTTGGTCCACAGGCCTTCAAAACAGGGACTATTTCTAATATTATCATATTTTTTTGTAACCCATTATAATTTTAATTCAACAACCTTAGGTGGCAAAACAAGTTCATCAAAGTTTATGTCGCTGATTTCCCAATTTAGAATTTATTTACAAGTATGGCTTCGAAACCGATTAAGATCTGCTGGATTAGAACCGGTTCTGAGCAATGCTGAAAAATTATGATAACATCGTATTACAGACAATTTTTCTCGAATATTGTAATAAATATCATAAAAAATACCAGTTTTGTTAGTCCGGGCCTTCGGCCAGTGAGTATAACAAAATTGGTTTTTATATTATATATTTTCATTTTAATACCCGAAGAAAAGCTCTCTGAAATACGATACGATAAATAACTATACCTGTGTGCGGACACTAGACTGTTGAGCTCCATGGGATCCAAACACCTGGCACACCCACAGGTAAAGAATTTGTTCACATTCAGCTGTTCCTGGCGGATCCAGGTGGGATCCAAGGCCTGAAATTATCATGAAATCAGACTCGCGAATGGAGAATTCGAATTATGAAGAAACTTTATTCACAAAAAAAGTTTCAAAAAAGTCTTTCAATTCCGTCGGTTTTTTAGATCTAAGCATTCCCCCCCCCCCCCCGAAAAATAAATTTTAATCTATTTTGAATTAAGACTAAAATTTCCTAAAAATTGCGTAACGTTCAGTCAAGCCATTTACAAGATCTTTGTGGACACAAACTCTAACATATTTTCCAACTAATTTTATTTTTCAAAACTGAAAATAAAAATAGACACTACGATATATTGTAGAAACGAATTGCTTCTAAACATTTAAATATTCATTAGAGCATTATATGAGAAAGCGCAAACTTAAATTCTTTGCATATTTCTAAAGTTATACAGTATACAATTTAAATATTCTTAAATGTACTTTATAACACCTTAAAATCAAGGCAAGTTCGTCGTTTTTGACTATGACATTGAGCAATAAGTATAATCCAATTCGCTTTCGCTAATTAAACCAAATTTGAACAATACGAAAACGAGGATGGCTTGTCAACATTAATGAAAATGAAGCTCTGAAATCAAACGGTAGAACAAACGAACATGAATGC
The DNA here is from genome assembly GCF_053477335.1 of Acartia tonsa. NCBI lineage: Eukaryota > Metazoa > Arthropoda > Copepoda > Calanoida > Acartiidae > Acartia > Acartia tonsa. Next base: position 17,884,617 of record NC_137265.1, read on the forward strand.
TTGTAGAGTGTCAAAACTTAATACGCAGAATATTAAGTCAAAGGTATAAATATTATTCTATATGAGCAACAACTTTTTAGATTTTTACCTTATGAAATATTTTCGACAGATTTTTTTTATAAAACGGCTTGCTTTATTGCATCAAGATCCATGAAAGATATATATGGGAAATAAACGTCTATAGTTGATCTCGAGTTTTCCAACCGTAGAGTATTTAATACTCATAGTGCTCTAATAGTCCTAATTAAAATCACATTGACCAAATGATAAGACCATTATTCTATTTGTTTTTGGAATTAATTAGGTTTTTCATTTCATTGTCTAAATACTTAATGTAAAGATTGTGTAAATACACATAAAAATATACACAATAAAAAATCTAAAAAATAAAATTAATCATTATTTTGTTAACTACGAGAAGCCGAAGGCCCTATCACCGTAAAAGTTGAAATACAACGTTGCTATTAATTCTTAGTTTCCTTTTACTTCTTGAAACACATTTCTTTTAATTTTCGTCATTTCTCATCTATTGAAACTTAAAGTTATCACCTACGTACGTTCAAACTCAAGAAAAATATTCTTTTCTGTTAAATTTGGTGATTATGTATAAATTTCTACGTTTTATCAAAGTGTAGTGGGACTTTTTTTTCTCAAAGAGATAGGAACATCTGAAATGTTGTATTTATCAAAATTATGAATAAATGCATAATTTGTCAATTCTTATCAAAAAGATATCTTACTGACTATCTTAGTATTATAACCATCATGCACAAAAAATCGAGTGTATCAAACCATAGACGTCCAAGGGGGGGGTAAAGGGGTGATTCCCCCCCCCCCAACGAATTTGGGGGTGCCGTAGGCACCCCAAAAATATTTCTTATTTTACCCCTCCCATTTAAAATTTACCCCTACCTTGGGGGTGCCGTAGACACCCCCAACCATTTAGAAGGGGGTATTTACCCCACCAAACAATTTTAGGGGGGGAAATACCCCCCCCCCCCCAAAAAAAAAATCCCTAACAATCCCCCCCAAGGAAATTTTACCCCCGGGGTAAACATTTTTTTTGGGGGGGGTTAAAAAAATTTGCGGCGAGCTTCGCGCGCAAATTTACTCCCCCCCCCCAATAGCAAATTACCCACCTTTTAAAAAATTTTTACTTACAATGACTTTAAGAAAAGTATAAAGTAAATGCACATTCCTGAGAGAGCATACCTTAAATTTCCATGTCACTTGGGAGGGCATTGTGTACAACAAATGTACATTTTTAAGAGCTACACAATGAATAGAAAATTTTTTGCACTCTTTTTTTATCAACTAGCGGCTTCGCCCCTAGCCTCTAGGGGCTTTGACCAAAGAGGTGATCCAAAAAAATTTTTGGCGAAATTCGTAAAAGGACCAAGGAAATCTTCAGCAAAAAAAAATGGGGGGGGATTTTTTTGTTTTTTGGGGGGTTGGGGGTGTCCCACCCCCACAGAAAATAGCCTAAAACCACCACAGGACCAGTAGGTATATTCCCTGAAGAGTAGAATCCAATCGGTTCGGTGGTTACCGAGATATTAAGGGACGGACAGCAGGACAGACAGACATACGGACGGACAGACATCATTCTACTTTGTATTATAGATAGGGTAGTAGTGAATAAACAATGAGTACATGCTTATTGATCATGTTTTTTTTAAGCCAGCTATCTTATTTATCAGTCTTTTAAAATCAAATTATTCGAATACATTGTTTCTTACAGACAAACGGACTTATTGAATTATAGATAAGTTTTGTTACTTAAAACCATATTCCCAAATTTAAATGCAAAAGGTAAAATGAGTTAATCTTACAATTTAGAAATGCGAAATTAACACAAAAATTCAGGAAAATATATAAAAAGTGCAGATTTTCCGTCTAGTTTCACGTCAAATCTGTCGTCCCCAATGGATATAGAATATAAGTGGATATTATGACAAGGGGAAAATTTAGGCTGCTTATAAAGACATCATTTATTAATCAGTTCGTTTATTCAGTAGGAGGAGAGGGGATGAGGTTAAGAGTGTTAATAGAGGGTAACGTTATTTCAGCCAGCTAAGGGCATCATTTTATCTCTACAGTAAAATCTGGTGAACAATCCATGTAATAATATATCGATTCTTCCCATTCACACGAATTTAAATATTTAGTGGAGAGTTTCGTAATACTTTCTAAAAATCGTTTCCCAACGTTCAGAATGGAACTAGGATTTCAACATCCATAAAGCGAAGATAAAAAATCGGAAGAATTAACACTTAATGAAGCTTTTTATGGTGCTTATAAAAATAACGTTAAACTGGCCTACTATTGGTCAATTAAAATGTATACTTGTCTGCAAAAGGTAATTCAGTCTCTGTATTTGCCTATCATATTCATTAGTCATTTGTATTTTATGACGTAATTTTTATAGGCACCATAAAGATTCCCCTTGATCAATATGTTTTACTTATAACATTGTGCCAAATTAGGATGCTACTCTATTTAAATTGTATCTTATTGTGACAAAAAAAAGCAAATCAATGTATAACAGTTTCGATTTTTAAATATATAACCAAGATAGGGGGAGGGGGGGAGGGGGAGGTGATGCTTTACTATTTCTCATACAATTTTCACTATCCAACAAACATAAAATCCCGAACCTACACTATTGTATTTTTTCAATTTCAACTATTGTTAGTCCTAGTTATGAGAGTTGTGAGAGTGATTTACCCTAAAAATAATGTAACCCTTGCGGCAACACGTCTGACATAGATTGATGGAAAGTATGTGACAAATTTCATGCATTGTTAGGCATAGTTTACTTCGACTTAAGATAATATTTGCTAGATTTTCTTTTTAATTTAAGAAATTACTTTCTCTTTTGTAGGAAGCAGAGCAGAAGTATTTTATTATATTTTATTGTTAATTAAAAAAGAATAGAAATGACATTATTTTTTAGACAACAAGACTATAAATTAGATTTAATAAGTCTTTCTGTATGCACCAACGGATCTCGCTAACCACTGAAACGATAAAGTTCTCAATGTAGCTTCATATTAGTCCTGGAAGGTTTATAACTATTTTAGGGGAGGGTACCACCACCTTCTGAAGAAAAATCGCCCATTGAAAAAAAGGACCTTATTTTTTTAAAAGCTTTTTTTTAAAACTGAAAGTAGAGGAGTAGTTCCTCCCCCTAAATATTAAGTGCATCAAGAGACCATATAGTACAAATTAGTTTAACAAGTTTAATTACCAACCAAACAATTTAATCTATAGACAAATACTTCAGGACATACAGACAGATGTAAGTCAGTTATTGATAAGCTGTGCTGTCTAAGTATAGCATTACCATTGTACAGATCCTGAAATTAAGTCTGGAAGACCAATTATAATATTTGAATACCTTGACATAGTTAAATTTGATGGGATGAGACTTCTTAATTGGAACACTGGCGGTTACAGTCATTAACCCAACTAAAATATACAGAACATTTTTATAATATAAAATATTTTAAATAAATGGGTTCGGTTGCCGCATTCTATTAGGAAATGCTAATCCTAGCCCGCCAGTGCTATGGCCTTTGCAACTTTTACATCAGATCTTAGTCACGTATTTTTAGAATTTAATCCAGCTGCAAGAACCCACAGCCTCAGCCATCCACAGCTGGGGCAGCTTAATTCTTCTCAATCGTAGCCGCATGGTTAGCCTTATGACATATTTTTCAACCTCAGCCGCATATAAAAGGCAGTAGCCGCAGTTGCAGCAGGGCCTTGAAATTTAATATTTAATATTTAGTTATTAAAAAAAAAAAAAAAAATACAAAAAGTGGTGGATAAGTAGTTATAATTCAACTGTTCTTGGAATTTGGAAAGTTATTTTTCTTGTTATAGTAAAGAAAGAATTACAATCAAATGGGATATAAGTCTAGTGTTTGTTAATGTTTAGAACCATATAGATCTGAAGAATTTAATAAGGTGTTCTATTATATTCTATGCAAGTGGAATTTTATTAGTTGTAGAATACCTACATTTTCGGAACATAATAGAATCAAAGTCAGAATAACCCAATGACCAAGAATTATGACTCGTAGAGTGCAATCAAAGGGTTGGTTTTCTGTTGGATGTTACTTAACCTAATAAACACCATTGGGTGTTAGAGTATTGCATCCCATTACAATCGGTTGATGCCCTAGGGTTCTCTAGATAATCACTTGAAATCAAAGAACCGCCCCAAATAGGTAATATGTAAAATAATAGCTATCAAGTAAATGTTTACCTGAGTCCATACTAACCCTAACATTTCCAATACAATCATGATTCATCATGGCCGGAATTCTGTATAAACCCTACAACAATATATAAGATTTACTGTTTAATCTTATATTAGGTGAAATCATATAAAAATTTGAATTTTTTTTTTTATAAAATTTTTTTGGCTAGTCTTTGGGTTTGGGTCAACTATGTCTTACATATTCCTTTAAATCTATGTATGGCTAATGCAACTCTAACTTTTTTGCTAGCCAAGGTGTTTTTGGATTTTGAGTGTTTTGTAAAATAAAAGCCAACAGACAACCAACTTTTTGATTTATAACTATTTTATCAAATAGTAAGCTGCTTTTTGTCTGTTATAATTTTGCTAACAACAAAACCTATAGGTTTCAATTTTTAAGTAATCTCCACATATGTCTCATCACACTAGGCTATATTTTTTGTCTCACAGAGATGCTATGGGCGCAACCGAACCGCTTGTAAAGTTAAAAAGTGAAAAGAAATATTATTACCACTAGAAGGTTTTGCGTTGAAACAACTTCAAATGCATTTGTGAGAATGATACCAATTATTCTTTCATAATCTTCTTCATTACTATCTGGAAGCGATAAACTCAGCAAAGGATCTAAAATAATCGATTTTTTATTACTCCGATCTTACACCAGAGCATTATGTAAAGTAAAACTTCAAGTTGGCTAAAATAAAGATCCTCTCTCCACCTACAACTACTTTACCCCTCTCATCCTACTGGATGAACGAATGGATAATTAAATGGCAGGAGAAATAGCAACCTAAATTGACTATTGGATCTAAGATGCAAAATTTTATTTTGAAAGCTAATCTTTCAAAGAATGGATGATGTTTATGTCTCTCTGTTCTTACTGGATCTAGAATTAATCCATGTTAGAATCGTTCTATTGTTTTCAAAACTACTATCAAGGGATAATAGCACCTTTATCTTTACAGCATCAGAATGCAAGTAGAAAGTGGACATTGGGCTGTTTAGTGTTTATTACACTACTTTCCAAAGTGTTATAACAACGTTTTATTTTTTGTTGGCTTAACAACTTTGGGGACTATTATTAGAATTTGATTGGTTGGTTCATAAAGTTGAGTGCCAAATGTTTTGACCACTTAATGTAATCCACAGAAGGGGTTATTCTGTGTATCATTTTGGGGGATATACATCAATAAATCCCCTTAGATTCCTGATGTTCGTCCGTATGTCTAATTCTAATAAATTTTCTTTATTATTAGCTTAAATTTAAAACTCTTAATAAATATACACATGCATGATTAATTTCAAGTAAAATTAAAACTTTACCTAATACATTTGATTTGTAATATGCCCATTTTTCTGTCTTTTTTATCTCCTAAACACATAAAACACATATGAAAGTTTGTTTGTTATTAGAAAAAAAATTTTTTTGTGTTATTTTTGTGATGGGTATGACTCATTTTTTAGGTTTAAAACATAAAAATAATATTTTAAGATCAAGTTTATATTTTCAAGTAGAATGGCTTTTATAACTAAATAAATAACCTATCCTAACAATCAAGTACAATTAAAATAATGTTTTAAAGTTAATTTTTACCATTCAAACCTTTTAAACCCATAAATTTACCTCCCTCAAAATAAAAAAAAGCTTGTACGTCCTTGCTTACCTCGCTATTAGATTCCAGTTCCAATAAAGACGTGTAAATCTCAGGCTAAAATCATTATAATGATGAATAACATTAAATAACAAAGATTTTTAGTAAAGCAGTTTAATGAACCAAGTGAAAGAATTCTTTTAATAGGTTAAGATCAGTTACATAATGATAGTGTACAATAAAATATAGAAATGTTTTTACTTAATTAGACTTAATTACTTATGTTCAATATCACTTTCACAAGATGCCGAAAATAAAGAATATGCGCAAAATAAAAGAAATAAAAATACCTTAGAATATTTGAGGGCAAGAATTCTGAGAGGCAAAACACATGTAATTGGGACATCCTTCCCTTCTAAAATATTTAATGCATTTTTTTTCATTTTCCCGTAATATTCAAGTGGACTACTAAATTCAACCCCTCAAAAAACTGAAGTTGTTGGTGGCAATCTTAAGCAATGAGTTTCTTCTAAACCAAAGTGAAGTTAACGCAATCTTAAAATTACTAAAAAAACATATGTAATATATATGTATTTTTGGGGGAAAGGATCTTATTTCTAAACTCGCAAAGTATTTTTGTTTCCAATCTTGTTTTTATAAAACCCAAAAAATCTACCAGCTACCAAAGGTAAAACTTTTATTACAGGCTCAAGAATAAGATAGTGATTAATATATCATCCATTGTCCTAGCCCTTAATATGTGTGATTTGTCTCATTGGTGTCTGTAAAGTGTTAAAATCGGAATTAATGCTCGTCCTAAAGCTTTCATAGATCTAATTCAAAAGATAATTTTTGCACACATTTTTGCAAGCAATATAAATAAAATTAATGAACCCTTATCATGGAAAACTTAATTATGTTCATAAAAAATCAACAACTTTGCAAATCATCCTTTTTTGGAGGAAACAAATAAACAAAATTAAAGAAACTGACAGTAATGTAAGAGAAAGAGTAAGGTTTAAGAGATGAGACTTCGTAAAAAAGTCAATTGGTCAAAAGATAAATCAAATAGAAGGACACTTAGAAGTTCTTGTTCTCTATTTTTAAAAAATCTAATTTTTCAGGAGTTTTTTTAATTGTGTCACAAGTAACAAAATTCAACTGAAAACAATAATTATACACATTTTACAAATCTTTAGGCTTAAATATGCACTGTTGTTCTAAGATAAATTTTTACCTTTCACTTGAAATTAATTTGATGTTATATTTTAACAGACAACCAGTACTCAATATCCTGTATGCATCTATATATAATTTTATACCTGGCAGATTTGACTTGTATTTATGAACTAAAGCACACTCCATCTAAAACAAATTTTAAACAAATCAAATTATTTTTTAAAAGGAATATTTCATTTGTAGTATTTATTTAAAGTTTTTACTTGTATTGTATTGATAATAATTACAGCATGATATTATATTTAATTTTTCATCAACAATTCATGTTAAGTATATATTTTGTAAATATGGACAATATATTTAATTTTCGCGGGTGCAAAATCTCTGGCTGTTATTTTGTTTGTTTGAAAATCTTGAGCTTCAGCATTGTTTTTGTTGCAAAATATTGACGATATTTTGCAAGTGTTTGTATCAAGGAGTAAGGTGATTAAGGACTGTAAATCAGGTACCCAAAGTTTTATTCATTAGCTTTTAAACTTTGGGTACCTTTATTAAATCTTGGTTGGTTGGTTTTAATCCAGCAATTTTAAACCTTCAACTAATAATTTCATTTACAGAAAGGGTAATTTTCAATTTTTCGGAAATAGTTCCTTTCGTAACATCGCCCCATAAGTGGCAATTCGTCGTATTTTTAAAATGGCTTTTTATAGGTTATTTTAGGTTAGGTTATATTGGGTTAGGTGATTGCCCCACAGGGTTAGGTAATTGGCCCTGTAGGATTAGAGCCCCCCGCAGGGGCTAGAAATAGGAGAAAAGCTACTGTGAAAAACACGAAGAATCGCTCCACAAGGTGCGATGTTACGAAAAGGACTATACCTAATTTGTCTTATCCCTTAAATTCCCTGGTATGTATGTCATCAATTGTTTTTAGGTAAGTAATTGATTATATCTGACTTTCCAAAAACACATAACATGTTCTACAAATAGCAACGTTTATCTTTTAATAAGTGTGTGCGATTGTCTTATCTTATTGCTTTTAAAAACAATAATGAAACCAACAGGACATTTGCAAGCTAAAGCTAAAGCCACGGCCACACTCATCTAGGCAGCTTAAACAAAGCTGCAGTCACAGACGCAACGAACCAAGTGTTTTTGAGATAGAACCAGCCACTAAAGGTGCCACTGGCAACTCAACTGATGAAACAAAAAAAACTTCTTTACTAATCACAAAATATGTTTTGTTTCAGTAAAACCTTACAGACTTGTAGGTTACGTTTAGGTTACACTTTTGATATCTAGTGGAATATACTAGCTGTACATTTAGCTGAACACACAGGTAGCTTACACTTTTGATACCTAATGGAATGTACTAGCAGTGCATTTAGCTAAACATACAGGAAGATTACACTTTTGATACCTGATGGAATGTACTAGCAGTACATTATGCTGAAAACACAGGCAGGTTACACTTTTGATACCTAATGAAATGTACTAGCAGTACATTTAGCAGAACACATAGGTAGGTTACACTTTTGAAACCTGGTGAAACGTACTAGCAGTACATTTAGCTGAACACACAGGCAGGTTACCCTATTAATACCTGATGGAAAGTACTAGCTGTACATTTAGCTGAACACACAGGCAGGTTACACTATTGATACCTGATGGAATGTACTTGCAGTACATTTAGCTGAACACACAGGCAGGTTACACTTTTGACAACACAACAACTTTTTGTTTCCAGCATGACAACCTAAATATAAAATATGCAACTATTGTTTACTAGTAGTTTGTGAACATTTATCTTATGAAAGTCTGTTGATACTTTTTAAGATAAGATAAAAAGCCATGACACTAGAAAGTCCTATGTCCCATATGTTCCTAAAATATAAAATTTACTAAATGCTTTTGTATTTATTTTAAGTTGATTTTTAAAAATCATATGATATAAATTAAAATGTTCCTGGTAAGGAAAATCTAAAAAAATCTATGAACTTTTAAGGCTTCTGGCTGTCAAATGGCTTACGTAACTGCACTAGATCCAAAAAATTTAATATAAGTATAGTGTTGTTTTTAAGGCTCTGAGAAAAATCTTTGAAAGTATTTATATAACAAGCAAGTGTAAAAAAAAAAGATATTTTTCAAAGCCTTAATTTTTATGGTTTCTTTCTCAGTTGAAAAAAATATAATTTACCCAAGCAACATGGCTGTGGTTGAAAAAGTCTTGGTCCAATAATGTCAGGTTTCATTACCATCAACTTCTCGCCAGCTTTTATATCTCTACATTTAAACAAAATTAAGAGATAAATTGCAAGAAAAAAGCATATTATTTTGTTTATTTGACAACTAGGTATAATTTAAAAATATTTTTTCCAGTAAGCTTCGAAACCGATTAATGTCCCCTGGATTTGAACAGGTTCTCAGCCATACTGAAAAAATCATGTATAGCATCGTATTACAAACAACTTTCCACGATTACTAGAATAAAACTCATAAAATCAATATCAGTTTTGTTAGCCCGGGCCTTCGACACCTTGGGGCTAACAAAACTGGTTTTAATACTATTATTTTTTATTTTATCTGCGGAAAGCTGTCTTTAATATGATGCGAAAAATAACTATTCTCAGATATGACATTCATTACTTACAAATCATTCTTTAAAAATCTTTTGTTTGTTCTGTAATAAATTATGTGTTTTAAACTAAGAAGTCATTGTTTAATTTAGTCTTACAATTATGGAAAAGATAAAATGTTTTTAGAACAATTAGTTGGAACACTTGAAGGTTTAAAACATTAAATATTTAAGTTTAACCCTGAAAGAATGGGCAAGAACCGACATGTTTCTCCTTTACAGTGTAAGGAAAGTTTATAAATAGTCTGAAAGAAGAAACAACGACCCTCCCAAGAGAAATCGCCCCAAGAAAAAAAATTCAACACTCAAAAATTCTAACCATATTTTATAATATAGCACTAATACCACTCTCCCCCACCTCTAGTACCTTTAGGGGCGCAGTCGCTATGTTTTATATATACCTGCTTGCAACAGCATGATTTCCATGTTCCTCTGCAGTATTCACAATCTTATAATTCTTACACGAGCCCTTGTGTTGCTTCCAGTCCTTTTTCTGACATTCCTATAATAAAAATAAAAATACATTCCTTCAAATTATTAATCAAGTTGTAACTCATCAAAAAATATAGTTATAAGAAGTAACACATTTTATATCAGATTTATGTTAAAATGAAACGTACAAAAAAAAGTAATTTCAATTTTTGACGAAACTCAATCTGTCCCACTTTTGAGCAAGACGATTCCTATATGACGTCATATAAAGGGAAAATAAAAAGGGAAGGGGGGGGGAAGAAAATCTCTTTAAAAGAGATGGGAGAAAAGGGAATCGTCTTGCTCAAAAGTGGGACAGATTGGGCTTCGTCCAATTTTTTTTCAAAATTATTTTTAAAAAAACTTTTATATAATGGTTAAAAGTCTGAAATGTTTAACTTTTTCTTAATAGTCTTTAATTTTCACTTATATTGATTATATTACATTACATCTTACTGTTCTAAGGTAAAAAGGCCGACAGAGAAAAAATTTTAACTAACTCAAAAATATATTTATTTTTAAATTTAAGGCGTAGCTTTTTTACTACAAATATTCCCTTGCAAAATTGTTATTAACTTTTTATGTCAATCATTGAGAGTTTTAATTTGGGTTAAATGCATGATTGACATTACAGGGTGAGTTTCATATTTGTTTTTATAGTGTGCAAGTTACTCAATATTGTATATACTATATAAGTTAAAAACTAAACAATATTGACCAAGTTCTATACCAAAGGATTTCATTCTAACAAAATAGAAATTTATTCATTTTTATTGTATGATAGACTGATTTATTTTCCAGTGTTCTTTCTAAGTATCATTAAGTATTTGTCTTAAATATACAGTTTGACTTTACAATAGCGTTCGATACACAAGAATTAAAAAGATACAGAAATGAATAAAATGTTTCTCCTTTCTGTCTAATATAAAGATACCCCGCCCTTATGAATATACCCTATCTACGTCCTGACCATATAGGAACATATTGACCAATATCTGATGACTATATCAGCAACCTAAATTGACTACAAAAATTCCCCCATTACAATATCCTTTATTCTATATCCATTGATACATATATAGGATCAGAGAAATCGAATACGTTACAGACGAACGGACAAACGAACCTAATTTGCTTTGCCTATATAAATTGCCTTACTTTTCCACAATACTGAACACTGCCACACCCTCCACATGGTGTGGAATTATTATTATTACAAACTGTACATGTCATTTTATCACCTTTACCTCTGAAAATAAAACAAAATCACAACATCAATAAAAGAGAAACTATCTAGTACTCGACAGTTTATTCTTTTAGCAATTTCACAATTTTCGGGCAACTTAAATTTTCGTTCAGTGCAGGTTTAATGCTATAGAAATGTATAATTCCAAAGAAATAATAAAAACTAAAAATATTTTCTTCATTAACTTAGGGGGTTTGACCTTCATCTACTCCTGGGGTTGACTCCTAGAGGCTAGATGCAAAGCCATTGGCAAAAACACATAATTCAAACAAGACAGTAACGTTTTGTCCTGCAGAACCTCATCATTAATAAAGTAAATTTTTAATAAATTCAGTAACACGTTTGCACAATATTTCATTAACTAAATAACTAGAATATTATTTTAAACAGAAAGCCTTTAATACAAGCTAAACAAGCTAGGTAGGATAAATTAAAATGAAAAGGCCTTTCTTTCCTTTATGCTCGGAATTTTGTTTACATGTGCAATGCTTAGCCCGTTTCAAAGTTTTTTTTGTCATTTATATAACTAGGTAGCCTTACCTAACCCTCATAATGCAGCACAAACAAGTAAAATATTACCACACCCTTCCATGATTTCAATTTTATTTTTAGAAAATGGACAACAAGGAAAAACAGGAGGGTTAGATTTAGATTTCTTTCTAATTTCATGATTTTACTAGAGGCTGCAACCTTAGTATCTTGAGGCTGCACTCCAAGTATCTAAGGCCTAGGCAAGGGTCAAGGAAAGCAAAAAATAGCCTAAAACCATCCAACAACTTAAATCTAAAAAATAATTAGCCCAAAACAATCCTGAGACCTATGTAAAGTACCCATTAAATGTAGTACTTAATCAGTAAAGCTTTAGCTAGAGACAAAAAAAAATAATACTGTCATATATTTATGTTGTGATGTCATATTTAAGTTTGCAGACCATATGTTAATTGTTACTCTTAATTGCTCTTTAATTGCTCTCAGAAAGAATAAAGAGAAAATATATTTAAGTCAGTTGATATTGAGAGTCCTAACACAGAACATTATCTGGTTTGGGTTCGAGTCTTTATTAAGACCAATACAGCTATTTACAGACATCCTACTACTTTAGATAGTTTGCATAGGCAGATATTCTACCCCTTCAAAGTGCATAGTTAATTAATACGTTGTATTAATTAAACAGACAGTCATCCTGTTGTTTGGTGTCCTGATATACAGACAGACATCCTGCTACTTCAGAACTATCCAGCTTTGAATAATCAGTAGTTTTGACTTATTAACATATTTAATCATTTCTAAATATAGTATCAATATATAATCTTATTTACTCAAAAAACTGCATTTAATCCAATATAATAAATATTTGAAAATCTGTTTGCATTTTGAATTGAACATTAAGTCTACTCTATCATTAGCTTATGCTGTTTGTCTATATTACATTTGGCGCAGTCTTATTGTGCTACGTGTTATTTGGACCTGCTGCTGAGTTAAGGGTGGGGGAAGTGGTGTTTAATTTGAAGTCACTCACTTTTTGAGATATTTTTTTATCTCGGATTTTTCACAGTTTTGTTTTAGTTTTTATATTTCTAACTTGATTTATATTTCAGGTTTCTGTGGAATTTCATTCTTTAACTCTTTTGATCTAAATTTCACGGCGGATCTAGTTCCAGTGCTCGGATATGGCTGATGGAGAAAAAGGAGAGCGGGGTAAAACTGAAGGCAAGCGTGGACGGCCGCCTAAACGTCCTCGGGAGAATGACAGTCAGGATGATGATGGAACTCCCGAACATTGGGAGGAGGAGGATGCTGCGGCTGAGGATGCTGGTGCAGGTGCCAATGCGAATGTGGAGTTGGCGTTGGGCGAGGTGGAGAATGACGTTGTGCCTGAAAGCATAAAAAAATATGTTAGGGCAATGTTGCAGGAGCATACGACTGTCAAAGATCAGGTGGATAAGTTAACGGCGGCGAATAAACGGCTGGAGAATAAGGTGAAAGAGTTTAAGAACTCTGATGAGCATAAGAAGTTAGGTTATGATGTTGATTTGGCTACTATTAAGAAAAAGGTGGCGCAATTGCCAGTGGATGGGGATATTAGCGGTTTTTTGTATGAAACAAGTATGGGGGCTAGTGTATCTGCAGTCAAGGCGACGGGGGATGATTCGTTTAATACATCTTTCATTAATCGTTTGAGTGTGGAGGCTAAATTGGATTCTACAAATTTTGAGGCTAAAAGAGGGAAAAGTGCTCCTGGACATTTGAAGTTTTCGCAGATTGAGTTTTTAGGTCCTGTTGGGAATGGAAATTGGATGAATGTTCGTGAGAGTTGTCTGACCGAATATGAAAATCAATTGTTGGATATATTTCCTTTAATTGAGGAAAGGGCTGACGTGCTTAAGGCCTATAAAAAGGTGGCCGGCGGTAGTGTAAGCCAACAGACTGTAGAGGAGCAGTTTAAGGAGTTTTGTCTTGTAAGAGGAGTCAAGTGGGATAGTGATTTTGTGCGGGATGCTCCATTTTGGGATGGAAACATTGATTTTGAGGATTATTTCTTATCCTTATGGAGGGTTGCTAGGTTCGCAAAGTTGGAGGATCCTATGCTTTTCAAGGACATCCTGTACAATAGGATTTTTGAGTGCAAAGGGAAGAAGATGGGGAGGTTGATTACGCCGGAGGCTAATGCTTCCTTAAGTGCTTTAGGTTATTACCTGTTGATAAGAAGGTTGGTGATACCCTTTGCTGATACAGAGTCGGCTACCGAATTCTTTTACGCCCTGAAACAAAAGAGTGGTCAGAATGTGGATGTGTTTTTCAATGCTAAATTGCGTCTGTTTAGGCTTATGCATCCTGGTCAAATTTCTAGACAATCTTGGCGTGATTTCTATAATAATGTGGCTAAGAATTTGCTGTTTTCTGATTTAGCTAGAGATATGGCTAATTTCATTGAATCTATGCATTACCTGGAAGATTACAGTGCTTTCTTGACTTATTTGATTCGCAGAGGTCAGCATTATGTAAGCTGGGCTCGTTCTGGACACGTATCACCTGAAAATGTAACGTCCTGTTATTCTCAGGCTATGGAAGGGTTGAGGCTAGAGGATTCTAGGGAGGTGAAAGCTAGGCCTGTAATCAGTGAAGTGCATGTATCTGATATGGAGGGCAGGACTGAGATTGGCGATAATAATGCGTGGATTGAAGGGGATGATGATATTCCTTGGGATCAGGTTGAGAACGTGATTGGGGCTCTGAATTCGAAGGCTAAAACTATGATTTGTTGGTATTGTGGGAAAAAAGGTCATGTAGTGGCTAGTTGCTGGCAGAAGAGAGATGGCAAGCCGCCAGCTCCTGATTCTCGCATAGGAAAGACCAAAGCTAAGTTTTTCTCAGTCGGTAGCGAAAAGAAAGAGGGTCCTGGAGTGCCTAATAATAGGGTAATACCTGAGCAGTTTCTGAAGAAGACAGTCAATCAGGTGGGGCCTGTTGTGGATAGGTGGGGCAATCAGGTGGGGCCTGTTGTGGATTCTGAAAAGAGCAGAGATGAGAAACAGTATGAGGCTATGATTGCTGACATAGCCAGAAACAATTTCCAGCAATATCCTATGTAATGGATATGATTGATTTGATGTATAAATCTCATTCTAGGATGAAATTTATAGATCGTTCTTTTATTCATATTCATTATATAGGCTATAGTACTGTAAATAGTTAATTTTGCTGTCTTGTATTTACATTATTGCTTTCAACTTTATAAAGCATTACTGTTTTGTTTATTCGTCAGTCAAGGTGTGATCGTGTTAATGAAAACATTATATATATATATTTATATATATATATATATATCTGCTGTATATTATTTTTTGATAAGTACCTATGCAAGGTTGAATACTTCGAGAGGTACTTACCTGTATATAAAAAAACTTGGAGTGTAGCTGTGTGATGCTGGTAGTTTGGGAGATGTACAGGATTTCATAAATTGAACAGTATGTTGGCGGCTGGTGACAGATGAGGGGCTGACTGCTGTGTAGTGGAATGATGTATATCTAAAATATATGGATATATTAATTATAATGACTAGTGTTTTCAAGAGATTGTGAAGTTTTTGAAGATAACGAAAATGCCTATTTGTGCGGATTTAGAATTTCTTGTGCCTGGGGCTGATATTCCGGTGAAGGAGTTAGGAATTATTGATACAGGAAATAATTTTAATTCTTTGATATCTAGAGAAATTCTTGATAAACATGGAGTTGAGTTTTGTCCTGCTAAATTATCAGCATATTCAGTAGATTTAAAGAAAGTTAATATTATTGGATATGTTGAGTTGAAATTTAGATTTGCTGGAACTCAAGCTGTGTTTACGGAGATATTTTATGTACCTGAGGTGACGAGTAGGTTGGTAAATCTTGGATCTGATTTCCTGAAAAAGAATAAAATTAATATTTGTTTGGATGAAGATAAGTTTGAATTTTGTGGGGAATCTGTTCCTATTAATTCCTGTTTACAGAAACAGGTGGTGGCAGAGATACAGAAAATTCCTATTTTGTCCGGACGAATGAATTCTGAAATTCCATCTAAACCTACCTTGCCAGGGATAAAGGAGGGGGGTGGGTTTGGAGAGTTATATTCAACGAAGTATAATGTGAAGTTGCTGGATAAAACTATTTTTTATCCTGGAGGATCTACCGCTGTGGTGCATGTGACTGGATTAAAGAATGATGGGCTTTGGTACGTGTCCCCTAATTCTTCTAAGATGACAAGTGGCAATGGGATTATGATTATTGAGGGGGTGTATCAGCCACGGAAAGATGGGTCCTGTGTGGTTAATGTGGTTAATGCGTCAATAAAACCTATTACCTTGCTGAGAAATGTGAAGATGGGGCATTGTTTCATCATGGATAATCAAGATGTTACCTGTAATAAAACAATTAATGAATTGGATAAGCCAGAAAAGTTGTCGGGGCAAAAAATGCATGAACGGGTACAGTTTATTATTCAAAAATTGAAGTTAGATGAAAATCAGATGATTAAGGAAAATCCAGAATTGAAACCCAGGATTATTAAAATTTGTTTGGAAAATTTTGATATCTTTTCAATGAATGATTCAGATATTGGTGATTGTAGATTAATGACATATAATATAGAATTGTTACCTGGAGCTAAACCTGTGAAGGCCAGAAATATTCCTTTGAATCCAGAGTACGATGCTAAATTGAAGGAACAGTTGACCAAATGGCTGGATGCTGGCATTATTGAGGAGGGTTTCTCGGATTGGTCCAGTCCTATCTTTGCTGTGAAAAAGAAGGCTGCACCTGGAGCAGAGGCTAAGTTGAGGTTTGTCATCGATTTCCGCAACCTCAACAACGTGACTAAGCGGGTGGCGTGGCCGCTGCCACTGATCTCGGATAATTTGACGAAGCTGGGTTCTGGCAAGGTGTTCAGTACTCTTGATTTGACAGCTGCCTACCATTCGATGACTATGGATGAAGACTCTAAACCGTTAACAGCTTTTAGTGCAGCAAACAGGATGTATTTGTTTAACAGGTTGCCATTTGGGTTGTGTAATGCACCCAGCCTGTTCTGTGCTCTGATGGATAAGGTGCTGTCTATCTTGCCAGGTATGTATGGATTCTGTATCAGCTACTTGGACGATCTGATCGTGTTTTCATCAAGTCCAGAGGAACATGTAGAGCATCTGCAGGCACTGTTTCAAGTTCTTCGGCAGGTCAACCTGAAATTAAATTTAGATAAGTGTGATTTATTGACTAGAGAATGCCATTATTTGGGACATATTATTAGTGCCGATGGATTGAAAATGAATCCTGCATATCTGGAACGGATTAAGGATTGGGGCAAGCCTAGAACAGGGAAGGAGTTGCAGAAATTTTTGGGATTTACTAATTATTACAGAGGATATTTTGCTGATTATGCCAAGAGGTCGTGCATGTTGGATAGTCACAGGAATGACACTATAATAAAGTGGACAGAAGAGTTGAACAGAGTATGGACTGAATTTATGGAAATGTTCAAGACTGAAATGTGTAAAGGCTATCCTCAATGGGATAATCCTAATCTTTTTATTGTGGATGTAGATTATAGTTCTCAGTATTTTGCAGGGATTATTTCGCAAGAACAGGATGGTGTGGAGAGAGTGTTTGGTGTCTGTAGTAAGAAGTGTAATGCTGCAGAACAAAATTATCCTTCCTATAAAGGAGAATTAGGTGCATTAGTATATGCATTAAAGAATTTTTTACACTTTTGTAGGTTTCGTGAGTTTTTGGTTCGGACAGACAGTATTTCACTAGTGCATTATAAACGTTGGGCTAAAGGATCAATAAACGGTGTCACCTATCGATGGATAACTTTCCTGCAAAGTTTTGACTTTACAGTTATCCATCGACAGGGGACTAAGCATGTGAACGTAGATTATTTGTCGAGAACTGAGTTAGATTGTAAGAATCATCGACTGAAGGATTGTCAGGAGTGTAGAGAGACAGATAATAAAATTTTGGATCCTTACCTGGATGATTCACCATTTCTGGATCAAATCTACTCTATTATGCAGGTACATTCTGCAGAGGATGAGGCGGATGTTGAGTTTGTCTGGCAAAGTAGTCTTCAGCAGGACGAGATCCTAAATGAAATAAGGTTATGGATATTGGAAAGGAGACAGTTGTCGTCTTATGAGAGGGCGGAGTTATCGGGCAGAAAAGAACTATTGTACAATCTTATTGGCCACATGTATGTGCTAGAGGGGGTTGTAATTTTCAGACAGCCTTTGGCCGAAGGGGGTTTCGTCGAGAGGCCTGTAGTGCCTCTTTCTTTATACAATGATATATTTGATTCAGCTCATGGTGGATATGGTTCTGGACATAGAGGTGTGCAGGAGACAATACGTAAAATAAATGAGAGATTTTTTATGCCTGGCGTGAACAAGTTTGTGGAATCGAGAATACGAAGTTGTATTACATGTTTGAAAAAGGCTGGAAGTAATCCTAAACATGTTTCACCTATAACTCATTCTGTTCAAAGTAGTGAAGTTTTTGCTAATATGTCCGTAGATCTGGTTGGACCTTGGACTCCATGTTATCATCAGGGACAGACGGTTAAATTTGTCCTAATCATGGTTTGTCTATTTTCTAGATATGTTTTTACATGTCCGTTGGTTGATGCTAAAACTGAAACAACTGTAAAGGCTATATTGGAAAATTTTGTACCTACCTATGGATTATTTAGAGCTTTGAGATCGGATAGAGGTACAAATTTTACAAGCAATGTGTTTAAAGGCGTGATGAAAGGATTGGGGGTGGATACTGTCCTAATTCCCCCCAGGAATCCAAATTCGAATCCTGTAGAGAGGCAAAATCAAAGTTTGTATGCTGCTTTGAAGGTAGATGAAAATCATGGAACAAAGGACTGGGCTAAAAAATTACCTTTGGCTACGTTAGTGATTAACTGTTCCAAGAGTACTAGAACTGGATATTCTCCATTTTTTCTGGTTTTTGGTCGGCAGCCACGTATTCCTCTCGATTTCCTATCACCAGTTCCGTCTGCTGAATCTTCATCTTCGCGGTCGTATTTGGAATTTCTGAAAAATATGGAGGATGTAATTAAGAGAATTTCTACAAAATCCAAGTTATATTTAGAGGTTCAAAATAAACACAGAGTACAGAGGGAAGCATTAAGAGTTACAGATGTTTGTTATGCTTTCTTTAATATTGTAAAAACTGACGTGTCCAAGAAATTACAGTCTTTCTATGGAGGGCCTTTTATTGTGGTTAAGAAATTTTCGGATGCATTGTATGAGTTGGCACCTTTTGGGAATAATCCCATCAAGAAAAATCAGGTTGTAGCTAGGGATAAGATTCGAAAAATTCATGCTCGAACGGAAGTTCTAGGGGAGGAGGTTAATTTTAACGTTTTTCCTTTACCTGAAATTTGTCCGTCCGATGAGATATTTTTGGAGGTTGACAATATGCCTGTAGAGAAAGAAACTGTAGAGGAGAGAGAGAGTGAAGATGTTGTGTATTTGTCATCTGAAAATGATGGTTTTGAGTTGGCAGAGGAAAGACAGAGTGACGAGATTCAGGAGAAGGAGAGTGAGGTTGAGGTTGATAATGACAGAGTTTCAGAGAATGAGAATAGAGAAATTATACCTGTAGGTGAAGGAGTAGAGGTGGGAGTGACAGATGAATCTGTGGTGCCTGCTCCTGTAGCTGAGGGTAATTTTGACGAGGTTGAGCTTCCATCGGAACAATCGTTTTTGACTACGGCGCCGCCACAATCTTCACCTGAAAAATTAGTTACAATTAAGAAAAGTGGATCACGGGTGGCGAAATATTTATGGGACACTGGGAGGAGGTTAAGATCTCAGGTAGGGGGTCCTGTGGTACATGTTCAGATAGGAACTCGAGGACGGAGAAAGTAGGGAAAGGAGAGCTGATAATAATTATTTTTGAGAAAAAAAAAAATATTATTAAAATACATATAAATATTTTAAAAAAAAAAATATATTATAATAAGAGTTCATGAATTGTTATTTGATTATTTTAATAACAAATATGTGCTGACAAAGCTAGTAGGTAGAAAGTTGCCCTGCAATGAAAGGCTAAATCAGTTGATATTTGCGGGTGAATTGGTGAACAGTTATCAGCTAATAATGTCTGGTCATAATAATAAATTTAAATCAGGTAAATATTTTTTAATTTGGGGATTGTGTTTGTTACCTTGTGGTGCTGATGTGATATCTGTGCAAGTAAAGGAGTGTGTTGGCGACGGTCCTGAGTTGAGGGCTTCAGAATGTACAGTATTTGGTCAGCATGAGTTTAATGGAACAGTCAGCGGTCATCTGTTAAAAAAAGTTGGAGTGAGATTTTTGCCCGCGGTACAATGTCACGTCGACAGAACGGTTCACACCTGGTATTGCGGCAAATATAGCCATCTACATTTAGGGGCACCAGCTGTTGTTAGTAGTGATGAGTTAATTTCTAGTGAAGATTGTAAAAGGATGGAGGAACAGAGGGTGTTAGACATAGATGGACGACGGTTGCCTGTAGCGTTTTATGACCGGTCACTGACTTATTTCATAAATGGTAGCATCCTGTATGATGATATGATGACGTATGGGATTGACCCTCAGTGCAGAGGAGATGGTATTTATTTAAATAATACCTTTGTGCCTAATACTTTTCAAGAAGTTCAGATTACAAGTTATTTGAAAAATATACAAATTTCAATGTTACCTGATAACAGTTGTTTTCTTGAGGACCAGTTCATTGGGGCACACTGTCTGGAGTCTGATCTGCGGCTTGGGCTTGATCGAGTGATAGTTCACAATAGATCACAGGAAGATAGACGTTATTTTAGTTATTTTCGGACTGTTGAAATTGTGAATTTAACTTTGTTTACATTTTCTAATATGGCGGATGATGCTAATAATCAGGGTGGCCAAAGTTGGTTGGCGATTTCTCCACAGTTTTCGTTGGGATTAAAACTGGGGAAAAAAGTGGAGTTTTCTGACTTTCTGACTGATTTGCATTATTTTCATACCAACGTTCCTGATGTAGTTTTGTGGATTACAACTGCTAAAAAGAATTTCTTTCCTTGGATGCGAAAAAAAGAGGAGGATGGTGCTTTATTATTACAGTTAACTTCTTCCTATCATCAAGTGGAAAGGATTTTACAGGCAGAACAGGGGTGTTGGGAGAATAATTTGTTTCATTCCAACATCAAGCAAGTCGGAAATTTGTTGGTACAACATCTGGGGGAGATGGAGCTTGTGTCTGTATGTAAAAAAAGATGGTTGAATGTGACTATAGGAGCAGATTTGCCGTGTTATCTTGGTCATTTTTCTCTGTTTATGGATGATAGAATTGTTGCTGTAGAACCATTCACAAGATTAGTTAAAAATGTTTCCTTGTTGATGGTTGTCGAGTGTAGGAAAAATCCAGTATTCGTGAGAGTTAAACCTGGATTATATCTAGGCAATAAGGGGGCAGGAATGCAGCTGGTTCAGACTAAACGGTTGGAGGATAGTTGGTTGAAGGTACCATTGAATTTTGAGCATCTGCTGGATAAGGGAGAGAAAGGACAGGTGTTGGAGTCTGTGGAAGAGGCTAAACTTTCGGAATTGGCTGCTAATTCAAATGCGTTTGTTGTAGAGGTGACAGAAGATTGGTTTGTACATTTGTATAATTCCTCAATTGATTGGTTGACTAATAGTTGGCAGCATTTTGTTATGGCGGTGATGGGTGCTGCTGGGGTGGTTATTGGATTGCTGTGTGTTGGTTGTCTAGGCAGACTGTGTAATTGCGTCAAATTTTCGCGTTATCGGGAAAACAGTAATTAAAATTTGGCATCCCTGATAAATATAATTTATGTAAAGTATTTCGTTTTGAATGTCGTCTTATATATGAAAAATGTTAAAATATTAAAATATTAAAATGTTAATATTTAATTATTGATTATTATCAGGAAATGGAGATGGAAACGAAAGGCGGTATCAGCGGCCGTCTGCCCCACCTCGGCGGGAGGAGCGTGAACCGTCTGTTGAGATGTTGGAAGCTGGCAGATCTAATCGGCGGCATGTTGTGTATAGAAGAGATGACAGGAGGCAGTATGATGTAGAATCCCCCAGGTATGAGCCTGGATATGATGATGAGGACGATGTTGGCAACGTGAGTCTTGAAGTTGAGCTTGATTCCAGGGATCGTCTGCCCAGTGATCAGAGTGGTTCGGAGATAGACAGTTGGACTGAGCCTACTACGGACAAGCCTGAAAAGGTGGCAGATACTGGTTCTGGTGATGGACGGCGCAGATTTGGTAAGTTTGTGCCAAATCAGGCTGCTGGGTCGGTCAGGTCTAAGGGAGCCAGCAAGGCTTATGATGATGCTGGGGAAGGTACTTCCAGAAGGGGAGCCAGCAATGCTTATAATGATGCTGGGGAAGGTACTTCCAGAAGGGGCGTGGTCAAGCGGCCTGCTGGGTCAGATTCTCTTGGGCCTAAACAAAAGAGGGAGTTACCAGATTTACGTGCTGAGGTTGAGAGAAATAAGGCTGAGCGCAAGAATGACAAACGTGGCTTGGCGCCGCTCAGTGATGAAGATATAGGTAAAATCAGTAATTCTGTTGCTGTGACTCTAAAGCCTATGATTGAGGAAAAAATTCGTGAAGCTGTAAGAGAATCAGTCAAAAGTTTGAACACTGCACAGAAACTTTGGCAGACGGACAGTCATAATCGGATTAAAGATATGTTGGCCTCGCATAAGAGGGATCTAATGGACTGTATAAGGAAGGTAGATACAGAGATGCAGCAAATGGTGGCTACTACTGCACAGCAAAAGACTTCTTATATGGTACAAAGTGTACAGACAGCAATGACTGATAATTGGGAAAGTAGTTCAGCCAAGTTGGGACAGCAGGTGAGCCAACAAGTGGAAAGTGTTTTGGCAGGACAGGGAACTAAGGTTCAAGAGGCTATTACTGAGATGGCGAAAAAAGAGGCTGAAGTGCAAAGGCACCTGTCCAATATTTTTAGTGAGCTTAGCGAGATCCGGCGCAGAATAAACAATGACTTACCGGCGGCGTCATATTGGCAGTTGCAGCAGGCTGGAACTTCTGACGGTGCTGGGGCTGGCAACGGAGTGATGATGGTCTCGGGAGGTGTTCAGGTCACTGGTGGCGTTGAAATGGAAGTGGCAATGTCGGCAGATGGGCCAGCGGTTGCTGCAGAGGTGGCTGTTGCGAATGATACCGCCTCAGCTGTAAATGATGCTGTGATGGTGGCAGTAGGAGGGCCTGTAACTGCTGCAGCGAGTAATGCTGTCATAGCGGCAACAGTGGGCGTTTCGGCTGAGGTTGGTGGAGGGGCGCTGAACACTCCTCCTCCAGTGGGTGAAGGAGAGGAAGGACTGGAGGCCGGGGTTAATTTCGATGTAGGTTCACCCAGTGAAGACATTGATCCTAGTTTATTGGATCAACCTGATGGATGGTGAAACCATGCTTAGCTGGATGGTTTCAGAAGGGGGTAAATGTCATATATTTATGTTGTGATGTCATATTTAAGTTTGCAGACCATATGTTAATTGTTACTCTTAATTGCTCTTTAATTGCTCTCAGAAAGAATAAAGAGAAAATATATTTAAGTCAGTTGATATTGAGAGTCCTAACACAGAACATTATCTGGTTTGGGTTCGAGTCTTTATTAAGACCAATACAGCTATTTACAGACATCCTACTACTTTAGATAGTTTGCATAGGCAGATATTCTACCCCTTCAAAGTGCATAGTTAATTAATACGTTGTATTAATTAAACAGACAGTCATCCTGTTGTTTGGTGTCCTGATATACAGACAGACATCCTGCTACTTCAGAACTATCCAGCTTTGAATAATCAGTAGTTTTGACTTATTAACATATTTAATCATTTCTAAATATAGTATCAATATATAATCTTATTTACTCAAAAAACTGCATTTAATCCAATATAATAAATATTTGAAAATCTGTTTGCATTTTGAATTGAACATTAAGTCTACTCTATCATTAGCTTATGCTGTTTGTCTATATTACAATACTTTATAGAATAGAAAATGTAAATTAGCACCAAAGCAGTTGTAAAAAAGAGCTATACAATTTTGAGAAAACTGTAAGAGAAAGTATATAAGGGAACACAGCGTATTTTCACAGCGTGTATGCGTAAATAAAACTGTAAGGAGAAGCAGTACACATTCATACTCATAAACACACACACACACACACACACACACACAAACATAGACACGCACAACTATAAAATTTGGGGCATTTCCAAGTAAGCCTTTATAGCCTCGAGGGAAGCGGGTATAATATAAGAATCAGGTATACAGGTATAGACATTAAATCAATCTATTTTTTAATGTGTCGATTGCTTTGAAATTAATATTCTTATTGCACAAAATTGTATAATTGACTCACTGGATGCAGATAAAAAGGAATTTTCTGAAATGGCCTTTTAACCCAATACAAATTCATGGGTGATTTCACTTTGAAAGGTTGATATAAAAATACGTTCAAACCTTTAAGGATCCATAAAAAAGCTTTACTGTAAAGGAGAGCCATATCAGTCAGTTTTCGGGATCTTTTGGTACAGACACTCATAAAGTCAGTTTCACACTAGGCTAAGTTATTAGGGAAAATCTATTATTTTTTTACATCTTCTAAACTAAAAATATAAATTTTCCTATTTCTTTTAATTGTCTGTACTTTTATTTGTGAAGAATGAAAAGAGCTTTACTCTTTTTTGCGATGTGTTATATTATAAATGTTACTCTGTGCGCCTGTACATAGAACACACTTAACTCAAACAAAACTTAGTTTTTACCTAGTCAATTACCTCATACGGGCGGAGATGCTGTCCATGACATTCAAACGCAATGGTCCAACAATCCAGGATAACCAAGGGGAGCCAAATGTCTCCTTTTCTGTCCAAACACCATATTTTTATCATTTTTATAGTTAAGCAACACACATTATTTAACCCACAATCAAATCTATAACCCTGGTAATGGAATCTCAAACACGGCACAATCTCTATTTATATCAATCTTCTGAAAAACCTACATTTTGTTTGAGACAACTGTGAGAAATTGTAGTTGACTTTCCCATTGCCCCTCTTCACACGATAATATTTTGTTCTATATCTGTGAGGCTAAGCAATTTTACCCTATTCACATGTGTGGGTGTATGTATAGATTGCTTTCTAAATTGCTTAAATTTGAAGGATTAATAAATGCTGACACTTAAAAAATTTATTCACTGCGCCCATAGCCTTTAGCCTTATGCGTGGTTTAATAAATATTAACTTCTCCTCTTTTCTTTTTAAAATATTATTTTTTTTGTGTAGTCATGCGTTTTCAGTTGCCATTTTTTAAATGAGGGTTCTACTAAGCCTTTGTAACATATTTTTAAAAAAAACATTTGGAATAGTATTTCCAATACCGGTTCCAAGCCCTACTAAAAAATCATGTATGGCATAAGCACAGACAAATTTACAAGGATATCAAATAAAATTGATACCAGGTTTGCTAGCCTGGGCCTCCGGCCTTAGGGCCATTAAAACTGGCTTTGACCTAATAATTTTTTTGTTTAATATTGACGGGAAGCTGTCTATCCTACAATATAAAGTAACAAGCTTTTTTTGTCTGAACCGATATGGTTCTTCTTTAGAAAAAAATTAGTCTGGGTATTGTTTTAGGCTTTTTTTTTCTTCTCTTCGAATATAGAGCCCCCTAGATGCTAGGGGCGCAGCCATAGGCGTCCAAGGGGGGGGGGGTAATGGGGCGATTACCCCCCCCCAAACGATTTTTTTTCATGTTACCCCCCCCCATTTAAAATTTACCCCTACCCTGGGGGTGCCGTAGGCACCCCCAACCATAAAGGAGGGGGTATTTACCCCCCCCCCAAAATAGAAAATCTCTAACAAAAAAAATTTTTGCGCGCTTCGCGCGCATTTTTGATACTAAATTTTTGATAAAATTTTACTTACCCCCGGGGGTAAATTTTGGGGGGGGTAATCAAATTTTACCCCTGCCAACAGATTTCAGGGGGGGTAATTACCCCCCCCCCAAGCAAATTTTACCCCCGGGGTAAAAATTTTGGGGGGGGTAAAAAAAATTTGCGGCGCGCTTCGCGCGCCATTTTACCCCCCCCCCCAAAACCGAATTATCCCACCCTTAAAAAAATTTTACCCCCCCAAAATAAAAAGCTTGGACGCCCCTGGGCGCAGCTGCTAGTAATACGACACACTAGCTATTTTCTACTAGAAAATCATAGAGGAAAAATGCAATTGTATGTAGTGAATGAAAGGGTAAAGTTTGTTTATCAGGTCAAGCATATGACCGCTACTTCATTGTTCTTATAAGAAAATTGTCGGTCTTTGTTCAAGACCGTAGAAAAAGTCATATTTTACAATTGTGTTGGAAAGTGTTATTGCT
Organism: Acartia tonsa; assembly: GCF_053477335.1. NCBI lineage: Eukaryota > Metazoa > Arthropoda > Copepoda > Calanoida > Acartiidae > Acartia > Acartia tonsa. The sequence goes on from NC_137265.1 coordinate 17,910,959, forward strand.
AAAGGTACAAAAGCATCATAAAATTTTGTGGACAAAATACTTTCCTCTCTTAAAACCTGAGTTAATATCTCACGCCTATTTTAAAATGGATCAAGTCAAATAGGATTATGAGGAAAGGCCTAATTCTAATAGATTTAAAGCTATTTTATTAAAGTTTTCAAAGGTTCCGTGTTTTATTTGAGTTTTTGCACATTCTCTCTTTTTTCCCTTTGTTGTATCAACTGAACACAGTTTGTCCAGCCATGATTTTTTGTGTTCGCTACTTTTTGATGTTGTCATCCATATTCTTGTTTTCAAGACCATATAGCTAAAACTAAAATACAATATTTTTCCCTGAAAATCTGAGCAAAACATTTGACATATGAATGACAGCAAAAACAAGGATGACAACATCCATAAAAGCGAAGCACTGAAACGGTAGGACAAACGGACATTAACACTTGTATAGTGTCTGAACTGAATAATCAGAATATAAAAGTATAAGAGTCGAAGCAAAAGTGTAAGTAAATTTTTTGCAAACTGCTTGATACAGGATAATGTTTATGGACATACTTAAATTTTTAGGACTTGATTATAGAGTTGCTTCGCTTATAAAATTGTTCTTTGTTGTCACAGGAATCAATATACCAAAAATCAGATCAAACGGATAATTAGATCACATAAAAATTTGTTGTTAAAAAAGTAGAAAAATCAACATGTTTAAAATGGACGTACGAACATTCTGGTAATGATTATAGAGTTGCTACACTTACTAAATCGTACCTAACTACTACAGGAATCACCATGCAAAGTTTGAAATCGAAAGGACAATTCTAACATGCCTAAATTAATGAATAAATGCTATCTATCTCGGACGGACGGACGGACGGACCGACCCTAATTATAGAAAAGCTTCGCTTTAAAAAAAAATAGTTTAAACTCGTTACGTTGCATTGTAAACATGAAGCGTATTCTAAATCGGATACGATTTATCATTGTTTTTTTTTATACAAATATTATTAAAATCTGTATTTATTTGTTAGTTAACTTAGAATAAACTTATATAATTAGATTAATTTCCTAGTATAATTATTTACAATTTAAATATTGAATATTTTATAATGTAGAAATATTTTTTTGCAATATGACTGCCAAATCCATGATGATTCGCTGGATTAAGGTTCTTAGCCATACTGAAAAATCATGTATCATATTGTAGACACTTTTCTATGAGCAATAAAACAGTAATATTAACAAACTGCAATTAATTTTTTAATTTTTCATTTTACTATTCGCAGAAAGCTGTCTTCAACACGATGCAATAAAGAAATATTACAATATTTAATAATTAAATGAAAGATTTTGAGCATGTAGATTTTTTGCAGTTGTTTGTATTCATCACTAAGCTTTGACTACTTCATTTACAGATACCTAAAAAATAAGAAAAATAACAAATTATGTAATAGTTATTTCTTTCATCGTATTATAAACGGCTTTCCGCGGATATAGAATGTACAATTATAAAACCAGTTTTTTAGCCCTGGGATGCCGAAGGCACGGGCTAAAAAGTTGGATATAATACGATGATAGACATAGTTTTTTCGTATGGATGAGAACCGGTTCCTGTCCACCGGATTCGAATGAATTCGAGAAAAGAATATATTTTTAGTAGCAGAGTAACTCTAGAAGCAGATACAAATGTAAGTCTGACAATAGGTTTTTGTAGTTTACTTTTTTAGTTTCACGTTTAAATAAATTTTTTTTTTGAAAAACTAAAATTATACATTGATTTAAATTAAACTACGGCTAGGCATAAAAACCTGTAATCATTCCAAAAATGAATAGCCTAGAACCATCACAGGACCTATGCGAAGTTCTCATAAAAAGTAGAATCGGTTAGTATACTAGTTACCCTACTACTTTATATTGTACTACTTTGTATGATAGATTGCGGCTGAAAACAGCTACTCAACTGGTACTGAGATTGCGCGGCTTGTAGTGCAGTTTTGGCGGCAGCAGACACTTACTGAATTTATCGACAATTATTGCTTTATATTTTTTCTCTTATATTGCAGCGCTTTTAATAGATATAAAAATTTTTTCTTTTTTAAAAGTACTACAGAAAAGTAAATGAGCTTTCATAACAAAGAATTTTTTGTTTATTTTTATATTTGATGAAAATTAATTTTCTTTGTTTACTTTTGAATACCTCTTTTGTTAGCAACTAATTAAAATGTTTTGAAAGTCATAGATGTATGATAATAGGCATTGTTACTATGTTAATAAATAAATAGCTGGCCTTTTTAAATTTTTTAGAAAAATGCAATTTAGGATAAGCTACTTTTAAAAACTCTCATTTTGACGAAGTTGCAATTAAGCTTAATCAGTTTATCACTAAACTAGCGGCTACACCCCTAGAGGCCTCTAGGGGCACTCAAGGATGGGGGAGTCGAATTTGATTACCCAATTTCTTATTTTAGATTTTAAAAGAAAAATTTTAAAAAATATTTTTGGGAGTGGAAATTTTTTTTTTTTTTTTGGGTGGGTCATTTTTAATTTTAGTTAAAAAAATTTTATAAAAATTTGGAGGGGGGGTATATTTTTAATTTTTTGGGGGGTTGGGGGTGTCCCACCCCCCAAGACAATAGTTATAAACCTTCCCGGGACCTATGAGAAGCTACCCTGTTAAGGAGAACCCGATCGGTTCAGTGGTTAGCGAGATCATTCTGGACACATAGACACACAGACAAACAAACAGACAGACAAACACCCTGTTACTTTAGTATAAGGATATGTCATTTTATATAACTAACCATTTTAGTTAATTATAAAATTTTGAATCAATAAATAATCAGGTAAATCTTTTATTTGTATTTTATTTGAATCGATATATTAATGTTTGAATGTTGAACAAGATTTACATGAACTGTAAGGTGATGCTCACAGCTGGCTAAATACCTTGACTAAGAATATGTATGCTGTTTAAATTTGTCTGCCCATGCTGACCTCAGCTGCTCTGTCGGCCAGCTTCACTTTGGCAAGCGCTGTTTCAGTCAGGTTGGCCTGGGATACACTCTCCTCAGCATTCAACTAAGTAATAGTTTAATTTTTTAGACAGCTTTACATGGATAGAAAAACAAAACTAGGAACAATATCATGCCTTAAAAACTTTGGGGACATTGTTAACCACGACCGTTGCTTAACAAGTAGCCCCTCCGCTCGTAGTCAGGGAGGTGATAAGCTCGAATCTTTGCCCAAAACCATGGGAGCGATATAAATAGTTAAAGTTGGGGGATTGCCTTGGCCCATAAACAGGTGCAACTCATTATCATGCACAGTTCGGACTTTTCAGACAAAGGGCATACAATTTAACGGTTGGTTGTCTGTTGGACCCAAGTACCCAAAGTCTTTACCTGAACCTGTCTGTAATTGGCCAGGTTAAGGGCAGCTATCTCCTCCGCCTTTTCTATTTGTTTCTTATAAGTACCCAAAGTGGTTACCTGAACCTGTCTGTATTTAGCTATGTTCAGGACAGCTATTTCTACAGCCTCTCCTATTTGATCTTATACCCAAGTACACAAAGTGCTTACCTGAACCTGTCTGTATTTAGCCAGGTTGAGAGCAGCAATTTCCTCCGCTTCTTCTATTTGTTTCTTGTAAGTGCGTACTTTACTCTGCAGTTGGTCAATTAAACCCTGAACAAACAATCTTGGATCAAACTAAGGTATCTATATCTTTATAACTTTATAATAATGGAAATTATAATCTTTAAAACACAAAAACACCCTTTTTTTCCTTAAATGCAAAGCTTTCTAAAACTATGAGCGGTCTGTCCGTCCCTCCATAACAGTTATTCTTTTCGCTGATTTAGTCAGAATTATCCTATTGATTTCAAACTTGACATGGTGATCAGTAAAGTACGTTTTAAAAAACATAGCCACATAAAATGTCAGTATGTAATACGTTTATAACTTTTTTGACAAAATTTTGTTTATGTAATATATTTATCCAATTAATCCAATTTTTGGATTACTTATTTCTAGGACAACAAAATAAAATGTTATAAGCAAAGCAACTCTGTAATAGAGTCTTAAAAATGTCCTTAAACAGCGTCCTGTATATAAGCAGTTGGTTTGTCTGAGGCATTCAGGCAGCCTACGCGCGGCTTCAGAGCCCAGCTAGTGGATGTTGTCATCCCTGTTATAAAAACTCACCTGCATTCTTTCCCCGTTCTTTCTATCTTCATCCTGTTGAAATGTTAGTTCGGCTATTTTTCTTTCACTTTTTCGAACATTTTTCACAGAATCCCCGCATTTTCTCAGCTAAAAAAGTATGAATTTTATGTCCCATAATGAAAAAAAAACATTAAAACAAAAATATGTAATAGTTTCTCTTAAAGTGGCATTAACCCATAAGTGCCTTAACCAGCTAAGTGGATACCCTGAACCCAACATAAACTCAATCTAACCAGTCTTAAAGAAAAGGCACTTTGAGAGGAACCTCAAAGATAATTGATTGAATCAAAGGCTTTGCTAAAGTAAATCTTGAATAGTATATGTGATCTCTATATACATTACAATTTTACTTATCTTAAGAAAAATTACTTTTATCTACAATTTAAGTTCAATAGGTTTATAATTAGGAGAAAACCTACTGTGAAAAATACGAAGAATCGCCCCTTATGGTGCGTTACCACGAAATGGACTATACCTGTAATGGGGAATAGGTTATAAAACTTTAGTTTTAAAGTATTTAATCTATCAATAAAAAAAATTGTGTAATATTTTATCTAACACCAAAATAATAACACCAAATAAACATCTATTCATCTATAATACAAAGAAGAACGATGTCTATCTGTCTGTCTGTCCGTCCGTCCCTTAAGATCTCGGTAACCACTAAACCGATCGAATTCTACTCTTCAGGGAATATACCTACTGGTCCTGTGGTGGTTTTAGGCTATTCTCTTGGGGGTGGGACACCTCCGAACCCCCAAAAAACGAATTTACGAATTTTGCGAATGTTTACGAATTTTATGAATGCGCTATTTATTCGAGAAAATTTGCGATCCATTCGTATTTTTTTCCGCTAGGTAGGTAAAAAAAGATGTAATTATACCGCTTGGGGCGAAGCCGCTAGTAATAAAGAAAGAACTACGGATATTCCTTAATGACTGTAATTCTGTAGGATATTAATCTACAAAAAGTACAAAAGTCTACACAAATATAACACAAAATAAAAGAATGATATAAAAAATAATGTAATAGGTTATAAAACTTTGGTATCTAAGCATCAAATTTATAAATTATGTAATATTTTATTTAACGCCAAAATAATAAAAATAAATCTATTCATGACTTTAAAAGTACTAGTTAAACATTATAAAATGCTGTTTATTCATTTTCTTAGCCAAGTCTAATTTATGATTATTAGACTTTTAGAATTTGAAATTTCAGCAACTCTGTAAGACAGCAATTAATGTTACTTGTACTATTGGACGTATATTTTTAAGCCATACTTTACACAGTTAGGGTAGGTCTATCCGTCAGTCTATCCTTTACAGATAGCTTTGACCAGCGATTTTAAACTTTCCAAAATTGCAAGATGATTCCTATAATAGATAGGTACAATTTAGAAAGCATATCAACTCTATAATCATGATATATAACTTTTTAAATTGTGTGTAAATTCTAAACTTATATTTGTAAATGTTTGTTTGTTAGATTGTCTGATTAGTTAAATTTCGCTTTTGTATATGTTAACATGCTTGTTTTCTTTAGAAAGGTCCTTTTTTTATTAGTCTATTGAAAGTAAGGATTACTTACATATGATCTTAAGCTTTTAAAGCACCTTTTATCCATAAATCTAACTAATTATCTATTTACAATTTTGATAATTGCTTTTCAATCTACCTTTCTGTCTATCTATTTAACTATCGAATACTATACCTCATGGGCACGACAAGACTCCAACACTCTTATTACTTTCCTCTTTATCTATTTTTTTTATCTATATAAATCTGTCATTCTATACCTCTAAATATCTACCCAACTATCAGTAATATATCTCATGAAAAAAGATAATTCTCTAACTCTCTAAATCGTGTTTCCATTTTTTATTGATTTTCTATCTATCTTTCTCTCTACCTATCTTTCGGTCTATCTAACTATATACCTCATGGTCAAGACAAGACTCCAACTCTCTAATTCTTGTTTCCATTTTACTCATTGCTTTTCTTCCACTCTTAAAAGATTGGCAGACTGTAATTGATTGCTTTGTTCATAAATGTTTGGGAATAGTCTCTTTCGTAGAATCGCCTCATAAGGGGCGATTCGTCGTATTTTTAAAATTGCTTTTTATAGGTTATTTTAGGTTAGGTTAGGTTATATTGGGTTAGGTGATTGCCCCACAGGGTTAGGTAACTTAGCCCCGCAGGATTAGAGCCCCCCTGCAGGGGCTAGAAATAGGAGAAAAAGTCCCATAAGGTGCGATGTTACGAAAGGGACTATAACCAAATGTTTTAAAATTTAATAGACCTTAGCTTGAAGATTAATGTAAACATTACGTGTAATCTACTTGTAACTTTAAAAAAGTAGTTTATAGGGTCATTCTCTTTTTTTAAATTATAAAAATAGGACAATGCCCAAAGCATGATAAAAAGTACATTAAGCATCTGTATTTTCATAACACTTCGAGGTTGCTTTGATATCATTATTCAAAAAAATTCATTTTCCGATTTTTTTATTAATTAGTCTCGCTAAAATGTTTGTTTTCATGTAATTTATATATCATTGATTTTTTAGAAACTTTTCAATTTACCTTTAGAGCAGATTGTTCAACTTCATCCAATTGACTTTCTTTATCTTTCACCTTAAACAAATTATAATTAATTTGTTTAAGCATTTTGTTTAAGTTGAGAAATTATAAAACATAATATTTATTTCTCGCATCGTATTCCAAACAGCTTTCCGCGGATATAGAATGTACAATTATGATTGTACATTTCTATATTCGTAGAAAGCTGGATATAATACGATGCTAGACATAGTTTTTTCGTATGGATGAGAACCGGTTCCTATCCACCGGATTCGAATGAATACAAGAAAAATAATTACATTAAATACTAAATCCAGACTTACAGGAACTTTTTTGCGGAGTTTTAGTCATTCTATGGTCTATGTCTACTTAATACAGTCGTTACCTTTTAGTTAAAGAAATTGAAAAAAGAAAAAAATATCTAGGGAAAATATGTTTGATTTCATCCTGTTACTTATGTAAAGCTTCCCAAAAATTTACAGCTCAATCGATTATCTAAGATTAAAATTCTTATTACTGCATATAATAATGACCTGACCTGAGCCTCGAGTAGCTTCCTGTCACTTTCTAGCTGTTGGGCCATCATTTGTTCTGCACGCAGCTCATCCGCCAGTCTAAAAAGAACACCGAAATTCTACTTAATGATTCTGTGGAGCTATATTCCACTAAATTATGTGAAATAATTATATCATTTAAAATATTGCTTTTAAAAAAGGTAAACATTTGATTATAATAAATATACAAACTTTATGGGATAAGTATAATTATAGAGTTGTTATGCTCTCTAAATTTTACCTAATTATTACAATAATCATAATGCTAAGATTGAATTTTATATAACAACAAAGATTAACTCAAATAGTTATCCGTCATTCGCTTTATAAAACGTAAGACATTATTTCAACGTAATGAGGTAACAGAGATTTTAAGCAACAGAAGTAAATATTATACCTGGCAGCATCCAGCATAATATTCCTTGCTTTCTCAGCTGATAGCTGGGCTTCACTTCTTAGCTCATCTAAGTCATTCTAAAATTAACAAAATTAATTATATCCATAGAAAGCGCAGCCAAAAAATAGAAACATTACTATTTTAGAAAGACTCAGTCGCAACCGTTTAACTCGAAGCTTTAATAGTCCAGCTACCGGAAGCTGCAGCCATCTGACCAAACGCCTTTTTTAGCAGCTGTAGCCGTTTAAATAATTAATAATTAAGACAAAACTGAAGAAGATGGAGCAAACAACTGTACAGATTTAGAAAAAAATTGGCAACTTGACGAAAGAATCAGCAACACACTCTCTCAGTCACTTTAAGCTGCTGCAGCAGCAACCTTGCATTCAGCCTCAGCAGCATTAAGCCGCTGCTATTATAAATAATAAACAGGCGTAAGAACTGCAATGAATAATGAAAGAAAAGGTGTAATACAAAAACTATGGCTTTGAAACAGAAAATTCTAGTTTTAATTTAACATAAAAATACCCACTACTAATATACGTCTATATTGTTTAGCTACGAAAACTTCCATCAACTTAAAATTATAACAGATAAAAAGAATTCTTAATTCTGTTATGAAAAGAATTATCTATGGCTTAGAAACAGAAAATTCTAGTTTTAATTAAACATAAAAATACTCATTAATGTACGTACCATATAGCTAGAAAAACTTTTTGGTCTTCCATCAACTTGAAATTATAACAGAAAAGAAAGAATTATCAAGAAGAAGTTAATAAAAACGAGAAAAAAATATTATGTAAAAATTCATAATTCGGTTATGAAAGCAGCTTAAACAAACAATGAAATTGAATCAGGAAATAATCACGAAACCTATACGTGTTTTTCAGTTGTCGTTGAAGGGCAACACATCGTAAAATTGACGATTTCCATTCCCCCCCCCCCCCAAATATAATTTTAGATTTATTTCGCATGTAGGTTATACCTTATTCCTGTTATGAAAGTAAGAAACCATGGATTTGAAATAGAAAACTCTAGTTTTAATTAAACCTAAATATACCAATTAAATGTACGTACTAATAATGAAACTTTTTGGTCTTCCATCAACTTAAAATCATAAGAGAATAAAAGAATTATCCAGAAGAAATTAACAAAAATGAGAAGAAAATTTTTTTTTTAATCCGTTTATGAAACCACGGATTTATCTCTTTAATCGTTATTCAAGCATCTAAAATACCCCAAAACCCTGTTTTTATTTTTAACATATTTCTAAAGACTGTAAATTACAAGGGTGCCCGAAGTTTTGGGTACTTAGATTGCATTTTAATTGGATAATTCAAAATTTATATTGTCCAAACTTTTCAACCAATAATTTTGATATACAGAAGGGTACCTTTGTTCATCATAGTTTGGTACATACATCAAACTGATGTCCATTGTTTTATCCCTTATTTTTAAGAATAAAATAGGGAATGACATGTTGCATTTAAGTTTACCTTAGGAATTACTATTATATAGCGTCATTAACACTCACCAGACAATCAACCCTTTGATTGCATGATATTTGCCAGGAAGTCGTAAATGTGCATGGTAATGAGTTTTGCCTGTTTATGGACAAAGCTATTCACATAGCTTTGCACGTCTTGAGTAATCCACGATGCCACGGTTTAGACTCAAAATCAACACCTACCCACAATTAGGGTTATGATTGATACACTATATTATATGGGGACTTTACCAAATCCTTACATACGTCAATTAAGAGAATTAGTTAAACAGCTAAAAAGAGAACAGTTTTCTTTTTCATTAAAAAAGATATTGTATAGATTTAAATTCGTATAAAGAATTGAGGAAAAGTTTTAATTAATATTTTAGTTTAAATTATTTCAATTACGCACATTCTGCAAGAACTACTTTGAAATGGGGCTGAAGGTGGAGTGGTGATTAATGTAATTTTCTCGCAATCATCGGCTTTAGAGATGAATTGTTAGACACATAAAGCCTAGATCCATAATTCTTAAATTTGATCAAAAGGATAACAGTATAGAAATAATCCAATTACAAAATTGGTTATAAAATTTTCATATTTTGGTAGAAGGACCGTTATTTTTAAAATTTGATTTCATAAAAAAATGGTATAAAGCTTTGCTTTTATAATAAAGATTGACAACAACTTTTAATAGTAAAGTACATAATATTGTGGTATTCGGCAACCGTGAGCCATGCCTATGGCACCCCTGATCTAGGGCTCGGTGGAGGGTCAATGGCCCTCCCCCGAGTCCTGGGGAAGGGGTCTAGCGACCCCCTCCCTATGCTTAAAATTAATGATTGAATCTGTCATGTTTATTATGGTTAACTGTATTCCTAATTCTCCCCCACCCTTTTCAGGGATGGGGGATCATTATTGCCCAAACTGACCATTGTATATGTATTATGATGCTTTTATGTTATGATTATTTATTCCTATCCATGTAATTATTGTTTGTTGTATATAACTTCAGTATCTTTTAAACCTTCAATAAAGTGACAACTGAAATAGATGTTGATCATTATCTAGTGAATGCTAGAGAAGCGTAGCTTCTCTATAGTAAGGTGTCCACGTCTGTTACACTGCCGTAATCTAATTGAACTCCGGTGTCTGCCATTTATCCTCGGCGGATACCACAACTTTGGTGACAGCTGTGTGAGATTACGGCGAACCACAAGTGTAGAGCAGACGCGCATCTGAGGCTAAGGTACTCCCAGCAGTGAATCTGGCAAAACTGACGCAAGCAACCTGAATTACCCACCCTGGACAGCAAAGTTTAACTCTGCATCCGGCAGTTGTGGAAGCGAGACAGCGAAATTTGACGAATAACCGCGAGCAGCGCTGATATCTAACGGAGAATTGAGCGCCAAAAGGGCTGAAACAGGCCTGCGGACCGGCTGAAACAAGCCAAATAAGTGTAAACGGCTGGAAATAGGCCAACTTTACTGCAAGAAATAGCAGGATCCGAACCAGTGGCGCTAGCAGGACGGGACATTCCCTGCCGCCATCAGCCGGATTTGGATCAGCGGCGCTAGCAGGACGGGACATTCCCTGCCGCCGATAGGCTGAAACATGCCACATAGCTGCAAGCTGCGAGCTAACATACGAGTGTAGTGCACCAGAACAGAGAGAAACTACGTCAACTCCAAGTATCCTGAGAGGCTACAACGCAGCCACCCATCTAGAAAAACAGATATTATGTTACATTGCAGGGATTACCACCCTGGTGTGATGGCTAAACAATAGATTTATGAGCAAAGCTTGGCAAACAAATTGTTGTGTTGTGATAAATCTAAGAATAGAACAGGCTTGGATTTATTGTGTATTGTGATAACAGCTAAAAATAGAACAGAGTTGGTAAACAAATCTGTTATGCAATTGTGATAAGGACAAAAATAGAAGCTAGCTGTAATATAATAAAGACCCTGATATACAATCAAAACATCTCAAGCCCACAGCACAACAACAATACACCCCTTATTCCAAGGGAAAGGGAGGAGCCCCTCTCCATTGAAGGCAAATACAATCAGGGTGATATAATAGATAAGCCTAGGATTAAGAAGAAAAGGCACTATTACACCAGCACACAGTTACCTCCCTCCCTCACAGGGGAAACGGACGGAGTTACCCCCGTCCCCTCACGCGCTTCCCCCTTCCTACCCACACTAGACTAAGTCCGTCTGTAGTGTGGGGCTAGCGATCGGACACACAGAGCGCCATTCACGGGTAGCGCAACAGAGTGCGGAAAATATCATAAATTCAACGGACGAAGCGGACCAATGAGAGAGCGAGTTGAGGGGTGAGAGCGCGTTTTCCCCGTGTGCGCGGATTTGACGGTGCGGACGCGCGTTGCAAGGACAGGAGATTTCACGCACACACACACACACACACACACCGGAGCGGAGCTACTCGATAGCATTTAACAGGGGTATTTTTAGCAAATAAAGAATTACAAGCTTCTCTCCTTCTAGCTCTAGTGTGATAAAGGAAAACCCAATCAGTTCCTGACAGCAGTTCAGACCCTCAACATCTATCTACCCCTACCAGCCTACCCTACAACCTCAGCACCTAACTAGTGATAAGTACAGCTAAATTATATCTTTGCAACTAAACTACCAACCTAGTGATACAAACAGTGTTGGCTGTTAGGCTAGAAAGCCTCAAGTGACAAACCATTCATTTTAGTACTGTATAACTTTGTGCCCGCCGTTGAACCGTTGACCCAATGGACCAGCAGCAAGCCCCAGGAGGTGACCAAGCCCCAGGATGGCTCCAGGATGACCCTCAGCCGGCCCCAGCCGAGTACCGCAAGCTGATGCTGAGCAATCTGCCGGAGTATAGAGGGCCGCCCAAGCAATCCTGGTCGGCCCATATCCGCAGACTCGAGATGTCATGGGCGGCTTACCGCGTGCCACCTCATGATTCCCTCAACCGCCGCAACGCCCTCCTACTGTCACTGGTAGGGCAAGCGGCGGAAATGGCGTCCCATCTGTTTGGCGAGGCAGGCCAAGCCTTGACCTACGAACAGGTCAAGGCCGAGTGTGAATTGCTATTTCGCCCTGCTTTTGAATCCCAAACGCTTAAACAAGCGTTTAGGGATTACAAGCAACACTCGACAGAACCTATACAAGCGTACATATCAACTAAGTGCGCCTTGTATAGGGACGCCTACAACCATGAGGATCTTGAGTTGTTGGTGGACGAATTAAATCGTGGAATTCGTAACGCCAATGTAAAACGCCTCATGATGAACCATGAAATTACGAGTGTACCTGAGTACACTCGTAAGGCCATGTTCACCGTCACCATGGTTACTAAGCAACTGAAGGAAGGTGTATGCTTAGTGGACTCGACCAAAGGGCTGACTGGATCTGCTTGCATCCAGTTGCCCCAATATGACGAGTCGGAGCCAATGGAGATTGGCTCCTTGGCTCCGGGTCTCCACCAGATGGGGAAGGTCGCTCCAGATGACAAGGTCCCAGGTCGCTGCTTCCGCTGCCAGGGGAGAGGCCACCAAGCTCGAGACTGCCCAACGCCTGTGGAAGTTAGCCTAGAGGAGAGACGCACCCAGCCACGCCGTGACCGTTCTGCCAAGTGTGAGCGTTGCCACTATGACGGTCACACGGCGGCCGACTGTAGAGCTGACTGGGCCCAGGTAGCCAGCCGCAGGCGCACCGCCGATAAGGGTGCCCCTCCAGGGAAGCCCAGCAGAGTGGCCCACATGGAAGGGAGCGCGCCCCCAGCACCACAACAGCAAGCAGCCGCCCCCAGAGCTGCGGACCGAGCCGATGGGATGCCGCAGTTTGGGACTGTCCCAGCTAGGATCAACGTACTGGGCGGCGCGGCTGAACCCAACCGGGTTGGCCTAGGCTTCAGTCTTAACCATCTGGGGCCAGAGCTGATACAATCCAACAACATAGCCGAGCCAGAGGTGCTGAGGCCCCAGCCTTTTAGCCTCAACATGATGGAACCTGCCCGACTGAGCCTACCCAGCAAGAGTGGAGGGGCGCTGCCCAGCGTCCCTGAGACGGTGTATGGGGAGGCCCTGGCAGCCGCCGAACGAGAGAGGCAGGAGGTGCTAGCCAGCGCCTCTGCATCGATGTATGGGACGCCACCCGGCGTCGCCACCTGGGATGATGGGGGGGTGCTATCCAGCGCCTCCCACCCGGTGCCTGGGGCGACAACCGTCGCCGCCACCGAGATACCTGGATCCTGGAACGAGCCAGCCTCCAACCTGATGTCTGGGGCGACAACCGTCGCCGCCACCGAGAGACCTGAGTCCTGGAACGAGCCAGCGGTCCCAGAGGAAGGGGTGACACCCGTCACCCCCAGTCAGCCAGCGCCACCAGCCTGCAGGGAGAGCCCAGCTACATGCCATCCAGAGCCCCCTGCCAGCCAGAGGAACCCAGCTGCTCAACATCAGGATAAGTTGAATTTGTTAATGTGTTGTATCCAAGATATTGTAAAAACCCAGCCTTGCCTGTGCCCCCTGCACCAGAGGCTGGGGAGATTGAAATTCGGGAAAACAAGGACTTGCCTGTGCCACATGCACCTGAGTTCCTAGGGCAGGGGAGGGAAGTGAGTAAGGGCGAGCCTGTGCCACATGCACTTCAGCCCCATGCCACTGGGCATGCTTTGGACAAGGGAAGGGAGCACTTGGGGCTAGGGGAGCCGACACCCAGGCAAGTGCCAGTCGCTTGCCAGTCTGTCATTGGGGAGGGTATCGGGGTGCCTCGGCCGCATACAGATAACGCTCAATGGAAACTTGTATCTAGCCAGGAGCAGCCCAGCCGTGTCCAGTCCCAAGAAGCAGCCGTGACCAGAGCTGAAGATCCCCAGCCGCGTGTACGAGGAAGATGGTTGCCTGGAAGCCTCTCCCATTGGTGGATGGTCCTGTGGGGCCTCCTGCTGGCAGCCGTGTGGCCTACAACCAGCTACGTCCTGGTGGGATGGGACTGTGCCAACCCCACCCATGTCACATCCTACAATAAAGAAAAGATGTGTAACACGGAGCCCCTACACCAGGAGGTGCCCCTGGGCCATGAAGTACACGTCCTGCAGCAAGTCAAGGTGAGGGAAACCACCGGGTACAGTTGTCAGCTCACCGTGTCCCAGTGGACATTCAGGTGTGGAGTATGGGGTCACCTCAAGGTGACCTCGGTCCCCACCCTCATGAGGCCAACCAAGATAGACCCAGAAGCGTGCCGAGACCTGGCCAGGAACCGAGTCTACACGTTGCCAGGCAAGACCCAGCCACTGACGTTCCAGCTGAACCATCCCCTGTTCTTCACCATCGATATGGTGGGCGCCCTCGTCAACAGCCCCGAGGGGGTGGGTTGTGAAGGGGAGGACGTCCACTTCGAGGGCCAGCTATACCGCAACGAATTAGTGCTCCAGGAGCGACGGCTGCTGGTCAAGGAGGAGACCTATGTGGTGGAGGATGGACGGGTGGAGTCCCAGTCTGACCACCTGACCCTAGAGTGTCCCCATTCTGAGCTGTCCTGCATCACTGGGGAAGCAACCTACGTGTGGGACCACCTGGGAAGAGATTGCCCCTTGAGGCTGATCCGCAGCCTCCAGCCCAGCCTGGTGATGGATGCATATCTGGTTGACCATCAGGCCCAGTTTTTCATCAACATGACCAACCCCACCTCGATTGTGAACTGCGACTTCGAGGCCCATGCCACCAACCATCCAGCGTTGTTCGTGGCAGCTGACCCAGCCGCGGCTGCGCTGCCCAGAGTGTCGGCCAGGGATGTTGACGTTCCCCTTCAAGCACAAATACATGCAGGTTATATTGGGTTTACCCTGGAAACGCGCATGAAAAGCACCGCAGCAGAAGAAGTAGCGGCCAACTGCTGGAAGCTCCAGCAACTAGACCCGGCCCACCCGGTGCGTGTCCAGGGGAGCACGTTCTCGGTACTGAGGGGAGACATCCTGCTGCAGCTGACCTGCCAACGTCATAAATACGTTGTCCGCGAACACAAGGAGTGTTGGGACAAAGTGCCAGTAGAGCCCACAGGTTTTGTAGACGCTGTGACACGGGTATATAGTGAACACGCCACCAAGATTCCCTGCTCCTCCACCTACCCCCTGACTGTGCACGCGGAGGAAGGCTGGATAGAGTTAACCCCCGCTCCCAAGAAAAGGCCACCCCCGCTGGATACGCCTAAGCAATTGTTGACAGAACCCTTAGATGACTTCAGTTCAGGTGGCTTGTATTCGCAGGCTGAGTTGAACGACTGGCAACAACTGCTGGCGTTCCCAGCATACAAGAGTGCCATGCTGACCGGCCTATCCTATGGCTCCTGCGTTCAGCAAGGCAGCTGTTCGGCCACAGGAGACCATGGGATAGTGTCCTACAACATTGACCGACTGGCGGAGGAAGGAGAGGCAGCCCTGGATGTCTGGGCTGGATTTAGACAAGCCATCCACGAGTGGGGAGATGGCGCAGCCATACTGTGTTTGCTGTTGTTGATCCTCAAACTGCTGGGGGACCTAACCATCATTTCCCTGGCAGCAGCACAAGGAGGAGTCCGGGCAGCCCTGAATGCGATATCACAAGTGTTCCTGTACCATCCAGCTTTGTATAGGAAAGCGCTGGCTAGAGCCAGGCTCAACCATGCCAAGTCCCGGGACTTTTCAGTGGACTGGGATGCCATCCCCATCGGCAGGGAAGCAGCCGAGGAAATGGTGTCTATGAAATCAACTGACAGCGGGCATGACCGCCCAGGTAGGCCAGGACCGCCCTCTGGCCGACCCCGCGGCCCCTCAGGAGGACAGGCCGCTGCTCAGACGATTAACCTGGCAGCCAGCGCCCCAGCCGCTGCCAACAACAACCAGCAGGCCCCACTGCTGACCGTTCCAGCAACAACTGTGCCACCAGCAAACCTGATACCTGCCGGCGCTGACCAACGTGTCCAACCCAAGCCAGCCTCTGCCTTCTACCCCACATTGGGAGCCCATCAACCCTAAGAAGACACTCACCACTAGGATTCCATTGAATCATTATCGTTTGTATATATATCTTAGCCCTAAGGAGCGGACCGAAGGCCTCAACCACTGTCGGAAGTCTGGTAGGGAAATCATCTCCCAGCCTTCCAAGGGGAGAGTTGTGGTATTCGGCAACCGTGAGCCATGCCTATGGCACCCCTGATCTAGGGCTCGGTGGAGGGTCAATGGCCCTCCCCCGAGTCCTGGGGAAGGGGTCTAGCGACCCCCTCCCTATGCTTAAAATTAATGATTGAATCTGTCATGTTTATTATGGTTAACTGTATTCCTAATTCTCCCCCACCCTTTTCAGGGATGGGGGATCATTATTGCCCAAACTGACCATTGTATATGTATTATGATGCTTTTATGTTATGATTATTTATTCCTATCCATGTAATTATTGTTTGTTGTATATAACTTCAGTATCTTTTAAACCTTCAATAAAGTGACAACTGAAATAGATGTTGATCATTATCTAGTGAATGCTAGAGAAGCGTAGCTTCTCTATAGTAAGGTGTCCACGTCTGTTACACTGCCGTAATCTAATTGAACTCCGGTGTCTGCCATTTATCCTCGGCGGATACCACAATATAATAGACAAATAAATTGACCAAGTGAGTTATAAAGCAGATCTTCTGTGGTTAAAGAAATCTAAACAAGGAATTTCGGTCGATATTTTGAGCATTAGATCAGAAAAATATACTTCACTTTTAGAAATAAGTATGACCTAGAGTAGCACAGACTGATGAAAAGACCAATATTACGAAATATCTACTACAAAGAGTCAGCCACCCTCTCCATTAAACGTCAGATCCATAACATAATACCCATGATATGTACATACGTCTTATAGTTACTGATTAGTACGTCTTTATATGACCGAAAACTGTCATATTTTTTGTTATTTTACTCTAAGAATTGAGATTAAATATTATGTTATGTAAATTTAATCACAGTATTTGCTTTCATAATACATATGTTTTAAGTAGTACCTACTTTTGTTTTGTCAAGCTTATGACATAGTAAATATAAAAAGAACAAGGATGACAACATCCATTCGTAACGCACAAAAAAACACGGATGGACAAACGGAAAAAAAGTGATTTTTAAAGCAGATGTTCAGTGGCTAAGAAAAAAACAGAGAGAATAAGAAAGTTAGTAAACTTGGAAGATAAAAAATCTTAAAGTCTTATAAATGAATGTATCGGACTCTTACTTTTATTTCTACACAACACAGAAAATAAAAGGTCTCCTGTAGCGTGACTGGCAAACAAAGTTACATGCCAGGGCATTCACATTAGTAGGGGGAATTTTCACCCAATATCAGCCACCTATCACAAGTAGCAGCTAAGAACGTTTCCACGAAATGTTTAAGGCGATTATTAACATTGTGGAGTGTCTTCGCTTTGAACTTACTTGTATTATAATCAAAGGTTTGGTTGTAGTAAATATTAATTTAAAATTACCTGAAGATTTAGATTTTCTTGCTCCAGTTTGCGTTTGCCAGCAGTCAGAGCCTAAGTAAATTTTTCTAATCATCTAGAATTGGACCATAATTCCTTTAGAATTTAATTTGTTTTCAGTTCGCAGTCTCTTTGTTCATACTCTCATGCATTACCTCTGTTAGGGACCCTAACCTGTTGAACCTAAACTTGCAGTGCTCCAACTTTGGGGGGCTAACCAGATGAAACGACCCAACCCTTTTTTCAAATTATTTCAAAAATAGGAGTATGGATTAACAATACCTAACAAGGTATTTTATGTGAAAGAGCCATAATGTGTAAAAAAAATTATTGACAAAAGTACTTACCTGGTTTTGTACAGTTTGTTCGCCAAGAACTTCATTGGTGTCAGCTAGCTCCATCTCAAGAGCACGTCTGTTACGGTCAACCTATTTCAAGCATTTTTACTAAAGAAAAAAAGCTCTTTATAGTGCCTGTAAAAATGTCATACAATGATAGGCCAATACACAAACTAAATTACCAAGGACAGGCCAGCATACATTTTCATTGACCAATGGTAGGCCAGTGTGGCGTCATTTTTTAGTTAATAGATTCTTTTCTTTTTTATGGGATGGGATAATATAACAAATAAAAAAAATTTAAAAAAACAAATTTTAATCTTTGTGGATTAATTTGTTACCTGTTCTAGTTGAGTTCTGACCTCCTCAAGGCCGTTTTTGTTGGTATTGGCCTGGCGTTCAGAGCTCAATAATCGGTCATGCACTGCAGCTTTTGAGTTTTTCACGTCATCCAAGTTAATCTAAAGTATATTTATATGGGTGTGAAGCTCTAATGCCAAGAGTTAATTATTATGACAACTGTTACTACATATATTAGGAAAGCGTGAAATTTTAAAAGCATTAATTCAAGTGCTCTTGTATACGCAAATTTATTTTAATATATATGAATCTTAATGAGAAAAAGTTATATCTATATTATTAGTCTATGCTTTATTGGTATTCTGTTGTTTTATGGCCATACACATGCTAGATATACCTATACTAGAGATGTGAGTACCAGGTATAACTACATAATCAAAGAAATTAATGTATAAGAATAGATATATAATCCCGATAACTACCTTAATCAAGTGTTGTGTGTCTGCTATCAAAACTTTTAATATTTCCGACCCTATTGGCTGATATGCAAAGACCCAATTGAAAGTCGGCACTAGGTCCATTGGGTGGGGGTATACAGTTATTTAACCCCTCCCCCTATATTGTTTGTTTTAATATCAAAGATGCAACTATAATTGAGATAATAGCTATATGTCACAAGCCTGACCTGTGCTTGTCTAATATTCTGTTGAAGCCTGGCAATATTCCTCTGAATATCCATGTTGGCAGCATTAGTAGTTTCAAGAGCAGCTTCTAGCTCCAATACATCTGCCTCTAGTCTTTTCTTGATTCTTAGAGCATCAACCTGAATATTTGAAATTATGTAAGTTTATTTATGAAGCGTGCAGAAAGGTGTATGGTTGAATAAACCCCACTAGGTGCCACCAACCTTGACTGGGGTGTTCTACACCCCCTGATAGACCCCTCTCAAACAGCCATAGGGGTATCAAAAGTCCTTAAGATTATCATTTTTGATATCCTGCTTAGTTATGTTTAATCTTTTAATTTTATATATGATAAACAAAAA
This sequence comes from Acartia tonsa, assembly GCF_053477335.1. Lineage (NCBI taxonomy): Eukaryota > Metazoa > Arthropoda > Copepoda > Calanoida > Acartiidae > Acartia > Acartia tonsa. The sequence continues at coordinate 17,930,372 of NC_137265.1, forward strand.
ATTAGATACAATTATCTAAGATTATGAAGCAAGGACAATTATGTCCAAATGTAGCACACAAAAAAAGCAATAAATAAAAATATAGTAATATAAAAAATTGTAACAATATGATAAAATATCACTCTGGATATCCCCCCTTTTCTACAAAAATGAATAAACGTTGCCTTAGATTTGGCTTCAGATTCCAAAGTAGACTGCATACTTTCCAGAGTTTTGGCATAATTCTTTCGGGTCATCTAAAAGTATACAACACATTTTTTTTTCTCTTAGAAAAAGAAAATACAATAATGGGTATATATTGGATTAGAATGAATAAAATTTGCAATGAATTTCTAACTCAAAGATTTCTTTAAATTTTTTGTCCTTAAATTCTAACTGTGGTCACAATTTAAAAAAAAAACAATGTTCTTACATTCTGTTATCCATATGCATGAAACTTACCTGAAATTCTTCATCCTTTTCCAACAACCTTTTTTCTATCTCTTGTTTCACTTGAGCAAGATCAATGTTCAGTCTAACAACCTTCATAAATAAAATTTAAAATCCTTTAGAGTAGTGAAATTTAATTGGATTATATAAATGGCTTTACATTTTAGAGCTTGTGTTGTATAAAAAAGCACCCTTAAATCGTTATTAGCCTCTCACAAAAATCACATTTTCCCAGTTACTTAGATTAAATCTTTAACTTTTGATTACAGAATTGTGGAATTTTTTATATTTCACTTGATTTCTAACATAATCACGAAACCTTTCTGTCTCATAGAATAATACAATTACACAGGAAGATGATTTGTAAAGGAAGCAAAGCTTTGTGAAAAAAATAGTAGTCTAGGGAGTATATGGGAGTAAAGAGGGGCCTGGTTTGCTTCAATCTGTCCATATGACAAATGAATTATATATTACGTTCACATTCCTTTCCTACTGGATAAAAATACTGACCAATAAAGATAAAGACGCTTTGATACTAATAATTCATAATGCACTGTAAAGGCTATGTTAAAAGTCAACTGACTGCTAACCTTATTTTCTTCCTGTTCCAGAGCACTTTCAGCTTCAGAAAGAGCTGATTCCAATTCAAGTTTTTCAGCTTCCAGTCTCTTTCTATAAATTAAACATTCAAACATAAAAAAAAGATTTTTTTGGTTTTAAACTTAAATAGTATTTTTTTCAATCCCATTTAAAATATTTTCTATATATAGTATTTAATTTTTTTTCTGGTATTGTTAATAAATCTCAAAATAAGTAAGAATATTGTTTTCTTACTTAAAATTTCAAGAATTTTTTTCTGAATTTTGTAAGTCCAATATAAAGAAGGTAGATTATTTGTTTATGCCAAAATACATGTTTAAAATACTATCACACTTCAAATTTTCTCCTTACCTAATCTTTTCAATTTCATGAATTGATCTTCCACCTTCACTTATTTGATCCATTATATCTTTGATATCATTAGTCAATGTTTTGTTTTCCTTTCTGACCTCGTCAAGTTTGTTAACTGATTCTTCATAAGCATTCTTTATTTGGAAAAGATCTGCTGAAGCTTTTCTAGTTTCATTTTGTGATGAATCCAACTCAAGGGATGTACTTTCAACTTTGTCTCTCCATTCTCCAACAATTCTAAAGATAAATAATCAAATGACCAATTAAGTAAAATTAAAATAATTACATTTTATATTAGAAAACATACCTGTCATATTGTTTTGCTTTCTTTTCTAGAGCAGCATTAAATGAAACAGCTTGATCAAGTTGTACAGTCATATCTTTGATATCTAATTCAACTTTATTTTTTGCCTTTTCAAGTTGAATTTGCTTGTTGTTAAGATTGTTCAGTGTGTTTTCGGCCTCTGCAAGTCTTGTTTGTAATTTAAGCTTTGCTCCTTCAAGCTCTTCAATAAGTTTGAGACCATCTATTTCATATTTTTTCTTTTCAGCAGATGATTCTATTTCAACTTTTTTCAATTGGTGCAAAATGTTATCTCTGTTTACTATTTCATCATCATAATGTTCTCTAAGACCATCATATTGATGCTCTAGATTTCTGTACTTTGCTAGTAAAGCAGCTCTTTCTCTAGATTCATCCTCACAAATGTTTTGTTGCTCCTTAAGTGCAGCAGCTAGTGAATGGACAGTTCTAGAATTAGCAAAAGCTGTGTTATCAAGCTCTTGAAGTTGTCTCAGCAAATCAGCATTTTCAGCATTTAGTCTCTGCTTTGCATTTTCAAAGTCAGCTAAAGTGAATTTGGAAGTATCATTTTTCTTGTTTATTTCAGCTAGATGCTGTGAAAGACTTTTATAAGATTTTTCAGCACTGGCCTTAGATCTGTCAACTTCCTCAGTGCCAGCCCGCAGCTCATCAATTTCAGTGATGATTTGATACTTATCCTTTTCAATCCTAAAAATTATTTATATTTTATATATAAATGAATATATTTTATACAATATGCTGAAAGAAAAATGATTAAAGCATTTTTTTACAATTTAAAGAAATAATAGAAATCTTACTTGTGTTTTAGGATTGAAAGCTGTTCAATTTGTTCATTCATTTCCATCATAGCATCTTGATGCCTCTTTTTTAAACTGGTTATGTTGGACTCATGCTGTATACCAACCTCTTCAAGATCTTTTCTTAGTCTTGATATTTCAGCATCTCTTTTCTTATTAAGTTCAATCTGAGCTTCTGTAGCACCACTTGCTTCATTTAACCTTTCATTTAACTCATCCAACTCTCTAGCCATATCAGATCTTTGTCTATCAGCTTTAGCTCTAGCTTGCCTCTCTGCTTCTAACTCATCTTCTAAGTCTTCAACTCTACCCTGAAGTTCTTTGATAGATTTTTGACTCTTTGAAACATTTACTTGCTCACCATCCAGTTTTACTTGTAAGTTACTTAGTTCCTTTTCTTTTCTGGCCAAGGTATTTTCTTGTTCTTTGTTATCTCTTTCAATATCAACACATTGTTGTTGAGCAATCTTAAGGTCTCCTTCGATCTTCCTCCTCTCTTTTTCAACAAGAGCTCTTGCCCTTTTTTCTTTATCATAAGAATTCTCTAAGTCATCCAATGTATTTTCAAGTTTGGATTTTACTTTTAGCAAGTGATCAAGCTTCTCTCCAATAACTTGTTTCTCATTTTCTGAATTAGCAACTCCCTCTGAAATAATTTTCTTAGTCTTGTTCATCTTGTTAATTACCTCATCTTGCTGGGCAATCTGATCATTGAGTCCTTGAATGGTGTGATCCTTTCCTGATTTTTCTTGCTCAAGTCTGGTAACTAGCAAATCAAGATCTTGTAGTTCCGATTTAAGTGTTCTCACTTCAGTCTCTTTCTCTTTTTTAACATTTTCAGCCTTAATTCTATCATTCTCCATTGTTTTTAATTCAGAAAGTCCTTCTGTTAACTTCATATCTAACTCCTCTTTGGCAGATTTGATGTTTGCTTGTTTTTCATGTAGATGTGTTATATTTCCCTGCTCATTTTCAATCTTTGCTTTGAGATTTTTGTTTCTTATTGCTATTTCCTCATTTTCCTTCTCCAATTTAGCCTTCAGCTCGAGCTTTTCAATATAAACATCATAGGTATCTTTGGCTCTTTGTTCAAGCTGTCTCAACTCTTCCTCTGGATTAGGTAGACCAATAAGATTTCTTGTTTTCTGAATAAGAATGAACCAACCCCAGTCCTTACATCTCAGGTATTTTCTTAGATTAGCTTGACACACAGTAAGCAATTCAATTCTATCCCTTTTCTTTATATATTCAGCTCTTTTCAAGTATTTGAATGCCTCTCCTTGAAGTTTTCTTGTTAATTTCATTACAATATCATCCCTAATTTCTTCTAATTTAGCCATTGCTCCTGCTCTAAAGAACACCATAGTATTTCCAAGTCTGTAATTCTCTGCAGGAAAAGAAATCTTATTCATCAAGGCCAGCACAGCTTTCTTTTCATCTTCACTACTGGTAATTTCCTCTTTAGCAACTATCCAATATCTTTCTCTAAATTCTTTGTACTCAATTCTGTTGGGAAATCCTCTCATACAAATTCTAATTCCTTCTAAAACACCATTACAAGTTAGTTGGTGCATTACTAAGGGAGCTTCAATTGCTCCTGGCTGTTTATGATTGTTTGGAACTATACATCTTACAAAATGTGGCTCGCAGCTGTTTAGAGTTTTCATAAGTTCTTGCAGAGATTGTAAGTAAACAGAAGAAACAGTTTTACCAGCATTACCTTTCTTTTTCTTCTTACCATCATCCTTCACAACAGATGTAGGTTGGCCAGGATGATCTCTCCAAAGATGAACTAGAAGATCGTTGGTGCTAGTTGATTTTATAACCTCAATAACAGTGTCATTTACAGGATCTTTATTCTTTTCAAGCCAACCTGATACATTGTAAGAAACAATACCTGCATAATGATTAATAGCAAAATGAGCGTGTTTATCTGTTTTGGATTGAGGCTTCAGAAAGACTGGAATCTTGCCTAAAGATGCATTCAATTTATCTTCTAGAGTTTTATCAGTTGCTTTTGGAAATAATGATTCCTCTTCTAATATAGCCCAAAGGCCCATTGGCTTTTCAAACATGACAATACAAGCTTGCAAATCTAATCCAAAATCAACCATTTGCCAATCAATACCTTCTCCAATATAAGTTTCCTGCTCTACAACAAACATGTGGTGATTAAAGAACTGTTGCAATTTTTCATTGACAAAGTTTATAGATAGTTGTTCAAAGCCATTGTAGTCAAATATTTCAAATCCTGCAATATCAAGCACAGCACAGAACATTGTCTTCTTCATCTGTGAATCAATGAGAGTTTCATTACACTTTTCAATGAGCCATTTAAAAAGTCTTTCATAAGTAGCTCTTGCTATCCCACCAACAGCATTGGTTGCTTGTTCAACATTTTGACCTTTTGTAACCCATTCTGTACCAACCTTGATTCTTGGTTTGCAGAAGGCTTTAATCATCGCTGTAACATCAATACCACACAGTGCTGCAGCTTTGCTGGTAAAGGATCCTTCATTCATGCAAGGACATTCAGCTTGCTCATCTCTTCCCTTTTGAACAAATTCAACTTCACCAAATGTCATAACAGCAGCTGTAAGTTTATAACAATTGAGCTTTTCTTCCTGAAGAAAGCCAAGAACATTGAATGCATCCTCAGTAAACTCTAATTCCTCATTATCATCAATAGATTCAACTTTAGTCTTACCTTGAGATACATAGGAATAGTCATATATATCATTGCTTAGTTGGCATAAATTTTTCAGTCCACTAGCAATTGTATTTCCATAATCTTGAACCATCTGATAAAAGATATGATAAGATCTTTCAACTTCTTGCTGTTCAGTAATTCTAGATTTCTCAAGAAGGTAAGAAACAATGTCACATCCTGCAAGCTTACCAGATGGATTAAAGAAAATCCTGATGAATTTACCAAACCTGGATGAGTTGTCATTTCTCGAGGTCTTAGCATTTCCATAGGATTCTAGAATTGGATTAGTAGCAACAATTTGATCTTCAATTGAGATCTTTCTTTCAGATTTCTTGCCAGAAGATGCAACAATAGCTAGGTAGGTTATAACCTTTTTAGTATTTTCAGTTTTACCAGCACCTGACTCACCAGTAATCAGCATGGCCTGATTTTTCTGATTGTTGATCATTCCTCTGTAGGCAGTTTCTGCAATGGCCCAGAGATGTGGGGGAACCTCATTTCTTCTTTTTCCCAGGTATACTTTGGCAACCCTGTGGGTGTAGAGAGGGTACCTCTTGTAGGGGTTCACAACAACCATGAACAATCCTAGTAACATCTAATTGAACCTACCTTTTCAAATATTATGTATAATAAAGATTGTGTTCTCTTTCAACTATCTTAGTTTTTTCATATTTATCATGATTATTAAAATAGGCTATAACTTTCTTGACAAAAAAAGACAAAAAATGTTCAGGCTAATAATGGAATTAAGTTTTTTTTCTATAAAAAATTGGTTTGAAGTTACTCATACCTGAATTAGTATGAATCAGCTTGGACTGATATCTCGTTTTAAGATTCCAGAAAACAGATGGATCATTAAGAAAGGTTAAGTTGACCATGTCCTCACACTTTTCAAACTTGGGAGGGTTCACCTTACCTACTTCAGCAGCCTAAAACCATTAAAACAATTAAAAATTAATAAACCATACTAATTACTTACTAATTAATTATTGCACTGAGTTGGATAAGTAACCAAATTTCACAACTACTTTTTATATTAAAATATATAAAAATAAAAACTACAGATCTGGATCCTGACGTTGATTCCCACAGGTTACAAAAGCCACCCACAATAGCAGCAACTAAAGTGAAATGTAGCCAGTAGCAGCTATAACTGCAAAGATTTAAATCGGCCGCAGCATTTGTAGTTTTATGAGATAGAAAGACAGAGCGAGAGTGTAAGAAAAAAAATATAGATAGAAAGAAATTAAGTTGGACATTAAACTTTATGGAACAACCTTTGTCAAAAAAAACTATTCTTTTTCATAATAAAAACAATGGATATAGAATATGTGTAGATATTATGACAGTTTCAAACAAGTTTCACTTTATTAGAGAACATGAAAATCTGATGTAAGATGCGAATAATATATCCATTCTAAAAACCACCAGTAAAACAATCTTTGAATCTACTTTTCTTTAAATCATTCTTGTCTAATACTTTCTTGTCATTGTTTTGGCCTTTATGAGTATATTTTTAAGTTTAATTAGAAAATATTGCCTATTTTTTTATATAAAGATTCATATTTTTTAGCTATTACTAAATAACTGTTTTTGGTAAAAAAAGATATAATCATCATGATTCTCAAATTTAAAAAACACATTAAAACAAGGATTGAATCAATGGTAAAAGTAAAGCTTGTTCACAAAGAAACAATATTAAAGATTTTCTTAAATATTGATATTATTTATGATGAAAATATTTATGCATTAAGATAAGAAAGAACAAGGATGACAACATCCATAAAAGCGAAGCACTGAAACGGTACGACAAACGGACATTAACACTTGTATAGTGTTAGAACTTAATTATCATAATATAAATTTATAAGAGTCAAAGCAAAATTGTAAGTAAATTTGTTGAAAAACTGCTTGATACAGGAAAATTTTTATGGACATACTTACATTTTTAGGACTTGATTATAGAGTTGCTTCGCTTAATACATTATACTTTGTTGTCCAAGGAATCAATATACCAAAAATCAGATCAATCCGATGATTAGATCACATAAAAATTAGTTGTTAAAAAAGTAAAAAAATCAACATGTTTAAAATGGACGTACGGACATTTTGGTAATGATTATAGAGTTGCTACGCTTTCTAAATCGTACCTAATTACTAAAGGAATCACCATGCAAAATTTGAAATCGATAGGACAATTCTAACATGCCTAAATTAACGGAAAAAGCTATCCGTTACGGACGGACGGACGGACGGACGTACGGACGTACGGACGGACGGACGGACCGACCCTAATTATAGAAAAGCTTCGCTTTTAAAAATAGATAACCAATAAAATACACATAATGAAACAAATAATACATTAAAATAATCAAATAATTGGTGACTTTATGACTTGAAGAGTAATTTTTTATGCTTAGAATTAAACATATCTAATTTAAACATAGTAGTTCCTAAGGCACTAACATCCCAAATATTGAAAACAGCCAACCCCTTGATTGCATGACCTTTATCTGGAAGTCTCAACAATGTGAGATAATGAGTTGTACCTGTTTAGGGCTAAAACATTCCCTCTGCTATCACTTTTAATTTGGTACCAGATAGCGGCCTTTATTATGACGTGGATTCGAACCCATCACTACCTCAACGATGAGCTACTTTTTATTACAAATAAAACCTACCTTATGGGTGAACTTTTCATGGGCCACTGCCACAACACACTTGCTCTTGGGATCATCCAGGTCTCCTGACTCCAGGATACCCTCCCGGAATCCTCCAGTCTTGGGGTCAGGAATCCAAACAGATCCCTGTGGGAAAAAAATTATCAATCCTTAAATTAAATAGATATTCTACACTATGAACAAATGAATCTTACTATTCATCTGACTTTAATTACACAATAAAACAAATTTATGAACCTTGGTTTAATAAAAAATTGACTAATTTTTACAGCTGATTTCGGTGATTTACGGCAAAGTACCTTGTTAAGCACAGAAAACCTTGCATGAATATAAGGGGGTATCAATTTTATTTTATTTTGTTTGTTACTTTAGGTCATGTAAGGTTAGGTTAAATTGGGTTATGTTTAGTCCCGCAGGGAAAAGTAGTAAAAATACTACCCCTACTTGTTTTCAATTTATTTTAAAAATAAGCTAATGGGTTTCATTGCTCGACATGTACTTTAAGGGTAAAAACCTTGTGACCTTAATATTTTACCTTTGTATCATAAGGCTTGGCCATGTCCTTCCTCCTGGTGTCCATGGAGGGGACCAGGTAGTCAGATGGATCCGGATCTGGCAGCCCAGTTTTGCTCAGCTTGATATGGCCAGGCATGATCTGAAAATAATAAATACTATTCCTAGCCGGCAGTTTAAACTTATCACCCGTGGATCATAATGGCAAGACCTAATGATATAAAAATAAATCTAACATAAACAATAGGTATTGTAGATTTAGTTACCTTACTAATTTAATATTCAATTCGGCTGCAACCTTATTATTTAGAAGTTTTATATTTGAAAGAGGTATTAAGGGGGAATAGCCTAAAACCAGACTTAAAAAGTACAGCCTAAAACGATCCCTACACCGATTCAAAGCTTCCCAAAAATGCAAAACTCAATCATTTAAATTTTATTGAATTCTTCTACTCTATATTCAAAATAGGATAATTAGATAAATAAAAATATTTTTTTAATACACTGTTATCTATTTATCTCATTTGGGTATCTCTACTCTATATTTATACTCTCTCCTACCTTTATTAATAATCTTACTGTTGTATTGTGTATCTGAAGAATGACTACCCAATCAAAAGTATTTTTACATCATATTTATACCTGTATCCCCATTCTACTCTGTCCTGTTCTCTAGGCATAATTTACCCATTTGATTGACCCCAATATCATATTTTTCTCACAGATATAACTAGGGTTATCACAAAAAATAATATGGGTGCTTTCCCTCATGTAAATATCGAGCACTGAACATAACCCAATCTTAATTTTTGATGTACTAGCGGCTTTGCCCTATGAGATAATTTAAAAAAAAATTCTGGTGCTGCTGCCAATAATTTATGTTAATTGTGAATTTTTTTTTTTTTGGGGGGGGGGGGAATTTTCATTTTTTGGGGGTTGGGAGTGTCCCAACCCCAAGAAAATAGCTTACAACCACCACAGGACCAATAGGTATATACCCTAAAGAATAGAATCCGATAGGTTCAGTGGTTACCGAGATCTTAAGAGACAGACGGACAGACAGACGGACAGACAGACGGACAGACAGACGGACAGACGGACAGACGGACAGACGGACAGACAGACGGACAGACAGACGGACAGACAGACGGACAGACAGACGGACAGACAGACGGACAGACAGACGGACAGACATACGGACATACAGACGGACAGACAGAGAGATGGACGGACAGACATCATTCTACTTTGTATTATAGATGAAAAAGTACTGTTTTACAAAAGAAAAACTCCCCTACATATATTTTTAAATTATTTTTAATTTTATAAATATTCAAACCTTTTTTCCTACAATTAATTTATAATAGCTAAGCAGTTATTCGACACACGACATGCAAAAATTATCTAAAAAAAACAGACGTATTCCCCTTTATTTTGGAATTGGAATGTTTTTGTTTCTCTAAATCTGACGAGATTTATTGCTGGCTTTTATTATCTGAAAAACAGACAAAACTGAATTTGTTATGATTTTAGGCTTTATTTATTTTTTTAAATCTTTAAATTCAATTACTATGCTACTTTTGAATCACCTATCAACATGAATAATGAAGTGTTGTTGTTTTTTTGCTGTAAAGTAACAAATATCAGACAACCATCCCTTTACAAACATGATATCTTATTTATATGTTAATCCTGTTTGTTATTACTCGTACTATAGATTAATTGGTTCTATACTGAATATCCCCCCCCCCCCCCCCCTACCTAGAAATACAATTTTACATTGTTCTTATGGGGCCTTAACCCTTTGAAACACAATCCTAGTTGACCATTGAACCAAACCCTGCAGGCTACCCAGAAACAAATATTACCTTACCTTACCTAACCTGACCTAACGTAAATTGTAATAAATAAACAAACGAAAAACTAACCCATCCCCCCTTATTTATAATTTTTATCAAAAATAAGAAGGGAGGTCAGTTCTCTATTTTCAAGAGAATAGCTGACAGTAAAATTGTTCACAGAGTAGCTGTAAAAAGTAAAGATAATATTTTTCTACGATTCGTCATCGAATGATAAGTTATTGTTATGACTTGTTGTTTTTCCAAAATAGCTGCCCATTTTCTAGCAAAGAATGTAAATGTTTATGGAATATCCCGGAATATTGCAAGTGGAGCACCCTTAATTATCCCCTTTTTTGTAGGAGTGGGGTATCTTAAGTAAAAAGAAAATGGACTATAAATTGATAAACTTCATCAATAATGATAAACAAAATTACCTTTTCTGAAAATCAAAACAATTGGTTAAAATGTTAGGACACTACTAGTTTGAAACCAACCAGTCCAAAATATATAAAAAGTACCTAAAGTAATATCCAACGATTAAGATAATGTGGTTATAAAACTTTAAGTTTAAGAGGATTAAATTAAAATAAGAATACAGCTCTCTGCAGGGGCTTGAAAGTTTAATAGATGTGACCCATAAGTCAATCAAAGGGAATCTACCAATGTTTGTTTCTAGATGAAAAATATGAAGATTTAGAATGATAACAATCATATTTTTATAAGAAATTTCCCCCTCAACTTTCTAACAATTTTACAAAAGATAAAAATCGTAATTGTTTACCGTGGTTGTGCTATAAAAATAGTTATACATCAATGTTTTTTTTATAATTTGAGATAAATAAATACCCCTTCCTAATAATACCCCCTTGAACATCTTTGGTAATTATGATTATAAAATCATTCCGTCGGCTGACAGACGTATGTAAATTAGCTAGTTTTACAGAAGTTTTGCTGCTAATCAAAAACTAAAATAAATTGTAATTTATGATAAAGACAATAGAACAAAGGAGTTAATTACATTTGATTTACCAATTATACTGGCCATCATTTTTATCATATTTGCATTGTTTTCGTGTACAAGCATTAATACGTCGTTTTCCGTAGCAAAGCTTCTCTATAAGTCTGCCTGCCAGTCAGTCAGGCATACAGTCAGTTGGTCAGTAAAGCTATGGGGGAAATGTGATTGCTTTTGAAGATAGGCAGCTGATATTTTTAGTGAAGATTTTTATGACATATACAAATCTCGTTCTTTGAATTTTTGTATATTCTTTCTTTTCTTTGTTATGACAACTCAACATCTGCTCTATAACTCACTTTGTCAGCTTTTCCATACCATGATTTTTTGTGCTTCGCTACTTTTGGATGGCGTTAACCTCGTTTGATTTGTTGTTTTATAGTAGTTTTCAGTGGCGGAAAATTTGCGGACAACAAACTTCTGCTTTTGTCTTAGAGTAATGGGAACAAGATATAATTATATATGTATATGTATGTAAAATTATTATTTCCAGAAAATTTTATGTCCATTCAAAGTCAGCAGGACCTTCCAGGTACCAGACATATATGTTAATGGCATTTCTAAGTTAAAAAAAATGCATGAGTAAGTGTTTTATCAATGTTTCTTAAAGTTAAGAGCAAAACAGAGAATGTATTTTTAGTATAGTATATAGTATTTTTTAGACACCCTAAAATATACGCCTTGATTATGAATGGCTTTTATAAACGATAGGATGGGTAGTTTTGAGTTTAACATTTTTTTTGTACTTTAACTGCCCCTCCCCCTATTAAAAACTTTTCTTCGCCTCCTTAACATATGTTTGTGGTAGGTATCACCACATTTATAATATGATTTTACTTGTTTTATAGATATTAGATTTAATGCTATTTTATAACTTTTCTGTGAACTTGAATGTCGTATTTCTAGAATACTATTCCTGATTCTATTTAGTTAAATGTTATTTTCTATATAAAAAAAACTAGGTGAACCTGCATATTTATAAGTAACTGCTGAAAGTGCTTGCAGCTTTGTCATTGGATTGTCAGCTGCATTATTCTGCAAGTTTTAATGAACTTTTTGTCTGACCGACATTAGTGAAAATGTTTAGAGTATGCCTTGGAATTTAGATTTCATCTTTTTTCCAGCTAAAAAATATTGGAGTCTAGTATAAACTTTTAGAGGAAAATCATCATTATACACAGTGAAACGGTATATAAAGGTATAAAAAATTAATTAAAGTTGCCCTTTATTATATTTAAGATCTAGAGTGAAACTTTAAATTAATTTAATTAAGAGCAAGCTACCCTCATCAAATTCACTGCCCATTCATTCTTAAAATCTTAATTATATTCAAAAGGTTTTGTTAACATTTTTGTCAGAAATTAAAAATACTATTTTATCAACTAAAATTCGTATAAATTCAAATGTTTTTATAAAATGATGACCTTTATCATAAAATTGTATGTTTAGAATGGAATGCAAAATATATTTTTTTGTTTTTTGATAAATTAGCCATAATTAGACAATATAAAATAGTACACTTTCCTATCTAGTTCCCATGCCAAGAGGCATATGCATTCAAGGAGCATAATATGCATAAAAGCTTGGCTGAAAGAAAATATTTAGAAAGTTAGGTCATCATAAAAGTAAAAATATCAAAATGTTTTGGATAATGACTTTCTGGTAATGTTTAAAAAACCTTCTACTATTTGCCTCACTGTTACAAGAACAATCTTAGTTTTAAATGAAAAGGATGTTTTTAACATGTATAAATTAACAATCAGAGTAATCTACTACGGACAATCCTAAATGATGAAACGCTTCGCTTTTAAAATAAAAACTTTAAATTGTGTTTATATTTTCCCATTAATCATGACAATACGTTTTGTTCTGTAAATATGTACATAACTGGGATGACTACATCCATAACAGCTGAGTATATTGTTACTTTTGAAAAAACATATAACATCATTACTGTGATCTTACAGCAGATTATCATGTACTCTAATATAGGTGAAACTTGTAGCTGGTTAAATTAACGATTCTCCCCTTCCCCTCCCCTCCTACTGGATGTAAGAACTGACCCCCAATACAAGATACAATTCTATCAATTTTGTTTATACTTATGCAATAATAATCTGCTTATTCAGTTCTGACACAAGTGTTAATGGTTAATGTTTGTTTGTCCTTCAATTTCAGAGCTTCGCTTTTATGGATGTTGTCATCCTTGTCCTTTAAAGTTGAGTGTATAACAGCCTAAACATATTACAATAAATTCTAGCTTTCTATTTAATTCCAATTATTTTTTAACTTGCAATCCTATCCTATTATATAAAGTAATTAGCTTTTTTTGTCTGTAGCAAAGGATCTTGCTAACCCCTGAGCCGATATGGTTCTCCTTTACATAGAAGGTTCTTGAAAGTTCAGGGAAAGTATTTTGGGAGGGTATCCCCACCCTCCCAATAAAAAGACCCACCTAAAACTTTTAAACTTTTTAAAACTCATATTAAAAATTAGTGGGGTGGGTCGACTTTTTCCAATCTTACCTTCAGTGCCCCTAGAGGCTTCTCGGTGGCGTAGCCGCTAGTACATTATCATGACATAGTGAATCTTCAATTCGTTTATTTAAAAAATAACATTAGGCTAACTGGACCTTGTGTAAAAATGAAATTTAGTGCATACTACAAGTATATAAAAGCTTTGCTTAAAAAATTCTAACCCCTAGAATCAACAAGGCACTCACCCTTCCTTTACCCTTCAATATTTTATTACCTTTCCTCCCTCGTATTTATGTAAAAAAAGAGCATAACCATTAAACAGCATAAAAAATGATTAGCAAAAAATTAAAGATTTTTGAGAATTTGAGAGGAGGAGTTAGGTTTAATAAAACACAGACATCCATGGGCGGGTGTAATAATCAATGCAATAAAACTTAAAAACCACTCATTTTACCCCCAAACTCCAAAATTTAAAAAATACATTAGATTACCTCTCCCTTAAACCTTTGAAACGCCTCACTTTACCCCCTTCGAGATAAAAAAAAGCTTGGACGTTCCTTGAGCAAACAACCCTCTTAGTCGAAGGTAATCATGTTGACAATCTAATTTTTCTTCAGAAAAATAAATAAAATCATAACAAAAATTATTGGTTTTACAGTTTGAACACTACTAGTTTGTAACAAACTAAGCAAAATTCAATAAAAGTACCCATAGCTTTTTAGCCAATGAATAAGATAACGTTATAATTATAAAGTAAAAGTGCAAATTAAAGTCCAGTGTCCCTACCCTAACTGAATATTAGAGAGATTTACACTTCAAAATTTTCCTTAATTTCACGATCAACTGTTTCCAACCCAAATCGTGTTTATCCACCATTGGCTAAATAGAAAATAGCTTAAAATTCTTATCTAGCCGATTTTTCACTTTGCTTCATCGTATAGACACCATAGAAACGCGCAATAATGAAGCGCGCTGTCAAACAGAATGCACACTCATGTACAAACATACCCCCCCCCCCTCCACAAGTATGCACGTATGTATGTGTATGTGTGTGTTTATATAGACGTATATGTGAGCAGAGAATAACCACGGTAGATAAATAATAGTTACCAAATGCAAGGAAGACCTTAAAGAACGGTCCTCAAGTCGACCAAAACGAGACAGTTATTTTCTTATTTGTGTGAAGTTTAAAAAAATATTTATTTATCATTCATTTACGGCAGTGACATCGATTTTATTATAATAGCAAAATCAAAATTCAAAACTTTAATTTTATAATGTAAACGATTTATTATTACTTAAAGTGGTATATGATCATAATCATGTAGTTATGTTATCATCGTTTTGTCAGTACTATGTCACCCATAACAACTTTAAGGGGCGATTCGTCGTATTTTCTAAATAGATTTTGACAGGTTATTTTATGTTAGGTTAGGTCATATTAGGTTAGGGGATTGCCCATAAGGGTTAGGCAAATGGCCCCGCAGGGTTAGAGAGTGACCCCCGCATGGGCTAGATATAGGAGAAAACCTACTGTGAAAATACGAAGAAACCCCCCTTAAGGGGCGTTGGTACGAAAGGGACTATACCCCTTTTATGTAATGCCATAATGTCAACATTCAATTTCGATAGAATGGATATTATAAAAAGGGAAAAATTGTCGTCAATTTTAGGTTGCTAATATGGACATCTTTTGTTGGTAAGTAGGAGGGGAAGGTCAGGGAATGGGGAATTATTATTTTAGCCAGCTAGAAGTTTTACTTTATTAGAGTACATGATAATCCGGTGTAAGATCCAAGTAATAATAAATCCATTGTACTAAAGTTGCTAAGCAGCTTTCAAAGCACTTTTCTTTACAAGTGTTGCTAAAGTTGCTGTCTAAAAAAGTAACGGTGTTACTATACCGTATAATACAATTCTAAAAAAGCCCCAAAATTGTTTATGCTCTGAATCATTGAGGTGCACAGGGCTTTGTAAGGGGGTATTTTTCTTTAGGGGATTAAAAAAGAGGATGTCATGCCTTTAAAATTATCTGTTTGTTGGGTGTTACCACCCACTAATGCTCTGAATAAATAATATTGACAATTTGAATATAACTAGGAATAATTATTAGAAGAAATAATGTTTGTACGTGTTATAATTTTGTAAACCAATATTATGCAATTTCCAATTAGAAACCAATTGTTTGAAAATTATTTAAAAGTTTCATAACAACAAAGTTTTATATATACTGTCATTTGTTCATATCTAATATGTATACAATTTCAAGGGTTTTTATTATTTATGGCTTGAGTAAAACGTGTTCGTGACTGATATAATATTTGTCCTAGGACAAACGCAGGAGTATCAAACGTCGGAGTGGACAAACGCAGAAGTGGACACTTAACCTAACCTAACATATTTTAAATGCCAAACCCCTGCTGGGGGCATATTTGTATATTCGTATCTTTACCTAACCTAAACTGTATAGAAATACTTTAATTAATATTTTAACACTCCTGCGTTTGTCCACTCCGACGTTTGGGACTCCTGCGTTTGTCCAGGAACCATAATATCGACATGTCATTTTAGAACCAAATATTGTGACCTTAATGGTAATTGTTGACAAAATATCGACATGTCGACAGTTTATGACATTGTAAATACTTACTCGTGTTGACATACTGACGTCACAGTTTTTGACAGGACAATCAGCGTGACAACTCTATAATCACTAGAAATGTACAAACTGCACTGCTTAACGTTATCAATTTTACACGTAGCGATTACTGATTGCAGTTACGATATTTTAGACGGAATTTAGTTTTTATTTCATGGCTGTTATTAGTCTGATATTCAACTAACACAGTAATACTAGAAACGTATATACACCATAGAACATTTTTCTTGATTAGCAAACAAGCATGTTATTTATACGGCTGAGGTTCATTTGAAATCATTGGCTGTAGATTTAACAGCTGCGACAGAATTTTTTTTTCTCTCTACGGTTGCTAAGCCATAGTTGAAAGAAGATTGTTAATTAATATTTTGTGTATGCACTAGTGTTTAGAAACACTGACGATAACATCCAAATAAGCGAAGCACAATACATTTGATTATTAGACAAACAAACATTAACAAAGTAACAATGCATTTGATATTTTACATTAGTTGTCAAAAAAATCCGTTTAAGTTTATCTAAAAAATTCAAAACTACGGGATACTGTATAGGGATATAATACAATATAAAAGAGTATACTGCAGTTGCTTTGCTTATTATGCAATACGTTCCAAGAATCAATATTACAAAAATTACGAAAAAAATTATTATTTTTCTTGAAGATAAAATATTATATTTATTCAATTGGAAATTCGGACTTTCTGGTAATTGATTATGGGGTTTTCAAGCTTTTTTATGCCATCTTACAAAGTTTGAAAATGATAGAACTATTCAGACATGCTTAAATTATTGATATTTATAGACAAACAGACCAACCCTGTATGTAGAAAAATAAGCTTGAAAATTATGTATATTTTATTTGCATCTTAATATGTAAATAAAAAATTTGCATAATTTTTTGCAAGTTTACGCACATATGTCTTATTAAATCGAAAAAAAAACAAGGATGGCAACGTTCAAAAAGCAGCATATTTATAAAATTTTATATATATAAACAAAGATCCGATGATCTGTGGTTAAATTGCTTAATGCTTGATATGGATAAATTAACAATTTTGTTAATATTTTACCTTATTGTCCAAGTATTTACCATTTTAATTATCCAGTTAATGGGAGAGACATTTTGTAAGTTAAAATTGGCATAAAAAAATCATCTATAATACAAATTAGAACGTTGTTTGTTTGTCTGTCTGTCTGTTTGTTTGTAGCGAAGGATCTCACTAACTGCTGAACCGATCAGGTTCTCCTTTACAGGGTAGCTTCTCATAGGTCCCGGGAAGGTTTATAACTATTTTCTTTGGGGGTGGGACACCCCTAATCCCCCAAAAAATGAAAAATACCCCCCCCCAAAAAAAAAAAAATTATTTTGTTAAAAATCTAAAACACTTAAAAATTAGTTTGATAAAACCTAGAGGCTAGGGGCGAAGCCGCTAGTAATGCATAAAGTAGAAGTGAGGTCTTTCTAGTAAATAGAATAGGTTTGAAATTGATGTTACGACTATATTCTTAACTAGCGGCTTCGCCCCTAGCCTTTAGGGGCTTTGCCCCAAGAGGTAAAATTACATCTTTTATTACCTGGAGATGCCCCCACTCCAACACTATTTTAAATAATTAAAAAAATGGTGGGGGGATTTTTTGTTTTTGGGGAGGTTGGGGGAGTCTCACCCCCAAGATAATAGCCTAAAACCACCACAGGACCAGTAGGTATATTCCCTGAAGAGTAGAATCCAATCGGTTCAGTGGTTACCGAGATCTTAAGGGACAGACGGACAGACAGACGGATGGACGGACAGACATCATTCTTCTTTGTATTATAGATAGCGGAGGTGCCCCTTGCATCTAGGGGGCTCTGTATACAAAGAGGTTGATAGGGGATATAAAAATAGCCTAAAACCATCCCGGGACCTATAATAAGCTTCCATAAAATGGAGAACTCAATCAGTTCAGTAGTTATTTAAATCTTAAGCTACAGACAAAAAACCTTACTACTTTATATAATAGGATAATCTAATGATTATAAAAAACTGACTATTATTGTTTAAAAAGCTTTACTTTTAAAAACTATGTAGTACACTTTGGATATATTGCAATTTGCCTAGTAAATAGGGATAGTAAACCTAGAAACTATCATATATTTTTATTAGAGGCTGTACCCCTATCTTCTAGGAAATCTGCATTCACAGGGTTAAAAAGGGCAGAAATATAGTATAAAACCAACCCATGACTTCCGAAGCTTCCATATAGAGAACAAACTCAATCAGTTGCGTAGTTATTGAAATTTTAAGTTTCATACAACAAAAGTGTTTTATATAATAGGACATTAAGGACATTCAAACAAAATTTCCAGCCTTTTAATTTTCCTTAAGGTAAAGAGCTTTATTGAACACTATGCTATGTTTTTATCGATAACAAATTAGAACAACCCTAATGTACTGTACAAACACGGACCCTGAGTTAGACTGTAATGGAAAAAATAATGAGCTATATTATGCAGTACACTTCACAAGGATAATTATTGCCTCTAAGAAAAGGGTTAGGAAAAATCGGACTTTACATAAAACTGGTCGCCAAACTTTAAATAGTTTAGTGATACAAATGATCCTGATTGTGTGGTACAAACTAGTTTTGTTTTCCACCACTTTTCCTAGCAAGGATTTTAATATACAGATGAGGAATTTATCACAAATTAGGTTGTATATAAATTCATTGTTTTATCATTTAAAATCCTAGTTCCCACTCTTCCTGCGACTCTGCTTTATATCTAAATATGTATTTTGTAATTGGTCAATATACAATATACATTATACATAGAAGGGTTTAGATTATATTTAGAATAGATTTAAAATGTTTAGTTCAAAACATCACAGCGTTAAAATGTTATTAATGGCCACATTAATTAAAGGATAAAACCTTTAATAGTTAATAAAAATAAAATATCAAACTTTGTGAGGAAATAACCTGATATAAAAATAAAATAGTGTCAAAATTTACCATTCTGTGAAAACTTATAAAGTAGCATTGGTCAACATTAAGAAATCAATTATTTATTTTCAAAATCATGAAAATATATATGCATGCCTCAAGCAAAATATGAGTACAAAACACTCATGGATTTAAAGGAATGTGAAAAGGGATATAGAACATGCGTGGATGTTATGACAGGGGGAAAATTGTCGTCAATTTAGGTTGCTAGCATTGACTTCATGTATTGGTCATTTCTTTCTTCTAGTAGGAGGGGAGGTGAAGGGGTAGTTGTTTTAATAAGCTACAAGTTTCACTTTATTAGAGTTTATGATAACCCATTAATAGGACTACAGGCATAAATTGATCGCCCCTCCCCCTAATCATTATAAATAAATAACCCCTTATGTGGAAAAGTTTTAAAATGTTACTTTTTAAAACCAAATTAACATTTAATCTTACCCCTAAATATTTTCATGTAAATGGCAGAAGAAAGTGTTAAAAATATTTAAGGGTTTTAATCATCTAAATTCCATTGTCCCTGCCCTCCCGCCCTGAAAACACTTGACCTAGGGAATTAAATTTCAAAAACCAGAAATTTAAGTGCAATAGTTAGAGATTAGAAACAGTTATTTTACGCAACCTTTTTTGCAAGCTCAAATTTAAAATTGGAAGGTCAACAGTATTTTTCTGCTTTGCTTTCAAGAAAAAAAATTTTAAATAAACGAATCATATGAAGCAAAACGCAAATTTGAAAAAAATATGAATTTTCAAATGCAAATAACAAGTTATAGCAAATCCTCACATTTATGTGGATCTTGCACGAGCATTCCTTTGGCAATAAGGTATAAGCGTAGCAGCTCGATAACCTTTACCATTTGTTACCAAATATGTTTTTAATGATAAGATTGACCCATTATTCTGATATTTAAATAGTAATTCATATTACGATTTGAATACATCCAAGCATCTCTGTAATAAAGTCTTCATTATGTAAGTATATCCCTTATCAGGCAATATTTAAGCAACATAAATACATACATGATTCAAATTTTAAATTTATGTTTAAGTTTATCACCATATAGTTGTTACTGTTCGTATGTCTTACTGTCTTATTTGATAAGCTTAGCTTTTAAGGATGCTACCATCCTAGTAAATAAAAGCATAAATGTGCGAAAGAGAGGTGTAGGGGTTTGTAATCAACCGCCTTAAAATGGAGGTTCTGCCTTCTGCCTTTTACATACCCCTTGCAAAAATCTGTGAACGCCACTGTACATAAAGTTAGAAACATATTACAAATCATAACGGGGTAATAACAATAAATAAACCTCAAATTATTTCCTTCTTCAAGTTTTAATGTCAAATCTTAAACCAGATAGGATAGATTTAACCAGGGCTCTGCAGCCACGCGTTAGACATCATTACGTATCATTTAAAACCGTATGGATGTATGGATTTTTAGAATTTTTTTTCTTGAAAAAAGGTATTTCCATATTTGGGTTAAGTTTAGACTTCCAGCTAATTTTTATAAAATTGTTAAAGGTTATAATATCTGATCTTGGGGAATATGGTTTTTCACAGTAGAGATAAATGTTTTGAATGCCAAGAAAAGATTTCCTGCATTTTTCAGATAATCGTTTTTTTAGATTTTGTAAGGTTTTAGCCTATTTTCTAAGAAATGAGGGAGATCATTAACCCCTTTCAAAAAAATATAGTCACTTTCACAAGATCCCCTTTTTTTAATCAATGGGGAGGGGGGTGGTTTTTCGTTTGTTTATTACTTTAATTTTAAGTAAGGTAAGGTTATATTGAGTAAAAAATATTTCAAAACTAAAGAGGAGTATTTCTACGAAATTAGGGAGTATATATACAAATCTAAAAGATAATATCTTTAAGTATTTTAAAGTTAGTATGTTTTTAAGCGTATTTTCAAAAAAATACACTATTCAAAGATATATTTCGATTTTAGCAATCATTTTCAATTAATTTTGTCTCTTGTAGAAGTGAATCAAACAATATTAGCTTGTTCTTGTTAATAATAGATAAAAAAAAACTTATCATTGTTTGTTTAAAGTTATATTTGTTTATACATTTTGATTTTCTTAAAATCTTAAGCATGCAAATTCTATATTTACTTTTAAAAGTCAAGTATTTACCTTTTCTTTTTCAAGGGAAAATGGGTATTTTTACATGTACTATATCAACAATGAATTTTAAACAAGAGTATTAAATTTCAGAAGTAGCGAAGCAAAATCAAACCATTTTTTTTCTAATATACAAAGTTTTACTTATAGAGAACAAAAAATAGTTATTTGTTGCATCGTATTATGGACATTGTTCCACGGATATTAAAATGAAAAATTAGAAGGTTAAAACAAAATTTTAGATTTTTTTATTATTCGTGGAAAATTGTCTGATATTTTTTTCAGTGTAGCTGAGAACAGGTTCAAATCCAGCGAATAATAATCGGTTTCTAAGCCATACTGGAAAATAACTTAAATTACATACTTATCAGACATTATCAATAAATGACCAATATGATAGTAATTAGATAGCTAATAAGATATCAAGTTAGGTTTTTTCATTTTCAAAATCTGCTCATAAAAAGAATAGGCACTATCAACTTTATAAAGGTTTAAAACTGTACAAATTTACATTTTTAACTAATAAATTAAATTTGCAAAAGGGGTGAATTTGTTTATCATCATTGGAGATGTACATTAATTTATATTCCATTGTCTTATCCCCTAAGATCCCTGATAAAAGATTTCCTTTTTTAGTCCTTGGGTACGTCTATTACTCCTTTAATATACACCTTTAGTCAGGTCAAGTAGAGAAAGAGAGGGGGGGGGGGGAGTAGGTTGAATATACGTAAATAATTTACCCCTTTGAAAAGCATAAATTTAAAGAAAATAAAATGACTGGTAAAAATTTCCTTTCACACATAATAATATATAATTGCATGATTTAGCAGAATGACTCAGCAACAAATATAATATGCACAAATAAAGGGATGACAACAAAGATTAGAATCACCTCAACTGGTGACAATTGTAGAGAAGCATTGAACATCTTTTTAGTGTGATTTTATAGTAGCGAAGCGACTCTTTAAGTGGTCATGTCATTTCTCTATAAGTAAAACATATTCTCTTTTTTTTATCTCTCTATTTTTCTTTCAATATCTCCCTTTTTCTATCTTTATTTTTCTATCTCTAGCCCTATCTTTTTTTCATATTTTTTTGTGTTTTTATTTTCCGTCTATTATTACCTTTGTCCTTTTCTGGTTATTTTGAAAATTCTACTAGCGGCTACGCCCTTAGAGGCCTCTAGGAGCGATTTTTCCTTGGATGGTGGTGTTAGATCTCCCCAAAACCTACGATGATCTACATTGTAAAGGAGAACCATATCGGTTTAGCAGTTATTGCCTTTGCGATAAAGACACATATATATAAAATATATAAATCATATAGTTCCAATATTGTGATAAACACCACTGCACATTTCAATTATTGGTTGAAAAGTTTGGACTTTTTTCAGTGAGTAAAATTTAAAAGTGGCGTGCACATTTCTTCACGAGCGGTGTGTGAAATCATTAGGTGGGTTAAAAAAGGGAAAGACGGGCCTTTTCTATTTCTATTTACAGTACGCTACCGACAAGACTTCATATTTTAAGGGATAGTGTGTTTTATATATTGTTATCTCGTTGTTGCTGAAAACACTCTTATTCTTGTTAATATGTAATAATATATTTTTATTATTTCCAGATAAAACCTGCCATTAATGTTGGATACAGAAGTGGATTTTGTAGCATGTATTTATATTTTATTCAAGGTGAGCACATTATTTGTTTAAAGCAGGGCTTTCTGAATAATAAAAATAGCGGCTGCGTCCCTAGGAAGCAGCAAATAGTTCCTAATAAAAAATGCAAATAACCAATGATAGGCCAGTATACATTTATAATGACCAATGTTAAAATATATGCTGTCCTGTCATTGGTCATTTGTATTGTATGACGTCCTTTTTTATTAGGCACTATTTGCTCCTCCTTCCCTATCGGCTACGGGCTTTGAATTCAAAGGTGTAAGAAGTGGGCAGAAAAATAGCCTAAAGTCATCCCAAGACTTAAATCTAAGGGCTTTGTAATCAAAGGTGAAAGAAGGTGGCAGAAAAATGGCCTAAAACCATCCCAAGGCTCAAATCTAAAATTTTAATAGCCTAAAACTAACCCAAGACCTATGTGCAGTTCTGTAGTCATTCAAATCTGAAGATTCAGACAAAATAAAAACTTACTACTTTTTATGATAGGAGGATAATAACATACGAATTGACATTAGGAAAAAATGAGGATAGCCAGCTAAATATGGATTGGTGGTTAAGGAGGTTAACCTTTCCCTACTTTAGAACAGGGATATGACAATACAAGTAATTTTTTATTTGGTTTTAGATTTCTTTATTTTTTATTGCCCTACACTTTCTGGTAAATATTTAGGGTTATTTATATAAGGATATGTAAACAGAAGGAACAAAGAGAAAAATAGAAATCTTAACAATGTATTCTAATTGTTTTAATGTTTATCTTAAGTTAGGTAGGTTTAACATATCAACTATCAACCTATGTACTTTGTATATTGTATATCCTTATACTAAAGTAACAGGATGTTTGTCTGTCTGTCTGTGTGTACCGAAGGATCTCGCTAACCGCTGAACCGATCGGGTTCTCCTTAACAGGGTAGCTTCTCATAAGTCCCGGGAAGGTTTATAACTATTTTGGGGGAGGGTACCACCACCCTCCCAAGAGAAATGACAAAAAAATCAAAAAAAAATTTAATTTAGGGGAGACTTCAACGTCAAGTAAGGTGGTATCGTACATAAAAAATTAACTTTAACAAACAACAACATTTAAAGTGCCACTAGAGGCCTCTAGGGGCGTAGCCGCTAGTTCCTATTAAAGTGGAAGTGATTTTTAAATGAGTAGCATCTCTAGAAATATCCACTTTCCTTTAAGACTGACAAAGAAATGATGCTTAAAATATTATTAAAATTCATTTAAATTTATGTCCCTTTTTTAACAACAGAGTATATAAAATAGTCCATTGGTCTATTTTATTTTCTAGATAATGGTTTTATTGTTTCCAATCTTATAAACAATTGTCTTTCTTAGGAAAATTTCAATATTTTGTGCGCTAAAAATCAATGTTTTAATTAAAGTGTCAATATTGAAATACAATTTTAATCAGAAAGAGTTTTTCTTTCATGCATAACCTATTTAATAAAAATATCTCAATTTGTAACAAAGATTGGTTGTTATTAACTGACAATCCTTATAATAAAGTAATAGGATGTGTGTTTGTCTGCTTGTTTGTTTGTACCAAAGGATCTCGCTAACCACTGAACTGATCGGGTTCTCCTAACTATCTATAATCCCAAGAGAAATCACAAAAGTAGATAGTTGATCACAACATAGAAAGGTTACGTATTATTAAAAAAACATTTAAAGTGCCACTAGAGGCCTATAGGGGCGTAGCCATTAGTACTGAAATAAAGAACAAGTTTTTATTCAGATGATCTATCCCTGTCTGCAATTGAATCATTTCACTTTTATAGAGTGTGAAAGTTTTCGCCTATAACCAGTAAATGTAAATAACTAATGTCTTTGATTGATTTATAGATGTAATTACCTAGTTTATAGATGTAATTAACTAGTAGAACAAAGCCTAATAAAATATTGAGAAATTCTTTTATGTCCTTGTGTGAAAGTAAATAAAATAGTTAATCATAGACACTGAACAATTTAACAGACATATATGTAGGCATTGGTGTCCTTAGAGTTTTCCCAGAAGGGTGCGCGAAGTGCGCAAAAATTTAAGGGGGGGCGTGAAGTGTAGGGGATTTATCCAAACCCCCTGATTTTGCCAGGGTGTATGTAGAATCGTATTTCTCTACCAAAACCATGAAAACCCCATAGTTTTTAGCATTGTGGATAACCACCAAACCCTCTGAAACTCCATCTTATCTATCTTGACTTGATGTAACCCACAAAATGTGTTGTTAGTTTTAAAAATTAAATTTGAGGGCAAATGGAAATTTGGAATATGCAAAATTCAAATAGAAAATGAAAACCTAAAAGTTTCAAATATACAGTCCAACACTATTGAGTAAATCCAAATATTTATACTTTTACTTTTTAGGATGGTCTGCTATTCTGTTCTTTCTGTTAAAACAAAGTTATGGAAAACCCGCAGGGGTAAGTTATTTTCGCCTTAATCTTTCCCGCAGAACTTGGCAGTCACACACAAACATCAACCTGTTTCAATACTCAAAGATTGGAAAGAAGTTTTGACATTCGGTCGAATTTTATAGTTATTACATGACGTTTTACCTGATGCTTACAGGTGAAAAATGCGTGGCTGTTTTTTCTGTTTAATATTATTATAATGACAATAAGGTTACACACAAAGTTTTATAAATATCCTCAAAAGATTTCATATTATTATGAAGAGTCTAACATTTCAAAATTTTGAGTAAAGCTACTCAATACGGATGAAAGGACACGCCCTGATCTAGAAAAAAAAATTCGCATTTAAAAAGATTGATGTTCCAAAAGAGGGATGGTCCAAAAAATATCACACCCAGTATTGTATGTAAAGTAAAAGTTTGGGTCAAATAAGATTTACTAATTTAACAAGGATGACAACAACATTAAAATCTGAAAAAAAAACAGAAGGTCGGACGACACAGTCCACTCGAAGCGACAGTAAGAGAAAAAAAAATTTCCCAGACATAAGGCGAACTGTTTCTAAAATGTCCCAATGAACATATAAATTTAGTATAAAAGACTTGAAATCTTAAAACGAGGCCTTTCTGAGAAAATTAGATTTGAAAATTTCAAGTTCAATTTTCACCCCCTAGGAGTTACCGAATAATCATGACAAGAAAAGCAAAGATTATTTATTTAAAAATTTTGAACAACTTTGCTTTTATGAAGTCTTTCATAAAACCTCTCTATATATGATTTATTTAAGGCTGAATTTCCGTGACCTTAGCAAAGCAATTGATAAAAATGGCCATTAATTAACTCCCTTCAGAAGTGGTTTTATGAAGAACTTTATTAAAGCAAACTTATTCAAAATTTTAAATAAATAATCTTTGCTTTTCTTGTCATGATTATTCGGTAACTCCTAGGGGGTGAAAATTGAACTTGAAATTTTCAAATCTAATTTTCTCAAAAAGGCCTCATTTTAAGATTTTCGTTTTTCCACTAAATTTATATGTTCTTTGGGACATTTTAGAAACAGTTGGCCTTATGTCTGGGAAATTTTTTTTCTCTTACTGTCGCTTCGAGTGGACTGTGACGAACGAATTATTGAGTAACTAAACTTTAAATAATTATAAGAAATTGAATATTATTTAAAAATTTTAACAAAAATAGTTTTAGAGTGCATTTTATGCTTAATCATATTCTTTATCGTAATAGGATTAACCATTTTAAAATCAAGGTAATAAGATTAATTATCTATGTAAACATTATATACCAAGATGATCAATAAAATTAAACCTTACGAGAATACCTTGTTGCTGCGCTTTAAAGATTGTACCTAAATGTTACAGAAATCTTTAGAAATCAACGTTTAGATCTGTTATGAACGGACCATAAATGTAGAAAAGCTTCGAGCTTAGCGCCCTTCGGTTTTAAGAATCCTATTATGTTCTAATTATTCTAAACTTTCTCTCTGGTCAAAAGAGGGTGTACTCGATCAACTATAGATGCTTAAAATCAGGGCTCGGCAGCCGTGTGTCAGCAGCGACTAAGCCTCAAATCTATATCCGTTTGGATGCATTGAAAAGAGAGATTGTTATATTTGAGTCAGGTTTTGACTTCAAGAAGATTTTTAAAATGGTAAACGGTTGATTTTCCTGATGCTTATAGTCTTCTGGCACGCGGCTGTCGAGTCCTGCTTAAATTACTTTATAACATAAAATGCATCTATAATTTCAAAGCTTAACACATTTGATAAAAATCCTTATTCTAAAGTAACAGGATGTTTGTTTGTGTGTCTGTACCGAAGGATCTCGCTAACCGCTGAACCGATCGGGTTCTCTCTAACAGGGTAGATTCTCATGAGTCCCGGGAAGGTTTATAACTATTTTGGGGGAGGGTACCTCCACCCTCTCAAGAGAAATGACAAAAAATCGACTTCAACGTAAAATAAAGAGGTATCGTACGTAAAGAATTATCGTAGAGACTTTAACAAACAAAAACATTTAAAGTGCCACTAGAGACCTCTAGGGGCGTAGCCGCTAGTGAAGAATAAAGACATACATGATTTAATCATCATATGTACTTACTTTATTGCCAAACTGGCACATTTGTTGATTACGCTTTATTGCAATTGTAATCCTTATTTTGTTTAGAATGCTACTATCTTTATTGAAGCTCTAAATGGACCTAATGCCGCCGCCTCAAGCCTAGAGGAAGAAAATGGAAATAAATTTAGAAGGTATATTTCTAAATATTTTAAAGAATAAAGTAGAACGTTGCTTGAATGGATATAGAATACGTGGATTTTATGACCGGGGAAACTCTGTCGTAAATTTAGGTTGCTACAATGGTCCTCAGTCCGTCAACCCATAAATTTTACCAACCATTGGACTAAAGTATTCTATTAAGACACCCACCATAGAACACCATTCTAAAAACAACACATCAAGGCTGAATTGTCTGAAAGAAGGTCTCATATGTATTTAATCTTTTAGAATTTTCATGATTAAAATGCAAAAATGGCAAAATTCATATTATTAAATTTTCACTTTTTTGTGCAATCCAGATTGTAATCGCAAATTTAAATTTGTTGCAAGTCACCATTCTTTATATAGAATATCAGAATGTCTGTTAGTCTTTTATGTTAAGCCATTACGGTTTTTAAATTCAGTGAAGCTTCTTATAGGAACAGGGAAATTATTTCTTTTGGGAGGGGTATCTCCACATTTACAACTTAACTAAAGTTTAAAGTAGAAGGTCGACTTTCAAACTCATTCCCTTAAGTATAAACAATTATAAAATCTTTTTTTTAGTAATTTGAATGAAATTATAAATGAAGTAACAACTACAACTGAACCATCACTTGAGGAAATGTTTTTTAAATAATTATTAAAAAAGTAATAGGATCTTATATGTCTGTCTGTCAGCCTGTCTGTGCCGAAGAATCTCTGTAACCGCTGAAATGGTTTTCCTTTAGAGTGTAGCTTTTAATAGGTCCTGGAAATGTTTAAACTGTTTTGGGTGAGGGTACCGCCACCCTCCCTAGAGAAGTCGCCAGTGTAGGCAGTTTCTATAATTTAAACGACACATGAATTAAATTCATAGTTAAAGACCGTTTCATTTATGTTGCAACAATGCAGTTTCCTAGACTCAAACAATTACATCTATGTATTTCTACATGTAAAAAGCCAAAAAAAAAGCTTTGCTTTCAACAAATAAAAAAAACATTTCAATCATAGACGATAAAGCAAAAATATGTGGAAGAACAATTTGGAGGGAAAAAAGAGTAAGTATTTTTCGGTTTTTCACACAGCACAATGTTCATGACGCATTGAGACATGGGCAGCCAGGCTGCCTATTATTTCTAGTGAATCTAGCTGTGATGGTTATGATTTTGCAGCAGATTATAAAATAATCGCTGGCTGGCTGTTTAAACAAAAAGGTGAAATATGTTCTACGATAATTTAATAAAGAAATGATAATTTAAAGAATTATTATGCATTATTTGGTTAAAATATTTCTTTAGGAAATAGTGCATTTATTGACATTAAGATAACATATTACATATTATATTTTATTGTTTATAATCCAGGGCTATATTCAATATATATGAAGAATACTATAGAAAATTAAGAATTTAATAGTTCCTTGATTACTTACGTCTTTTCGTGTATTTCAATGTTTCATTGCTTCTAAAAGTTTAATGTTTATTTTTTTAACTAATAAAACTTTAGAAAACTACATGTACAAAATAAGTACTATACACAACCGGACTCAGAATTAGCTTATTTTCTGTATTTAAATAGATGAGTGATAAAATTTAATCATAATTTTCCTTTTCATTTGAGAAATTCTAACTATTTATATTAACTTATGTTTATTGTGAGAATTATTAATGTGAAGATTGTGTTGAAAGTAAAGAAAATTAATGATTTCCAAGATTTTATGGATTTTTTTTTATTTTAGACCTATTGCCATGAATGAAAGTAAATTCAGCTTTGCATTTGACTTCAGGTAACTAAAACATTAAATACAAATATTTTAAGTACAAAAATATGTAAAGTAGGTATACACGCAAATACGAGAGAATCTTAAGGGATAAGACAATTGATGCATATTCTCAGTTACGATGAACAAAAGTTATTGATTGATATTATAAATATTAATAGTTTGAACTAACCAAACAAGATTTATTATAGTACCCAAAGTTTCGAGCTATTGTGATCACTCCAATTTTCCCTCCTTCCGTGCAAATTCATGACAAAAAAATTTATATTAAATTGTACACCTTTAGTTTAGACAACCTGAGCAGCTTATACCAATAACAAGATAAATTCTGAAAAAA
The DNA here is from genome assembly GCF_053477335.1 of Acartia tonsa. Taxonomy (NCBI): domain Eukaryota; kingdom Metazoa; phylum Arthropoda; class Copepoda; order Calanoida; family Acartiidae; genus Acartia; species Acartia tonsa. Next base: position 17,960,335 of record NC_137265.1, read on the forward strand.
TCAAGAAACCTATACGTGTTTTCAGCTGTCGTTGGGGGGCAACACATCGTAAAATTGACGACCTCTCCATTTGCCCCCCAAATATTATTTTAGATTTTTTTCGCTTGTTGGTTATACCTTATACCTGAACCTGAGCAATTTTTTATAATACTTTGTGGACCAGTATAAGCGACAGTCCAATATCACGTATCTTACAAATCATAGACTTCAAGACAAAGATCATTAGACTTGATATTTTAAATAATTAACTAATTTTCTTTTAGATCTCCACTGAAGAAATATTACAATTACAAAATCCCAATAAATGAAGATCCCCGTATGCCAACTGAAGCAGATTTTTTCAACATTCCACAAAATGATTATCTTCAAGAAATTTACAGGTAATATGAACTTATTGCATCGTATTATAGACAGCTTTCTGAGGATAGAAAAACGATAAATATAAAATTTATTCCATGGCCCGGATAACAAAACTGGCATTAATATTATGATTGTCTATAATGCGATACCATACATGATTTTAGTATGACTAATAATCATTTCTGATCCAGCGGATGCAGAAAAAAAATAGTTGTAGAGATAAAATTTGGAGTGAAAAATTAACGTCCACGATATGAGAAGTTTGGGATTAAGGGGTGTTTATCCCCATCAAACTTCAAAACCTCTCATTTTACCTCACTAAAAATTAGAAAATATTCCCTACAAACCTTTGAAACTCCTCGTTTTACTCCCATGAAAAAAGCTTGGACTCCATCCATAATCTGAAATGTATATTTTCACTGAATCATGTCAGTGATATGTTTATGCAGATACTATATCGCAATAAACTATAGAATTGGTTTCAAACTGATCAGGTATCTTAAGAGATAGAACTTTGGACGATAGATCAATGTACATTCGCAACGATGATAAACAAAATTGTAGATAGAAATTAGTTATTGAAAAGTGTTGACACTTATAATTTATACAATTAAATAAACATTTCATAAAAGTACCCGGAAATTTCAGAAAACTTTAGAGCCAAAGTGTTTATAAAATTTTAGTTGACTTTCTTCAATACTTTTCATCAAATCACACATATTTCTATAAGGACAGAGCTTGTAAAACAAAAGCGAATTTTACTAGAACATTTTGTGCGTGTATAAATGAGGAAAATTAATAGGTAGAAATAAGAGAGTGTTAAAATCTTAATTAACCATAGCTGATAAAAAGTTGGGCACATAAAAAAACGTTAATTACTACGCATAGCTTGTCAATAACTTATTTGTAAGGATAGTACTCATTTATTGGTTCGTTTTGAGTTTTAAACAGGGATCTAAAGGGATAAGCCTAAGGTCGATAAATTGATGTACCTTCCCTATGATGATATACACATTTACCACTTCTGTAGATTACAATTAGTGCTGGAAAAGTTGATAAAACTAAATAAACCAACCAATCACTATTCCACAATGATGTCATTACAAAATTAAAATTGCATATAAGTTGTTGGGAGTTGAATGTAATCGAGAATCTTAAGAGATAAGACAATTTTGATTAACAAAATTATCCAACAACTTGGATACTGCTAGTTTTCACCGTTAAAGATTTAATAAAAGAACCCAAGTTTTCTTAAGTCTTTTAAACTTTTTTTAACAGTACAATTTATATCCTTTACTAAAAATATTTTTTAATCTTTCAGTCAAAATAGCTTATCTAAAAAATATATCCTTAAAACTATTTTTTTTTTAAATTTCTAACATGAGCCAACTGTCTGGCACCGCTCAATTAATCGTCGTCGCGTAGATGCATTAAGTTACTAATAATAAACAAGGATGACAACTTCCATAAAAGAGAAGCTCTGAAATGGCAGGACAAACAAACATTAACACCTTTTAGAGTGTCATAACTGAATAAGCAGAATATTAATGCACAAGTCTAAACAAAATTTTATTTTTTAAATATATGATACTGTTTAAGGACAAACTTACAATTTTAGTACGAGATTATAGAGATGCTTCGCTAATAACATTGTACCCTGTGGAATCAATATTCCAAAGATCAGATAAATTAGGATATAACGATATCAAATGTCCTTGAAGATTCGGATTTATCAAGCTAACGTAGAAAATTATTTGTGTTATAAAAAAGTCAATCTAGTAAAGTCAATCGTTGGCAGAAGTATTGAGTCAAAACCTTTTGTAAAAGTACCAGCGTGACTGTCTGTCTGTGTGTATCAAAAAACTATTTTTCTTTTTAAAAATTTAATTTGACACTGTAGTTATCATTTTTTAAAGCTTTTCATTTGTACAAAATATCCCGTAGTCATAGAGGAGCTACACCAAATACTAAAGTACACCTCCGTGATTAATTAAGTAAATAACAATTATAGATATTTTCATTGTTCTTTTCCTTATATTTTTATCTGTCCAGTAGGGATAAGACAATTGACGATAAATAGATTTACATTTCCATTGATTATAAAGAATTACCCCTTCTGTAGATTAAAATTATTGGTTGAACCGTTTGGACAAACCAATAAAAATTGCATAAAAGTACCCAAATTTTTTAAACCAATGAATAATAAAACGTGATTATGAAACTTTGTGTACTAGTGTAATTAACATTGTCCCCTTCCTACCTGAAAGGAAATTTATATATAAGTCAGTTCTTTCATCCAGTAGGAGAAGAGGAGATCGGGTAAAGGAGGTAGTTGGAGGATAATTTTAGCCAGCTACAAGTTTCACTCCATTAGAGTACCTGAAAGTCTGGTGAAACATCCACGTAATTATTTATCGGTGGTGGTCATTATATATACCCAGTACAGTTACACCCTACACAACAAAAGTGACCAACCCTTTGGTTGCACTACTCTTTACTGACATTCGATTAAAGATATTTCAAATTTTAAAAGAACAGTATACCATGTTCAGAATAAAATGTAAAATTGTACTTACAATTAAAATATATAAAACATTAATAAATGATTCTCAAAAATAATATTGTTGTGTACTTAAAGTATTTGATAATAAGATTTAATGCCTGTTTATGTCATTGTATTTTGGAGGCTTATGTATGTGTCTGTCCATATGTCCTATTAGTTTTAGAGTAAAAATGGACGCCCCGATATAGTTATAGATAGATAGCTATAGATTATAGATAATTTTGATCGTTCTTGGCAATTATTATAAAAGTAATCATGGTTTAGAGTTTATTAAATATTATTTATTTAGACTATTATATCAAATAAAAAATTGCATAGAATGGTTATGGGGTAAATTAATACATTGTAAATTTGCGAATTGACTAATCCTTCTATCTATGGGTAACAATAGATCCTTCATAATAGTAACCGTAATTGTCGCCATAACAATCTCTAAACACACACTAACCCCCTCCCACCCCGTTCCACAAAAAAAACTTATAAGCTTGTTTTAAGGCAAATTTATATCATTTGCTTCACATCCTAAACTTATTCAGTTATTGTTTATTTTAAGGACTATTGAATTCACCCCTAGCTTCTAGTTAGGGGAACTTTATTTGCGGGAACCTACCTAATCTAAATAAAGAATCGCAAAAAAATGTTTTAGAAAAATTTAAAATTTTAGGAGGAGGGGAGTTAAACTGAACCTTAGAACATTATTTAAAGGATAATGCAAAAAAAGGCGTACTTAAATTTTAATAGTCATCTTGCTTAGTTGCAATAAAAATAAATAAACGGTATTTTGTTTGTAACTATAATCATTAAAACAGTAATTGCTTAATTACATTTTTAATTGAGTTGTAATTATGCTATCTTCTAATTAGTTCAACATCTAAGATGGTTATTCGTTATAAGCCAAGCACTTTGTGTGTGAATTATTTTTGAGCGTAGATATTAGTACCCAAATTTTGCAACATCGATATATTTTTTATTTGCTCATTTTTTTGGACTCTTATATTTAATTTTGATTGGTTGGTTCCAAACTTGGAGTGTCTAAACTTTTTAAACAAAAATTTTAATCTACAATTGGAGTACATTTGTTTATTATCATTGTTGATAATTATCAACTATCAATCATTGTCTTATCCCTTTTGATCCCTGATACTGGATAGTTTGTTACTTTCGGAGACTAAATTTATGTAGCTTTTAATCAATGAATTCTTAAATAAATTAAAGTAAACTAATAATAAAATTGATCATCTATTTTAAATTAACGTTTGCAATAACAAATAACAATTGCTTAAGTAGTATAATAACTTAGATAACAAATATTGGCGTTACTTAGTGGTTAAAAAGGCACATTTTCGTTACACTTGGAAGATTTTCGGTGAGAAATAAAACAAGAAGTATATTGTCAACATAAACAAGGATGACAAAATCTATTGGTAGCCAAAAACAAAAATACCATAGTAGGACAAACAGACAGATGTTCATTGTTCATATCAATAAAAAAATGACGTTGTACAATACTAATGACCATTGATAGGCCTGTATACATTGTAATTGACCAATTGTACATTTTATACTGGCCTATCATTGGTCACTTGTATTGTATGACGTCCTTTTTTATTGGACACTATACGCTGTTTCATATATATGTATTTTGTAGTATGACTGACGGACATACGGACAGAAGTAATTTGTATACTGGATGCTCTTTAAAAAGGTTATATTTACAAAGAAAATCAGTATTTCATCTTTATTAGCAGCCAAAATAAATACGTTTACTTTAAACTCGGACTAACAGACTAAAGGACTTACTGACAGACAGGAGGACAGTAAAAATGAAATATAGAGTACCTTCACTAATAAAAATAGCAAAGCATATAAGCAAAAATTGTCAACAAAGCATTTGAATGGACAGTCAATCATGAGGATTCATCAAATATATAAATGATGTCTATCTCACAAAGAATCTTATCTATTTAATGGCCTTAGGAATAAATATGTACTAGAAAGCCATAACATACAACTTAAACGTTAGGATATTATTTACTGCCAAATGTTTCATACGGATATTTGCAATTGCAGAGTGGATCCTCAAAAATTTAAATGGCAAAATAAAATTTCGAGGAAAATGATTATATTTTATAGCTAATATTAAAACAAGAATGAAAACATCCAAAAGTAGCGAAGCAAAAATAATTATGGATGGACAAACGGAAAAAGTGAGGTATAGAGCAGATGTTTAGTTGTAGTAATTCTTTAAAATAAGCTAGGAAGAATATGTGATGTAAAATGATAGAAAATCACGAAAACTGTGTAAACAGATAATTATACATATATGTCTTTTGTAGCATTGTCGACAGTCTGACGGACCAAGTAAGTTCTTTATAGATGCTCTTTGGTTAGAGATATAATCACAGAAAAAAATCTATTTCCCCCAGAGCGTTACGGACAGACTGACGAACGGAGGAATGGCCAGACGAAGTAGATTATAGAGTAGCATCGCTACTAGCAAAGGTTAAGGTAAATAATATATGTCATAAATCAAATTAAAATGTTAAATCTATTATGTCACGCCTTAAAGATCATACCTAATTGTTTAAGGATTATTTGAAGGTTTTAAATCAAAAGCAATGCTTTTGGAAAAAGGGGAAATTAAAAGATTGTAAAAGTGTTTCCGATCGTCCTTAGATAAAAAATTTTTATTTAAATTTAAGAGAAAAATTAAATATCAAATGATTTAGTGCTAAAAAGCTTAAAATGAACATTTTCATGGACGTAATGGGACTCTAGTATTGCAGATAGAACATTTAGAGTATACGTAATAACGGAAAGACTAAAAGACTTAGACAGGCGACCAGACAGAAGGACAAACGAACAAATCCTAAATTCAGAAAAGCCTCACATTTTAAAACAATTAACTGCCATCAAAATCTAAATTAATCAAGGTCTACTTCTCTTGTATGAAATATATAACATTGACAAATTAATTTCTATTTTAGTAGCGAAACTACTCTATATTTCAATTTATCTTTACGTCCGTCAGTTCGTAACACTATGCGGGATATGGGTATATCTGCTATTAAAGATAGACAGTTGAAAATTTTCAGTTAATTTACCTATGACATATTTGCTCTCTTTTCTGTGTTATGACAACTGAACATATGATTTATAAATAACTTTGTTCGTTTGGCCATTCCAGTATTTCTTTGTTCTTTGATATTTATGGATGTTGTCACGTTATAAAATAATTATTAATGTAAAACAAATATTAGAAACCAAAATTATTATTTGGATGACATGATATTGTGTCAGAAGAGAACATTCAAACGCAATAAGTTTTGTTTTCTAATTTATTTATTCAAAAATTGGATTTCTGTCATTGATAAATGCAAAAAATAACATAAACATTTGATTTATAGTCCATTGTCTTACTGCTAAATTAAAATTATTTAATTATTCAAAATTATGTGGGGAAGTTTTGGGAAAGGAATTTTTAAGACTGAGATTTAAACGTCATGTCTGAATGAACCCTCTAAATAAAATGTTTATGCATCTGTTTGATTGTTTTTGGATCATGTCAGAATTGTGTACCCAGACTTGTGTACCCAGACTAGATACACCATCCTAAATCTCTGTGTATTCCTGACATGATCCTATAGTTGTGTACCCAAACATAACTAGATACACCATCCTAAATTTCTGTGTATTCCTGACCTGAACCTAAAATTGTGTAACCAGACATAACTAGATACACCATCCTTGGTCTCTGTGTATTCCTGACCTGATCCTATAATTGTGTACCCAGACATAACTAGATACAACATCCTAAATCTCTGCGTATTCCTGACCTAATCCTATAGTTGTGTAACCAGACATAACTAGATACACCATCCTAAATCTTTGTGTATTCCTTACCTAATCCTATATTTGTGTAACCAGACATAACTAGAAACACCATCCTAAATCTTTGTGTATTCCTTACCTAATCCTATATTTGTGTAACCAGACATAACTAGATACACCATCCTAAATCTCTGTGTATACCTGACCTAATCCTATAGTTGTGTACCCAGACATAACTAGATACACCATCCTAAATCTCTGTGTATTCCTGACCTAATCCTATAGTTGTGTTATAAGACATAACTTAATACACCATCCTAAATCTCTGTGTATTCCTGACCTGATCCTATAGTTGTGTAACGAGGCATAACTAGATACACCATCCTAAATCTCTGTGTATTCCTGACCTAATCCTATAGTTGTGTTATAAGACATAACTTGATACACCATCCTAAATCTCTGTGTATTCCTGACCTGATCCTATAGTTGTGTAACGAGGCATAACTAGATACAACATCCTAAAGCTCTGCTGCATGGAGTGACGGACTAACGCACAATAATTTCCCTTAGAATTCAACTGGACTGCTCTGAATTATTCACTAAGAGAATAAATAGAGACCAAGATTATACGCAAATTTAAAATATTTAAGGACTACAATTCTCCATCTAAAAGTCAAATTAATATTTGGTACTAAAAATCTTTTGTTTTAGTTGTTTAATGGTTTAGTAAACAATCTTAATAATATTGATCGTAAAATTAGAAAACCAAATATGTACAAAATAGTTACTTCTTGCAAAATCAGACCTTTAAATGATTTATTTAAAATTTACATATTTAACTCTCAGATTAATTGTGGAACAAATAATTTCACAAAACTTATCTACTGAAGTATTAAAATCTATGATTTATATTGTTCATATTTACGTAGAGGGGCGGTTTGAGGTGTCACTTGCATTTCATGGGATTTTACTGATGCATAAATTTTACTTTCATTATATTCATATTTCCATTTAAAAATTTTCCCATAATATTTTTTTTTGCATAATAACTTCACCAAAGGTCACAAATACACTTGCGTGTTGGGGGGGGGGGGGGGGGGTGTTTACACCTCCCTGGAGAAAAAAAGGTAGTTCTATCCATTACCCCCATAAATTATTTTAGTTTTGGGGTATATGGCATCTCGTTATTTTCTTATAATACATTGTTCAATATGTTTTAACCAAAAAGAATGCATTTGATTATTTTTATTGTGTTCTTATTGTAATCCATAAAAAATATCTGACTGATTTGAAATTTTTGCTAATATTGTACCCAATCCTCCTAGTCTTGGCTATTTATGACTAGAAATATAAATTAACGAGTTGCATTTATTACCAGCATAACAACATAATTACAAAGGATGTGAAATTCTTAATTACAAGGCATGTTCTAATCCAGGGACGTGCTGATTAATTTGCGATAGCGTAATTAAACTTTTTTTGATTAATGGGACTTCACTTTCTTTTACTCATTAGTAGCGGCTTAGGTCAGGAGAGTGGTGTTTTATTTTCAGTTTTAGATTTAAACAAGGATGATAACATCCATAAAAGAGAAGCCTAACAAATCATAAAGTTTTGCAAACATGATATTTATACCATGTAAAAATTTGTGTCTAAAAGAAAAACATAAACATCGTCATAAAAAAGAACTTACAGACTTTCTGTAACTGCTTATAAAGTTGCCATGCTTTCTAAATTGTATCTAACTGTTACATAAATCGTTAAACCAAGACTGAAATCAATAGGACAATTCTTACATGCTTATTAACTTTAATAAAGACTGACCTTAAATGAAGAAAAGCCTTGTTTAAAAACTAAAGAAAACAAAAAACTAATTTTCTATTTTTAAGGATCGATGCTGGTAAGGAGGAGGCACCAGTCTATTTTGATACCAAACAACAAGATCCACATTTATCAGACAAGTAAGTATTATTAGTAGCAAAGCTACTCTATAATCGAGGTTTGTCTGTTCGTTCGTCAAACATTGTAAGAATTATTTTGTGCACCTGCAACTTATATTTTATCTTTTTATACTTATAAAAGTGACAGAATGTGTGTCTGTTTGTGTATATGACATTTCAGAAAATTACTCTCTAATCTGTTTTTTTACAGCTTAAGTGTTTATTTTAAGTATGACATGTTTTTAATTTGAAACAATTTTTAGACTCTATAAAACTTTTATCATATCGCACGTGTTATATAAATACACTTTTGAAAAAAGATGTATTTTTTATGCTAATTTTAAGTTATGGTTAAATGTGATCCATTGAGGTAGTATCCCTTAGGGATAGGGCCTTATACAGTAAGATTCACCCGAAGGGCTGAATTTAGAGGGTGAGGGGTTTGTTGGTTTCTTTATGGATATGAGTAAAAGACCCAAACATTTGATTTTTTGTAATTCATAGAGGATTATCAAAATTACAGCCAAAAGTGATATTTTTTAACTAGCTCGGCCAAAGCCTATTGAACCTTGCGGGAGCCTAACCAATGCTTTGGAAGAGTCTTAACCGTCCCTTTTTAAATTTAAAATATGTTTTAATTTTATCTTAAATTTTCTTTTGTTTAGAAATCGGTTAAAATTGTTGATGGACAAGGCCTTTACATATCCAAGGATAGTTACCATGCATAACATGTTGCCAGTTTTTTCAGGGATCTTTAGGGATAAGGCGATGGACGTTAAATTAATGTATGTTCCCAATCCAATGATGATAGACAAAATTACACCTTCTGATGATGAAAATTAATATTGAATCTTTTCTAAAGGTGTTCCGCAGCAAAAAAAACCATTACTTTAAAAATGTATTTCCGACTTAATTTAAATGATTTATAGTACAAATGAGCAAAGTTACACTCATAAGTTTAATTGTTGATTTGTATATCGTAGTATGTTTTTATTTATCCAAATGAAAAATGCAGCATTATATCTATATAACACATGGTTTGGCGTTGATGCATATCTGTAAGTAAGAAAGTAATTATACTTCCAAATTAGAATGGGCTGCATTTCAATATTTTTCGATAAAAAATCTTTAATAGTATATTGGACAATAAAATAGTATTGCTTAATCTGTACAAACCAATTTGATTTTTTTGATTCAAATGAAAGGAAATTGCCCTGTTTCAAGGCAAAGTTTAATGTGTAACTAAATAGACATTTATTTTTATTGTTCAAGCCATAGACAACCAGGGAGGGAGGGGATAGTGGTCTGTAAATTATACCGGTACCCAAAGTTTTATAATTACGTTATCTTAATTGATAGCTCAATAGCTTTTGGGTATTTTATTGAATTTTAGTGGGTTTGTTCCAAATTAGAAGTGTCTAAACGTTTAAACCAATAATTATAATCGACAGAAAGGGTAATTTTGTTTATTATCATAATTGGGGATGTACATCAACTTATCGTCCATTGTCTTATACCTTTAGATCCCTGTGTGGATAATCGAGTAAAAGAAAAATAGATTATCTAATTGATATAAATTAAATTAATCATGAATAAAAGGATGTTTATAAAGGATAAAAAAGACTCCTTTATTAGTTTTTTGTTGGGGGATTTAAAACATGCTTACTTCCATTTTTTTTAAATCTTTCTTGTGCTCTTACCTGAATCTCTAACCTGGTAAGGGATTATATCCTTCCCCCTAAAAATGTTCACCCTCACCTGAGTAAATTTGTTATGGGGTAAAGGCTTTGAAGGGTACAATCAAATGAATTAATAAAAAATCACCCCCCCCCCCCCCACCTTGGGCGCCCTTGGTCTTTGCTACAACTGAGTGTAATCATCCATCTTATACATTCTTTCGAACCTAGTAAAAGTGTCTGACTCAGATTATGACGTCAAATAAAATTAACCAATGAGAGGCCACTATAAATTTTACAATTTTACAATAACAGTGTATACTGGCCTCTCATTGGTAAATTCTTTTTGACGTCATAATCTGAGTCAGACACTTTTACTAGGTTCCATTCTTTCATTTACCTCTCCCTGTATCCCTGATCATAAACTGCATGGTAACAAACAATCCGTCAACACAGGAGTCGGTCTGCCAATTCTACCATGAAGGACAGTGTAGGTCAGTTTGTTATATTCGGTTTTTTTTTTTAAATTGTGAAGCTACTCTTTAATTCACTAATGTTGGTATGTCGATTGCTTTGTGTGCTATCCGTCTAGGATTGCAAGCATTAAGAAGAGCGTAGGTCAGTTTGTTATAATCTGTCTTGTTGTTTTTGGAGCAATGCTACTCTTTAATCATGTTGGTATGTTGGTCGCTTTCTGTCTGGCAATTTAGGCATAAAGCAGATTGTAGGTCAGTAAGATATATTATATTTTTTGTTGATTTAGCGATGGTACTCTTTATTAATTACTAGCGGTTACGCCCCTAGAGGCCTCTAGGGGCACTTGAGGAGGAGAGAGTCGAATTTATTAATTTAATTTCTTATTTTAGATTTTAAAAGAAAAAGTTTTAAATTTTAATTTAAAAAAAATTTTAAAAAAATTAGGGGGGGGATTTTTCATTTTTTTGGGGGGTTGGGGGTGTCCCACCACCCAAGAAAATAGTTATAAACCTTCCCGGGACCTATGAAAAGCTACCCTGTTAAAAGGACTCTCCACAGAAAAATCAACTTTGGATTTTTGAAAATCTAACCTGAAATTATTATTCTCTGTTCAATTTTAGGCATTTTTTGTTTTTGTGGCATCGCGATCGAAGCCCTTTGAAATTTTTTACCTCCTTTAGATGAATCCTCCCGCCATTTAATTTGTGCTGCTTTAGTGATTTTTAGCTTCTATTTTTGCCGCCGTTGCCGCATTCATCGCCCTTCTCCGCCGCTACTCCGCTGTACGTCGCTTTTTAATACATGCTCCCCTCTCCCTTGTTCAGAAATTAAATGGAGGCTGGGGGTGTTGTGTATAGCTACGTACGCAATGTATAGCGGAGTAGCGGCGGAGAAGGGCGATGAATGCGGCAACTGCGGCAAAAGATAGTTATATTTGGCGGAGGCGAACACAAAATGGAGGCGGCAGGATTGTCCAGTCAAGGAAGAGGATAAATCGTAGAGCGGCCGGTTGCAATGGAGCAAATGTTCTTTAGCGGCAAACATATATTGAGTGGAGGAAAGTGTAGTATATATTGTTATAGCGGCAGTACAAATAGGCGGCGGACAAAATTTTCAAAGGGCTTCGATCGCGATGCCACAAAAACAAAAAATGCCTAAAATTGAACAGAGAATAATAGTTTCAGGTTAGATTTTTAAAAATCCAAAGTTGATTTTTCTGTGGAGAGTCCTTTTAAGGAGAATCCGATCGGTTTAGCGGTTAGCGAGATCCTTCGGTACAAACATACACACAGATTAACACACAAACATCCTGTTACTTTATTATAAGGATTGTTAGTATGTCGGTAGTTGATTTACTATATGTCTGACAATTCAGGCAAAGAGGAAAGAGTAGGGCAGTATGTTATATTCAGTTTTTGTAGTAGCGAAGCTACTCTTTAATTAACCATTGCTGGTATGTCAGTCGCTTTACTTTGCTCTCTGTCTAGAAATTCAAGCATAAAAACAAAGCTTAGGTCAGTTTGATATATTCATTTTTTTTTGTAGCGAAGCTACTTTTTAGTTCACTATTGTTGGTATGTCGTTCGCTATTACAATTTTTTATAACACTGAATATCTGCACCATAACTCAATTTATCAGTTGGTCCATCCATAAATGTGGTCTTGGCATTTTTTGAATGTTGCCATCTTTGTTTCTTCCATATTCTCACAGGCTCGTTAGCCCAAGGGAAATAAACCTTTTACCATATTAAAAATCAGCTGGAAGTCTAAACCAGACACAGATATGACAAACTCTCCTTTCAAAAAAAAAACAAAGTATCTAAATGGGTTTAAATTTGAGGCTTAGTCTCGGCTGATGCAGTGCTGCCAAGCCCTGCATATGTCTTTCATTCTCTACTTTAGTACGTAATTTGTCCTTAGACAGATTTAACAATTTGTCTTTGTTATTAATGAACAAACATCGGAACTAAACTATAATTTATAATCAATGATATAGACGTATATATCCTGTTAATCTTTGGAGCTGTTATTATATCGACATATCAGTGGATAAAGAAAATACGTGGATATTAGGACATGGGGAAATATTGTCGTCAATTTAGGTTGCTAAGATGGACATCATTTATTCCAGTAGGAGGGGAGGAGAAGGGGTAAGGGAGGTGGATGGGGAGATTGACATTTTAGCCAGCTTCAAGTATCACTTTATTCTGTTGTGAGATTCAAGTTATAATAAATCTATTGACATCAAAACAATTTATTGCTTACGTTATTTTCTAGATTTAACGCTCTAAATTCAACATTATGTCGACTAAAATTGTAATTTATTTGTGAGTTTTTATGTCAACAAAAATACTCTTAGTCAACAAGGACATTTAACTTTTTTTCTGGCTTTTTTTCCCTGCTTCAATAATTTTAATCATTTGAATTGGATCCATAAATTGTTTAGGTGTTGCTATTTTTTATATCAATGTCATTCGAAATTTGTGTAGCCAAAAGAAATTTTAATGAAAGTATTGATATAGATCAAGGACACTTATATCTAATGAAAGCGAAGCGAATAGTTATTTTACAATCCTATAATTAGTTAGGTTTTTTAATTGTAAATGGTTTAAGACTATTTTCTCCCCTTTTTCTACCCCTTCAAATACAAAGCCCCTAGATAATAGGGGCTCCATCGCTTGTTATATATATGTATAAGAGTAACAGGACGTTTGTCTTTCTCTGTGTTGGTGTGTTTTTACCAAAGGTTTCTCACTAACCGCTGGACCGATATGGTTCTCCATAGAGTGAAGGGGTCCAGGGAAGGTTTATAACTTTTTAAGGAGGAGGTACCTACACCATCCCAAGAGAAATCGTCAAAAAAAACTTCCCAAAATTTTATTAAACTAAAATTTAAAAGAGGGAAAGTCGTTAATGATCAAGTCATGTTAGTCTAACTAAAGACACATTGGCGTCGCTACTTATGATCTTATTGGTCCTTGTTTTTAGGAAGATATATAGCCACCAATATGGGACGATTGGGTCTATTAACTGGAACTCAAATATTTATTCCAAGCCAATTTCATGAGTGGGTAAGTGTATTTATTTTCTTTCAAGTTATTCTTTATTAAAAATAAACAGATGATATTGTTAGAAAAAAAGAGATTTATTTGGTCAAATAAACTTTTTTCTCCTCTGTTAAGACTCTTTACTAATAGCATGAAATTGCTCATTTTATGGCCTACAACTTGCATTGCATAACAAACCAGGGCCAACAAAACTGAAATTTTTAATCTGCGGACAGCTGTTTATAGTACGATGCGATAAAAATCAATTCTTATGTTCATATGTATTAAATTAGAATTTAAACCTTTGATAGTTTGTAATATAAAAAGGCGATAAAGATTTATATCTTTCTTGAATTTGATCAAAATGTAAAAATATCGAGTTGATATGAATTTTGTTTTAGTTTTGGCCTAACAAAGATGTGCCACAAGGTGGCAACCTCATTGGAATTTATCCTGGCCAACACTATGGGACCAAAATGGACAAAATTATCGTTGTTGGTGCTCACTGGGATACTGTCCGTAAGTTGTTTTTGAGCAGCGTAGCTGCTCTATATTCAGGATATGTCTGTATGTAAAACAAAGAATGCTACATAAGGGTGCAATCTATTTTTTTTCTTTTTTGCCATAACCCATGACAATAAAAATATTAACCTTTTGTTAAGCTAATTGGAATTTATTAAAGAACTGAGATGCATTAATTAGGCTTAAGGAATCGAGGCAAAAGGGCGAATATAACCAAAAATTATGAAGTCATTTTGCTTTTAACAATAATACTACTTATTTTCTAGCTTCTACTGATGGATTTAATGATAACGGAGCTGGCATAGCTGCTGTGCTAGAAAGTGCCAGAGCGATGGTTCACTCTGATTGTAAACTCTTGTAAGTATTCAGGGGAGCAGGTATAGGGAAAATTTATTCACATTCACCTCCTAATTTTGTAGTGCAAGTATAGAATGGTATTGCTTTTCTGGCAATTAAATTTTAGTTTTGTTTTAACTTTTGTCTTCATACCTTGACGGGCATAAATCTATAAAAATGAGTTTAGTGCTATTTTTGAAAGTTCCTTGCGAGCAAAATGCCTCCCCATGAGGTGGTGCCTGTACCTGAGGTGACTTTATCCTGCGGGGATACTTTCTACCCAACCTTACCTACAGTTACAAACATCAGAAATGCATTATTATTCTCACCCCATTATTTTTAATTCATTTAAAAAATAAGGAGGTAGTGGTTTCTGTGCTCATCAAGGTGATTTAAAGGAAAACAGGCGAAAATCATTGATATTTTTTTATTTCAGGTATTCAATTTACTTCGTGATGTTTGATAATGAAGAACAAGGCAGTCAGGGAAACAAATTAAAAAATAAAAGCAGTCGAATATATTTTTAGACTGTTTTGTATGATCTAATTGATAAAGATAAAAAAAGAGGGTAAGAGAAATTTACTTACCATCGCCGATCAAAGACCCCATGGTGCAACCTCGTTGGTTCTAAATTTTGCAATTGTACACTTTTGATAAGCCTAGTTTTACACGTTTTTCTATGTTTGAAAACAAATCTATAAATATGAAATTAATGTGATGCTTTTCCTTTTTGATTCGATTTAACAATTCTATTGTGTAAATTACAAACAGAGTAACTGACAAACCTAGTGATGCCGAAATTGGAAACAGCCTATAGGGCCTAATAAAAACTGACCTAATACAATATACATGACTAATGATAGGCAAGTTTATATATTTTACCATTGGTCTATATAAATGTAGCTTTCGTCATTTTTATTGTATGACGTCATAGTTTATTAGGCACTATAAGCTGCTTCTGAAATTCTAAAAAAGTTTTGCATTAAATTTTATTTGTTGAATTGATACAGGGAAGCCATGAGTTTGTAAGAGGTTTCCTCAACAAAATTTTCAAGGTATTATCTTTCTTATGTAAACAGTGTAAACTATATATAAGCAAGACAACTACCAGGTGTTGGGGACCTTTTTCATCTGCAAGCAAATTACTTTCTGCTCATTTGTAGCGACTTGGCTGTGTTAATATTTGCGACGCTATTGACTGATATTCAAAAACCCCTTGAAAGTCGAATCAGGGCCCTCAGGGTGGAGACTTACAGTTATTTAACCCTTTTCCCCATCTATTATTTTACTCTAACAGATCTACTGTTAAAATTAGAAAATTATATGAATAAATGATTTAGGAGCGAGAGTGGCCTGAGTTCCAAGGAGCTATAATTATGGATACTCTTATAAATTTTAATGATACTGAGGACAGTCAAGACTGGCCAGAATCTTGGCAAAAAGCGGTATTTTTTTACTTCCTTGATATAAATCTTAAAGTTTGTCGTTTTATTCAAGCTATCATACGCTGTTTGTTAAAATTGCTATACATCCATCAATTTAATTGTATTTCTTTTGTATTGAAGTCCTTTAACAGTGTGCAAAAACTCGAATAAAGCTCGGTCACATTTTTACTTAAAAATCATTTAAATTTCAAAACCATCATATTTTTAACTAATTAGTTTGCTTTCAAAGTTGAGGTCTGAAATTGTCTAAAACCATACCAGGTCCTGAATTAGATTTCAATAATAAGCACAACCCAAAAAATACTAATTAATTTTAATATTCATTCTTTGAATTAAATTTGATTCCAGTCTAAAAGAATTAGGATTTGATGAAAACTATGAATTACTTTAGGTTCCTGAGACCTATGAATCTATTAAAAGTAATGGAAATAAAGGAGATTTTCTCACTATTATGTACAGGTAATAACTTTTATGAAAGAAATAATTTACAGTCCAATGTCCCCTTCCTCCATGAATATCGTAGATTTCTATTGATAAGTTATTTGATTTGACATATTATTAATCTATTTTCATTGAAGCTCGCAATGTATAAAAATAATCCACCCCATTATCCCATCCCCTCCCCTCCTACTGGATTAACGAACTGGCCAAAAAATGAGTTTGAGTTTTAAAACGATTCTATCTAATTTAGACAAGAGGCCGAGGCTGAAATAGCTACGATGATGAGAAAACACAATCAAGATTTGTCTGATACAAAGGTTTTCAAGAAAGAAGAAGTTAAAGGTCGTGATCGGTAAGACATTTTTAGAAAAGAATTATTCAATAATTATAAGAGTTATTTATCGCATTAAATTATAGACAGCCTTTTGCGGATAGTAAAATAAAACATATTAGATCAATTCCAGTTTAGTTATCCCCGAAAGCCGAAGGCCCAGGTTAACTGGTGTTAATTTCATTATTTATTATTCGTGTGTTTAAAGTCTATAAGACGATACGATAAATGCTTTTCCGGTATTCCTCAGAGCCAGATCTAATCCAGCGGATAACAACCGGTTTCAAAGCCATTCTGGAAATATTATCAATTCAGGATAAGACAATAGATTAAAAATTGAAGTATATTCTGAATGATGATAAACATATTGAATTTATCAATTTATCTATAACTTGATAAATAAGTTGACAAATTTGGACAGAATTAGTTTGAACCATTAAATCAATATTTTATCATTGTACCATAGTTTTTTGAACAATAAATGAGAAATTTGTAATAAAGATGAACTTTTCTAATTATTTCAGGTTTAAGTATCAGGAGGTTGGTCTAGGGATGCCAACAATTCCACCACCAACACAAAATCTTAGCGAATGGGCAGACTTTATCAGAAGCGATCATGCTAGGTACACTGGTTTTTGTGCGTGTATTGCAGCTACTCTTTAACTGAAATATGTAGGTCCGTTAATTTGTCGGTTTCAATAATACCTTCGAAAAGACGACATCTTGCGCTCTTTTTTTCCCTAAAAATCAATTTTGCTTACATATTTTTTTTATTTTTCACATTTCACATTGAAATATATTTTTAGATTCTGGTATTCAGTAGAAAAAGATCATGTGTCATCTCTGAGAGCAGTTTTGCTTACAGATTCAGGTAAGATCTTTCTTCATAGTGTAAAAGCTTTCTTTGCTAAATCTAGGCTTTTCATTGCAGCAGCAATAGACATTGGGCTAAATACTATATACATTTCTTAGGCTAGCCAAGGATTTTACCTAATCTTACAATTTTTTCATGTCTATTGATCATTGGATACCCTAACGCCGAGACAAGCAAAAAAAAAATTCTATTGGAATTGGCCCAATGAGTAATATCTTAGTGTTTATTTCTCAAACGACACTAGCTAATATAGGCCTCCTTTATGAATATCTACAACTGCAGATGGTGTAAATATTAGTAAATAGGGTAGACGCTCGATTTAGAACGGCTGTGGCAAAGAACTGCGAGAGATTTATAAAGTGCCCTGTTATAGAAAAAATAACTATTTTTTTTTACTTTTAGGGCCATATAGGGGACAGATGAAAAGTTGTTATCATAGTGCTTGTGATTCTAGCAGAGGAGGGTAAGTAACATTGTTATCATAGTGCTTGTGATTCTAGCAGTGGAGGATAAGTAACATTGCTATCATAGTGCTTGTGATTCTAGCAGAGGAGGGTAAGTAACATTGTTATCATAGTGCTTGTGATTCTAGCAGAGGAGGGTAAGTAACATTGTTATCATAGTGCTTGTGATTCTAGCAGAGGAGGGTAAGTAACATTGTTATCATAGTACATGTGATTCTAGCGGAGGAGGGTAAGTAACATTGTTATCATGGTGCTTGTGATTCTAGCAGAGGAGTGTAAGTAACATTGTTATCACAGTGCTTGTGATTCTAGCAGAGGAGGGTAAGTAACATTGTTATCATAGTGCTTGTGATTCTAGCAGAGGAGGGTAAGTAACATTGTTATCATAGTACATGTGATTCTAGCGGAGGAGGGTAAGTAACATTGTTATCATGGTGCTTGTGATTCTAGCAGAGGAGTGTAAGTAACATTGTTATCACAGTGCTTGTGATTCTAGCAGAGGAGGGTAAGTAACATTGTTATCATAGTGCTTGTGATTCTAGCAGAGGAGGGTAAGTAACATTGTTATCATAGTGCTTGTGATTCTAGCAGAGGAGGGTAAGTAACATTGTTATCATAGTGCTTGTGATTCTAGCAGAGGAGGGTAAGTAACATTGTTATCATAGTGCTTGTGATTCTAGCAGAGGAGGGTAAGTAACATTGTTATCATAGTGCTTGTGATTCTAGCAGAGGAGGGTAAGTAACATTGTTATCATAGTGCTTGTGATTCTAGCAGAGGAGGGTAAGTAACATTGTTATCATAGTGCTTGTGATTCTAGCAGAGGAGGGTAAGTAACATTGTTATCACAGTGCTTGTGATTCTAATAGAGGAGGGTAAGTAACATTGTTATTATAGTGCTTGTGATTCTAGCAGAGGAGGGTAAGTAACATTTTTATCATAGTGCTTGTGATTCTAGCAGAGGAGAGTAAGTAACATTGTTTTCTTTAAAATGGTATCTACTTCTGCTAGAGCAGGGGTATAATGATTTGGCGTATTACCAGGCGCACCTAAGTACCATGCAGAGACAGGACTATCAGACAAAGGTCTTGCAATTTAAGGGTTGGTAGTATGTTGGTTGTTCACATCGTGCGCAATCCCGAAACGTGAGTGTTATTAACACTGCATGTACAGGACGAACCAATACTTTTTTTTAAAGGTTTAATGATTTTTCAAAATATTTGGCTCATTATATTACTTTTAAAGTAAATCTAAAGATTAAAAACATGATTTAATTTGACAGCGGCTGCTGACTATTGGTTTATAGAATCAATTCTTTTATTTTTTAGGTTCAATGCTTCCTTTGCCAATTATGATTTCTTTGCGAAAACAGTTCAGCTAGTCATAGATACCATTACTGATATGTCAGGCGCAGAGTGCCACAAATCTAAAAGGTAAGCTATACATGTGATATTATCTTTTCAACAAGTAAGTTTTTTTTGTATCTGGTGAAATCTCGAAAAGCACTAATTGAGTTTCCATTTTTAGTAAGCTTTTCATATGCCTCTTGATGGTTATAGGGTCATTTGCTTTTAAAATTATTCTTGGGGTGATTATAGGCCATTTTTCAGGCCCATCCTCACTTTGAACACACAGCTCCTAGATGCAAAGGATGCAGCCGCTATAATTTATAAACTTGAAGTATTTAATTTTTGTTTCTGCGACACTAACATGGATATGATTATTACTTAATTTTAAAACAAAGACGACAATATCCAAAAGTAAAGTATATGAAAATATCACTAAACAAAAAAATAAAAAATACTTGCTAACATTTTACAATGTATACTTAGCTATAGTGAATTTAAACACAAAGTGACTATACCCAGGTATCTTAATGGATAAGACAATGGACGATAAATTATTTGTTCCCTTAAAATATTTAAACAAAACTACCCCATGTGTGAAAATTTAAATCATGATGCAAAAGTTTGTGATCTGTTTATTGACCTAGATTAATATGTTTTTTTTTGTATCCAATGAATGGGTTGACATGTTTCATAACTTTGTCCCTGCCTCTCTGACAATAAAATGAATATTACAGGGCTAACCTGGTGCCCAGATACAGCAGGGCCAACCCCACACACTGGCACTTTGGATCTCTAGTCAATGTTAGTCAATTAGATCAGGAAAATGAGTTCTATGGTAATCCTATTGATTACATCATTGTTGAGGATGAATACAATGAATCAAGGTTAGCTATGACACACATAAAAACTACATTTTGATATTCCCCTAAATGAAAAACAATTTTGCACTTGTAAAGAATCACGTTTTCCAAATTTGAATGAAAAAATGGAATATGACTTATTAACATTTATTTAAAATTATAGTTTTACTTCGAATAAAACATCCCCTCTTTTTTCCATAAAACATTTTGAAGTTTTGAAGTTTCCTAAATCATACATTTTCCTTGGTATATTTGTAAGGCTAAGGTAACCCTAATACTAAGGCAAGAATAAAAAAATTGTATGGGATTTGGTTTAATAATTACACAAACAAATAAGGAAAACAGAACACCACCGCTTTTGGTTTATGCTCAATTACAATACTTTAACACGACGAAATTTGATAAAAAAAAACATTTTTAGTTTGATTTTGCAGTAAAAGTATTCCAAAATCCTATTTATTCCTTAAATCCTTTTCCTTTTACTGTCTCCTGTATGTATTTCCTAAAACTCTCAACTCCTACATTTCAGAGGTATGCGGTGGAAAAATTGGCTGAATCAATTTTTAAGTGATACATTTTTGGGTAACATAGCCTTTAAGCTACCAGGCATTATAACTGGTTTCTAACACACTACCTCTCTTCCTAACTGTTCTTGCCATTATGAAAATATTTCCTAAAGGTAAACTCTTGAAATTACAGCTCGGCGCATGTGGTCTTCGAATTTCTTTCAAGCATATTTTTAAACAATTAAAGCTTACATTATATATGTAATTTAAATTGGTATTTTAAAATAAAACAGACGTTTGAATATAAATGCATGAATGATTGAAAAATGTGTAATTTTTTCTATGTTTTTTGATTAGCTAAATAGGTAATATTTCCTTTCCTTCCTGTACTATCCTATGAAAATCCTATTTTAAAATATTACATTCATCCTTGCTTTTACTATATTTTTCTTAAAATTTGTTAAGAGATTGTTTTATTATATATGATTTTTCAAATGTTTAGATAGTAATTTATGTACCTTATAAAAAGTATGGTGATTAACAAACTGATTTTATAAATAGATTAAGAACTAAAATCTTTGAAATGGGAAAAACACAAAGTTTTTTTTTGGAACAATCTCTTAATGGAATGAAATGCATAAAAAAGGCGCTCACATCAAAAACAGTTAAAAACATCTGTACAAAAATAAACTACTGGAGGATTTTTTATTAATTTTACACGTTTAGGAGACTTGAGGAACTATTTGAAGTAAATGCTGCCATAGAGAAAACAACACCTGATTACATAATCACAGAACCTGAAAGACCAAATGAAAATGAGGACCTGTATGAAAATCATTCAGAAGAAAAGCTGTATGAAAACATCTCTGAAGAAGACAATCTAATTCTTCCAGAAAATGATAAAACTAGTGCAAATATAGAAGATCCCTGGTCCTTTGTCCGCCAACCAATTGAATTTATCCAATCCAAAGTTTTTGCACCAATTGTAAATCATCCAAACAGAAAGAATTTATTCACACAATTTTTGCCAAAATTAAATTTTAATTTTGGAGCCTTTACTAAGGCCGCTACCAGGTATGAGTCAAGTGTGCAGCAGCCAGCAGTGCCGCCACATTATGAATCCGCAGGATCTGGAACTTCCAACTATGCCTATGCAGAGGCTGCGCCACCCTACCAGGGTGCTCAAGTGCCTAAAGTTTTTCCCCATCCATTTCCTGTTATTCCAGGTATAGTATAAATTTTGTTAAGCCTAAGATCCTTTACCTGCCCCGAATCTGAATGATATCCTCTGGATAAAAACTGGTTCTGCTCGGAGTTATTTTCATTTTCCTATCAATGGACCACTGTCTATAATACTTCACAATGAATATTTTTCCATACATCCTTCCAGCTAAACATGCAATCTTGAAGCACAATTGTATTAAATAGCTGTAACTTAATTAGTCAAAATCCTATAGATTACCTAGTAATAACCTAAAAGTTAGGGATTTCTTAATTTACAAAGACGTATATGAGCTATCATAAGAAATTATATATATTTTGTTTATTGGAGGAATTATATTCCCTACTTTAAGAGATTCAAATCTATGCAAATTCAGTAAAAAATTACACATATGTTCCTGCCTAAGACTTTAACTTTTTTTATTTTGCCACACCGCATATCGAAATACGTTTACTTTTATTAGTTTTTAAACCTATATACTTGTTTAGGAATGATGAGTCACCTAGCAAATACAGCTGGATATTTTGTAAGAAATTTTAATTGGATGCCTCAGTTTAACAGTCCATTTGGATAACTTCCATAACTTCATATTTAAGTTTTAGTTTAATTTTGTTATAGTTTTAATGTAACACTAATTTTATTTAATATTGTTGATGTTTTTTAGTATTTATTGTTTTAGCTAACTTATATCCTCATTTTTCTTTCAAATTAATGTAAATTATAATAAAATATTTATTTATATATTAAAAACATGTATATTTTTATAGCTTCCTATAATACTTTAATCATATAAAAAAAAATGTAAGACTCAATACCATATATCAAATATATTATCTTGTTATCAAAATATTATATATTAATGTTTTAAAATTTTATTGATTTGTGTTATCTTATAATGCAATAAATGTGATATGTTAGTATTGCGCTTTAATATAAAAACAAGGATGACAACATCCATAAAAGCGAAGCTCTGAAACGATAGGACACACGGACATTAACACATGTATAGTGTCAGAGCTGAATAATCAGAATATAAATGAATAAGAGTCACAGCAAAATTGTGAGTATATTTGTTGAAAAACTTCTTGATGCAGGATAATGTTTATGGACATACTTACATTTTTAGGACAAGATTATAGAGTTGCTTTGCTTATAATATTGTACTTTGTTGTCCCATGAATCAGTATACCTAAAATCAGAACATTCGGATAATTAGATCACATAAAAAATTTTGGTATAAAAGTAAAAAAATAAACATGTTTAAAATGGACGTACGGACATTCTGGTAATGATTATAGAGTTGCTACGCTTTCTAAATCATACCTAACTACTACAGGAATTACCATGCAAAGTTTGAAATCGATAGGACAATTATAACATGCCTAAATTAACAAAAAAGCTCTGTCTCTGACGTACGGACGGACGGACGTACGGACCGACCCTAATTATAGAAAATCTTCGCTTTTAATAATAATCATATTCAAACTTTTGATAGTGCCCCATGCCTGACATTTAGGTTGTATATATTTTTTTTACATCTACCTTTATGTATTATACCAAATTTTACGTGGAAATCTAAATATGAAGATTTTATGTTTTATATCATAGGTGAGGGTAATGGTAACCTCACCTATATAAGTTTTTAACCATTCCAGGGCCTAGGAGAAGCTACATCCTATATTGTAAAGGAAAAACTACATTGGTTCAACGGTTAGCGAGACGCTTCGGTAAAAACAAACTGACACACACACACAGACTGTTACTTTATATAATGATAAATTCAAGAAAAAAACTAAATAAATTAAAATATTTATTTGATTAAAATATAAACCACATCTATAGCAAAAAAATAAAGTTACAAACTCATAATAGGTATATTAAGAGAAAAAAATTAAGAAAACAATTTTTAAAACTCATTTTAATAAATTGTTTTCACTATTGATAAAAATATGCAGTTTAAGAATTGAATAATTGATTTTGTTTTTGAACTATTCATTAGCTTCTGGTGTTCCAGGGAGCAACTCTACTCTTCGATTCAGCAGCTTAAAAAGATACATTTTAAAATATCGCCAATCAAGAATGCTATTGATATGTTCGCCCCCCAAAGTAATTAAAAGACACAAATTTTATAAATTGATGGAATAGTATCAGGGAAAAAGACAGTTGACAATAAATTTATGTGCAATCAGAATTAACCCTATGCAGAATAAAAATAGTATCATATTAATAAAAAATCCAACCAATATACATAAATAGAATTAAAGTGCCAACAGCCAACAAATAAATGAATTTGATCATAAAACAGTCTAATTTTCCCTTATCTTTCATTACCATACCCTATCTTTCAAGAATTAGATTTTGTAATGGGTTTGTATTAAAAAAAAAACAATTACCACATTCTCAGGTATGGGTTGAGTCTGGCTGATCTGTTCGTTGGACGGCTCCTTGTAGCTGGCGGGGAATGGCACACCCCACGAGTCCTGGGATCTGGGACGGTCCTGCAATAGATTCAAAAATGGATTTTAATTTATCTCATTAATGTTTTCTAAATGATTTTTAAATTCAAGCCTTTAAAGTTATGTTTTAAAAGTTGAAAGAAACAAAAAAGCAAAAGAGTTTTTATTGTCATTTTTAATGTTGATACAGGCCTCTGACCCCTTAAATACCCTAAAACTTTTCTATGTTATGCTGCATGCACAGACATGAGCCAATAGTTATTTGCCTGGAGTGGTTAAAAATGGGGGAAGGCAAGCCTAATTTTAAGCTTTTGAATTTATATCCAATCAAACACAAATAGTTTTTTTCTTCTGAAAAGTACATCCAATTTTTAAATTAAAATCTTAAACCAAAAAATTTTCTTCAATAAAATACCTCATCAAGAAGTTGAATACTACTCTTTGTTTGATTTCTTGAGTTGAAATTACTTGGTGAATATTCTACTCCACTCACTCTTCTATTTCTAAACATAGAATAATATATTTCTAGAGTTGAAATTACTTGGTGAATATTCTACTCCACTCACTCTTCTATTTCTAAACATAGAATAATATGTTTCTAGAGTTGAAATTACTGGGTGAATATTCTACTCCACTCACTCTTCTATTTCTAAACATAGAATAAAATATTTCTAGAGTTGAAATTACTTGGTGAATATTCTACTCCACTCACTCTTCTATTTCTAAACATAGAATAATTTATTTCTAGAGTTGAAATTGCTTGGTGAATATTCTACTCCACTCACTCTTCTATTTCTAAACATAGAATAATTTATTTCTAGAGTTGAAATTACTTAGTGAATATTCTACTCCACTAACTCTTCTATTTCTAAACATAGAATAATTTATTTCTAGCGTAGAAATTACTTGGTGATTATTCTACTCTTCTATCTTTTCTATAATAGCAATAGGATGTGTGTTTGTAGCAGGGGCGTCCAAGCTTTTTTATTTTTGGGAGAGTAAAATTTTTTTAAGGGGGGGGGGGGGGTAAAATAACGCGCGAAGCGCGCCGCAAATATTTTTTACCCCCCCCTCAAAATTTTTACCCCGGGGGTCAAATTTGCTTGGGGGGTAATTACCCCCCCAGAAATCTGTTGGTAGGGGTAAAGTTTTGTTACCCCACCCCAAAATTTACCCCCAGGGTAAAATTTTTTGGGGGGGGTAATCACCCCTTTACCCCCCCCCCCATGGACGGCCTTGGTTTGTAGCTTATATGATTCGCCTTTATAGTGAAGTGTCTTACATTTCCGATAAAGGATTCAACTATTTTGAGGAGGGCAACTCCACTCTACCATGAGAAATCGCCCCTCAAAAATTTAGATTAAAAAGTGGAGGTTCGACTACTCCCAACCCATATCTCAATAGCCGCTACCCATAACATAAAATATTAAACTCTTTAGATGCAACAAACTGAAGAAGTTAAAACAAAACATTTTTTACATAATTGAAAATTTATTTTGTTACCTTAGACTGGTCTTGGTTCCTTCCAGAGAATCAGCAAACTGTGCAGATCTGTAGGTAGGCTGCATACTTCCAGGAGCCTAAACAAAACAAGAACGATTACGTCCAATAGAATAGTGAAATTGTATGAAAGGATAAGCTAACTTCTAGAAGAATTTCGTTACTTATATTTTTACATTTAAAACTAAAATTACTAAGATTCTGGTAGCTAATAGGATAGATTCATACTAAATAGATTCCATACTAAAAGTATTAAACTTATTCCAATACCTACATTCAGAAAATTTTATGAATTATTATAGACCTATCCATTAATATAAATTGTAATTAGCACTTCATGGCAAGGGGTTAATGGTCTAATGGGTGTTAAATAACAAAAACAAATGGGAAGAGGGAATGAAGGTTGTTTACCCCACCAAAACAAATTTTGGGATGCTGTAGTCACCCCTAATTTTTTTTGTAAATACATTAAATTGTCCCCAAAAAAACTTTCAAACCATCATTTTACCCCTCCGAAATAAAAAAGCTTGGACGTCATTGAGAACTAAGATTCGTCTAAAAATAGATATCTTACCGTGAATGGCTTGAGTTTATCCTGTGTTTTCTTATTCTTGATGCAGACAGCACAGATGATAAAAACAAGGATAAAAAGAGCCACAGCCATTCCACACGCAGCTACAACTATTGGCAGGATAGCATCTCCTACAAAATAAATATTGTATGTATTTTATAATAAATATATCAGTAACACATAATTGTTCTTGGTAGACCAGCAATGCATACCTTTAAAGATCGGTGTCCCAATGTGAAAATTATATTTTCAACGATTTATTGTCGTTGGTGTCATAAAAAGCACGAAACGTCACGCTATCAGGCACTTTGGAATTGATTCAAATCGACTGAAAATGGGGTTAAAGATAGGGAGGCTACACGTTATGATAAAATTTGAATTTAATTTCTTATTGAAAAATAATACATTATAAGTAAACTTGTACAACCATATTTTGATATGTAAATCCAAACTTTAAAAAATTCTAAATAGAGTAAGTACATGTCGTTATATTAAATTTATTGACACTAAGTTTTAATCGAGTTTTAAAAAGTAGCAGCTCAACTTTCAGAGAGATGGATATATTTTCTGAAGATAACTAATACTGAATCAAAATAAATTACTTTACAGAGTAAGGGAGAAGCTAATGACAAGGACGTCCAAGGGAGGGGGGGTATAGGGGTGATTACCCCCCCACAAAAAAAAGAAGCTTGGACGCCCCTGGCTAATGAGCTGTAAATTATACTCATTCGCTGGCTTAAAGCTTTTGGACTTTCATTAAATCTTGATTGGATTATTAAATTAAATTTATTTTCACCAATAATTGTAATCTACAGAACTCCTTAAGATCCCTTAAAAGTATCTTTTAATAGCATGTTTTCTACAATTGAAATACACAAAATTTAAGATGAGGCAAATTATCTTTTTAATGCCATAACCCTATCCTTGGTCAACTGTAAAGTGTACATTATCCAGACTCAGAATAGAAAATTTCAGATCAAATGGGAATTAAAGTTTGTAGTCTGTTAATGGATATAGAATATGCGTGGATATATTAACAGGAGAAAATTAGTTAGCTTGCTAATATGGACTTCATTTATTGGTTGGAAGGAGAGTGGATAAATCAATGGGATTGGATGGGGGAGGGGGGGGGGGGATCGTCATTTAGCCAGCTGCTATCATCTTTTTGGTGTAACATCCAAATAATAATATATCGATTACTGTGTTTAATTCTAAAGTTTACGTCGAGCCTAGGTGAGACTGTGCTTTATATCACTTTTTCAGTTATGTTAGGGGTTGAGACAAAGGATGATAAATTGATGCACATCACAAATGATTACAAATTATCTCTTCTATATAAATTAAAAGTATTGGTTAAAAAGTTTAGCTGCGAATAAGTTTTAGGGCGAATAATACTGAAGGAATAAGGAAAATCTGCAATAAATGTTTTGATTATCCTTAACAAATAGATAACTTATTATTTTTTAGTATAACATTATTATGCACTAACATATTCAATAATTTGCCTATAAATATTATCTATTGTGTTGTTATTGCATATTTATACATGTAAATAAGTTTGAACTAGAATTATATAAGAAAGAAATTCAGGAGTAAAGAAATGAAAAAATAATTTGAATTTTGAAATACAAATAGTTAAGATTGGATATGTGCTATTTCAGTATAAAGTTGAGGACTCTATAACACAATTAATTTTGATCGGGTGTCCTTTTTTCTAGGTTGGTGTTACCACTACCCTCCCCCAAAATAGTTTTTAAAAACTTCCCAAAACCAATGAAAAGCTACATTGTAAAGGATAACTATATTGTTTCATCGGTTTGAGAGATCCTTCGTAACAGAGACAGTCAGACTTTTACTTTATTCATATTACTTTTATATAAGTTTTCTTCGGTACTATAGACAAGCAGACAAACAGACAAATATCATATTACTTCTATACCAGGATTAATGCGCTTAACATATATCTTCTAAAATTGTAATAAACTTTTCTTTTAGTTTTACTTTAATATTTCTTCACCATAGAACCGAACTCTAAATTTCTGAAAATATTGCAAAATGCAAAGAAATGTATTGAATATGATTGTATAAAAAGCATGTTTATTGTATGTGACATACATTCTATTTATTCAAATGGAATCTAGTTAAAAATATATATTCTACTTTTTCCTATATAAAAATAACAGAATGTCTGTCTGTGCGTCTGCTTGTCTATGTACCGAAGGATCTCTCTAACCGCCGAATCTTTACAGTGTAGATGCTTTATGTCCGAAGGAAAGTTTATAGAAAGTGAAACAATTGTGATAATTTGACTTTAACAAAGCTACTAACTAGCCTAAACTGCTTAAAATAAGGAAGGAACTATATTTTTCCTGTTTTTTTCCACCAATTAAAATAATCATTTTTCAACTAGTTTCGAGTTATGGGAGGTTATATAGCCCCCTCCCCCAGAAATAGGGATTTTAAGTCTCCCGGAGTATGATTTTAAATGAATTATTTTTTTTTTCTTTTCATCATGCTATATCTTTAAATCATAAAATTATGGTGAGCCAGATCGGGGTGAGCCAACTTTCCACCAATGAGAGCACAGCATTTTATGAAATGCCGCGCTGTGATTGGCTGAAATTCGGCGCGCCCCGATCTGTCTCACCACTAAAGTAATTTAAAGATCCAGCTCAGTATACAGTATTATTATTACATCAAAAGCATAAAACGACAATTAGAGAAACCCTTTTTTTCATGAGGAAAAATGAAGTAAAATTTAGGATAAGTTTTCAAAGTACATATGCTTTAATGTGCTTAAAATCTAATTATTATGATTAAAGTGAACATGTATGTAAGAAAGTAGATTTTAGTAAAAATATACAGCTAAATAAGTTTAATTTAATAATCTAAATTGGATTATTTCAGAAAGATGGAATTTACATTTCTTATCAAATATATTGTACTTATAAATTCAAAAATGCTGAATTAGAAATACCTCAAACCATACGCGAGCGACAGAGGGTTTAAGGAACGTGTCAAAAAAACCTAAAAAACAGGGAAATACACTACTCCGGCAAAACCTCTATTCACGCCACCTTCTTTAATTATTATGATGACATTGATGAATTCGACATTTTGATAAATTAGCTTATAACAGTTAGGGAGTTGAATCCATTTTTATAGAAACAGAAATATAATCTATGATTATGGTTTGGACCCTCTAAAACTGTAATCTACCCTTCCACTTTCCCCTCTCTTGGTGAAGATATCTTCAACGCCGATACGATTTTTGAAATATAAGATTCCACTTTTGTCTCTCTTGTTGAAGATATCTTCACCAAGAGAGGCAAAAGTGGAATCTTAAATTTCAAAAATCATATCGGCGTTGAAGATATCTTCACTAAGAGAGGGGAAAGTGGAATCTTACATTTCAAAAATCGTATCAGCGTTGAAGATATCTTCACCAAGAGAAGGGAAAGTAGAATCTTACATTTCAAAAATCGTATCGGCGTTGAAGATATCTTCACCAAGAGAGGGGAAAGTGGAAAGGTAGATTACAGTTTTAGAGGGTCCAAACCATAATCATAGATTATATTTCTGCTTCTATAAAAATGGATTCAACTCCCTAACTGTATAACATCAAGAAACAAATAAAATGTACATCATTAAGTATTTCTAGTGAAACTTTAATACGAAGTATGTTTAGTAATCTTATCCCTAATAGTTATTTATCAAATCATATTATAGACAGCTTTCCGCGGATATTGAAATAAAAAATTATGAGATATAAACCAGTTTTGTTAGATCCGAGGGGCCAAAAATCCAGGCTAACAAAACTATTAACTTTATTATAGTATTCGTGGAAGATCATCTGTAATACAAATTACTTTCATCAGACTTATACAGGAATAATCTGGTCTTTCTTATGAATTTTTTCTTTTGAAGTAGGCATGCTTATAGATTATATTCTTTGTGGTCATGCTTACAGTAAATATAGACTGTCCGTTTGTTTATTCATTATATATACGTTAAACTTTTCAAAATCATTTTGAGTCTAATTTATCTTTATCATAATATAGTAAATTCCTTTCAGTATGAACTAAAATTGAAGCTTCCAAAAAAAAAAGTGGACAAATGTTAGAATGTTTGACCGAACCATTAGGATTGACGTCAAATTCTCTTAAAATATGACGTAAATTCGGCCCAACGTTATAACAACTGCCATTTTTTTTGGAGACACTATTAAAAGCTTCAATAAAACTGTAATTGCTACGCTACTTATGGACAAATTTATCAATGTCTTTTATGTATTATTGTTTGGATTATTTTCTTTTTTGTTTGTATATAAAGATGATTGAATATCAATGTTATTTATTATTGTTTTCATAACCTAAATATTTGTCAACTATATTCAGAAATGGATATGTAAACTTGAGAAAATATTTCTTACGTCCCACTTTTTCAAATTTAAAAATATTAGTCCACTAATAAGAACTTACTAGGGGATGTACCCTAGCTTTCAGGGGCTCTAAATTTAAAAGTGAAGGAACAGACAGAAAAATAGCCTAAAACCTTACCAAACCTTTATCTATTTATTAAATAGCCTTAAACTATCCCAGGATATATGTAAGGCTTCCTTAAATTGGAGAATTTTATTGGTTCACTAATTAATGAAAGTTTAAGCTGCGGGCAAAAAATGCATACTACTTTAAAGGATAGGACTATAAAACATAATTTTCACGGTTCGACAATTAATACCGCATCTAAAGAGTAGCATTCATCATCATATCCTAACTACCGTGGCCGCATAGGTCGCCATACGGCTGTTTGCGACTAAAAGACTGGAATTTAACTGAAACCATAGTAAAATTATCTCACTGACGAAAAAAGTATGGCTTTTTGTATTTTTCCAGATAAACTATTCCTTTCTTTTAATATCTAATATGACGGAAAATATGCTTTGTAAGAGAAATACAAAACATAGGTTAAGACAGGGATATGTCTCTTAGGGAAAATTTTTTTGTCTTCAATAGTCATTTTAAAACTACTTTTGAAAAAAAGAAAAAGGACGTCTAAACGACCAACGTCAGTGAGGGGTGTGGGAGTAATCTAATACATTTCTAAAAATTTTAAGGGTTCATATAGAACCCCAAACTAGTTCAAGGGGACATCACCCTTTTACCCTCACCTCCTTAGACGCCCTGAAAATAATCACTATAAAAAATTGGTACAGGCAATCTTAAAATTAAATTGTAACTTACCAACAGTTTTCTTACTACAGTTATCCACACACTGAGCAGGAACAGTCATCTGTTGACCGGCCAGGTCATTGATGTCCAGCTGACCGTCCGCCAGCAGTTGTGCAAACTGTTCATAGGCCTGCTGTTGCTGGCCAGCTTCCAGGTTGGTGGGGGCCACCAGATTAAATGCAACCTTAAATATATCCTATTATATAAAGTACTAAGCGTTTTTTGTCTGTCCCAAAGACTTGCTAACCGCTGAACTGATATTGTTCTCCTTTACAGTGAAGCTTTTTAAAGGTCCTGAGAAGGTTTTAAACAATTTTGGGGAGGGTGTCTTCACCCCCCTCCCCCCAAAAATATTTGTTTACTCTTTTGAAACTCAAATTTGAAATGGAATTAGGTCGACTTTTCCCCCTCCTACCTTAAGTGCCCCTAGAGGCTTCTAGGGGGCGTAGCCGCTAGTATTTTTAAAATAAATAAACAACACTTAGATATTGTTCATATTAAAAAATATTTAATTGATTACAGTTAATCATAGTTATAATTTTTTCATTTTTCAAACATTGTCAGGCATGGAGGAAACATTGGACTGTAAATTGAACTGTACCCAAAGTTTTATATAAAATTTTGCTTATTTGTTGGTTAAAAACTTTGGATACCTTTTCTTTAATTTTGATTGGTTTGTTCTC
Organism: Acartia tonsa; assembly: GCF_053477335.1. Classification (NCBI taxonomy): domain Eukaryota; kingdom Metazoa; phylum Arthropoda; class Copepoda; order Calanoida; family Acartiidae; genus Acartia; species Acartia tonsa. The sequence goes on from NC_137265.1 coordinate 17,993,018, forward strand.
GAATTTTTCAACCTCTAGATATATTGGGTACTGGGTAACCCAGAAGGAATTAGGCAAAGGAATAGAATATCTCCCACCCCCCCCTTACTTTCAATTTATCTAGGTAGGGCTTCAGTCCTTCATGGGTCCTTTCATGGAAAAGCACCCCTACCTCAATGCTACCAGGCCAAGTCTTAAGGTTGATAATATTCTCCGGCTTTGTGTTGATAATACTGACAAGCTGTTGATGTAGATGACTCTCAAACTCCGCTACTTTGGTTCCAACTACTTCTTGGTAGTTTTCTTCTATCCTAAATTGAAAATTTTACAAATAATAATTTCTGGTCTGTTGGCCCTTTACAATCATTTTACATAAGGTTAGTTCATGGATCGGCTTATTATATTAAAGTAAATGCTCTGTTATACTTCATATATATGTAAGTTTAAAAAACTTTATATTCAGTTGTTAAAAGTCGTGATTAAAAATAAAAATAAACAAGATAGAAAAAGGATATTTTCACACAAAGTGCCTGTTGGGCTTTAACCCCCCCCCCCCCCTCCCTATTTTTAAAATCAATTTAAAAGTGATGGGGATAGGAGGCCGAGAACCCAATATGACCTAATCTAACCAAAATCTGAACAAAACCACCTTCCCTTTTTATTTATTTTTTCTCAAAAAAGGAAGGGTTTTTTTAACGCTCCACTAGGCACTTTGAGGGAAACCTACCTGAATTGAATATATTTATTGAAGGCAAATGTTTCAGTCATTTCCAGGAGCGGCTTTTGAGTCTTATCATCCTTGACCAGGTACACAGTGATGTAGCCAGGTATGGAACAGTCACAGTTCACATTGGCTGTTCCATCTCCCAGGGGAGTTATACCTGAATTATTACAAAAAGTTAGATTTTAAAAATTAGTCATGTATTGTTGTTGTTTCATATATCTAATAAAATCTTGGCGGTGACCCTCAAATCACAGAATCCCCCACCCTTTCCCCTCCTTCTATTCAGAAATCAATAAAAAATTAGTGGGTTATTCGTTTATTTGACTATTACGTTAGGTTATATTTCAGTGGGTACTGGGTAGCAGAGTAGGGCACAGCCGGTATTGTCATCGCAAAGTTAAATTTTTCAAATTATTTCAGAAATAAATATATAAGTTGTTGTTCATTGCTCAGTAAGCACTCTGAAGAAAGCAAAATTATCTCTCTTTAAAGTTAATTGCTTGAAAACATAGAAATAATTATCATTTTTTATAATCCGAAAGTTTATAAGATATTTATTTCTTGGGATTTAGCACAGTCTTCTTTGTGAGGTCAATTAATAAAACATGCTTGGTTGGTTTCAACAAAAAATGAATTATTACCTCTTGTTTCACAGTGTTCATCAGTCCAAACATCATTCACAAACATTCCACACTAAAAGCATATGTTGAATTATTATAATGGAATTCAGTAAATTATTTAAATACAGTCTTTTTTCAATACTTATATATTAAATATATAAGGTCGTTCTACATTCCCAAACAAAACCAATTAAAACATTCTTGTTATCCTTTCCAGGGAGGGAGGGGACATTCGGCTGTTTATGACACTTTGGTGACTTTTATTGAATTTTGTTGATTGTTTAATTAGGTTCAGTGTCCAAACATTTTAACCACTAATAGAAATCTACAGAATGTGTAATTTTCAGTATAAACATTGGGAGTTTACATCAGTTTATCGGCCATAGTTTAGTCTTATCCCTTTAGAAAGCTGTATTCTTTCCTTCATTTTGCAAATAAGTATATTATCAAATTACCCTCAATGTATAACCATCCGTGGTCTTCATCTGTCCAATATTGAGTTGTAGGGAAATAGGTTCTTCAATAATAGATCTGCTCTTCTGTAGCTGTGGTGTCATATCCATACCATTCACAGGGTTCAACAACCTAAATAAGTATTAATAATAGATCTGCTCTTCTGTAGCTGTGGTGTCATATCCATACCATTCACATGGTTCAGTAATCTAAATAAGTATTAATAGATTTGCTCTTTTGTAGCTGCGGTGTCATATCCATACCATTCACAGGGTTCAACAATCTAAATAAGTATTAATAATAGCTCTGCTCTTCTGTATCTGTGGTGTCATATCCATAGCATTCACAGGGTTCAACAACCTAAATAAGTATTAATAATAGCTCTGCTCTTCTGGAGCTGCGGTGTCATATCCATACCATTCACAGGGTTCAGCAATCTAAATAAGTATTAATAATAGCTCTGCTCTTCTGTAGCTGTGGTGTCATATCCATACCATTCACAAGGTTCAGCAATCTAAATAAGTATTAATAATAGCTCTGCTCTTCTGGAGCTGCGGTGTCATATCCATACCATTCACAGGGTTCAGCAATCTAAATAAGTATTAATAATAGCCCTGCTCTTCTGTAGCTGTAGTGTCATATCCATACCATTCACAGGGTTCAACAATCTGAATTAGTATTAATAATAGCTCTGCTCTTCTGGAGTTGTGGTGTCATATCCATACCATTCATAGGGTTCAGCAATCTAAATAAGTATTAATAATAGCCCTGCTCTTCTGTAGCTGTAGTGTCATATCCATACCATTCACAGGGTTCAGCAATCTAAATAAGTATTAATAATAGCCCTGCTCTTATGTAGCTGTGGACGTAGCGTCATATCCATAACATTCACAAGGTTCAACAATCTAAATAAGTATTAATAATAGCTCTGCTCTTATGTAGCTGTGGACGTAGCGTCATATCCATACCATTCACAAGGTTCAACAATCTAAATAAGTATTAATAATAGCTCTGCTCTTCTGTAGCTGTAGTGTCATATCCATACCATTCACAGGGTTCAACAATCTGAATTAGTATTAATAATAGCTCTGCTCTTCTGTAGCTGTGGTGTCATATCCATACCATTCACAGGGTTCAACAATCTAAATAAGTATTAATAATAGCTCTGCTCTTCTGTAGCTGTGGTGTCATATCCATACCATTCACAGGGTTCAACAATCTAAATAAGTATTAATAATAGCTCTGCTCTTCTGTAGCTGTGGTGTCATATCCATACCATTCACAGGGTTCAGCAATCTAAATAAGTATTAATAATAGCTCTGCTCTTCTGTAGCTGTGGTGTCATACATAGACGTCCAAGGGGGGGGGGGTAATGGGGTGATTACCAAAAAAAATTACCCCGGGGGTAAATTTTTCGAGGGGTAAATTTTGTTTTGCTAACAGATTTAAAGGGGAGTAATAACCCCCCCCCAAGCAAATTTTACCCCCGGGGTAAAAATATTTGGGGGGGTTAAAAAAAATTTGCGGAGCGCTTCGCGCGCTATTTTATCCCCCCCAAAATCAAATTACCCCCCCTTAAAAAATTTTTATCCCCCCCAAATAAAAAAGCTTGGGCGCCCATTGTATCATATCCATACCATTCACAGGTTCAGAAATCTAAATTAGTATTAATAATAGATGTATGATTACTTGGATCTTACGTACACCCATTCATCCCTAAAGTTTTATAATAGCGTTATATTATTAGATGGCCTAACAACTTTGGGGACTTTAATGAATTTGGATTGGTTTGATCATTAAGTTGAGTATTCAAACATTTCAACCACAAATTGTGATCTATAGAAGGAATAATTTGTTATATTATCATTAGGGATGTACACCAATTTTTCGGCCATTGTCATGTCCCTTTATTACCCTGGTAAAATTACCTAACATCATGAATTTTGCTGACCAACTTTGGTTTGTAAACATCAAAGGAATCAGATGATGGAGTAATAAAATCCTGAAACAAAAATATTATAACGCGAAGCTTTTTTTTACATTTAGAATCTGTACGTTAGTATGTCAGTAAGAGTAAGAATCGTACTGTCAATTTTACACAGTGCACGGTAACAGTTATATTAAGCTCTAGCGGCTACGCCCCTAGAGGCCTCTAGTGGCACTTTAAATGTTTTTGTTTGTTAAAGTCTCTACGATAAATCTTTATGTTACGTTGAAGTCTCCCAGATATTAAAAAATCACTTTTTTGTCATTTCTCTTGGGAGGGTGGTGGTACCCTCTCCCAAAAAAGTTATAAACGTTCCCGGGACCCATGAGAATCTACCCTGTTATGGAGATCCCGATCGTTTCAGCGGTTAGCGAGATCCTTCGGTACAGACACACAGATACACAGACAAACAAACATCCTGTTACTTTAGTAAATTTTAGTCAATTTTAGAACAGTTAAACATAAAATTCATAAAATATTTAAATATATGTTTTTAGATTTCTAAGATAATGGCTACGCAACTTATGCACATCAACACACAGAAATAAAATAAAATAACACGCATTTGCACAATATTTGTTTTTCTTTTTTTTTAAATCCTTTTTTTGAAGATGTAATGTAAATATGTTATTTGATAAAGTTATACAACTGTTATCAAATTTTATGATGCATATTTTGAAAACTAATATAAAAATCAGAACATGATGATTTGAAGAAAAATGTTTAATAAAAAAAAAGGTTGATATGAAAATCAAATGACTGTCAGTTAAATTAATCAAGGATCAGTTAATGGATAAAGAATGCCTGGATATTGTATCAGGGTTGCTAATATAGTCCTCCGACATTGGTCAATCTGTTCCTTCATGGTCAGGCGAGAGGATTGGTAAAGCCATAAGGAGGGGGGGGGGGGGGTTAAGATTTAGGGTATCGTTATATTAGCCAGCTTATCAGGGTATGCGAGAATCTTTCACAATATCCACACATTGAATATTCTATATTTATTGTATCAGGCTGACCTGTTCAAGAATGGCTGTAGCCAAACAGAGGCCAACACAAGGAAGTTCAGTTCCATCAGCGCTAAATAAAAATAAAACATAGCAAACTGTAAACTTTAGTTTGACTAAACTATATGTATAAAAATTATCATTAATTCGTAAAAATGTTTTTGTTAAATGTACAAATAGAGGACCGTTAGAGGAACGTTCATTAAACGTTTTTACTATAGTTACCTTATATAACTCTTATAAGTTTTTTTTTATTTTTTAATGAAAAAAAAACTATTCTAAAGCTACCTTAGTCTTCCGCAGTCCCATTTGGAGTATTGGTTGTAGATACTATCCTTCAATACTAAAATAATTTTCACCTTAAGTTAGTTTCTGTGCCAGTGATCTAAGTAAAATTTAGTGAGTGCAAAAATTTCATAGTCATTTAGAGGCAAATATCAAATAACTCGTTGATTGTTTCATGGCAGAATTATTCATTAGCTTTTGATAATGTTCTGACGTTTATTCAAATCTTTCTTTTGTCAATGCCCATTTGTTCATTTGACTGATTTATTGCGATTTGCTTTTATGGATGTTCTGATGTAATTGTAGTGGCCAGACAGGTTTTTGGCTAGTACCACTGCCTCTAAATATGTGTTCCTTTTTTAATATGCATACTATGTACTATTGTTGCTTCTTTGAAGTGAAGCTTATTCTTAATTTACTTTGTCCAACCGAACGTTTCCACAGGACTCATAGCCAATCGTCACTACATAATATTACCTAAAGAGCTGGTACCATATCTATCAGATACACTTGAGTCAAAGTAGTATTTTTCTTGAGGACCTAAATAAAGAATATCCTATAATATAAAGTAGTAAGATGTTTTGTATGAACTTAAAATTCTTGGAAAATTCAGGTATAAAAGAATTCCCCTAGAGTTAATGGATGAATAAACAAGCGTTGCATTGCAATTAGCTTTAGATTATCATAATTTAGATTTGTTACGACGTAATTATATAAAAATACACTTATTTGATAAGGAGTTCAAAAGGTATATTTACAACAACAAAAAATATGAAACCATCACTGGTCGCCGGAAGGGAAAAGCAGTTTTTTGAAAGGAGCTATCTGAGATTATTACAGATTCTAATTTATACATATATAGACAAATAAAAAATACAAAAAACGAAATCAAAAGCGTTCCTTCTTGGGAGAAAATCCGGGAAAAAGATTTTAGCTATTTTTAACCTAAAATTCACATTGGAAAGCCTGCAAAAAATATAAAGACATTTTAAACATGTCATTGCTCAGCACCTAGAAGTGGTAGAAAAATGCTACGCATACCATTGGAAAGCTCATAACCTCACAAGTATACACAAGTTTTAAAAATGCAGTTTTTCTTGAATTTTAAGTTTGATACTTGTTACACAAACCTTTTTAAAATTATATTGCTTAGCACCTAGGAGTTATATATATTATTTTATATAGGTAGGTATATTTGTATATTTTAGGTACTTTCAATTTAAGCTTCAAAATGTGTATAGTTTTTAGTAAGAACCAAGGAGGAAGGGGGGGAGTTTATACACTAGTCAATGAAATGCAGTATAAAATTTTGCCCTGGTTGTTTTTGTTATAATTATTGACCGGATTCTTTTTGTAAAATCTTTTATATGATTAAATTCACCAGTAAAACTCTTTAAATTGGATTTTGGCACTTTCCTTCTAAGGGCTATTGGGGTAAAACACCCCCAAAATACAAAAATTATGAGGTATGAGCTTATTTTCAAAGATTTCATGTTGAACTTTAATAAAAACTTATTTTACATCATAGATAAAAAAAAATTTAGTCCTTAAAAGATGTGCCTAATTGAAATCTATAGTGATTATTTAGTTAAGTTATTTGAAGAAAAAAAGTTTTCATTAACAAAATCAGCCCAATATTTTTTTAAAAAAGCCCAGAACTTAAAGTTTTAGTAGTTTTGGGGGAAGTTTTTCCCCACTAGCCACTAGAAGGAAAGTGTCAAACTTAATGTTTATTGATAATTAATCATATAAAAGAGTTTACAAAAATAATCAGGTTAATAACTATACCAACTAGCCCAAACATTCAGAGCAAAAGGGGACTATCCACGAACAAGAGCAAGTGAATCTAAGCATCTTTCAGCATTGACCCTTAGTATTTTTTTAGTGAATTTACTAGGTTTATGTTTAATATTTGCTTTATTGACTAAAAAGTTAGGTTTCACTATGGTTTTATATGAAAAAAACTTTGAAATGTAAAGCAATTTTTAAATGCAATATCATCAAATGCTTTGTTGAGTTCAAAGAACAAAATAAAATAACAAAGCTGAAAAGCATCAAATGTTGTAAATTGCAAAAGTACATGAATTAAACTGTTTACAAGTTACCAACCCTTTTTCTAAATATACATTTTTAATCACAATAATTTATTTTGTGTCAAAGCTTTTAAACAACAGTTTGAACTCATCAAAACATTCGATGATATTGCACCAAACAATGCTTAACATTTCAAAGTTTTTTTCATATAAAAACATGGTGAAACCTAACTTTTTTGTCAATAAAGCAAATATCAAACATAAACCTAGTATATTTACTAAAAAAATACTAAGGGTCAATGCTGGAAGATGCTTAGAATCACTTTCTCTCCCCCCCCCCCTTCCTTGTATTTTATAACTTAACAATTGGGGGTTGTTTCACCCCACTAGCCCCGAGATCTAATATAAGTGTTTTGGAGGGTGAAATACCTCACAAGCCCCAAGAAGGAAAGTGCCAAAGTGAAACATTTAGTGGCTACCTAGCTAAATTATGCCAAAAAAGGTTTACATTAAAAAAAATTAGCTTGATATCTCTAAAAATAAGCTCAGACATTAGATTTTAGTGTCTTAGGGGCTGTTTTACCCCATTAGCCCCTAGAAGGAAAGTGCCAAAATTCAATTTTCAAAGTTTTACTGGTATATTTAATCATGTAATTTTACAAAAATAATCAGGTTAATAACTATAACAACAAGCCCAAAAACATCCAGGGCAAAATTTTATACTGCATTTCATTTCCTATAAGTGTATAAACTCTGCCCTCCCTCCTTGGTTCTTACTACAAACTATACGCATTTCAAAGACAATTTTTAATTAAGCTAAAATTGAAATTACACAAAATATACAAATGTACCTATATAAAATAATTATATAACTCCTAAGTGCTAAGCAATATAATTTTAAAAAGGTTTGTGTAACTAGTATCAAACTTAAAATTCATGAAAAAACTGAATTTTTAAAACTTGAGTATACTTTAGAGGACAGCTCAAAAACTAATAATAGTACAAAAACGTTTTATACCTTTATGAAAACTATAGGTTATGAGCATTTTTCTACCACTTCTAAGTGCTGAGCAATGACATGTTAAAATATTTGTATATTTTTTTGCAGGATTCCCAATTGTGAATTTTAGGTTTAAAATAGCTAAAATCTTTTTCCCGGATTTTCTCCCAAGAAGGAACGCTTTTGATTTCGTTTTTTGTATTTTTTATTTGTCTATATATGTATAAATCAGAATCTGAAATAATCTCAGTAGCCCCTTTCAAAAAACTGCTTTTTCCTTCCGGCGACCAGTGCCATAGACCTTTCTTGAAAAAAAATAGTAGTAGATATCTTATAAGAATGAATAAAAATGATAAAAAGAGTCAAGAAGAAAGATTTATAGATAACATATTGTTTTAAAATAAAGTAATAAATTCAAAAACAATATCCAATGCATTATATTTGAGCTCTTTTTACAGCCCTATTTAACATGCTAAAGGCTTAGAATCGATAAGAAAGACGTTTGAAGTGGTAACTTTTCAATATGCCATTTACTTAGGGGTGGATGTTGCACTCTTCCATTTAAGCTTATAACCTACACATATGAGGTAGTAAGCTTTCTCCAAAAAGTTTTAACTATCAGCCCAGCCGTTTACAAGACTTTATGGGATATTTTTACTTATTTAACTTACTACTTTATAAACAGCCTTGAATTTTTTAGCATAATTTTTGCCCTTTATTTTGTATCTTTTCAGTAACCTATAACCAGAGTTTAAAAAAAAACATATATTGTTCGAAATATAAAATAAATTTTACCAAAAAGCGTCTCTGTATGAGGTAAAAATTATATGTAATAGTTAAATACAAAAAAAAGGGAATACTCCCTTTCGTAACATCGCCCCATAAGGGGGGATTCATCGTATTTTTAAAATGGCTTTTATAGGTTATTTTAGGTTAGGCTAGGTTATATTTGGTTAGGTGATTGCCCCACAGGGTTAGGTAATTGGCCCCGCAGGGTTAGAGTCTCCCGCAGGGGCTAGAAATAGGAGAAAAGCTACTGTGAAAAATACGAAGAATCGCCCCATAAGGTGCGATGTTACGAAAGGGACTATACCCCAAAAAAATTATGTAGTTTCAAAAAATTAAAATATTGCATAACATGGATACTGCACATTCATCTTTATGTGCAAAAATATTTGCAGAATATATCAACATACATTTTCAATATATATGTATTATATTTAGATCTCTCTAGGAATCTTCAAATATAGAAAACCATTTTCAATAATACAGGATCACATATTTTCACAAATATAAACGATATACAATGCCGTAAGGTTATTGATTATTTCTTTTTATAAAATGTAATTCCGTTTATAACTTCAGTTCCCATAAAAAAACAAGACAGCTAACGGTAATGTGGCGTATCATAGAGCGTATCCGTTCGCTGTCGGGAGGTTCAAATCTTGGGCGAACGCCGCGACATAACCAAAAGCTAAAAATGATTCCTATTTAGGGTTCGCGAGTATAAATTGTTTAAGTAAGTTAAAGCTTTGGTCAAAACGGAACTTATTACCATGAACAGTTATGGCTTTCAGACAAAGGTCGTGCAATTAAAGCGTTGATAATTGATAGGTAGGTGATCATATTTGTATGATTAATACCTTGCGACATTTCAGTCTTGATGACAGAGATGCTGATATTGTCTGTGTTGACAGTTTCTGGCTCACTTTGAGCACTTGAACCTAAACAAAGCATTTGATGAGTACTCTGGGAATCTTAGAGATGATTGAAATAACCAATATGAATGGATTGGATGTAGAACACTTTGATATTGTGATAATTCTTGTATACCATTATAAATTGTTACTCCCAGCTGGCTTATATAACGATGGCTTTAGCCCATCCTCTCCAATGGAGAAGCGTATTGACCAATATTGGGATGGGGGACCAGGTACGTGCACGCCGTCCATCCTGCACCGTACATCAATGACCCTGGAAGCTACACCAGAAGAGTCCTACTGTGCTGGAAAGGTCCCAGGGTAGATGCCAGACTGAATTCTGGTCACTTCCCCCAGTCTAGGGGGTTTGGAAGGGGCTAACAATCCTTCCCTAGAAAAAACCTGCTTATGTTCAACCCGCACAAAGTAATTGACCAATAATATGGGGACTAAATTGACGAAAAAATTCCCCTATCACAATATCCACATATTTTATATCCATTCTCATATGTATATTACAAATATTAAAATATCTAACGCTAAAATTGTGATAAATATATTATATTCTTGTTTCAAATCTTAAAAAAAAAAATAAAAAAAGTTTGAAAACTACCTTTACACATTTCTGCCATGTAAGAATCATGGATGGTCTGCATTAACTCTCTAGAAAAAATAAAAGCTTTAGTAGCGCAAAACTCTTTAATTTCGATATGTCAGTACGTTTATTTTGCTCTATATTTCTCTTTATAATTTTACACATGAAATATTGTGAACATACAATGCTTTGCTGATTACACACATAATTGTCCTTAAACTTTAACTTGCTAACCGCTGAACAAATTTTTTTTTTACAATGTAGCTTCTATTAGGCTTCAAGATGGTTTTAGGCCATTTCATTTTTGATATTTAAGTCTTGAAATAGTTTTAGGCTATTTTCTGCTCCTCCCTACCCCGAATATAAAGATGTATTTGTATGCTAACCTTAATTTAAGCCTAATGACATCTTTCTTTGCAGTACTGTCAGGATCAATTCTAAAATATAGAGAAAAAATAAAAAAGAATACAAAATAATTTCCCCTCCCTCTATGAGTCTATACCCCTCCTCTTTCTCTCCTATATTTATTTCTAAGAGATGAAAGAGATGTAGATTAGTTTATTTGCCATTTAAGTCAACCTATCTCTCTTCGTAATACAAATATTTTCTTTTTCTCTACGGCACGGTGTTTGCTATTGAACCATTTACATAAGAACACTTGCTGCACTTTTGTCAAAATAGTTTGAGATCTTTTTAAATTTAATATTTATTCATGTATACAAGTAACACGATGTCTATATATCCCCTAAAAGGAATTTTAAAAGGGGGCTTAATTGCCCCTAGAACCCTCGGAGATTTCCCTTAAAGTGCCAAGTCGAGCACAGAACCTCCTAACCTTCCCCTGAATTAATAATTGAATAAATTGAAAAGGGGGCTAGCTTTGAGTAAGTTTCTTTTTTACTTTAGGTCAGGTTAGGTTGGGTTACATTATGCAGGGGGTAACGCCTCAGGATTAGGCCCTGAAGGGCATATTCTTAAAAAAAGAGAAAACTAACCCCCTCCCTTATTTTCAATTTATTTATTTCATTTATTGTAGGGGGGTTGGGAGTGGTGTATGTGCTGTTTGTAGAATTACATGTTCAATCGAATGTGTTACCAACGTTTTGTTGTAGACTTGTTGTAAAGTAAACTTGACTGCTTTGTCAGAATCATTGATTAACAACTGCTAGATTCCTAAATCTACTGATCTGCAGTGGAGTTAGTGTCCTGTACCCAATCAAATATTCATAAATCCAATCTTCAATGTTTATCTTTCCTAGATTTTATTAATTTAAAATTAGAAAGTTGTTTCATCACAGAATCTTCTTTTAGACTTTTTCTGGCAAAAAAACTGTTGTTGCCAATCCCCCCTCCACTTCCACTTATTTTTATAACAATAACAGGTGGAATGTTTGGTCGCAAGATACTTTAAGGGCATATGAAAAAAAATTTGTAAATTTGCAGCAGCTTATAATTTCGAAAATTACTTTTACCGATTGGGCTCTTCATTCTATTTTGGAAACTTAACACAGGTTTTGGATGGTCTTTGACTATTTATCTGTTTATTTCAGTCTTAGGATGGATTTAGGATATTTGTATACTTTTGCTACCTTCAAATACAGGTCTCTTTCACGCATTCACCAGTTAGAGAAAAAGAACGTTTTTTTTCATACAATGTATGTACAAAATGTCTCTTTCGATTATTTTTCTGGTCTAATAAGTAATTGATACAGCAGTTGGGAGAACGAAACTAACTAAATATTATTAAGTCTAATGTGTATTTCTTCTAGAATTCACTAATTTGGTTGTTTCTCCCTATTTTCAGAGATTTTTCTTGTTCAATGGCTTTTTCTGAGAGGGATACTATCCGTTCGGGACTCTGCTAATTATTAACCTAACCTAAAATCGTCATTAAAACACTTTTTTCAAAAAAGTTTGAATGGGGCCCACTATGATGTCAGTTTCGTAGTCTCAACTATTTATTGTATTAATGTTTGGCCTTGAATAAAACAACAAAGCATTATCATTATTATACAACAGAAACCAAAATTACATATCTATGATTTGTCTGTTGATTTTATGTCAGGAAGATAGGGTAGATAGACTGTACAATGTACATTATCCTTGTACCCAGTTATAAGTTATAAAACTAAGTTAACTCATTCATAAGCTTTAAATGTTTAGCACTTTTATTAAATTGGTTTGTTTAAACAAGCAGTGTTTAAACTTTTATAAATAATATCAATCTACAGAATGGGTATTGTTTTGATTATCATCATAGGGGATGTAAATTAATCTTATCACTAAAGATCCCTGTAAGTCAGACATATTGTACTTTCCATGACCCAATTTTGTGAATATAAAGTAACAGACATGAATTATCTATTTTATCCTATAATATAAAATAGTAATGTTTTGTCTGGTGCTAAAGATCTCGAATTGCTGGTCTGAATAGACTGTACTTTTCAGGGTGGCTTTAAAAATGTTTTGATGTGGGTTTGGGCCTTTTATGGAGGCGTAGCCGCTTGTATAAAATTAGTTTGGTTTTTCTGAAGCTTAATATTTTGATAGCTGCTAAACGGATTGAGTTTTATAGTCTAGAGAAGCTTCACATAGGCCTTTTTAGTTGCTAGAGGCAAAGCCGCTAGTTTTACATAAATAAATAAATGGATATAGTCCCTTTCGTGGCAACGCCCCTTAACGGGCTTTTCTTCGATTTTCACAGTAGCTTTTCTCCTATTTCTAGCCCCGGCAAGGGGCTCTAACCCTGCGGGACCAACTGCCTAACCCTGCGGGACAATCACCTAGCTTGTATTTTGGGTATTATTTAACCTTATATTCTTAGGTATCTTAACAATGAATCAAAGAAACATTTACCTCGTATCATTGTTATTGAAGCCTAATGCATCCAAACCAGCGAAGGCAGCGCTTAGGAAGATTTCAATCTGAATATAACAAATTTACTTATAGCATTAAAGTGTAGACAAATATTAGAGTTTGTATCGTTAGATATCTAGCTATGTATGTACTTGGTTTGGTCTGAAGCTTCTTTCAATAGATTTAAAAGATTATAGACAAACAATAGAGGTAATTTAGATATTTACTAGTTCTCTACCCGGTCTGGTGTGAAGAAACGGACAATAGAGTTAGTATAATTAGATATATACTATTTATATACCTGGTCTGGTGTAAAGCTTCTTACAATAGAGTTAACAAAATTAGACAATGCTGATTCTCGCTTTTTTCTTCCGTTACTGTAATTTTTAACATTAACAAATCAAAGCTTTCCCCCAAAGTGGGTATCAAGCACTGGAACCCTCCCCCATTATTTCTATTTTAAATGCAGATGATGTAAGGGGACCCCCTTACGGAGTCCTAACCCTACGGAGCTACCCACTAGTAATACATAATCTTACTTGACTTAAAGTAATAAACAAACAAAAGAAAAATTCACCCACTTATTCTTATCACTTTGAGTAAACCCCCAACAAATCTAGAAATCCTATACATTCTATAAAGAATGATGCATTGAAAGTATACAATCTTTTTTGTTAAATATATAAGAATGATTATGTTTTTATTTACATAATTGTTATATTGTTAAAAATTTCCTAAAGAGCTGATCTGGATCTCGACTGTTCTTCTCATCTACAAAATAAAATTGAAACAATGGTTTTTTTAACTTCCTAGCGGTTGTGCCTCTAGAGGTCACCCTAAATTTTAGTTCAGAAAATAAAAAGTATAGATACTTTTTTAGGGGGAGGAGGAGGTAGTAATGTTATTCTAAGGCGTTTTTCCTATGAAAGCTGAGATAGCGTTTCGATAATGATATTAAACCTTCTCAGGGCCCTTAACGCTACTACGTAGTCTTTTTGGGTCAAACACATATACAAACAGTTAAATGTCTAAACCTAACACAATAATTTTGCTCTATATAGAATATCTACATGTAAATAGTTGGATAAAATATTCCTCTTCTAGTTTTACTTTTAGTAAACTCGTCTTGTTATTTTTTTGCTAAAATCTTTTTCTGGAAAAAAACGAAAAGTTTTGTAATTATTTACAATTCTCTGGCACAGAATGTTTAACAAAATCTTCTTTACCGCAAGTGAACATTTTACCCCATTTACGTTGGCCTTACGGGGACTTGTTAGATATTTACCAGCTACGCCTCTAGGGGCGTTTGAGATGGGGGAGGGGTAAGTCAACCATACTCTTTTCTATTCATTTTGGAAAGGAAAAATTGATGCTGTCTAAAATGGTGCAAAAAATAGGGACAAATTTCAAATTGATTTGACGGGGCTGTTTATTTACGTCACAAGTGAGGGGAAAGAAAAGGGAAGGAGGAAAGAAACCCCCTAGAAAAGAGATGGGGGTATGACGTCACACGCCAAAACAATTTGAAATTTGTCCCCATTTTTTGCACCATTTTAGACAGCATCGGAAAAATTTCTAATTTTTGGCCGGGTTATATTTTTCCAAAGGCGATTCTACTTGGGAAGATGGACGTGTCCTCTCCAAAAAAATATTTATAAGCCTTTCTTGGACCTATAAGAAGCTTCCCTGCATAGCGAGATCTTAAGCTACAGACAGACAGAGACGAAAACACATTCTATTACTTTTGAATGTTTTTTATTTGAAACCAAACAAGGTTAAGGAACGGCAGAGCATTTAGAATGTTTGGTATTTAAATTAGAGTAGAAAAATTCCTATGCTCTAATAGCAATATATTACATTTGTCAAATATTTCAAGAGGATTTAGAAAAAGAATCCTTTCTCTTAATTAGTTTTAGGTTTACTTTTTGTACGTAAATGCAAAATGATAGAAAAAGATACAAACAAAGCTAAAAATACAATGAAAATACTTGAACCTTAGAATTACATAAAAACTAGTTTTTGAGATAGATTTTTTTCCCATTTAAAGTGAAATGGGTGTAATTTACCAGTTACCCTAACCACAGCGTGTGGGAACTAACCGGATCATAATAAAACCTAAATAGGTATTTGTTTAAGCTATAATATATCCCTCTATTGGGTTCTTGATAAATGAGAAAAACAAACTAAATGAAAAAAAGACTTAAAGGGTAGGATACCGAATGGAAAAAAAGACTATATAGGACATAAGGCAGAAAAAACCATCAGGTCACAGGTGAAAAAATCCTACAATTTTACCTGAAATAAGAACATATCCCATTCTCTCGACTCTTAGAGCAGCTACACTCAGATCTCCTAAGAAGAAGAAAACTAACTACAATAGGTGAAAAAATTTAATATTATATTAATGTACATAATATAATTTCAGTAACTTTACAAAGTGTCTCGGAAATCAGCCATGTGACGTCATAAAATGAGGGATTATCGATCTTTCTTTTTAGAGGTTTTCTTTCCCACTTCTCCTCTCCCTAATTTTCATGAAGTCACATGGCTGATTTTTGAGACACGTTATAAAGAAGCAAGCGTATTGACGATTTTGTTAGAAAATCAAAGTCATTTATTTAAATTTGAAAGGAAAGAATGATTATATAACTTTAATGTCAGATCGTATTATTCATAAGTGAGCAACCCTCCCGAAATATTTACAAATTATTTTTCTACTCGTCCCAAATAGGAAAGGAACCCCTTAGATTTACTTTAACATGAATTAAACTAAAAGAATACCCTTTAATAATATAATTTTTCATTTCATTATTCGCGGAGAACTGTGTCTATGATACGATGCTATAAATAACTATTCCATTATGCCTTTCTCAGTGAAACTAATTATTTCATAAATACCCTATATCAGACTATATTTTACCCCGTCAAAATTTTTAGATTACGCCACTCAAACCTTTGAAATATCTCCTTTTCAATTACTGAAACTTAAAAGCTTGGACGTTCCCTGGATATATGGGCTACTATCCTTATACTAAAGTAACAGGATGTCTGTGTGTTTGTGTGTTTGTACCGAAGGATCTCGCTAACCGCTGAACCGATAGGGTTCACCTTAAATGGGTAGCTTCTCGTAGGTCCCGGAAAGGTTTATAACTATTTTCTTGGAGGTTGGGACCATAGGCGTCCAAGGGGGGGGAGGGTAATGGGGCGATTACCCCCCCCAAACGAATTTGGGGGTACCGTAGGCACCCCCAAAATTTTTTTCATTTTACCCCCCCATTTAAAATTTACCCCTACCCTGGGGGTGCCATAGGCACCCCTAACCATTTAGGAGGGGGTATTCACCCCCCAAAACAATTTTGGGGGGGGTAAATACCCCCCCAAAAAAAAAATATCTAACAAAAAAAATTTTTGTGCGCTTCGCGCGCATTTCTAATACTAAATTTTTGATAAAATTTAACTTACCCCCCCCCAAAAATTTTACCCCGGGGGTAAATTTTGGAGGGGGGGTAAACAAATTTTACCCCTGCCAACAGATTTCAGGGGGGTAATTACCCCCCCCCCAAGCAAATTTTACCCCCGGGGTAATTCGGTTTTGGGGGGGGTAAAAAAAATTTGCGGCGCGCTTCGCGCGCCATTTTACCCCCCCCAAAACCGAATTACCCCCCTACCTTAAAAAAATTTTACCCCCCCCAAAAATAAAAAGCTTGGACGCCCCTGGTTGGGACACCCCCATTCCCCCCAAAAAATGAAAAATCCCCCCCCCCAATTTTTTTTTACTTTTTCTTTAAATCTAAAATAAGAAATTGGGTTATTAAATTCGACTCTCTCCTCCTCAAGTGCCCCTAGAGGCCTCCAGAGGCGTAGTTGCTAGTTAGATAAATATAGGGTTATACCATTTTCTGAATGACCCTGTCTTTTTTTTGAAGAGAATTATTTTTGACTGAAGATATCAAACTTCTATCAGTAACCATCAAATTTTATTGAAATAATGATCTACACTGATGTGCACTCAATCATTTCTGATTGGGAACCTGCCAGGGATCGAAAGGGATAATACGATGGCCGATATATTGATGTTCATCCTGAATGATGACACACAAAATTAACCCTTCTACAGAGAAGATTATTGGTTGAAACGTTTGAACACTCAACTTAATAAACCAACCAATGGAAATTAATTGAAGTCATCAAAACTGTTGAGCCAACGAATAAGAAAACGTATTTTAAAACTTTGGGGACAAGAGTAATAAACACACCAATCTTCCTCTCTCGGCACCACGGGGCTAAAAAAACTAGTTTTAATCTTATAATTGTACATTCTATATCCGCGGAAAGCCGTTTATAATACGATACGGGAAATAACTATTCCTAACTTTTCCGTTGAAGCTCTTATTGTTTATGTAAGATTTATCTGATTAAAGCAGAACACATATGATTGATTTACTTTAACAACACACTCGCCTGACGTAGCAGTAGAACTTACCTTTCGTGCACTTTGTTTGTAAGCTCTGTATGTTCTTACTTAGATCCAGTCCAAGTGTAATGGCTTTCAACTAATAAAAAAACTATTGTTTCAATATATCCTTATATAAAAGGAACAGGATGACTTTCTGAGTGTGTATGTCTGTCTGTACCGAAGGATATGGCTAACTGCTGAACTGATATGGTTCTTCTTTACTATATATAGTATATTACTATAAATAGTTAAAACGGTTGCATTGAGCATATAAGTAATTTTTATTTAAGTTTAAAGATGGTTTTATTATATTACATTTACAAAAAAAATATTTCATAAAGGTTTCCAGCAAATATATGAAGCAAAAATTAAAAATATTTTTTTTGTATTGACTTAAAAAATATTTGTTTTTTATCCGTCTTGATAACTATAGACTGTTGGAATTATAAATAAATGTCACCTCTAAGCTGCAATGTTTTGAGACCATAAACTGTAATAGATTAATTCCCTCGTCTTTATTTCCACAGTCAGAACTTGTCAGCAAATTTCTAAAACAAATATGTAAAATGAATTGATGTTGCTTAAATGTTACACCAGATTTTCATGTTCTAAAGTGAAACTTGCAACGGGCTAAAACAACGTTACCTCTCATTCATCTCTTTTACATCATTCCCTCCACTTCTAATGGATGAACTGACCAATAAATGAGTTCCATGATAAAAAAAATGTCCACTGTCATAATACATACGAATTTTCTAAATCTATACATTATTAAATGTAACCTACAAGCTACATTGTAATAGCAACGCAGGGTTGGCCATTAGAATTTCATGCAGTTTTTATTTTTTTAAAGAATGGATTAAAATAAGATTAGAGCTTCAAAAATACAATTTCTGTAGTATTTAGTAGGAAATTTTTTCTTATTCATATGACAAAATTATTCCTTCCGGGGGCAATTTTGTTGAACTATTTTTAAATTGTGCTGATTTGAAATAATGTAATAATATAACATCAATTGATTTTGAGAAAAAAAACTATTAAATTTGTTTTACATTTTTTGTACACATGATTATAGATATCCATTATAAGATTATAGTTACAGAAAAGTTGAAAGAAAAGATTAATCTTTGAAGAAAAAGGTAGGTGTATAATAAATGAAAATGTTTTCAGTAATACAACTAAATGATTTATCATAATAGCACCACATCATAATCTTTATATTGATATGGATTGCTATTCTAAAATTTAACTATATATATAACAAAGTCATGGTTAAAGTACTTTGTCAGTTAGCAATATTGAATTATTACATATGACAGTCGCCAAATTAAAGCTGAAATTTAGCCTAGCCGCTGATCTATACCAACTAGTATTTTTAAAAACTTCTGAGCTTCTAAGAAGTAGCCGAAGCCTGTTTTTTTTCTAATATTCAGTAGGCTAATTTTGACCACCCGTTTTAAAAGAAATTTAATGCCATTATGGACATAAACAGCATCAAACCTTACATAAAAATTAAGGAGAAATAAGATTTAGTGCCTAAATTGGACTAAGAATTTAATAACATCTTTCCATGTTTATGTTTGTAATCATATATAGCAAAACTTTTCCATTAAATCAAAATATATTACAAATACAACTTGAGAAACAATCAACCAAAAATATAGAACAAAAAGTTGGAGGATTTGTTATTTTCTATTACATAATTCATGAAATTTGATGATGAAATCAGCACCGTCTTTAAGTTTAACATATAGTACATAATAAAATATTTATATTGTTCCGGACAGTGGTAACGTTCTTAATGAATTGGCAAACAATAAATTCGGCTTGATAGGGTATGATTAAATCTCAGGGAGGAAGGTGAAATTGGGCTATTACACTAGACCCTACAATTTTACAATAACGTTTACATATTAGTTGGCTCAACAACTTTGGGGACATTGTTGAATTCTGATTGGTAGGTTCTTTAAGTTGAGTGTCGAAATATTTTAACCACAAATTTAAATCAACATTAGGAGTAATTTTGTATATAATTGTTGATATATGTACATCTATTTGTCCGCCATTGTCTTATCACTTTAGATCCCTGTGCAATTGCAGAGTAAGTATACGACAAATAACTTACCCTGCACACTGAGCAAAAACATCTGAATAAAGTTTGCACAAAATCTTCTTAGTGTCACCATTTCCATCGGGGGAGAGATTTACAGTCTGTTCACACCATTAATATTCAATTTGAGTACTAATCATAAACCTAATTATAGTTATTAAAGGTAAAGTATATTCATAATAAAAAGAATAATGATGTCTGTCGAAAAAAGTCAAAACTAAATATCAATAAATGAAATAGATAACTTAATTACTTTTAAATGTTATCTAAAATAGCCAAAACCCATTACGGGATTTATGATAAGTTTCTCTAAAATTAAACCTATTCCATGGTTAGCAATATCTTAAAGGCATGACAAAAATCGTTAATATGTTATATAAACGGGTTCATATTATATTAATTTATTAAAAAGGTTGAAAAGGACAAAGCTTAAATAAATTTACAGAAAGGAACGGACATTCGGTCATAATGTATAGAGTAAATGAGCTACCATTTCAAATTAGTTTCCTATTAAGAAATACATGACAAATATTAATTTCCTGTATTATTTCATGGATAAAATTGAGAGAAGTGACACAGGATCCCTCCTTTGCTAGCTTACTTCCTTGTTCACTTAGATCTCTAAACACAAAATAGATCAAAATCAATTATTTCCTCGCTTCATAGTAAATTAGGAGCATGAAGATCATCAGTATCCTGTAAAATCTGTAAATTAAAATTATTGGTGGAAAAGTTTAAACAAAGCTAGTTTGTAACAGCCAATCAATATCTACAAAGTACAAAACGTTTTTTACCCAACAAATTAGATAATACTTATATAAAACTTTGGGTATCAGTATATTTGCATTCCAAAGTATCCTCCATCCCTGTTTTAATTATAAAAATGTTGAGAAAAAATAAAGGGAGAGGTAGGTTTCTGGTAAAATCCGTAAAGGTTATGTGTTATAAGATAAAAAAGTAAGAGAACGAAAAAAATTTATGTTAACTTTTGAGAAAAAAAATTTGTCTATAGTTCTTTTCAAGAAGTAATACACATATTTAGTGAAAATTATTGTTCTACTACTATTTTTAAGCCTTAAAACACACACCTTTACGGATTTTACCCGTAACCTACCTCTCCCTTTGTCAAACACTTTACTGAAGTCTAACTGCTCCAAAATATAAAAATAAATCCAGTAAGGAAAAAGGTTTTACAATATATTAATAACCAAAAAATTTTTGTAATAACCTGGAGATTAGTAAAACTAAAAGTACACTCTATATCAGGGGCGTCCAAGCTTTTATGTGGGGGAGGAGGGGGGGGGGGGGTAAAAATTTTTTAAGAGGCGGAGTAATTTTTTTTTTTTTTTTTTTTTTTTTTTTGGAGGGGGGGGGGTAAAATGGCGCGCGAAGCCTACGGCACCCCCAAATTCGTTTGGGGGGGGGGGGGGTAATCCCCACTTTACCCCCCCCCCCCCTCTTGGACGTCTATGCTCTATATACATCACAAAAAGGCAAATAAAGGATAATAAGTATCATTGTTTATTTTTGGGTTGTATTAGTTATGATATTGTATAGCAAAATAACAAAATACAATATAAAACGTGTAAACGTACATTTAACGAGAAAAAAAAACAGTTAAGGAATAAAGTTTTTTTTATAAAAACTCGAATTCTGGCTTGAAACTTTTGGGACTTTATCAGCAAAACGTTTGATCTACAGGAGAAAAAAGTGCGATTCCAGTTACGTCATATACTTTTCAGGAAAGAAAAAGGGAAGGGGAGAAGAAAATCTCTTCAAAAGAGATGGGAGAAAAGGGAAGAGATTTTCTTCCCCCTTCCCTTTTTATATGACGTCACAGGAATCGCACTTTTCAAAAGTGATACAAAATCGGGACAGATTGGGCTTTCTTGATCTACAGTAGCAGTAATTTTGTATGTACGTTAAACTATAAAACAATGTCTTAAGATCCCTGGGTATACATTGCACATTGGGGCAAATCAACCAAAAAGGGGATTTAATTATTTAGTACCCTTAAAATTCATCTCACAAAAATTTCATTTTGCACTTTTTTGTATGTAATTTAACAACAAACAAATTTGCTTTTATGTTTTTTTCTGTCATTTGAAAGGAACATGGAGATAAAGGTCATTTTATGAAGGTAGATAGAAAATTACCAGATTTACCCCTCTCGAAAATAGCCCCCCATTACCCTATCCATCTATCTATCCATCTATCTATCCATATATCTATCCATCTGTCTATCCATCTATCTATCCATCTATTTATCCATCTATCTATCCTTCTATCTATCCATCTATCTATCCATCTATCTATCCATCTATCTATCCATCTCTCTATCCATCTATATATCGATCCATCTATCTATCCATCAACTATTCATCTCTTTATCCATCAACTATCAATTGATCAATCTATCCCTCTATCTATCCATCCATCTATCCATCTGTCTATCCATTTACTTATCCATCTATCTATCCATCTACCTATCCATCTATCTATCCATCTATCTATCCATCTATCTATCCATCTATCTATCCATCAACTATCTTGAATTTCGTGTTTAAAATGTCTAATTAGGGGTTTTGGTTATCAGAGCAATATGAGAATTTTTTAGTAGCGCAGCTACCCTATCACTAGCTTTTTGGGCCCTTTAAAGTGTAACTAGGTTAATTGTAGTCTGATTTTAGTGTTCAAAGTGTCAAATTTGGGGTCATGGAATTCATTTAAGTAGGAGGGGAGGGGATGGTGTAAATGGGGGTGGATGGGGATCCTTATTTTTAGCAAGCTACAAGTTTCACTTTATTTTTATGTTTAATAAATCCATTATAAATGTGGGCATGATTAACATAAATTTTTATTAACTAATATCTATATTTATAATGATATTATGATTCTTGTTTACTGTTTATATGTACACTAGCGTCTTCGCCCCTAGCCTCTAGGGAATTTGCCCCAAGATATAATTAAACAAGGATGACAACATCCATGATAGAAGCGAAGCTCTGAAATGGAAGGACAAACGAACATTAACACTTGTGAAGTGTCAGAACTGAATATTAATGCATGTCTATACAAAATTGTAATTAAAACTGATTAAATACATGTTACTGTTTAAGGACATACTGACGTTTTTAGGACTTGATTATAGAGATGCTTCGCTTATAACAATAGACGTTATTGAAATAGGAATCAGTATTCAAAGAATCAGATGAATAGGATATTTTTAACATTCAAAACCATTATTTGTTGTCAAAAAAGTAAAAATCAGCTTGTTATAAATGGATGTACTGACTTTCTGGTAACGATTATAGAGTTGCTGTGCTTTCTAAGTCGTACCTAAATGTTGTAGAAATCAGCATGAAAAGTTTGAGATCGATAGGACAATTCTAGCCTGTTTAAGTTAAGTAAAAGAGCTAACTGTACCAGACGTACGGACGGACCGACCCTAATTATAGAAATATGAAAAAATTGAGGGGGATTTTTATTTTTGAAAAAGATCTTTAAACAACCACAGGACCAGTAGATATATTCCCTGAAGAGTAGAATTCAATCAGTTTAGTGGTTAGCGAGATCTTAAGGGATGGGCGGACAGACAAACAGACATCAAGCTACTTTGTATTATATGTTAACACCTAGGGATCTAATAACAAAACAATAATCGATTGATATGTACATCCCCAATATTGATACATATTTAATAAATACATATTTAATAAACTATATTACAAAATTATTTGTCTGTAGATGACAATTAGTGGTTGAAAAGTTTTGACACTCATCTTAATGAACCAACCAATAAAAAATCAATTAAATTTCCTGAAGTTCTTATGCTAACGAATATAAAAACGTTATTATAAAACTTTGAAGTTTGGAGACTAGTGTAATTAACAGTCCCCTCCCTTTCTAAATAAAACTGCTGACTTTAAACATGAATACCCTGTAACTACATAATTTAAAAACAAAGCATTGCCAATAGACAGACAGAAGACTACTTGCTAATTCCAATTTAGAATGATTATAAGAACCTCACGTTATTTGCATATTAACTAATTTTGAGGTAGGGGACATTGGGCTGTTTATAACACTAGTCCCAAAAGTTTTACAGTTGTGTGTTCAAACGTTTTAACTACTAACTTTAATCTACACAAGGGGTAATTTTGTGTATTATCATTGGGGATGTACAACAATTTATTGACCTTTGTCTTATCCCTTTAGATCCCTGATATTTGTAAGAATCTATAGAAACGATTATTTAGTTACATTAAAACATCAAACATGAAGAGGTTTAGATTTAGGTTTAGCCCCCCCCCCCCTCTCCTCCCCATCATTTAGTGCAAAAGAACTTGAAAATATTTATTATTAACTTTAATTCTAAGTCTGAATAAATATTTCCCAATATGTCTATGTTTTTGTGTCTTTTATTTATTTGAATTATATCTTAAGTTTTGACTTTAAAAGCGCATTTAAACGCCTTTTCTTACAAGCTTTTCGTGCACCCACGTTCAGAAAACAGGCTAAAAACCCCTACGGGGGCGCGGGGGGGTAAATGAAACCAGTACTGGCGATTAAAATATGTCTTTGGGTAATCAAATATCGTTTTTTTAGCCGGCGACACCCGGCGAAAACATGTTTCCTCTTACTGTCTTCTCAAATGTTGATTAAAAAACAAACAAATAAAAACTAAAATCTTGACTTCAACTAGAATTATTTAGGACTAATTTCTTCAATTTGTGTTTTTTTCTTTTATACTGTCAAAATATATGTAATGCATGACTCATCAGAAGTTATTTTGTCTAATTACGTTAATTCTAAGAGATTTTATAATACTTTTAAAATTGTTGGTGAAACACAAAAAAATGCCTTTTTCTGTAAGAAATTTTTTGCATTTCTTGACTTCCATGCATTAGAATGCTTACTTAAAAAGCGTATTTTTACGATTCCTTTGAAATCTGATGTACATTGGGTATGATAATACTCATAGAATGTTTAAAACTTGATTTGGGGGTGGTGAATTGTTGCCCCTTGTTGCCCCTATGTGCATTGTTGCAATTACTGGGTATTTGTTTTTTTTATTTTTACCAATAAAGCAAGAAAAGAAGTGTCTCTTGAATTGAAGAAAAAATCTACTTACACAATTTCTTGAGTAGTTAATTGAGTATAGTCTACTGTCAGCGTCTTCTCACCCTTTTCCTCAGTACAAGCCTGGAAAAAAATAGATTAATTATCCTAGATGTTCATAAGCATAGCGTTAACCTAAAAAATAAACTCTGAGTCTGACCTTATAGATGAAATGAAAAATTAACTGCTGTTTAGTAACGAAATATATATCTTCTAATGGATTTATTTTACACTGAGTTTCTACTGGTCTAATACAGATATTGATAATCTAGATTTTATATATTTATTCCGAGAAAGAAGTAAAACATTTCTTTTTTTGGTTCCTTACAGAAAAACTTTCAATTGGTAATAAGTAATGTCTGGTTAAAGGTTAGGAGATGTGTTGAAACTTGAGCCTAAATTCTATCATTTAAATTGTGGGAGGAATGAATCTGCTCATAGACATACAAAAAGGCAAGCTTTACAAAGTTTAGACTACCAGACAAATGCCCTGCGATCAAAGAGTCGAAAAAAGTAATTCGCGTAGTAAATTCTTTTACAAATAAAATATTATTTTTTCTTCTACTTTTTTTCTAACTTAAAGAAAACTATTTTGTATATATACATATAATTGCATATATGTAATACACAAAGCAATAAATGTATGTATAAATATGTAGATTGGATTTGTAATATGTCAATAAAAACAAAAAATGTGAGTGTGTCTCTATTTGCTTTTAGAAGTTCTGCTACTCTATAATTAAGTACGTCTATATTTGTACTCTTAAAAAATAGCTCACATAACCCATTAAGTCACAGATATAAATAAATTAAGATTGTGCCATTTTCAGTTTAAAAGGCTTTGCCTTACCAATGGATAAGGGATATACGTGAAATTATTAACAGAAAAAATTTTTGCTTGCTGTTATGGACCTCATTTATTTGTCAGTTCGCTCATCCAGTCAAAGGGGATGGAGGGGTGGTTGGTTTCTATCATTATTTGAGCAAGCTGAGAGTATCACTTTATCAAAGTACATGAAAATATGGTGCAACATTCAAGTAATACTATATCGATTTCATACCGTTTTGTATAATTCTTAGCTTAACAATTTGTATAAATTCCCGAAAGTAAACAGAATATTTCTCTGTCATAGCAGTTTATTGTTATTATTCATCTAAAATTATTCTAAAATTATCTAAAATTTATTGCACTTGCTCTATTACATATGAATTTGATTATTCTTGTTAATCTCTGTGACCTTACTACTTTGAGTGTGTCAATTAAGCAGACAGTATAATATATGTCAGACATTTCTATCAGTCTCATTTCTAGGGAAGAAAGCTACTATAGAACCAAACATTATTTTAGCTTTTCATATTTTAAGAAAGTTCAGGTATAGTCCCTTTCATAACATAGCACCTTATGGGGCGATTCTTCGTATTTTTCACAGTAGCTTTTCTCCTATTTCTAGCCCCTGCGGGGGCTCTAACACTGCGGGGCCAATTATCTAACCCCGTTAGGCAATCACCTAACCAAATATAACCTAAAATAACCTATAAAAAGCCATTTTAAAAATACGACGAATCGCCCCTTATGGAGCGATGTTACGAAAGGGACATTTCCCAAAAGTTCATATATTTAGCAAAAGCTGCTGCACAATTAATTACTGCAAAACCAAAATGGGGAGGAGAATCATTCAACCCACAATTTTTAATGAAACTATTGAACAACATTTGAGAGAAAGTTTTAAATGTGTATGTTAACAGTATGTCTTTTAAGGACCAATAATGCTATATAAGTTTGCAGAAATTCTACGTCAATCCTAATATGAAAGTGACAGGATGTCTGTGTCTGAGTGTGACTGTCCGTGTGTACCGAAGGGTCCCCCTAACAGCTTTACCGGTATGGTTTTCCTTTACAATGCAGCTTTTCTTAATCCTGGGAAGGTTTTTGACTATTTGGTTGAGATTACCACCAAGAGAAATCGTCTCAAGAAGAAAAAAATTTCTGCTAACAATTTGTTTTCTTTTTGTTTTAAAAACTAAAATTGTAAATAATTGAAGGGGTTGCCTCCCCCCCCCCCCCCCCCACACCTTCCCCCTACGTCAAGAGAGGATTCTAAGGGCGTAGCCGAAATTTATACATACAACAATAATTGAATAATTGACGTTACTTTTACTAAGAAACACATTCTACTCACAAACAGCCTCGTTGCCATATGCAAGAGACACAGATTCTAATTATACCTTACCTCATAAGCATCGCAAACTTTGACAACAAGATCGAGTCCCTTTTCTGAGGCTGGCAGCAGTTTGTTCAGCACCTCGGAAACTAATAGATCCTTTTCAAACCATCTAAAACAATATATTCAAATTAGTTTAAATTCAATTGTATTAGTGAGTTGTTGCACCAAAGAAAAACTATTTTGCGTATTTTTTTGCGTTTTAAGTGTGTTATTTTATGTCCATTATTGGTTCAAATGAAGGATATTATAATCCAACAGAAAAATACTACTATATGGAAATTTCAAAAGGGGGAAAAACTGTACAATTCATATGTAATTAAACAAATGACAAAACTTAGATTTTTCCTTCAAAATCTTCTATAATTTCACGTAATTCAAACACATGAATGTAATTACCCTAGTAAAGTTAATTTGGTGTGATTATAATAAGTTAACACAGAAATATCAAGAATTCATATTCAAGTTTGGCTTACAACCCGATTTATATCCACTGGATATGAACCAGTTCCAAATCATGTATCGTATTATAGACAATTTTCCAGTAATATTAGAAATTAATTTCATAAAAATACTAACAATTTTGGCTAAGAAAAACGGTTAAGATCTATTAACTTTTCATTTTAATATTCGCAGAAAGCTATCTATAATACAATGCGGTAAATAACTATTTTAAATAATTCTTTAAACTACAATATTAACTTAAGACTTAAAAACTCATTCTAAACCCTCAAAAACTACAACACTACAGTAACTGACCAAAAACAACAGAAAGTGAGAGGACATTGGGCTATTAATTTTACCAGTCCACAAAGTTTTAATATAACGTTTCTTATTTGTTGACTTAATAACATTTGGGCCTAATTATTGAATTTTATTGGTTTTTCACTAAGTTAAGTGTCCAAAATTCTGCAAAATCTGAGAGGCTGATAGAAAGACTTAGAGCTGAATATGCTTCTAAGGATAAAGAGATAAAGAAGAGTGCTAGATTTGACAAACAGAAATACGTTGAAGAACTGGCAGAAGAAGCTCAAGAAGCATCAGAAAGAGGTGACTTGAGAAGAATGTATAAGATAACAAAACAATTAAGTGGCAAGAACCATAACATTAGTCAAGTTGTCAAAGATAAAGATGGCAAACCCCTAACATCAGAAAAGGAGGTCTTAAAACGTTGGAAAATACATTTTGAAGAAGTTTAAATAGACCAGAACCAGAAACAGCAGCCAGCCCAGAACCTGGAAGAGAATTGGAGATTAACACAGAAGCTCCAACAGATGAAGAGGTAAGAAAAGCTATTCAAGGTCTGAAACTAAATAAATCACCAGGTGGAGACCAGATTTCTGCAGAACTGCTTCTGGCAGACTTGGATACTGCAGTCAAGGTCTTGACTGACTTACTAGGGAAAATTTGGAGGAAGGAGAAGCTTCCAGATGACTGGGTCAAAGGTATTATTATTAAATTGCCAAAAAAAGGCGACCTTGCTGTTTGTGATAACTGGAGAGGAATAATGCTACTTTCAATACCAAGCAAAGTCTTAAGTAAAGTACTACTAGCAAGAATAGATGAAGCTATAGACAAGAAGCTTAGAGAAGAACAGGCAGGATTCAGGAAAGGTAGAGGCTGTATCGACCAGATCTTTACCTTAAGAAACATCATCGAGGCCTGTGCTGAATGGAACATCCCCCTACGCATAAACTTTGTTGACTTCCAGAAAGCTTTTGATTCTATACACTGAAACACTCTTTGGAAAATTCTCAGAAGTTATGGAATCCCAACTAAACTTATCACTATCATTAGCAAGTTTTATGAAAACTTTCAAGCTTGTGTAGCAGTTGATAACAAAACTACAGAATTCTTCAAGATTGGTACTGGAGTTCATCAGGGATGTATACTATCCCCCATTCTTTTTCTGCTTGTAATAGATTGGGTCATGAGACAAACAAATAACAGGCCAAGAGGTCTACAATTTGGTATCCATGGTATACTAGAAGATTTAGACTTTGCTGACGACCTAGCAATGATATCATCTAGTATCAAACAACTCCAAAATAAAACAGACAGAATTGTAAACTTTACCAA
This sequence comes from Acartia tonsa, assembly GCF_053477335.1. Taxonomy (NCBI): domain Eukaryota; kingdom Metazoa; phylum Arthropoda; class Copepoda; order Calanoida; family Acartiidae; genus Acartia; species Acartia tonsa. Next base: position 18,022,242 of record NC_137265.1, read on the forward strand.
ACAAGTAGGTCTATTCATAAATGTCAAGAAGACAGAAGTAATGAGCATAGGAGTTACAGCACAGGAGACAATCAAGATTGAGGGTAATGATATCAAAAATGTTGATAAGTTCACTTACCTTGGAAGTGTAATTACCAACAAAGATGGCGCTAAAGCTGACATAGAAACCAGGATTAACAAAGCTAGAACTGCTTTTAAGAGTCTCAAAAACATCTGGAGATCCAAGAGACTCAGCTTAAAAACAAAATTAAAAGTATATAGCAGCAATGTTAAAACTGTTCTTCTGTATAGGTCCGAATGCTGGAGAGTAGTAACAAATGAAATGAACAAAGTAAACTCTTTTCATAACAGTTGTTTAAGGGAGATTTGTCGAATCTTCTGGCCAAATAAGATATCAAATAATGATCTGTACAACAAGACAAATGAAAAGGATATCGAATTTCAAATTAGAGGGCGGAGATTACGATGGCTAGGACATGTTCTAAGAATGGACAACTCAAGGTTCCCCAAGAAATGCCTAAGGTGGGACCCTCCTGGAAAGCGCAGCAGAGGTAAACCCAGGACAACATGGAAGAAAAGTGTGGAGAAAGAGCTGGAGAGGATGGAACTGACATGGGGAGAGGCAGAAGCATTTGCTAAAGACCGTCCCTCCTGGAGGATTGCAGTGGCCGAATTTGCTGAAAAAGCAAGACGCGGATAAGTAAGTAAGTAAAGTGTCCAAACATTACAACCACTAATTATAATCTACGGATGGGGTAATTTAGTGTATCATAATTGGGTATGTACATATATTTATCGGCTATTTTCTTATCTTTTTAGATCCCTGCCCAAAAAAACGGTCAATGAATGAGGGACAGGATTTGTACTCTTCTTACGGATAAAGGGATCTTGGAACAACTTATGAATGATGAAAAATTGAGAATATCTTTGAATGTGCAAGCTAGCCATATTTTTTCTCTAGTTTTCAATGAATGACGAGGATAAAGAAAGAATATATTTTTAACAAATATTGCTATACTAAGGTTTTAATGGAAAATGATTTTTAGAGGAGTTTATATTGGGGTATCCAAACAAAGAGATGTACAAAAATTGCTTTACAGTCCTGTTTATCCAAGAAGTGATATATACGACAGCAGCCAACAAACAGTAGATATTCATCACATGAGGATTAAAGAGTTTAAGTTAGGGTCAGCTGAATTTTAGTTTTCGATTTTGTACGTTTCACCCCCATCCTAACTCAATATTTACTACTAGCTAGAAAAAGCTTCAAACTTCCCAAGAAAAATATAAATTTAAAAAGTTAAAATTTTGAATGTATAATATATATATAAATAGTAATTATAATCATACATTATATTAATAATTATGAGTAGCTGAAAATAGTTTTTGCAATAATTGGGTTATCTGTCGTACAACTTCGGAAATCAGGGAACAAATGGGTAATAAATTTTCAGTTCATAAAAATTACAACAATATCGTGATGTATCTAAATTATATGACGATCTTGAAATTGGTTATTTTATTTATGTTATTTATTTTGAAATAGAACTAGACGTTGAATCTGTAAAACACAGCTGCTGGCCAATTTTTAATGCCCAAAAATAATTTCTTTTCGCCAGTAAAACAAACCACAGCCGCCAATAATACAACCCACAGCCGCCAATAATACAACCCAGAGCTGCAAGTATAAGCAATCTAAATCCGCCATTAAAATTGTGTGAAGTCGTTATAAAAGTAATTAACAGCCGTTCTTCCTTCGATTTTTTTGTAACATAGTTAAGACCTACATTTTGCAATACTTTCTGCATTAGCTTTTTGAAACTACTTTTTCCCTGACTTAATGCCTAAAGTTGTAAGTTATATAACTGATGTTGAAAGTTATATTTTCATTCTTTTCTAATGAACGTGTTAGTCCTGTCCGGAATACAAATCTACTTGTGTGTTCCACTCATCTACAAGTTACTGTCTTTACGAAAATCGATGCTAATTTATAATTGTTCTTTCTGGATGGTTTTTAGTTTTCGCTCTAGATATAAAAGTTTACTTTATATTGATTTAACGGCTGAGGGGGTTGTGGAATCGACCTCCCCCCTCCCCACCCACACTTTTTTGGAAGGGTTTCATTTTATGGAGGGCGATTTCTTTTGGGATTGTTGTGGTAGCCTCCCTCAAAATAGTTATAAACCTTCCCAGAACCGTTGAGACAGACAGACATACAGACACAAATCATTAAGATTTAAAAGAATTGTTTTCCTATTTTAGTATAGAGATTTAACCTATCTCATAATCGAATAGGTTTGCCTATCTAAAAATAAACTGATTTTACCGTAAATTAAAGATCGAAAGATTAATAAACTAAATTTTCTTTCTTTATCTTGTGCTAGATATTTAACAATGTTTTCTTTTGTCCTTGATGTATGGAATGATATTTTGTGTATTATAATAAATATGTAGCAATATGTCATGTCTTATGTAGCACATTTTATGAATGAACGTTCTTCTTAGGCGGCCGGACAGTATTCTTTTACGTCATAGGTTTATACAGTTTCGAGATGTATGATGAATCAAGAAGAATGAAGCTTTCACTAAAACTTAATTTTAAACCATATAAAAAACTCACAGTCCTTTGTTTTATTTTAGTAGAAGAAAAAACAACATGGCCATATCCCTTAAAGTTACTATTCCTGCAGGGTTTTTTTAACCTTTACTAAACCTAACCTAACCTAAAATAATCATGAAGGGACAACCGTAAGTAAAATTTTAAAGATTTGGTAACAATTTCTTTTTGAGAGAGTTTTTAAAAAAATCGCTTATAAATACAAAAAGACAGGCACAAAAGAGTTACATAACGAATTTACGTTAGTATCTTGGTTAAAGGAACAGTCGGACGGATAGACAGTAGTTATGTATGAAACCGCGCCATTAACACCTTTTTGAATTTACCTAATTTTCTTCTCATCCTTATAGTTGAAACCAAAATTGTAGAGTAGCGGCGTATCTTCATCTACAAAGTCAACAGCTTGGATGCTAAATTTTGTTCTCATTCCAAAACCTTTCTCAGGAGTCACCTAGATATAATAGATTGTTGAGTTGTTAATGCTTTTTTGAAATCACAGTACAATCCATTCGAAGTCTTCAGTCTCTTGAATTAATACTTCCTGGTGCAGTTTAAACCATACTTTTTTCAAAATTGTCTTTGACTTTGATAGGAAAAACAAAAAAGGATAACGAAATCAATACTGTAGTTAACGAGAACTTTTAGAAAAAAAAGACATTCTTCCCTACCTAACTTTATTTTAAGGATAAGGACACGCGCATTTGAAAAAAACAAAAACAGTAAATCAAACAAAATTTACTCCGACAAATTAATTTTCTGTACCTGTAGTTGTCCAGGAGTGGGCGGGGACAAAGTTTTATACCTGTAGTTGTCCAGGAGTGGGCGGGGACAAAGTTTTGATAACCAAAGAAGCCTCAGCACTTCCTGTACGAAAAAGAAAATTATCAAATTAGGCTAGGTTAGGTTAGGTTATATTAGATATAGGGGGTCCCACCATAAAGGTTATGCTTAAAGAACCAGAAAACACTTTTAAGAATAGCACTATTGTGTATACTTGTTACATGAAATTTCATGCTAATGTAATCATAAATTATATTTTGAGGAGGTTTCTCAGAACTAAAACCCACGAGCCCATATTTCAATTGATATTAAAAATCAAAATATCTTGAGTAAATGTAATATAAATTCTGACAGGTATAAATATTTATTTGAAAATTAAAGTTTGATTGGAAATTTTCAAATATTCAACATAATGTAGGTTAATATATGTAAAATATAAACAAACGTAAACACTTTCGGCAAAAAAGATGCGCTTCTAAAAGTTCAATTTTATGTCTTTGATAAAGAAAATATGAAAACTAACATATGTATAATACATCTAAGTTTAGTGAAAAGTTATTTTAAAAACAAATGTAACATTTATATAAAAAATTAAATAAAAATGAAAAATTCATTTAGTTCATAAAATGAAAAAGTAATAACAAAATTGGTTTTTGATTAACTCATTTGTAATTATTCTATCTAACTTTGATAAAACAGGAATAGTTATTTCTCGCATCGTATTATAAACGGCTTTCCGCGGATATAGAATATATATTCGTAAAAAGCTGGATATAATACGATGCTAGACATAGTTTTTTCGTATGGATGAGAACCGGTTCCTATCCACCGGATTCGAATGAATACGAGAAAAAATATACATTTTGTTTTATTCATTTTTTAGATTAATTACATATTAATGATACAAACTTTCATGAATGTAATTTTAGGAATTATAGTCAGCTTTCCTTATACTTATTTCTCATTTGATGAACTTTTATTTTTTGCATAAGTAAATATATTATATCAAATTTAGTTTTGCTAATTAATTCAAGAGAAAAAAATGCAATGGCACTAAAAAAATCAAGTAGTAAAAATTATCACAACAAATATAAAAAAAAACATAATGGACCAAATCCTATAAATTTTCTTAGGTTAACCTTTGAGTTAGGGTTTCCTAAGTCTTTTTACATATGAAAAATCTCGTCCCCAAGATAAAATTCTAGATACATAACAATTTTTGGATATTTCTCTCCAAGTGCTTAGTAACCCACTCCCCTCCCATTAAAAAAATTGAAAATTAGGAAGCTAGTTTTTCGTTTGTTTGCTTATTACTGGGTAGCCCCATAGGGTTAGGCAAGTACATGCCCATCAGGTTTAAGCACCTACACACGGGTTAGGCATTAGAAAAAACAATTCACTTCTACATTACATTTATCTAAATATTTCAAAATAAGGGGGGAGGATTCAATGCTCGACAGGAACTTTATAGAAAAGCATTTCTTGGTATCTACTTGTAAGTAAATTATATTTACCTAGAAGAGGATGTGTTGCTGACAGTTTAAACTTGTATCTAGAGAAAATATATCATAAAGTTAGATACATGAATACATTACTCTGTATTAAGAGAGATAAAGTTTATGTATATCATATAGTTAGATACATGAATACATCACTGTGTATTAGGAGAGATATAATTTAAATTTGTATCTAGAGAAAATAAATCATATAGTTAGATACATTAATACATAACTCTTTATTGATAAAGAAATTATATCTAAAAAAATACATTATGTATATTCTTACCCATTTCATGTATCTAACTATAAATAAATAATACTTGCAACATTTTTCTCTTGCAAAGATGGATTAAGAGGAAATTCAAAATCTTGTTCTGTCCTTTTATATTCTAATTCTATAAATAACTTTTCAAGATTATGTCATACGATATAAACGATTTCGTTTCATACTATACAGATAATAATAATATCATGAAGAATATGAAATTAATTAATCACTTTGTAAGTATTAAAAATAATTTATTGTTTATTCAATCAACATTTAGACATGTAGCAAAAAGAATAATATAAACAAAAGCAAAAAAAGCCTATTTATCCATATTTAAGTGATTAAAATATGATACCTGTCATAGTAAGTCAAAGCTTTTTTAGAGGGGTAAAATAAGAGCGTTAAAAGTTTGAGGGGGGTACTTTAATGTATTTTTTATAAAGTGTAGTCTCCTCAAAATATTTAAAAGTACTGATTTAATTTCTATACAGGTGATTGCATTTGCCATTTAACAGTAATCAACCCTGGAATCAAGATGACCAGAAAGGAGAAGGTTTATTTACCTGGCTCCTCCTTGTAGTCCCTTAAAAATATTTGAAGGTGCTGGCAACTCCAAAGGAAACTCTCTGTTGATAATTTGTCAAAACTTATTTTCTTTACTTCACTCGTTTAAAAATACTCTGCATATGTTTTTGTGTCAGTAAAGGCAGATGGTTTTTAAGAAAATAGAATATGGTTCATGGATATTAAAGAAAGATATTTAAAGATGTTTGTAACTGGAGAAATATAACAAGCAACAACATATTTTTTTCCAATGCAAAACACATTACAAGCTTGCTAAGATATGATATAAAACTACCTTTATAAGCTATATGAACATAAATTTTCAGTCAATATGCTGTTACTGTTTTATTGCTAAAGTAAAAATTACCGAATTTAATGTATTTATAATTAAGTTGCTTTGTTTCAAAATTAATATTTCTATAGGTAATTGCGAAATATTTCTTTAATATTTGCAAAATTTTCATTTTGCAACTTTTAAAATATAAAAAGATGAAAAGTTTATTTTGTGTGTAAATGAAAAAAGTTTTGTTTTCCTGACAGATATATCTCTACGGAAACATTGATACTCGGCAGACCTACACAAAAAAAGAAAATCATCAATTATATCCTTTTACAACAGAAACAGGATCTATGTCTGTCTGTACCACTGAACTGATGTGGTTTAACAGTATAGCTTCTCATACATCCATGGAAGGTTGATAACTATTTTAGGGAGGATGTTATAGCCCTCCCAAGAGAAATAAGCCCCCATCAAAGTTCCCCCACCAAAAAATGTTTTTAACTTTTTTTTAAATAACTAAACTTGAAGGTGGAGGGTTTACTTCCCCCCACCCCCCTTCCCTCAACACCTAAGTGCAGGTAGATATCTCTAGTGCTATTAACTTTTTTTTTAACTAGTAACCTTTTAAAAATTAAATATGTTAGTATTTGAGCTTCAAATATAGTTAAATTAAACCTGTTTATATTTAAAAATCTGCTTTAGTTTCAAAAGCACGTTTATAACCTGAAACTAAATTGTTACCTTGAAATAGAGCTCAATTTGTCTAGGTAGACATAGCCATCTTCATTAACCGGACTCCATTGGACACAGGTTCCTGCTGACCCAGACACTTGAGCTGAAAAAAAGATTTCTAGTCTTTACAAAACTAACAGGACTCTATTGGACACAGGTTCCCGCTGACCCAGACACTTGAGCTGAAAAAAAGATTTATAGTCTTTACAAAACTAACTGGACTCTGTTGGACACAAGTTCTTGCTGACCCAGACACTTGAGCTGAAATTTTAAATTTCTAGTATTTACAAAATTAACTGGACTCCATTGGACACAGGTTCAAGTTGATTGTTTTATAGGTAAGTTACAGTGGTTTAGATTAAAGAAACATATCAACAATTTATAAATGTGAATAAAACTTTTTAATTCCTTGTTAAAAGCTTACCATCAATTGTGATTCTGTTATTAGGATTGTATTTTTCTTTGATGGTTAGCAAAGTAACTGTTGGTGTTCTGCCAGGTACAACATCAACCTTAAATCAAATGAATCTAGGGTGCTTTCTTTCAAAATGTCTGTTGAGTAATGAAACCCTTCCCCTCATATTTATATCAATAAAAAAATACGGTGACGGCTTTTTTTTCCATTGCCTTACCCCTTAAAGTAATAAGCAAACAAACGATAATCTATATTACTTCTCACCCCCCCCCCCCTCCCCACCTACTCTTTATTTTCAAAATAAGGGATGAAGGTGGTTTCAGTGCTCAATAGGGAACATCCGTTCTTGTTTTTTCAGTTGAATGAATAAAAAAAGTTGAATTAGCTTTTAATTCCTCATTTCTCATAAAAATAAAATACTTTGTCAATAACTGATAAAAAATAAATTATTACCTGTATTGAAGATGTAGAATTCATTCCAGCAACTGATACAACAACGCTCATGTTGTAACTAAAGTAATTTTCTTCTGAATTGCTTGTTAATTGTCTTTAAGTACATTTATCTTTTTCAAATAATCACAAAATATTTTCTAACTGAAAATTTAATTGGTGCATTTTTCAGTTTCTGAAAAGTCTTTTAGTGTTCATTAAGTTTTGGATTTGTTTTTATGGTAAAAGGGTAGTTGTACGAAGTGCATTTAAACTTGAATTTAGTGAAATGCATATTTTTTTCAGTTCAATAGTTAAAACTACATCTATAGGATATATATTTAAAAGAATTTAAATTTTCTACCAGGTAGTTTAAAATATATCATATGTAACATAAATGACTGTCCTGTTTTCATAAAAACAGCATGATAACTATTTTGCTGGTGCCAAATTGATTGCTATTTATTGTAATACAAAATTATACATGTTAGATAGTATTTCTTTGACTTATACATGCGTTCAATCAAACTTGTTAAATGCACTTCATGCAACTATCCCTTTAATCTTTTTGTCTCGACATTGTGTTAATAGAGTTTGAAATATTGAATTTATGATAGTCTAACCATTTTAATTGGAATGTAAATGTAAAATAACAGTATTAGTTTACCTGTTTGGTGGTAAGCTGTTAGGTTCTAGCTTTACATAACTTTTCTTCAAAACTTCTGCACCAATGGTTTCCTCAAATCTTTATGTTATAAAGCAATGATATTTATTTTTTTTCAGTATTTTTTTTCAATAAAAATTTTTAACTATAAGACAAATATTTTTTGCAATGCCACAAAAATAGAATATTTCTTAAAGATTATTCCAGCAAGTTATAAAATATTCTTTTAGTTTATTGAATTGTTTATTAACTAGTATATAGTTATTGTATTTTTATTTAAAGCATCTGTTGATGGAATTTTTATGATGTTACTAATAAAAATAAAGTTTTTTGAGACAATTAATCGCGAATAAGTAACCTATTAATACAATATATATATAAAAAAGTTATTTTAATAGATAGTTTTGAAAGAATAATCTGCACTACTGTGTGATAGAAGCCAGGAATAGATAGTGATAATACAATATATTTGACATTATAAGTTTGGAATTAACAAATCAAAAGTAACCATAGTTTTGGGACCAACGTATAAGATAAAGAGGTTATAAAACTTTGAATACCAATGTAATTTACAGTTCCCCTTCCTTCCTGAAAAGAGGCAGAAAAAATCCATCAGAAGTATTGTTCTTTCAATCTACACAATTGTTTTTTTTTATCATCAAAACAAAACATTATTTTCTTCATGGAAAAGTACCAGGGCAAGATATTTCATCGGAAGACAACATATTTTGGATAATTAATATCTAGGTAGGTGGAAAATAACATTATCAATACAATGAATCTTGATTGGGTTTGGTTTAACGCCCAGTTGTAATTCTTTTTATAAAAGATACAAACAAATATTTAGATTTTTTATCATTAAATTCTTAGTTATAATTATGAATAAAAAGTTTTTTTTATGTATCTAAAATCATTTTTTTAAAAGATGAATATGTTTTCTTAGTTACTTAAACATGGAAAAATAAGTTACAATAATGTTGTAGTTTGATTATATTCTAATTCAATATATATCAGGACTTGGCCACTGGTCATATTTTGAGCGGCTAAAACGTATTTTTTGGGCTAATTGCCCAGATTGGGTGCATGGCTGCGAAATCTGAAAAAGAAAGGCTTTTAAACTAAAATCGATATTTTAGACCCTATATCAAGTAAATAAAGAAAATTAATAATGCTTTATTACTTTACAAAATTGTAATATTAAAGCTTTAAATAATATTGTATACCGTTATTCGTTAAATCGTTTAACTGTTAATAAAATTTGTGAAAATAAAAAAATATTTTAGAAGTGTAATGTAATATTCATATTTGAAATAAATAACTTTACGGCATTTTGAAATATTTTTTCTTTACAGTTATATTTTTTGACTAAAAAAAGTTCTAAGCAACTTTGTATTTAAAAAAAACTAAATCCAGTAAACGTCAAAATGATTTTTTAAAAAGGACACCTGACTAATAAAAAATATACTATAATGAACGTTGTGGAATAATGTATAAATGAAAATAGATATTGACCCTTTAACAGCGATTTAAGAAAAATAATAGTTTAGTTTGAGTAATAATGATAAAGTTTTTACAATAAAAAGTCTTCTGCAATGATTACAAAATTATTAGTTCTCTGTTTTTTTTTCCATGAAACTATTACTTTCACTTTATTGTAATGGTAAAATAACAATCTCTAGACATCTTAAGGAGAAAATTTTACAGTCATTTATTTGTTCATTATGAAAGAAATTAAATATATTCTTTTTAATCTTCAAGAACGAGATTGTTTAAAAGTCTCTATAAAGTAATGAATAATTTTATTATATATTTATTTACATGATTCTTCACCATATTATGATGTACTCTAATAAAGCGATACTTGTAGAAGAACGAACTGACAAATAAATGACATTGGAAATAGCAACCTAAATTTACGACAATTTTCCCCTGTCATAATATCCACGTGTATTTTATATCCCTTTATAAAGTTGATAATATCTATAACAAATTCATATTTCTAAATAACGGTTTCTATAGTTTGCTTTAGTATACAAAGTATAAAAAAAATTCCCTTTTAAAAGCTTCGTGTCAACTAGAGGTAATTTATGAAATATTATTATGGGCTTTTTATGTGTAGAAAAATAAATACATTTTTTAAAAGCGAAGCTTTTCTATAATTAGGGTCGGTTCGTACGTCCGTCCGTACGTCCGTCCGTCCGTCCGAGATAGATAGCTTTTATTCGTTAATTTAGGCATGTTAGAATTGTCCTATGGATTTCAAACTTTGCATGATGGTTCCTGTAGTAGTTGGGTACGATTTAGAAAGCGTAGCAACTCTATAATCATTACCAGAATGTCCGTACGTCCATTTTAAACATGTCGATTTTTCTACTTTTTTAAAAACAAATTTTTAAGTGATCTAATTATCCGTTTGATCTGATTTTTGGTATATTGATTCCTGGAACAACAAATAACAATATCATAAGCGAAGCAACTCTATAATCAAGTCCTAAAAATGTAAGCATGTCAATAAACATTATCCGGCATCAAGCAATTTTTCAACAAATATACTTACAATTTTGCTTCGACCCTTATACTTTTATGTTCTGATTATTCAATTCAGACACTATACAAGTGTTAATGTTCGTTTGTCCTACCGTTTCGGTGCTTCGCTTTTATTGATGTTGTCATCCTTGTTGAGTAATGTATTTTAGTTAAAGTTGTAAGTAAGGTTTCTCTATACTCCTTGTTGAGCTATATAACCCAAAAATTTATTGAAAGTAGGGGGAGGGGAGTTGGATGATCCACTAGAAGTTGAAGTGATTTTATCCTATCATTGATTTTTCCTTTTGTTATTAGAGTCAAAGCATCCTTGTCCATCCATTGTTCCACACAACCATTCAAACTAGAAATCAGAAATTACACACTCTTAAAATTTGAAAATAGTTAAATTGCCCGATTATAAAACAGGGATAACAACATCCATAAGTAATGAAGAAACAAATCTTTAATGACAAAATGAATCATAGAGCAGAGGTGAATTCTTAAAAAAACTTTTGCCTTACTAAAATCAGTGAGGCTCGCTAAAAATTTAGATAGTATAGTTTTGCCTCACTAAATTTTAGTGGGGCAAAATTTTTTGAATTCACCTCAGGTATGAGAGAGAATATGCAATCAATCATTTAAAAATACAATTTTCTTTTAAGAATTAGTCTTTATCTTTTACAGCATGATAGACAGACAGATGGACTAAGATATACCATCAATTGTGTTATTTTCTAAAACGTAAAACCCATTCGGACTAGCCATTTTCGAAATCTTTAGTTTTACAAACCTTACTACTTAATATAGCAGGATTACTTTAAACTTATGAAAACAAGTATTACTAAAAAACAATTTAGAATGTTTTTTTTTTCAGTTATAAGATGAGATGATGAAAAATAAAACAATATCTTAATACAATGCTGTTAAGGAAAATAAAAAGAATCAATAATGAGCATCTTAAAATTGATATGTAAAATATTGAGAGTATAATAATTCTATTTCACTCAAACATTTTTTTCAGCAAATTAAAATAGATTCAACAAGTATGCAAAAGATTTTAAAATGATGACATTAATTTTTACATCAATTTTGTTTTTGATTTAAATGGTGAAATCCACAAAAAAAGTTAAGTCAACGCAAATGGTAGATATAGATGTAGTATGTATAAAGCAGGGATGTAAAGGGATAAGACTATGGCCGATAAGTTGTTGTACATTTCCAATTATTTATGATACACAAATTTACTCTTTCTGTAGATGACAATTAGTGGTTAAAACCTTTGATAACTCAACTTAGTAAACCAACCAATCAAAATTCAAGAAAATCCCCAAAGTTGTTAACCAGTAAATGATATTGTTATTAAACAACTTTGAGGACTAGTGTAATAAACAGCCCAATGTCCCCTCCCTCCCTGAGTAGAATGGCATACCCCTTTAAGAAATCAACATCTATACAATGATAAGTAAACCTACAGTATCCAAAAAATACCTCGGCCATTACCTGCATTTGTTCTCCAGTATTATCCTTGTCCACGGACAGTGTTGCATCCAGCACAATGTTATTGCTGGTCCCCACAGTGATCTGCTCCATGGCAGTGATGGCTGACGGCCCCAGTCTTGCTGTTGACACCAAGTGACTGGCGGATCCAGTTAGATTACCACTGGTTGATATTACAAGAACTAAAATAATAAATAAATAATAAACTATAAACAAGAATAGTTATTCATTGCATCGTTTTATAGACAGCTTGCCGTTGATAATAAAATGTATAACTTTAAGTTTAAAACCTGTTTTGCCTGAGGGACAGAAGGCTGAGCTTAACAAAGCTGATTTATTTTATTTTAATATTTCTAGAAAAATGGTAACTGGACAAAGTGTTTAAAAAACAGCCATGTGAGGGAAAATAAGAGGATTATCTTTATTTTTAAGGGGTTTTCTTTATCACTTCTCCTCTCATCTTCCTCATTTTTATGACGTCACGTGGCTGATCTTTGAGACAATTTGTCCAGTTACGAATAATCTCTTTAATAGGTTGCTATAAATGATTTTCCAGTATGGTTGAGAACTGGTTCAAATCCTGCGGATGTTAATCAGTTTCGAAGCCATACTGTAAAATAGTTTATGCGCAACAATTAATTTAAGTCAAAATTTGAATGTTGAGTGTTGTTTAATTTAAAAAGTTGGATTCTAGTAACTAGTTTAACCCTTAACGGTCGGGGGGGGGGGGTTGAACGCCCCCCCATCCGGTTTTTTCTATCTCATTTTCTGTGTGTGAAAGATAAAGAGCCCAAACTGCTTGACTTTTTAAGTATGGGTATGACACATAACTGAGAGTTGGAATTTTTTGAATATCTCCATCCTGGCGGGCACAGGATGCCAGCAAACCTGGCAGGGTCATCCAGGTAAAGAGCAAAAATATTTTTTTGACTAAAACAAAGCATTTTATCATACCAAAATACTAAAAAATCTTCTAGTAGTACATCCTTATATGAAATACAGGTGTTCAAGTCACTTTCAGGTTCCAGGTATGATCCTGCAGGTCCTGATCTTCCAGGTCTCCAGAAATCTTTAAAAGGCTCCTGTGGCCGCAATTTTTGACTTAGAGACTTCAAATTTTAAACTTAAGCTTTTTCTACATGTCTACACAACGTATTAAAAGTTCATGAAGATCCGCCGCCGTTTTCCCGCCGACCGCCGACTGCGACAGCTGCGGCCGCTGAAATTTATATTTTGATATTTCTAATGTAAAATTTACATAAAAATAAACATTTCCTGGGAAAAAATTTTTCTTCTAGCTTCAAAAATTTAGAAAATTACAGCCGTTTGAAATTTTTAAATAAAAAAAGACCTAAAAACAAAGGTTGTTAAATAAAAGGGTGAAGGAGCGAAAATTGACTTAGACTTATAAAAGGTCGGAAATTCATTATCAAACAGGGGACTTGCACAAAAAAATTTTGCCCTCTAGCTCTAATAGGAACTGAGATAATTAGGGGGGCGTTGAACGCCCCCCCCCCCCGACCGATTAAGGTGCGGCAAGGGGCCCGACTGTATAGGGTTAAAATTTCATCAATAATTAAATTGAGAATCAACATTTTAAAGAAATTAACAACATATACTTAGTTTTAAAAGGTCGTAATTTTGTAGGAAGTTGCCACCCCCTCCATTTAACACATTGAATAAATTTCATCATAGAATATAATTAAGCTGTCAGCAAAAAAATTTATCAAAATATACCATTCTAAGATGCGCAGACAAAAAAATAAACAAACATCCTACTCATTTATTTATGTTATCTACCAATCTGCTCACCTGTAATATTATATCGTTTCCCTCCTTGCAGTTTGCCTTCGGGTATACGGACAGATTTGCCAGATCTCTTGGAGAGATCCAAATCAGGTATATATGAGTCCCAGTAATACTAAATTAAAGACAGGTATACAGACAGATTTGCCAGATCTCTTGGAGAGATCCAGGTCAGGTATGTAGGAGTCCCAGTAATACTAAAATAAAGACAGGTATACAGACAGATTTACCAGATATCTTGGAGAGATCCAGTTCAGGTATATACGAGTCCCAGTAATACTAAAATAAAGACAGGTATACAGACAGATTTACCAGATCTTTTGGAAAGATCCAGGTCAGGTATGTAGAAGTCCCAGTAATACTAAAATAAAGACAGGTATACAGACAGATTTACCAGATCTTTTGGAGAGATCCAGGTCAGGTATATACGAGTCCCAGTAATACTAAATTAAAGACAGGTATACAGACAGATTTACCAGATCTTTTGGAGAGATCCAGTTCAGGTATATACCAGTCCCAGTAATACTAAAATAAAGACAGGTATACAGACAGATTTACCAGATATCTTGGAGAGATCCAGGACAGGTATATACGAGTCCCAGTAATACTAAAATAAAGACAGGTATACAGACAGATTTACCAGATATCTTGGAGAGATCCAAGTCAGGTATGAACGAGTCCCAGTAATACTAAAATAACAAGGATCCAATAACATATCAGATAGACAAACGAACATTGACAAATATAAAGTAATAAATAATTCTGGAATTCTATTCTTAATGTAAGGCCGGACGTCCAAATCCTAATTATAGAGAAGCTTCAAAAATCCGATTTTTTCTAAATTGGTATAAGGAATAAGTAATCATGCAAAGTAAAATAATCAAGGAAACCTCGTTGTTTTTTTTTTTTAGGTATTCTTTAGTTTTTATTTTAAAAGTGTTTTACATCATAATGATGCAATTGCAGAATGTTGGACAATCGATACAATTAGATATTAGCTCTTTAAATATTAACTAAGTTTTGCAGAAATTTGATTTCATACTAAATCCTTGAAAGTTAACAAAAAAAACAATAAATTTGAAGAAAGTCAACACTTAACTTTCATTTCAAACAAGGAGTGTACCTTAAAATTAGTGGCTTGGCTCTCGTCCTCGGATTCATTACACATTTGTACGTCAACCTAAATCATAAAAAAGGACGTTCATTTTGTTTCAATTTAAAAAAAAGTATTTTACATTTTTCACTTTAGTTGTAGCCCATTTGATATCCAATACCAGAAGCGGGGTTTTGTCTGTCTTTTAAGATCTTGCTAATCACTCAGCTGATCAAATGATCTATTTCAGCTTTTAAAAGAACAGAGCTCCAAAGTGCAAGGGACGATGCTCCTAGTTAGTTTAAAATTACCTACAAGCAGGCTTAACATGTTAAAGGGATTCAAATACAACTATATGACTTATTTTCTATGATTGTTTTATAAATAAAGTTAGTCATAATAACATCTTTCTTTATTAGAAGCTATGATGCTATAGGGAGGTTTAAACAACATCTTCCAAGGAATGGGTCACAATTTTAATTGATTATTTAAAACTGTAAGTTAAAAAGCAATATCGTTGCTACTTATGGAAAAAAATATCCTTAATAATTTTAGCTTACCTTGAGTTTAAACGCTGCATCTGGATTAACAAACTGAGGACCCCGGATTATGACAGGTATCCTGTTATTTGAACCAGGTTTACGGAACTCTACACAATTATGTTACATAATTCTTTGGTTTGTTTAAATTTTTTTTAAATGTCTTGATAATAAGGTCATAGACGTCCAAGGGGGGGGGGGTAAAGAGGGGATTACCCCCTCCCCCCAAACGAATTTGGCGGTGCCGTAGGGGGCGCGCATTTTTAATACTAAATATTTAATATAATTTAAATTACCCCCCCCAAAAAAAAACACAATTGAATTTATATGTTAACACAAACAGAGGAATGTATTTTCTCGTATTCATTCGAATCCGGTGGATAGGAACCGGTTCTCATCCATACGAAAAAACTATGTCTATCATCGTATTATATCCAGCTTTCTGCGAATATAAAAATGTACAATCATAAAATTAAAACCTGTTTTTTTAGCCCGTGTCTTCGGCACCTCGGGGCTAAAAAACTGGTTTTAATCTTATATATGTACATTTTTATATCCGCGGAAAGCTGTTTATAGTACGATACGAGAAATAACTATTCCAGTATTCATTTGAAATCGATTAAAATTTAGTGTATTAGAA
The DNA here is from genome assembly GCF_053477335.1 of Acartia tonsa. NCBI lineage: Eukaryota > Metazoa > Arthropoda > Copepoda > Calanoida > Acartiidae > Acartia > Acartia tonsa. The sequence goes on from NC_137265.1 coordinate 18,038,591, forward strand.
CCAATGCTCAGCCATACTGAAAAAATCATAAACAAACAATTTTCTAGAAATAAAAATCGAAGAGTTAGAAAGTGTCATGTGTAACGTCATAAAAATACGTACAAAAAGGATGGATGAAAAGAGAAGTGGGAAAGGAAACCCCTAAAGAGATGGATAATAGACGTATTTTTATGACGTCACTCATGGCACCTCCAGCTCTTCTGAAAAATTCGGTCTAACAAAACTGGAATTAATCTTTAAATTCATCGTTTTACTATTCGCAGAAATCTGTCTGTAATACGATGCGTAAATAACTATTCCATTTTGAAATAGGCTTTTCCTTCTCCTGCATAGTTGCAAATAAGAAATTGAAACTACAGTACATAAAATTAAGGACAGTTTTATCTTTACAGAGAAATATTCCAGAATTATAGTTTTCCTATATTTTGTTCTGCAGTATCTTGTCCATTTTCTATCACAACATTCAGCTGGTAACTCTTGTCAAATTCAAGCTAAAATAATGGATATATTATTACTTGGATGTTACGTGCCAGATTTCTTTTGCTTAATAATAAAGTGAAACTCGCAGCAGGCTAAAAATAACGATATCATCCATCCACCAATTATACCCCAACCTCTCTCCTTCTACTGGATGAATTAACTGACTTACAAATAAGTTCCATGTTAGCAACAAAAATGGACGACAATTTTTCCCCTGCTATTAAACCCTTGTATTTTCTGTATCAAATGATGAAATAAAAATTATCTAGTATTGTATATTAATTACCAATAGATAGACACACGTCTTATTGAAAGGACATGTATACCTATTGGAGAAAATTAATCCAAATATTTGTAATAAAAGATTAATCATAAATTTTCCTTATACAGAAATTAAAAGTAAAAAGTTTTTATTTTCCTGGCGTGATTTTGATCATAATTGAAAATAAAATCTGTCATAAATTGTATTTTACGTTCTATCACCAACAAATAAAATTTTTTTCTTGCTCACTTTTTGATGCCCTTTGTTGAGTTTATTTTAGTATTTGTAAATTTGTACATTAGGTATATGAGCAACAATAAATTAGGCAGTTGTAAACATAAATGTCCACGGGGGTGGGGGTTAAACAAAAATTTCATTTAAAAAAAATAAATTAGATTTTTACACAATCCATCATAAAAATTTGAAGATACATGCAACGTTTGGCCGAAGTATCCTGATTAACGTTATAATGAAAGGGAATGTGTTACGTTGTAAAATTTGTCACTATAAACAGCTTCTAAATCTAAGGGTTATCTGACCTTAGGAATCAAAATATTAATGACATACCCTAAATTTTTGCGCTTTTGTTTGTAAAATTATCATGTTTTATCAAGTTAAACAAATACAAGCTTACATTTCATTGGATATAGAATATTTTTTTGCTACTAAAGGTATCTCAATATTTTATACTTTGGTTTATTATGAGGATGTCAAGATCAGAAATGAGAAATATCTTCTGACAACATTGGATATATTATTTCTTGAATGTTGCGACAGATTTTCATGTACTCTGATAAAGATATGCTCGCAGCTGGTTTATAATTACCATACCTCCCATCCAACCCCTTTATTCCATCCTCCACCTTCCTACTGGATAAGCTATCTGACCAATAAATGAGGTTCATATTAGCAAGCTAAATTGACGAAAAATTTTCTTTGTCAATATATCCACGTTAATCTTATATCCATTATACCAACACAAATGTACAATTATATGACACAACTTTAAATTTCTGAGTTTCTGCATTTGCCGCTAAAATAATCCAATCCTTGGCAAAAATAAGCTTATTATTGGATGTCTGTATAAGAAAGAGACATGTGATTGGTTCATTTTAGCGGCAATAATTTCGAAATGTCAAGTTGGAGAATCTACAAATACACTTTACAATTATTATATGCTATCACAGATATAGTTTTGTCAATAGGTAGCGCAAGTAGCAATGGATTGGATATAGAATATGTCGAAAAGGTGACAGGGGAATTTTTGTTGTCAATTAAGGTTGCTATTATCATACAGTCCTCAGACATTTGTCAATACATTCATCCATGGTCAGGGGAGGGGATAGGGTAAATTCATAAGGGGTATCATTATATTAGCAACCCTGTATTTTTAGGATATGCAAGAACCTCTTAAAATATTCACCTATATCCATTTTTATAGTATCCGATGAAAATCAAAAATAATAGAAAGTTTTTTGAACAAAATGATAACTTTATAAGCGAAAATTATTCGTTGGCTATTGATCATTCTGTAGTTTACCTAATGTGATTCTGTTTAAAGAATGCAGTCAGTAAAACTTATCAACTATAGAAAAAAATGTTCTTTAAAAGTACAATATGATATAAAAGTATGTACATTGCATTATATACAAACAGTACTTCCATACTAAATATGACATATGAACAAATGTACAAGTATTTTTAGAATAAAAGGTAAACTTGAGTAAAGGGAGGGGGAAGTTTTCCCTTTACTTTTGGTTTTAGTTTTATAAAGAATTTATAGAAAAAAATTGGGGGGTCAGGTCATTTTTTAGGAGTTATTTATCTTGGGAGAATGATAGTAACCTCCCCCGAAATCTTTCCACCTATAAAAAAGTTTTACTTTAAAGAAGAAACATATCAGTTTATGTGTTTTCTGGATACTTTAATACAAACATACAGATACACAGACAGACATGTAGACATCCTATTACTGTTATATAAGTATTAGAAATTAATCACTTACCGATTCAGCCTTGATTTCAACCCCATAAGATCTTGATTTTTCAGCAAAGCTTGTTGTACTACTAGGGCTGTACTCATTCAGTAAATAGTTCAGCGGCTTTGCAGAATCCTAGCAAATAAAAGATATGTCATAAATCACATGGAAGTCCCTCCAAAGATTATGACGTCATACGATAGAATAGCCAATAAGAGGCCAGGCTTATTGGTTATTACATCGTATGACGTCATAATCTGTGGAGTTACTTTAATCATCTTCGTCATATGTCTAAATTTGATCTCTTAAGATACCTGTCAAGAAATTCATGGTCAGGAAGAAGCACCTGACAATGATTCTATGATTAACCATCATTAACCATTAATTCGACTATTTTGCTGTTCTTTTACTTAAATAGATTAATTTTTGATTCTGTACTTCACTACCAAAGTATTTTGTCTTAATTGTAATCTTCAAACACGTGATGTGCACACTCCACAGCATCATTAAGGGATGAAAAAGGGGAAGAAAGGCCTTCCCAATTTAAAATTTACGGGGAGGTCTTTACACCCTCCTACACCCCCCTGAAGCTAGCTACTTCTTCAAAAAAATTTTATTTTATAAAATTACCTCGACTTTAACTAATTTGTAGGTAATCTTGCTGGTTTTTAATTTCAATCCCTTCACACTGGTTATCTAAAATGTAAAATATATTCTATTATATTACTACTAGCGGCTTCGCCCCTAGCCTCTAGGGGCTTTGCTCCAAGAGGTTTGATCAACCTAATTTTTGGAATTTTAGATTTAAAAAGAAAAAGTAAAAAAAATTTTTTTTTGGGGGGGGGTTTCATTTTTTGGGGAGTTGGGGGTGTCCCACCCCCCAAAGAAAATAGCTTAAAACCATCACAGGACCAGTAGGTATATTCCCTGAAGAGTAGAGCCCAATCGGTTCAGTGGTTACTGAGATCTTAAGCTTCAGACGGACAGACAGACGGACAGACGGACAGACAGACAGACAGACATCGTTCTACTTTGTATTATAGATACTAATATGCTTGTCAGTAATGCATTGGTGAAACGTCATTATATTGCCTAGATCCAAATCCCTTTTCTACCAAAAAAAAATAAAAGCAAATAAACCTCCTTAAAAAGCCGATTTATAAAATGATATTGATATTGCCATTTTTAGTTGAGTTATAGCCCCCCTTATTTATTTTGTTTATTGAAATAAGTATTTCTATTTTAAAAGGATTGATGATTTATTTCTATTTCATGATCTAAATGAAGCAATATCGTTCCAACGGTTAGTGAATTTTTTTGGTACATATAGAGTATAGACGAACTTAAACATAGACAGCCATCCTATTATTTTTCTAAAGGATATGAAATGCATACCTTAATGTTGAAAGGGCCGACAGGACAAACTTCAGTTGGGCCCAGCAGACTGAAACTAGGAGATATCTGAAATACAAAAAGGTTTTTATTGGAAATTGATATAAAGAACATTTCTTACATAATCGTATAATCGTATATTATGGGATGTATGTATTATGTATAATAGATTAATTTATTCTAGCTTATGTAAGACACTTTTTGTTTTTTTTTTATGGTGCCGCTACTTTATACCTAAAATATTTACGTCCGTCAAAAAAACACATTGAATTACGTATTATTTTGTTTGTCATGTCATGTAAAGTCAATAATTGATAACTAGCAGCTATGCCCCAATGGGCCTGTAGGGGCACTTTAGGTTGGATAGGGTCCCCCTATCGATTTTCAATTTTAATTTCAAAAAGCAAAAGCATCATATTAATTAGACTAGCGGCTTTTGTGATTACAATTGCATTGTCTTTCTTATTTTCTCTGCATAATATTTTATTGCTTCATATTTAAAAAAAATATTTAATTTTGCTATATTGGATATTTTTCTCCTTCTTAATTCAAGAGTGGAACATTAATTTATTTAAACCCTAAATGGACATGTCAAATACAAGTAAGTGTTAATCAAAATAAAACTAAACTGTGATAATCAAATTCAATCAAAGACATTGTCGTTTCCCTCAAAGTGTCTTGTTGGGCTTAGAACCCCCTACCCCCTCCTTTTTTAAAAATAAAATTAAAAGAAGGGATGTTGTTTTTTTACTTTTGGTCATATTTGGTTCATGAACAATCCCCCCCCCCCCCTCCCCCTATTTTTAATTTACTTCAAAACAAGGGGAAAATGGGTTAATAACACATCCAATTATATTTATTCTTTTTTTCCATTATAAAATAAGATATTTACAAAACTTGTAAAACATCGTAGCCAACTTTACCATTTAATCCTGCAGGAACCTTTTATTCTAACCTAACCTAATTCAATAATTACCTTGTCTGATTCTGATGGATTTCTGACTCTGATAGAACCCTCAACCTCCAGAGAATAATCAGGATCTAAAAATTAAGATTTTATGAAATTGAAATTATTCTTGGATCTGTGGTTTTTATGTGTAGTTGTAATGACCTTGGAAACGGGCATAATCCTAATATATATAGAAGTAAGGCAGTAAGCTAAGAATTTGAAAAAATGTTGATCCGAATTTATTGTACTTTTCAGGGAAGCTTTAAAAATGTCTTTGGGTAGTTTTAGGCTATTTTCCTGAACTTTTTAAAACTCCCAAAAAAACAGCTAGTAAAAAATTTTAGAATTAAATTGTAAGCAAGCTGTTTTTACCTGATAAGTTTTCTCTGATATTATTTCATGGTTTGAAGGTTAGATTGTGTCCAGATGTAATGAAAAGTTCAAAATCATGCTGTTTTACCTGATAAGTGTTCTCTGATATTATTCCATGGTTTGAAGATTAGGTTGTCTCCAGATGTGATGGTAGAATTTTCAGATAATTTGACTGTCAACATATTGGTACCAAACTCACATACAGATTCTTAAAATTTTTTACATATAATTACATTGAGTACAATCATATGTAAGCTTTACATACCAACAATGACCAAGAAAAGTAAAAACATTATTTTTTTTTTGGGGGGGGGCATTTTTTTCTAAATACAATTTATCTTGGGATGTTGGTGATACTCTCCCCAAAATAGTTATAAAACTTCCTTGGATCTATAAGAAGTTACATGCAAAGGAAAACCTTATCAGTTTAACGGTGAGACAGATCCTATGGTACAGTCGGCGAGACATCCTGTTACTTTAATATGAGAAGTTGGTAGATGTAATTTTTTAAAAGCGAGGCTTTTCTATAATTAGGGTCGGTCTGTCCGTCCATACGTCCGTCTGTAACGGATAGCTTTTTTTAATTTAGGCATGTTAGAATTGTCCTATCGATTTCAAATTTTGCATGGTGATTCCTTTAGTAGTTAGGTACGATTTAGAAATCGTAGCAACTCTATAATCATCACCAAAATGTCCGTACGTCCATTTTAAAGATGTTGATTTTTTACTCTTTTAACAAGAAATTTTTATGTGATATAATCATCCGATTGATCTGATTTTTATTATATTGATTCCTGGGACAACAAAGTATAATGTAATAAGCGAAGCAACTCTATAAGCAAGTCCTAAAAATGTAAGTATGTCCATAAACATTATATTTAATCAAGCAGTTTTTCAACAAATTTACTTACAATTTTGCTTTGACTCTTATACATTTATATTATGATTATTTAGTTCTGACACTATACAAGTGTTAATGGCCGTTTGTCCTACCGTTTCAGTGCTTCGCTTTTATGGATGTTGTCATCCTTGTTTCATAATGTTCCACTTATAGTAAGAGTACGGTAAATGCCTTAACCTTTAATTGTCAGCAATTAAATACTAAACCCTAAAATCCGCGGAGGGATGGAACATTGGACTATAAATAAGACTGGTACCAAAAGTTTTATTATCGCGTTATCTTATTCGTTGGGTTCGGAACTTTGGGTACTCTTGTTTATTTTTAATTATATGGATGCAAACTATTAGTATTCAATAAGTTCAACCAATAATTTAAATCAATGTATTGTCCATTGTCATTTCACCTGCTTTAACCTATAAATGGAACAATTAATTACCTATGATCAACTCCAAAGTTAGATTTGCAAATATTTCTTCACATGAAGATTCGCTCTGAAAAAAATTAAAATTAAATATGCAATATCATGCAATGTGTTTAATAAGAAAAGTCCCTTGAAATCTGTAGGGTGAAGCCGCTAGTTTATAAAACAAATTTTTAAGTTTGTTTGAAGCATGCTCTATGGTTTTATTCTATTTTGTGATGGTTCTCCTGTAGGCTAGGGGAGATATGGGCTAGAGAATTAAATTTAATAATCTACATATGTTCATTTGTTTTCTATGGGTAAAGAGTACGGCGAAAAAATATCTATTTAACAAAAACTAAAATGTCTACAAAGTTTGAGTACTAGGAGGAAAGACAAGAATAAAAAATATGTAGAAATTTTTAGAAATGTAATTAGTCAAGCTTATGAAAACAGGATGAGAACATATATAAGAAGAGAAGTAGCTAAAAAAAATATAGATGAAAAACTGACGAAGTGAGTTACAGAGCAGATGTTTAGGGGTCATAAAAAGGAGAGTGGGAAAAGGAATCTTTTGTATGCAGTATGACCTAAAGACCAACGGAACATTTTGGAACATATTTTTTGAGAATTGGCATACAAAAGCAGTCTATCAATAATAGCAACAAGAAAATATAAACAGCCAAAAGAGAAAGATACATGGTTAGTAACCAAAACTATTAAGGAAGTTAAAATTTATTAGAATACTACGCTTCTAGAAAGGCTTTCATATTCCCTAAATTTAATTTTAGTTGTACTTATAAGAAACTCAGTTAACCACAAAAAGCTGTCTGTTTATACAGGGTGTTTCAAATAAAACTGCGTTTTCCGGTTTTGGGAAACAACTTTTAGGAGTATGAAAAAAATAATTATATATTCTTTTTCTCTATAAAAATATGGATCAATTTTATAAAAAGTGTTTTTTAATATCTCTTAAAACAATAGTACTTTTTAGAGCTTCAAGAATTCAAAATGTATGCGTGTTTCTTTATTCTTGCAGAATTTAGGGCTATAATGTCCAATTAAATTCTTCTTTTTACTTGAAAACGACATTATAGCATGCTCAACCAAATATTCTAATAATTACATTTAAAATCTAATTCAATAATGTTTTTTTTAAGAATAAATAACCAATTTTATTTTTGCTTTAGTTACGATTCAATTATGATTATCAATTATAATCTCATAACCGCTCCTCTTGCCCCTCCCCTTTTAATCTCTTAATCTCTTTTGATTTGACAGTTGTGACATATTAACCTAATATAATATAATTAGAAGCCCTTTTAACGACAATTTTAAACTAATATAGCTTGCTTATTTTTTAAGATATTGAAATGAATTTAAAAATGACTTGTTTTATTTATAAATGCACATGGAATTAAAAGAGATTTTTTTATGAAAAATTTAAAATGCCTTTGCAATAGAGAAATAGAAAAAAATAAATTCTGAAGAACCTAAAAAGCACTTTGCATGTAGCCAAAAAAAGAAAATATGTAAAAAATCTCAAATGGGGACATTGATTTAACCTTTAATTAATTTAATATTGTACTTTTCAACCTATATGTTGCAAAAAAATAAGTTAATTGAATTTAATTGTTGTCACAGATTTAGGATCAGGCATTTTTAACCTACATGTACCTATCAGTACAGCCACATTTTTAGAGGTATCGAAAAACACCTTAAGTAAATGTTATGTACATTTTTACAGAGAATATGGACCTATATTTATTTTTTTTCATGCTCCTTTTGGTTGATTCCCAAAACTGGAAAACGCAGTTTTTTCTAAAACACATTGTATTCCTATATACTAAGTTGGAGTATTTCTGTATAATTCTTTGTGTTTGTCTGTCTTTTGTTTAAGAGCTTACAAAAAACTCCATTCCATAGTTTTAAATTTAAATATATACAATATGTTTGTCAAAAACACTAATAGGCTAATGAAGTACACAAAAAAGAAAAGAAAAATTGTTACGTGTGGTGTGAAGATTTTACTCAATCTAAAATTATTAATTTATTTAATTAATTTCAAATTTAAAGCATATAATTCCCATTTACAGTCAAAATCGTTTTGTTTTTGGATGAAATTGTAAATTGTAATATTAGATTTATGCGTATTTTTAATATACATTTCCGCAGAATATAAAAACAAATTTAGAAAATCTCCATTAACATGTTTTGGGCTTGTTTTAAACCATACATTAACATTTTTTGGGCTTGTCTTAAACCTAACTTTCAAAGTTTATTTTAAGGTTTTGGGTTTTGTCGACTAAATTGCATTATTTAAAACTGGCTATGGCAAACATATTATCAAAGTGCTACACATTATTGGATGTAGAAAATATGTGGATAATATACCAGGGAAAAAATTGTCTCCAATTCAGGTTGCTTACATGTACATCCCTTATTGGTCAGTTAGTTCATCCAGTAGGAGGAAAGGGGATGGGGTATAGGTGTTCGATGTGGGGAATCGTTCTTTTATAATCTGGTTTAAAGTCCAAGTGTTAATAAATCCATTTACACATTATATTAGTGTGAATCACGAACGAAGATAAGTGTCCCTAATGGTATTTTCTTATGTCAGGCTTATGTAAGCTTTTAGTTAAGTATTCCTATGAAGTTTCTAAGTTATTGTTAAGTATTCCTAAATGTAGTAATGTTAAGTAAGACTTAGGGAAGCTGTAAGGTACCTTATGAAGTTTACTAGGGGTTCCTATTTTGTTCTTAGTTACATTAAGTTATGTCAAGAAAAAGCAGGTTTGATACACGAGTACCTTTTTGGTTATGTCTTAAAACAGCCAATTGTTTTTCTAACTAAAGATTTTAAAAAATATTTCTATCTTTTTTAAGTTTTTGAGCACGGTTCCTTGTAAATTCTGCCACATACATCCTATCTGTGTTATACATAATAGCAATTAACCATCTAAGGCCTCTTTAAAGATATTTTTTTATTTTCATAATTATAAAGAATGGTTACTTAAAAATATTTTTTATAGGGTGATTTTTTTAGTAGAAAATATGGTAAATTAACCTCCCCAATATATATAAAAAAAACACAAATCATATTCAAATATTGGAAATGGGCAGGTGTGCTAAACATTTGCAAATTATTTTTTTTCGTTAAAATGAATGAACAACAAAATAGATGTAATTATTTGATTCTACATTTAAAGAGCTATAATTCAAATTTTATTACAATGAGTACACTTTTAGTTATTTATAATGTTTCTTTTTTTCTATTTATGCAGACGAAAAAAACTTTACTCTAATTAAGACTTATCTTTCATATTTTTTGATTTTATTTTTTAATTATTTAATTAGGGTTACATAAAATTACTTAGGTATACTTAACATATAAAAGGTATCTTATCTAGTTAAGTCAGGTAGAAAGCAAGTACAAATTCTCATTCAATCCAGGGAGGGAGGGGTCATTGGGCTTTCTAAAATATTACATTAGTCCCCAAATTTGTATTATAACGTTTTCTTATTCAATAGCTTAATAACTTTTGGGACTTTTTTTCGAAATTTAATTGGTATTTTCATTAATCTTAATATCCAGCCGTTTCAACCACTAATTGTACAGGACAAGGACGTCCAAGCTTTTTTTTATATGGGGGGGGGGGAGATCAAAATTCAAAAATTTTGCCTAGGCATCCCAAAATTCAATTTGGGCGGGGTATCAATTTATCTACTATTGTCTTATCCCTTTAGATCCCTGATTTCATCTACATTTAACTGATTGATATATTAATTTATGTTCCTTCATATGCGCTAAAATCCGTATACTAAAGTAGCAGGATGTTTGTTTGTCTGTGTGTCTGTACCAAAGGATCTCGCTAAACGCTGAACCGATCGGGTTCTCCTTAATATGTAGATTCTCATGGTTTCTGGGAAGGTTTATGACTATTTTGGGAGAGGGTACAACCAACCTCCCAAGAGAAATGACAAAAAATCGATAATATTTAAAATATATGGGAGACTTCATTGTAACATAAAGAGAATTATCGTAAAATAAAGAAGTAATGTAGAGACTTTAACAAATAAAAACATCTAAAGTGCCACTAGAGGCCTCTAGGGGCGTAGCCGCTATTTTAGAAATAAAGTAAAAGTGAAGGTAAATACAATGGTCATAAAAAAAGAGATGTAATCAAGGATGTTTAAAATATCTTGCTAGCTTCTGGAATGAATAGGTTTCTTTTCATGGAAGCTTCTTATATGCCATTAGTTATATTTAAAAAAAAGGAAACTTATTCTTGCTTTAAAAAACTTTTAAAGATACTAAAAACTGTTTTCATGCGTAGTTCTTAGTCCAGTCCTACACACACAGACAGACATACACCATATCTTTTGGCTACCCCTCTAAAGATATTAGATTTATATGAATTGCTTCAAAATGTTTTGTACAGGATGATTTTTAAAAGCGAGGCTTTTCTATAATTAGGGTCGGTCCGTCCAAGATAGATAGCTTTTATTCGTTAATTTAGGCATGTTAGAATTGTCCTATTGATTTCAAACTTTGCATGATGATTCCTGTAGTAGTTAGGTACGATTTAGAAAGCATAGCAACTCTATAATCATCACCAGAATGTCCGTACGTCCATTTTAAACATGTTGATTTTTCTACTTTTTTAATAACAATTTTTTATGTGATCTAATTATCCGATTGATCTGCTTTTTGATATATTGATTCCTGGGACAACAAAGAACAATATTATAAGCAAAGGAACTCTATCAAGTCCTTAAAATGTAAGTATGTCCATAAACATTATTCTGTATCAAGCAGTTTTTCAACAAATTTACTTACAATTATGCTTCGACTCGTATACATTTATATTCTGATTATTCAGTTCTGACACTATACAAGTGTTAATGTTTGTGATTTTTTAAAATTAATTTCGTTATTGGTATAAGCTGGTAATAAATAGCCCATTGTCCCCTCTTTCTCTATTAAAATAAAACATGTGATGTTTTATTAGCAATTTTCTTAGCACAGTAAAAAATGTTTTCAGTGTTCTCTTTTCCCTAAATCAACACTTCATAATAGATAGGCGAAGCATTGCCGAAAAAAATGTAATAAAAAATAAGTCATTTAAAGCTGTCATTCAAGATTTGAAGAAAAAAAGGAACACCAATAAAGAAATTATCAAGTAAGAATTATTAAAAGGTATAATCTAGAAACATACTCCCAAATTCAGCCAACAGGAATACAGGGGAGGATCAATCTACCATATATTGGTTAGAAAGTAAACAAAATTTGGTTAGAAAGAGCAATTATCCTTTGATATCATTCGCAAAATGAATCATCTATAAATAGTCTTTCATAGGATAAGCCTTTGCTTTGGTTAATCATATGGTTAAAAATTTATTCCCTCGCATGATTTAAAGCATATGACATACCATATATAAGAAGTTATCTTTAAATAGTTAACTTTCTTGGGATAAAGTTACCTCTTTGGATATTCCTTATTAAGTTTCACAACTTATTGGGCTCGATTTACCATCTAGATCTACTATATCTATTGGTTCATTATACTATACTTGTGTACTTTCTTGGTAGAATATTTTTTTATAGGTTATTATTTAAAACAGCTAACTGTTCTTTTAGCTTAAAAATCATAAACATTATATAGCTTTCATTAGTTTTTAAGTAGTTTCTATTCAAGTCCTGTCTTTGTTATACTTAATAGCTAAAACCTCTCTAAGCTTTAAAGTTGTTAGATTTATAAAGAAAGGTTAAAAAAACGTTTTGTAGAGATTGATTTCTTAGCTTGGTAAAGGCACCATCTATAATACAAAGTAGAACGATGTCTGTCTGTCCGTCTGTCCGTCTGTCTGTCCGTCTGAAGCTTAAGATCTCAGTAACCACTGAACCGATTGGGCTCTACTCTTCAGGGAATGTACCTACTGGTCCTGTGATGGTTTTAAGCTATTTTCTTGGGGGGTGGGACACCCCCAACCCCCCAAAAAATGAAAAATACCCCCCCCCCCCCCAAAAAAATTTTTTTTTAACTTTTTCTTTTTAAATCTAAAATACGAAAAATTAGTTTGATCAAACCTCTTGGGGCAAAGCCCCTAGAGGCTAGGGGCGAAGCCGCTAGTCTATAATACAAAGTAGAACGATGTCTGTCTGTCCGTCTGTCCGTCTGTCCGTCTGTCCGTCTGTCTGTCCGTCTGAAGCTTAAGATCTCAGTAACCACTTAACTGATTGGGCTCTAATCTTCAGGGAATGTACCTACTGGTCCTGTGATGGTTTTAAGCTATTTTCTTGGGGGGTGGGACACCCCCAACCCCCCAAAAAATGAAATGACATATAATCAAATATTAGAAATAGGCAAGTGTTGAACCTAAGATACTTTTTTTGTTAAAATGTATGAACATCTATATAGATATTAAAATTAAAATCTACAAAGAGTCACATGTTAACAAATTTTATATGTTTATTACAAAGAGTAGCTTTTAGTTCTATATGATCTATCCTTATAGTTTGTTTTTCTATTATAGTAAAATTAAAAATAATCCACACAAAGTTATGTTGAAAAAACATCAAATTGTCAGATCCTAAGAAATAATTTTATTTCTTATTATTTTTAAAATTAGTTAAGGTACCTTTTTTTGATAAGATACCCTAGGATTTTTGGCTTGGAGAAGTGGATCAAAAGGGATGATTCATAAGGTAGGGGCATCGAAAATAGGGAGGGGATTAAGCTACCTTTACATAAATAGTTAGGGATTCCTAAACCTTTCTTTGCAAAGAAAGCAGGTAGAAATTAATAGGGAAGGGTGGTTGGGGGGGGGGGGGGGGTTTGATAAAGGTTACTTTCAAATTTATGTAAGCTTTTTTAGTACAACTTTAAGGTAGGCTTACATTAAAGTTAGCAATGCCTAATGGTTCTTAATTCAAAAGAAAGCAGGTAGAGGTGGGAAGAGCTTTGACATCCAATGAATAGATATATAAGATCTAGATGGTCTATCTGGCACCAAATTCTGTCATACATATAGAGCAATAAGAAATTAACCCTTACAGATTTGTTAATTTTTCAACTTTTTTATTTCATGGGTGGGTGATCTCCAACACCACCTTAAATTTTTTTTTAAATACTTTTCTTTTATTTTATATTTTTTGGGGGTTGAGTACCCTCCCAAACCCCCTTAAATTAAAAAAAAAATTAACTTCCATTTTCAATTTTTTAATTTTTTTTCTTTTTGAATTTTTTTGGGGGTGAGGTGACCTCTCACACCCCCGTAAAAAAATTTTATCTGAAATTTTTTAAAATTTTTCTTCCATGAAATGGGGTGACTTCCCACACCCCCTGGTACAAATATTTTTGGGGTGACCCTCTTAAAAAATGTTTTGTCTTCAATTTCAAATTTATTTTTTTTTGGAAAAGGGGTGACCTTCCACACTCACTAAAAAGATTTTTCTTGTCAAATTTTTTTTCTTCAATTTTCAATTTTTTGGGGGTTGGGGCAACCTTGCACAACACTCTACAAATTTTTTGTTTAAATTCTGTTTCTTTCATTTCAAAAAAGGAGTTTTAAAAAAATTACTGGATACCTGGAGCGGGGCGGCCAAGCTTTTTTTGTGGGGGGGGGGGGGGGGAGAAATTTTTTTTAAGGGGGGATAAAATGGCATGCGAAGCGTGCCGCAAATTTTTTTTAACCTCCTTAAAATTTTTACCCTGGGGGTAAAATTTGCTAATTACCCCAACTGAAATCTGTTTGCAGGGGTAAATTTTGTTTACCCCACCCCCCTCCCAAATTTACTCCTGGGGTAAAATTTTTTGGGGGGTAATTTAAATTTTATTAAATATTTAGTATTAAAAATGTGCAGGAAGCGCGGCAAAAAATTTTTTGTTAGAGATTTTTATTTTGGGGGGGGGGGGTATTTATCCCTCCTCAAATTGTTTTGGGGGGTAATCCCCACTTCACCCCCCCCCCCCTTGGACGTCTATGCTTGGAGGATCAGTACCTTCAGAATCATACATGGAACCTGAAATTGACTTGTATGCCTATATTTCTTACCAGCGGCTACGCCCCTAGAGGCCTCTAGGGGCACTTGAGGAGGGGGAGTCGAATTTGATAACCCAATTTCTTATTTTAGATTTTGTAAGAAAAAGTAAAAAAAAAATTTTGTGGGGTAGAAAATTTTTTTTTTTTAGGGGGGGGGCGTGCCGGGTGCCCTCCATCATTTTTTTAATTTTAGTTAAAAAATTAAAAAAAATAAAAAAAATTTAGGGGGGGGTATTTTTCATTTTTGGGGGCGTTGGGGGTGTCCCACCCCCCAAGAAAATAGTTATAAACCTTCCCGGGACCTATGAGAAGCTACCTTGTTAAGGAGAACCCAATCGGTTCAGCGGTTAGCGAGATCCTTTGGTACAGACACACAGACAGACACACAAACATCCTGTTACTTTAGTATAAGGATGAGGATGTACTACTACAGGTTTGGGGGGATGTTTTATGGGGTTCAGGAATCCCTACCCCAAATAAAATAAAATGGAGGGGATGAAAAATATATCTCCCAAAAAGTTGTATTTTGTCCCAAGTTTTTTTTTATGTTTTTTTGGTGATCTCCCCCCTTAAGTAAAAAAGGATGTAAAAACAAAGGTTGTTGAATAAAAGTGTGGAGGAAGCTAAAATTGACTCTCACTCACTTAAAGTCGGAAATTCATTATCAAACAGGGGACTTGCACAAATTTCTTTAGCACTCTAGCTTTAATAGGAGCTGAGATAATGGGGGGGGGGGGAGCATTGAACTACTGATAAAGGTGCGGCAAGGGGCCCAACTGTTAAGGGTTAAGTCTTACAAATTATGGATCCCGATTGACCATCTAGTTCTATAATATCTATTGGTTAATTATACTGTAGTACGGCTGTACTTCCTTATTATTTTTTTGGTTATTTTTCAAAACAGCAAATCGTTCTTTTAGCTTGAATTAAAAAAAATATTATGGCCTTAATTAGTTTCAAATGAAGTTTCTATTCAATTCCCACGCACACACAGACATACATCCTATATTTGTTATACATAATTTCGGCTACTTCTCTAAACTTTAAAGATGTAAGATTTATAAAGAAAGATTTTAAATTTTTTTTTGTACAGAATGATTTCTTTGCTTGGTATACAGGCACTACATGAAATATAGATAAATCACATGACTCATAAACAAATATTTGAAATGGAAAGAGTGCTGAATCTTTGATCCTTTTTTGTTAAATTGAATGAACAACTATGGCGATGTGAAAATTAAATTCTACAAAGAGTTATATTTATAACTTATTACAATGAGTATGATTTAAGTTCTATATGATTCTATAAGATTTTTTTCTATTGTATTAAAGTTTAATTTAATCCACAAAATTTTTTGTTAAAAAAATATATCAAATTGTTAGGCTAAGAAACAATTTTATTCATTATTTTTTAAAATAAACTAACGACACCCTTAGGTAACCCTAGGTGGAGAATTATATGAAAAGGGAGGATTTATAAGGCTGGGGCATCATAAAGGGAGAGGGGTTTATGATAGGGATTCCTAAATCTTTTACTTAAAAGATAGGAAGAGTTTTTATTAATCAGCCAAAAAATCTCTAAAGTAGTAAAAACAAGATTAAGATTAAGGGAAAAAATGTAGAATACTTAAAATAGAATATACAGCCTCATTCATGATAATTTTTAACGCCTCTAAGTCTAATGAAACTTTGCTAATGAAAATTTTCTTATATAACCCCAATTGAAAGAACACTAAGGGACGGGGGGAGAAGGGGAATGGTGAGTGTTATGGCGGCTATTCCTTGGGGGGGAATCGTTTGAAAAGGGTAGATGTGGGGGGTACCTTATATTGATATGATAGGTTTATGTAAGGTTAAAGTATTCCTATCAAAATCTTTACCTAAGCTTGACATTACTAAATTTAAGGGTAGACTATCTCCCCTAAACTAAAGTAAGGCTAAAGATACCCTTATTTTTAAGGGGTCCCTAATAAACCGTTTGTGATTAGCTTTATTATTTATATCAGCCACTAAGAGCATAAAAAAGCCATCATTGTTGAAATGTGATGGACTCAATGTTTTTTTTATTAATGAAGGGGGGATTTAAAGAATAGTCCAGTTAACACCTAAGGATAGCTATATTTTGTTTTTATACATATATCCTATAATCCCATGTTTTTTTCAACACAGGAAAACAGGGATACGATAATGGACAGAAAAATTGTATCTACCCACATCTATCTCTAGTATCTGAATTTATTAGCTAATGTATAATGATGTTTGGGAAAACAGTGATTTAAAGAGATAAGACAATAAATTTATGTGCATCCCCAATCATGATACACAAAATAGTCGTTTCGGTAGAGTAAAATTATTGGTTGAAACGTTTGAACACTCAATTTAAAAAACCAACCAATCAAAAAGTCCCGAAGTTGATAAGACAAGGAATAAGAAAACGTTACTATAAAACTTTGGGGACTAGTGTAATAAACAGCCCTATGTCCCCTCTCTCTCTGGGAGAAAAGATTAATCTCTGTATCCCTGGAACCAAGGGAAATGATAAATAACTTCCTTTTATCCTAAAAACAGATAAATGGAGAAAATAAAATGTACTTGGAATAAATTTGTATAAATGATTCCATGAAATCTTATTTTTACGAATATAAATACAAGCTAATGGATGTAGATTACGTGGATATTGGGAGAATTTCTTGCATACCCTGATAAAATGTTTCTATCAGCTGTGTATTATAACCCCCACCCACCTCTCTCACCATCACTCCCCTGACCATGGAGGAACGTATTGGCCAATAAATCTGAAGACTATATTAACAAACTTAATCGACGCCAAAAAAAAATAGTGGTAACCTCAACTCGACCAACAAATTTTTGAGTTGAAGCCACCGCAGCCAGTAAGGTAGTAGAAATGTCAGTCAGTGAGTCCCATTTCAATAATGACAGCAGCGGGCTTGTAACATCTATCTGCAGCCGCAGCAGCTTGCGATCCTAAATTTGGCAGCTATAGAATCCTGAAAATTTATGATTTTTTACCTGAAGATTTCTGTCAAATTTTATTTTGATAGCATCAAAAGTTTTGGTGAGTGTTGCTGCCTCGGGTTTGGGTCCCTGCGTTATTATCACTGCTTCTCCGGTGCTTAATCTTTTATCCCTGAAAAATTTAATGTCTTTAAATTTTCAGGGCTTCTCTCTATATAAGGTTCTCTAAAGTAAATATACAAAAAAAATCAGTATCATATTTTTTTTAAATTCACAAGATTAAACTGCGTTTAAATAAATAGATATGTACATAATCAAAAAAGTTTCATGTTTAGCAATTTTGAAATATATATTCTTAATTCTTAGTTTAAAACATTTTACTGTTCAGTTCACCAAAATACTTGTTTTTATTGTCTTTCTTTAAATTTTTCCTGGTATACCAAACTTTTTCTAAACATATTTTACAGTCTAAATTCACTACATACATATATTTTATTTAGAACAGCTTTTAGTACAAATATGGGGCAAGAAGCTGATTTATTTCTTGTCAATATCCACTCTCTTCTATTTCGTACTTTCAGGGATAAAATGATGGAAGAAAGTGTTGAAAACTACTTTGAATATGGAATATAAAGCTAAAATACTTTTATATTATTTTTATTTATAAAATATTTAAATTGCATAATTTATGTCTTCGTGACTTAAAAAAAAACAGTTGATAAAAACCATTTTTTATTAAGATTTTATACTGTTTTATATTATAAACATAATATTTTATTTGATATTTATTTGTAGGTTACTAGTCCTCTTAAATGACCAATTAATTTTCAAAATAATAAGGAAAATCCACGAAAATGGATAAAACAATTTAAATACATTAACGAATCACTTTGTCCTGGCACGTATTTCACTTTAGTTCTTTTACTTACAAGAAATGAAGATTTTTACTAAGGAGGCAGGGATAATAATGCAAAATGGGAGCGTTTGAATAAATTCAAATTAAAGGGGTAATATATTTTGGTTTTTTGTGTCAGGTTAGGTTAGGTTTTATTGAAAACTGAGTTTCCCCGCAGGGTTACGGCACCGAAGGTATAAGCCCCTGCAGGGTTAGTGCCTCCCGAAAGCGGTAAGGCTTAGGGTAAAAAATACAGTGCTCAATATTTTTCGAATTAATTCACTTGTTTGGAGGATTGTAAAAAAGTTATAATTCATCCCCTCCCTCCCTGTCAAATTAGGGAAAATGACCCCAATGCGTATATCGGATTTCACTAAAAACAGACCAAAGATCGTACTTATATGGATCAAGGATCTAGTTCATGGCCAGTTTTGTATCTATTCTGATCTTAACAATTACACAGATGGATGTAGAATATGCGTGGATTTTATGACAGGAAAAAAATTATCGTCAATTTAGGATGCTTTGTCCCTATCATTTATTGGTCCTTCATCCAGTAGGAGGGAAGGGGCCAAGGGATGTATCGTTATTTTAGCCAACTACAAGTTTCGCTTTATTAGAGTACATGATAATCTGGTGTAAGATCCCAGTATTGATAAATCCATTGATAAAATCTATTATAATGATAAAACAATTGAACTCTTTTTCTTATCTAAATGAAAAAGATAAAAGTTTTTTTTTCAAAATTTAAACTTGAAAGTTAAACACATTAATTTAATTATTCCATATTCGCAATTCAGAATAGCAGAATTTTTTAAAAATATATTAATTTCTTAGTAGATAATTAAAATCTTAAATTGCAGTGAAGCAAAAATGATTATGTCTTACTTGATAGCTTTGTTGTAAGGTCTGATAAGTAGTCCAAAATGATAAACCCCGCCACCCAAAGGTGTAAAGGTACCACAGTGTACTGATCCATCCTTGTAGTAGCCACCTTTGATCAGCTCTCCCTGCAGACTTGTCTTTTTCCTAAATACAAACTATACATGATCCTATACTATAAAGTAGTAAGTTGTGTGTGTACGTGTGTGTGTCTTCATAAGAACTGATAAACGGCCTCACAACTTTCAGAAAATTTTAGTATGAGTGATGAGCGGGTTTTAGGCTATTTTGTGAAGCTTGGTGCATCACCCCACTAAGACATTTAGATTTAAGAAAAATTCATCCCCTTACCCCGAATTATAACTTAATTATGACAGAAAGGTTCAAGCGATTTCACAAAACCCTGTGTAATCAGAATTAGTATAATGCTTTCTATTTTTAGGTGTTACATCCATCATATAGATATAACCAATTCAATTTCTTTAAGAAAATTAACAGACCTAAAGAAGCAAGTTAAATCATCCAAAAGTGATACATCTGATGGTAAACCAGTGACATTAAGCACAGCCTAACAAATAAATTTGTATTAAAAAAGGACTTTAACATGTCAGATTTTTATTTAATTTAATGCCTTACACATTTCAAAAGTTTCTAACTATAAGAATTACAATAAGCTTGGATTTGAACCTTAAGTAAACAAATCGGCATAAAACGAAAACTTACAAAAGCAAAAAAAAATTTCCTAAATCAAGGTAATTGGAAAAGTACATAATATAAAAAAAGTATTAATGGCTTTGCCTTTAAAGACACGATAAAAACTGTCCCGAATTTGTATTAATTTTGAGGAACACGACTCCAGTGACGTCATATTTTTCTTTCCCGATAAAGGGAAGGGGGGAAGAAAATCTCTTCAAAAGAGATGGGGAAAACCCCCTTTTCTCCCATCTCTTTTTTCTTCCCCCCTTCCCTTTTTTTCCCTCCCCTTTTTCGGGAAAGAAAAATATGACGTAACTGGAGTCGTGTTCCTCAAAATTAATACAAATTCGGGACAGTTTTTATTGTGTCCCTTTAAAGAAAACTTACCTGTCTTTCTCTTGTTTTGTTTGATATAACTTGAACTCCTGTAACCTATCAAGTAGACCAAATTAATTTTATTTATAGTTCAATATTTTGAGATTGTCTTTAGCTAATAATTAAATGTAAGCAGTCAAAATGAACCTAGTAATAGTATCTAACTTTTTATCTTTGTGACGTAACAAAAATCCATCTCTTTTTTAGGGGTTTCCTTTCCCACCACCCCTCTCATTCTTCGATTTTTGTTACGTCACAAAGATAAAAAGTTGGACACTATTACTAGGTTCTTCAATAGTAAAATTAAAAATCTTAGATCCCTCCCTCGCCTCTTTAGCCTTCTTATAATTGGTAGTTTAAAAAATTATTTAATTATGATATGATTTTTCAGCTTTTGTCTAAGACTATAGGTTTCTCTTGTGAAGGTTGTGGTACCCTCCCCTAAAATAAGTTTAAACCTTTTCAGGATCTTCGTGGTTAAATAGTTATCAAGTGACACACATAATCAGAAAGAGATCTTAATATCTTAGTATTATCTTTACCTGAATTAGTTTGGAATCAAATATTCTAACCATCTCATTTTTGCGAGAATACAAATCCAAGGTCTTGTTCTCTTTCGCTAAAATTTGAAAGAAAATTAATTTTGTGGTTGCGACGCATCTCTTTAATAAATTAGTTTGTGTGTGTTTTCTATTCTTTCTTATCTTTTTTATACTTTGTTTGTGTATATTTAAGTGTGTTAGCAATGTTTTTCCTCTAATTGCCTCCTTACCTTATTTTTTAATAAATTTTTTAAAAAAATAGTGGGGTTGTTTTTTCCTATGCCCTTTTGGTAGCCCTAACCCTGTGGGGCCCATACGTACAGATTCCTAACACTGCGGGGGTAGTTAGTACTATAACCTAACCTAACCTGAGAAAATAAGCAAACAAACGCCAATAAAGCTTTTGGATTTTTTTAAGGAACCCTATTTTCATCTCATAGAAAATAAATCTTAAAATCATTGCTACTTAATCGTTCTTGATTCATTTAAATTTCACAACAAAATTTAATCTTTTGGATAAAAAGTGTTTATATAGGATAAATTAAGAGAGAAATCGAGCAAAAAAAGCAACATTTATAAAATAGATTACAACATATCTATTTCCAGTTGATATCGTCTTATCAATAGTCAAAAAGATATTGTTGATCTATGTTTTTTTTTATTACAACCATTACAACAGTCTATAATTAAAATATCCAACTATATAATTAGTAGGTCATAACTATGTAAGAAGAACACATTTTTCCTATGCCTATATCCTGACGGCATTCCAAACCCTGTGGGGCCTGTACCTGAGGTGCCCTAACACAATGGGACTAACGATTAGCTAAATAATAACCAAACCTAACCTGACCTTTATAAAGTAAATAACAAAAAAATAATCCCCCTTCACTTTTTTTCAATATGTATTTCTTCAAAAAGTTGGGTGGGTTTTTGTGCTCAACAAGGCATTTTGAGGAAAACTCCATGGAAAACAACCTTTTCCTTTTTGTGGCAAACCTTAATTGTTTCTCCCCTGTCCCTGGCCAGCATATTTAAAATATACATTGAGTTAGAATTTCAATTTAAAAGTTTGTCCGATAAGAAAATTTGTGAATGGATAAAAATAACTTTTTGTTGCAATACATTAAGGAAATTTCAACTATAATGAACAATATTTTAGTTATATAATTTTAGATTCATTTTTTTAATAACATGCATAGGTTGTTTTCCAAAGTTTTGAAATTTGAAGTAGTTTCTTTAATGATATCAATTAAATAATATAATTGATAACATTTAATCCTGTTATACAGTGTGTTTTTTTTTATGAGCACTTTTTTGAAAGCAATTTTACCCCACTTATAGTTATCAGAATTTAATGATTAATGGCTTATTTTCTTCGTTTTTTAAGGGAAATTATGAAACAACAAAAAAAATTACAGTTTTTGTTGAAAAAGTACAGTAAAGTTGAAAATTAAAAACTTAGGTGTCAACATCTAAAAATGGTTTTAGCGCATTTTTCTTAAAAAAATGGATTTTCTGTAGTCGACTTTGGGGGGCCAGTACTCCCTCCCTGGTTGAGATATGACCTTCAAACTTTGATATGTTCTAGTACATGTCCCTAATAGTATCTGTATACATTTTTAGCTCTATATCTCAACTTTGAAGTGTTAAGCAGCCATTCTTGCAAAAGGTTGATTATTTGAGCATAAGAAAAATGCGCTAAAACCATTTTTAGATGTTGACACCTAAGTTTTTAATTTTCAACTTTACTGTACTTTTTCAACAAAAACTGTAATTTTTTTTGTTGTTTCATAATTTCCCTTAAAAAACGAAGAAAATAAGCCATTAATCATTAAATTCTGATAACTATAAGTGGGGTAAAATTGCTTTCAAAAAAGTGCTCATAAAAAAAAACACACTGTATAATATTATATATGAAGCTTAAGATCTCAATATCTACTGAACCGATTGGGATCTATGTTTTTGGAAAGCTTCACATAGGCCCGGTGATGGTTTTAAGCTATTTTTTAGCCCTCCTCTAAATCTTCGAAATGAAAGCCCCAATATACTAGCTGCTATTATTTAACATAATAATAAAATTTAATAAATTAACTCATATCATCATTATCTTCAGTAGAAAATTACAGTTTTCTTCTTATTTTTTGTTGTTTATGAACCATGTCTACATAAAATTAATTATTACCTAATCTACAGTAGATAGTAAAGGTTCCAATCGGGGGATCTTCCACACCCATTGTGATAACTCCGGGCTTGATGTTTTCATCATCAAATTGCAGTTTACGTTGTAAACCACCCTCCTAAAGCAATCAGTTATACTGAAGCAAGGATGATAAAAATTATAAGAATCGAAAGCATATGTATGTATGTGTTCATAAAAAAGAGAGAGTTAAAAAAGAGAAAGAAGAATATAAAGATAAATAAAAAGAAAGACAAGAAATCATTAGAAACATATATGTATGTATATGTCTTTTGTAGTATGAAACCAAATGAGTTCTATACAGGATGTTCTTAGGAAGGGCGAATCTTCACAGAAAATCATAAGTTTATCTTAAATAGCAGCTGTTAAAATTAAATTTCCCATAGCGCTACGGACCTACAGGCAGACGGATAGAATAGGTGCTATAGGCTGCTTCGCTACTGACAATACAAGAATGATTCAATGGACAATTGATTATACTGCAATTTTTATGCCTGAAATTCTTCCTTCGGTAGCTAATGATTTATTATTTTAGGATAATTACTATCTTATTATGTTAATTAGATTTCAAGTACTTTATTATAGTCAAACTAACATTAAATAAAAAAAAAAGGATGGATAATAAATATTTTGCAGGAAAAATAGTCATATACATTTAAAAACAAGGCAAATTTGATAATAATTTGATTGACACGTTACATTTTTCGATTACTGCTTTCTTACCTCAATGTATAGACAAGGCTTGTCTAGCTTCGCTCCTTGGATGATTAGTTTACTTGATAGTTGTATTTGGATGTATCTTGACGCTAGCAGATCAAAGTCCTGGCTTGATAAATCTCCAAAATTCTTCTCGCAACCTAAGTTTTATAAATAATTTGAAGATGGACATCTATAATACAAAGTAGAATGATGTCTGTCTGTCCGTCCGTCTGTCCATCTGTCCCTTAAGATCTCAGTAACTAATGAACCGATCGGATTATACACTTCAGGGAATATACCTACTGGTCCTGTGGAGGTTTTAGGCTATTTTCTTGAGAGTGGGACAACCTAAACCCACCCAAAAAAAAACAAAAAAAATCTCCCCCCCCCCACAATTTAAAAAAATAAATTTTACTAATTTTGCGAATTTGCCATTTATTTGCGAAAATTTGCGATACATTCGCATTTTTTTCGGCTGGATAGGTAATAGAAGATGTAATTATACCTCTTGGGGCAAAGCCTCTAGAGGCTAGGGGTGAAGCCGCTAGTAAAGAATAAAGTGTAGCAAATAATTAAACGTAATGTTTGCAACATGATTCTATACATACAGAAATAATTAATAGTAAAGAAGTCTGATGCTTAATATGGGCATACTTACATTTGAAAATCTAATAATAAAGATGATTCACTAATAACATTCTACCTAATCCTTCTAGGAATCCATCTTTGAAAAATCAAGGAAATGGGACATTTAATTTTTTCCTCCAAAAATCAAAAAAATACTTACGGAGTATTTAGTTGCTACGATTTCTAAATTATTTATAACTGTTACAGCATTAATTAAGTTTGAAATATATACCACAATTTTAACATGCCAGATGGACCGACCGACTTTAATTGTAGAAACCTTCGGATTATTATGTATAGAATAAATCCTTCGGTACATACAAACAAACAGACAGACATCCTGTTACTTTTATAAAAGGAAATATCATAGTAAAAATTACTTACTATTCCAATTTCTTGACCCTGGTCGGTTGCACTTTCCGCAGTTATCTAGCTGCTGGCCACATTTGGGACATAGATTTCCCTATGCATCCAGACTTATAATTATTTCTCTGAAAGTCTTTTATTTTTGTGATTAAGCTTCCTTTAAATCTAAAATGTCCGTCCGTTTGTCAGTCAATTATAAACGAAAATTAATTCTCCTCATGCTATTAAAGAGATAATTGTCCTGTCCAAACCCCAAGATTGCTATACAATAGTTATTAATTATGTGTACTTTATTTCTTCTTTAAAACTTTTATTTCAACATAAAACTTTTACATCTAAAATTATTTAAGTATCCGTTCCTGATTTTGTGGATCTTTCTCACATCCTCCACACTCATGTTTCCCTAAATATATTTATATAAGATATTTAAGTATAAAACTCTTATACAATATAATAATTTAAGTATCCGACTGACTCTGATTTTTTCACATCTTCCACACTCCATATTTACCTAAATATATTAATGTAAAACTATTTAGGAATCAAACTCTGTTAATATTAAAAATTATTTAAGTATCCGACTAACTCTGATTTTTTTTCAAATCCTCCACACTCCATGTTTACCTAAATAATATAATATAAAAAATAGAAAAATAATTAAGTATCTAACTCTGTTAATATTAAAAGTTATTTCAGTATCCGACTGACTCTGATTTTTTTACAACCTCCACACTCCATGTTTACCTAATCATCAATATTCATTAGTGGTAATATTCCACAAACCAACAGTAGATCAACAATTTACTACCTTTAATTTT
Organism: Acartia tonsa; assembly: GCF_053477335.1. Taxonomy (NCBI): domain Eukaryota; kingdom Metazoa; phylum Arthropoda; class Copepoda; order Calanoida; family Acartiidae; genus Acartia; species Acartia tonsa. The sequence continues at coordinate 18,064,447 of NC_137265.1, forward strand.
TTATAATAAGATACTATTACATAAAGTAAAAAGGTTCTTTGTTTGCAGCTTAATATTTTAACAAAAAAAAACTGATTCAGTTATCGATTTTAGGAAGCCTTTGCTTAGGTTTTGGGATAGTTTAAGGCTATTTTTTTAAAATGTAAGTCTTGTGATGGTTTTGGGCTATTTACAGCTTTCTATATCCCTTTGAAGACAGAGGTCAACAGTTACTGGTATCATTATATATAAAAGTAGTAAGATGTATGTCTACATTAAAGGATCTTGTAAACTGCTGAACCGATTTGGTTGTTCTTTACAGCAAAGCTTTGTATAGGTTCATAAAAGGATTTTAATCATTTTGTGGCAGAGTACCTTAACCATCCAAAGAATTAATTTTCCCTAGAAAGAAATATACCCCTAACAATGTTTTTTTATTTATAAAACTGATTAAAAGTAGAGGGTCGACCCTCCCCTCTCGCCTTCCCTCAAGAGTGCCTGGTGGCCTTTTTGGCCTAGCCATACGTAATGAATATATTAGGTTAGGTTAGAGTAAGTAAGGGTTAAAGATGATTTTTTTATAGTAAAGTGAGTATGTTTGTTTCTTTTGGCCATTTAAAGGGTTTTACCAAATGGTATAAAAAAATCAAATTAAGGACTTGTATTCTGCTAGACAAGTCGGTAATGTTCTGATTTGTATACCAAACCAAGGGTTTTGGAACAGATTTTATTTGTCATCAAGTAGTAGTAATAGTAGGCACAATATTTAATTTATTCTTATGGCGCTTTCAGATAGACATTCGAATTTTGTTCTTGTTTCGTATCCTATTTTTCTTTAGTTTTGTGCTAGATAGCATTTTCTATTTTTAACTATAATTCTATACTCACATTATTATAAAAACAAAATACATTGTATGCGTAGTTTATTTTTATAATGAGAAAAAACTAAGTTGTCTCGAGTTTTTTTTATATAGAAATGATTAATAGTGTTGAATCGAAATATGAATCGCCATTTTTTGTTATCAATTAGTAGAAGATGGAAAAAAGTTATTTTCATTTAGTACCATCTAGACTAAAAGTTATCATTACAGAAATCTGTAAAAAGCACTTTATATAAGAGCTGAGGTGGATTCTTAAAATTTGCCCCACTATTCGCTTAGTGGGGCAAAATTGTTTTCGCGAAAAATCCACCAAAATCACATTAAAAATCTACAAAAAATAAACAAAATCATATATTAATAACCCTTCTATGATTGTGTTCAATTTTTGTAGATTTTTAATGTGATTTTGGTGGATTTTTCACGAAAACAATTTTGCCTCACTAAGCGATTAGTGGGACAAATTTTTTAAAGAATCCACCTCTGGTTGTTACTCCCTTTCCTCACGTCTATGTGTGTGTTACGATATTTATATTATTTTGCAACATATCCTCAAAAATGCAAAAAGTTTGTTTCAAAATTGTAAAAATTTGACATTCTGTTTGTAAATGTTTATTTTTATAAAAATTGTTGCCTAGGAATTTATTAAATATTCATATGAAAACAGCATGAGCATTTGGTCGGCAAAAGTTATTTCATAATAATATGTGTACTTTAAAAGATATGTACTTTGTATTAGATTTTTTTTAAGGGTTGCATAAATAGCCAAAAGATTAATAGAAAATGTATGATATTATTGAAATTTGAGCTTTTTTGAATACAAAAAGAGGCCTGTCCTTTTTTGTCATTTTTAAATAAATAACAAACTATAAATAACTTTACCATTACCTTTGAAATTTGAAATAAAAATCCCGTAGGGTTGCAATTTGAAGCCTAAAGTACAGTTTTCTAAATTCACTATGCCATGGCCACTAGAGGACATCAATTAAAACTCCCAGGACAACTATATAACCAAATTATATTTTTTTATATATCAAATTAATGTGTTCATATTCAACATAATTTGATAATTTGGTTATATTACATTTAATTAAAAGTTAAATTCGTACCCAGGATACTTTTAGATTGCACCCTTATCACACAGCATTAATCATTAAGTTTGGTTATGTAAGGTTCACCTAGTTAGTTAAAGTAACCCCACTTAATGAACAAAAATAAGAGGTTCTTATTTCTAAAGTTTGTTATTAACCCTACAGATCGGGCCCCAATTCGCACCTTAATATCAAGTCAAACTATTCTGATTTGCATAATTGGTACAGCCCACAAAAACACCACAGCCATAATCTAGGCTCCTGAGACGTCTACTCCATCCCACTGAGTAAGGTTACCTGTAAGTTCCGCCCACACAAACACCACAGTCATTAATCCAGGCACCAGAACTAGCTTCGCCATCACATTGTGTAAAGTTACCTGTTTGTTCAGCTAGTCCAGTGGTACCGCCCACACAGATGCCACAGCCATTAATCCAGGCACCAGAACTGGGTACTGCATCATATTATGTAAAGTTACCTGTATGTTCAGCTAGTTCAGTGGTACCGCCCACACAGATGCCACAGCCATTAATCCAGGCACCAAAACCAGCAACTTCATCACACTAAGTAAAGTTACCTGTATGTTCAGCTAGTTCAGTGGTACCGTCCACACAAACACCAGAGTCATTAATTCAGTCACCAGAACTGGGTACTAAATCACATAATGTAAAGTAAACTGTATGTTCAGCTAGTCCAGTGGTACCGCCCACACAGATGCAACAGCCATTAATTCAGTCACCAGAACTAAGTACTAAATCACACTGAGTAAAGTTACCTGTATGTTCAGCTAGTCCAGTGGTACCTCCCACACAAACACCACAGTCATTGATCCAGGCACCAGAACCAGCTACGCCATCACATTGAGTAAAGTTACCAGCCTGGCTCTCAGGAACACAAACCTTTACAACAAAAATTAGTTTTCTAAAATTATTTTATAACTTGTTTATAGATTTTCTTTCTTTGTTAAAAGCAAAGCATTCCTATAATTCTAATCAAGGAATGTTTGAATTGTCCAATTTATTACAAACTTGCCTAATTAAGCTTATAATTTAAACTGTCGCTAAAATTGCACATCCTTTTTGTGAAAACAAAATTAAAGAAAATATGCTACCTGAACATCTTTCTGTCCTTGGTTTCTATTACTCTTGCCAGTTATTGTTAGATTTGTCCTAGAAGAAAATCAAAATGTTATATATAAATATAAATGTTTAGTGTTAATCTTGCATTTCAAGATTCTTTATTAATGTGCTCATAATTTATTCACAAAAAATAGATAGGTTGCTTCAATGGTCCTCATTGGTTCGTCAGTTTGATCATCAAGCAGGAAGAAGGGAATAGGGTAAATGAGGTGGATCGTTACCTTAGTAAGCTTCGAGATTACTTTATTAGAATACATAAAAATCTAATGCAACATTTAATTAATAATATATCAATTTTTACTAAATGTAACAAATTAAAATCTTTCAGATTCTAAATTTTATTCCAAACATTTGCGTACCTGTCAGACAAACGGTCATCTAAGCTCTTTAAGTGTTGAATTATAAAAGAAGTATAGAAAGCGCTACCCTAGCACTAACCAAACAAATGCATGTCTATTTGCTCAGTCAGACATACAAACAGACTTCTAAGTTTTAAAACTATCGATATCTTACTTGATAACAACATTTCCCTGACAGCTGCCCAGACAGTCGCGTGCCTCTTTGGCTTTCCCAGCTGATGGGTAACATACTCCACAATCCAAAACACTCTCTGGTAAAGAATAATTCATTATATATTTTTTTAAAATTACAACTTAAATTATCAAAACTAGAATTTTGACTCTCCACTTTATCCCAAATCAAGTGGAGTGTAATACAGACAACAAAAGGGGTGTTATTTTGGGTGCATGATCATAATGCAGGTTGCACATCTATTATAAATATTTTAGTTATTATCAACACCTTAAGTAATTGTATGAATGTCTTACAAACACAATTAAGTTTCATTAAGATATTTAAACTTTTGTCTGACTCTCTCTCGTAGTTTAGCAGAATTAAACTAAACTTGTTAGATTAAAAGAATGAAAAGTTTTTTAACTTTTCCTCATTAAAAAGTTTTTTTTTATTTGGTTGGGTTTCTTTCAATTATTAGCTAGACTTAGCTATTTGTACTTTAAAACTGATAATATTAGCTGCTTTAACTAACTAATGAACTAATTCAAGAAAATAAAACATCAGCTGTTTATGGGGATTGTTAGAAGTAGTATCGATGACCTTTTTGTCTACCCTCAAAATTTTATATACTTATTTATTTTGTGGCTCTCTATAGGTTAACCTTCTAATTAAAATGAAAAAATGAATTTGTTTTGGTACTTTAAGATAAACTATTTATTGTTTTACATCTTTTTCAAGGACAAACTGTGTCATTGATGTGTGGCTGCGACTAAAAGCAATTATCTCCATCGCATTGATTACGGTTGTAAAATCATATTTGTTTTTATTACAAAAAATTGTGGGTTGGTTAATTTAATTTTTCTCCTTTTTTAGGAGGGGGGTTGGTGTCGCACTCCCAAAGAAAATAGCTTAAAACCACTGCACGACCAGTATACAGGGAAAAGTTTGTGCTTACCTCCATTTACAACATCGTTACAGTCCTTACAAGATGAGCTATCTCCTCCACACACTCCACATGAATCAACAGTCTAACAAGTATAACATTAATGTTATCAACATTTCAAAATTTATTGCGGCATTTTTAGTGAATTCCTGCGCTTTTATAATAGAATTTTAAATTTGGTGCCTCTGCTGAAATGTAAAGAAGTTTTCTTATTTTTTACATTTATCTGTGTCCGAAATTCAGTTTAAATTAGCTATTTTTATGGTATATACTAGTAGCTTCGCCTCTAGGGGCACTAGAGAAGGATAATCATTTTTTTTCTTTTTGGGAGGGGGATGGTATACTCAACAAATTAGTTATAAACCTTCCCAGGAAATATGAAAAGCTACAATGTAAAGGAGAACGAGGTTAGCTGTTAGTGAGATCCTTTAGTACAAACAGATAGACTCACATCTTGTTACTTTTATATAAGTAATATATAAGAGAGAAGTATGAATGAAGAGAGTAAAGAGTTAAACATATTTATGTAAAAGTTTCATATGTATTTCTTGAAAGTTTTAGCCAGAAAATTTCTATCTGTCTTTTTAGAAGGATATGCTACTCTATATCTTACTTTTATTTTATTTTATAATAACGTTTTCTTATTTATTGGCTCAAAAACTTTGGGGTTTTTATTCTTTGGTTCATTAAATTGAGTGTTTAAAAGTTTCTACTAAAAATTTAACCTATTGAAGAAAAAATGGTACACCGACAAACGTCCTACTACGACAAACGTCCTAATGCGACAAACATCCTAATCCGACAAACCTCCTAAACGACAAACCTCCTAATGCGACATCTTTTAAGTAAAACCTCCCAAAAACTTTTCAAGTGATATCACATTTATTAAGTGTGAGGTAAGGGTCGATATTTTTAATGCAAGGTTGTATCGGGTTCGAAACCATGCCGTTGGGTAGCCAACACCGACTTTGGGAAAACTGTCGGACGGATTTTTAAATTTCACCCTGTGGACAAAGTTATTCAAGAAAGAAATTTCGGTTTTGAATTTCGTCCCTGTGTGTTTTATCGCCATATTGGATTTTATTGTTCAACTTTTTTAACAGCAGTGGTGGATTTTGTCCTTAAATTTGGAAGATTTTTTTTTATTTTATAACTTTTGAAAAATTTTAGGACGTTTTACTTAAGAAATGTCGCATTAGGATGTTTGTCCCTTTAGGTGGTTTGTCGCATTAGGGGGTATGTCGTTTAGGAGGTTTGTCGCATTAGGATGGAGATGCGATCCTCAATTTTCAAATTCTTTGAACGTACATATGAGACTTTTACAGAAATGCTTCGCATCCACAACTATCTATCTATGCTTGATATAAAATCAACACTTTATAGATCATATTATGAACCTTTGATTGACACGTGCCCTGCAATTAACTAGTAGCACTCAGGGGCAAGACACAATTACTTTAGCTAGGCCCAAGGCATTATTTGTATCAATTTATGCATTCATAGGCCTGTCTCTACCTATATGACACCATATATGGGTAACGACAGCCTATTCATGGTAATCTGTATGTGATTTGCTAATAGTATATGTTTATTAAAGATATTATGTTTATAGTTAATGTAATCATATAAACAACCAGTACATATATGTATGCCTACAACCATGCCTGATTTACGTCACATATTAACACACAGATATTTAATTGCACAGACAAACACTAAAATCCTGGTCCAGAGCTAATGTTATAGCATGTACCTCTTGAATTTATTCAGTTATTTACTAACTCTCCTACCATCAACTTCTCTTTCTGGCTTTAAAAAGGTAATGACTTAGTTGTTTGGCATGCATTGTAGTTTAAATTTAGGCCCCTTAGTACTTAGCATGAATTGAACTCAGGCCTTATGTTAGAACTCTAACACTTAGCACAATTCACTGCTTGGGACTTAGGGCACATTTCTGTCCTACTCTACTTATAATTTTAACACTTATCCTGTAAATATTTCCATACTTAACTTATGCACTTGTGATATAAATACACTTTATAAAAACATTTTCCTTCCTTAATACTTAATATACTTATATGATTCTGATCGAATATCAAAACCAACCATTTATTCTTAGGTTAAAGCAACATAATACTTCGCGTGGGTCTTTTGTTGAGCTTCCACCAGCTCAACCAAATTCGTATTATACTTGTGGGAATAGAGGGTTAAGCATTCTAAACAAGCGAACCGACGATGAGAATGTCTATGTGTATTGCATTAAAATTAGGTTTTAGTAGTACTCATAGAAGAGCGGTCTCCATACCTAAATATGGACAAACGCCCCATTCGCACACACAAGGATGTATGTCGCATTATGAGGTTTAGGACGTTTGTCGCATTAGGACGTTTGTCCCTTTAGGAGGTCTGTCGGTGTACCGAAATAATCATCATTGGTGATGTACATCAATTTGGATCACTGACTTTCTTTGTCTGGCATAAGTACATACAGGGTTTCCTTGCTTTAATAAAGTATAGCAAATAAATTTTAAATTTTGTATCACAAAATCACAGGGTGAACTTTATGCCTAATTTTTAGTAGAAGCCAAAGTCTATATAATTTAAGTTGGATTTTTGTGTAATTTTGAAAAAAGGATTTCAGATTATTAAAACTAATAAATCCTAAAAATGCATCACAACTTTTTCAGATGGTTTCATTATGGTAAATTTACACAGTAAAAACCCTATATTTTGGCTGTTACAAAATGAATCAGAATGAATATGACACTATACTAAACTATACTTTGAAAAATCATATTTTTTTTTCATCATCTATAATTCATGACTAAAAAAATGTAGCCGGGCATTATTAGGATTTAATTAGCTCAGATAAGCTGGTTTCCTTTTTCCTAAAGTACACTAAAATTCAACTTACATAGACTTTGGTAGAAACCTTCATATTCTGACAATTCTAAGCTATGTTGTAAATTATCAACTTCATTTTACCAAAATATCTTTTAATGTATTTAATGTAGAGAGGAAATGTAATTGTAATAAAAGTTCACATAGTTATGAATATTTAATAAAAACATGAAGCAAATATCAAAAACTTGGAAAGTAGAAATTTTATTAACATGTTATACATGTTAATTTTAACCTTTTTGGTTTTGTAAGGGAAATTTTATGATTGTTTTCAGCAAAATAGAATATAATTAATCAATAATCTAACTATATTTTTTTCAAAAGAACTGTTATAAAGTATAAATACACATTAATATAATTACAAGAAATTTAATAAAATATCAAATATTGCTTAGAAACCGAGTAATATCCGCTGGATTAGAACGGGTTTCCAGCCATAAAAAAAACTATGTCTAGCATTGTATTATATCCATCTTTCTAAGAATATAAAAATGAACAATCATAAGATTAAAACAATTTTTTTAAGCCCGTGCCTTCGGCACCTTGGGGATAAAAAACTGGTTTTAATCTTATAATTGTACATTCTATATCCGCGGAAAACTATTTATAATACGATGCGAGAAATAACTATTATCGTATTTTATTATCGACAATTTTCTACAATAATTAAAATAAAGTCAAAAAATGATTACCAGTTTTGTTAGAGGCTGACTAACTGGTTTAAACTTCATTAAATTTTACTATAACATCCGTGGAAAGTTGTCTATGATAAAATGCGATACATAGCTATTACAACTTTTACCTTTGGCTGAGCAATAATAGGTTTGCCAGTGCAGTCTGTGCTCTCAATGTAGAAGACAGTAAAGTCCATTGCTAGTGAGGATCGACCACCACACTTAAAAGTAAAATCATATTAAATGGAGAAATACCTGTTAGATCGATAGGCAGACCTTAGTGGATGATAAGTTAGAGAACTTTTAATAGATTCTAGCAAATGCCTAGTTTTAATCTTTCATTAGATAGTATTTTCTCTAAACGGGAATAACATATATTGATCAAAAGAAACTACCTAAGCAAATTAAACTGGCAAATGAGAAATATATGCCCAGTTCACAAATAACGTTTAAAGGTAGACCATTTTTTTTCTGTAGGTCAACCTAAACAAGTACAACCCACACAAATACCTTTATAAAATCGGTCAACCTAAAAATTCTATAGGTTAACCTAAAATTTTCAGAGGTCAACCTTTGTCTTTTGTGAACTGGGCTATAGAGATATTAATACTCTTAGCATGAGCAGGAAATGAAAAGAGATGATTAAAATTTAAATTCACAGAACAAAATAAAAAAAGACAGTAGACTTATCAGTCTACAGAACCCTAAAAGTGGAAAAAAAAGGACTCTTATAATTTAGAGGTGATTTCCTTTGAAGTACTTGCTGAGCATGGATTGACCAATCCCCACCACCCGCAAAAATATTTAACAAACGGAAAATAAGGGGATAGTAGTTTTTTTTCTTACGCCTAACCCCTGCTGAAGACCTAATTCTGCTGGTCTACCCAGTACTTAATAAGCCTATCAAAATAAATCCCCGTAGTTTCAATTGATTTAAATCATCAGGTATTTTGAGGAAAATCACCAATATAGATGCTGCCCTTAGGAAAAGTTGTTTACCTGGCAACAGTATGGAAGCCTGCGCTTAAGAGTCTGGAAAGGACGACCTTCAGCACCGTCCCATGCAGTAAATACAAGCTTTGTATTGTTCATTGCCTACATATTAAAAATTATATTTATCAAGGAACAAAAGGAAATAATCAGTTAACCTTTGATCTTTGTTTATCTTTTAAATGTAACCAACCGTTGCCATTTTATTATATATGCTAAGGTACTGCCAACAAAAACTTTTCGGAAGTCATGTTAGGCATCATAGAAGCCTGGACATTACTTAATTTAGTCTAAACTTTTTTACCTGTATTTTATCCCAGAATTGTCCTTTCTTAGAGGGCTGGAATCTTATCCTAGTATCTGCTGGAATCAACAAGAGTTTAACATTTCTGGTTCCAGGAATATCAAACTAAAATAGAATTAGATAATAGATATTTTAAGTGATAATGTACTATAAATTAATGATAATGACATTTTTTATGTTCTACCTTTTCATCAACACATTGGTTTTCAGGAGTGGTTGTATCATCACTAACTTGTCTTTTTCTCTTCTTGCCAAACTCAACACTGGAGCCAAAGTCAATTTCATTTGGCTTGCTCGCTGATGTTTCCCCGCCTGATGTTGTTGGCCTCACTGAAGAATTTTCATTGTCAGGTCTGGAGGGATTGGCTGAAGATGCATCATTGCTTGGAGTTGTGTTTCCATTAGTAGGCTTTGAAGGATCCACTGATGATGGCCCATTATTTGGTCTAGATGGATCAGCAGAAGATGCATCATTACTGGGAGTTGTACGGTCATTAGTAGGTCTTGATGGATCAGCAGAAGATGCATCATTACTAGGAGTTGTACGGTCATTAGTAGGTCTTGATGGATCAGCAGAAGATGCATCATTACTAGGAGTTGTACGGTCATTAGTAGGTCTTGATGGATCAGCAGAAAATACATCATTATTAGGAGTTGTACGGTCATTAGTAGGTCTTGATGGATCAGCAGAAGATGCATCATTACTAGGAGTTGTATGGTCATTAGTAGGTCTTGATGGATCAGCAGAAGATGCATCATTACTAGGAGTTGTACGGTCATTAGTAGGTCTTGATGGATCAGCAGAAGATGCATCATTACTAGGAGTTGTACGGTCATTAGTAGGTCTTGATGGATCAGCAGAAGATGCATCATTACTAGGAGTTGTACGGTCATTAGTAGGTCTAGATGGATCAGCAGAAGATGCATCATTACTAGGAGTTGTACGTTCATTAGTAGGTCTAGATGGATCAGCAGAAGATGCATCATTACTAGGAGTTGTACGGTCATTAGTAGGTCTTGATGGATCAGCAGAAGATGCATTATTACTAGGAGTTGTACGGTCATTAGTAGGTCTTGATGGATCAGCAGAAGATGCATCATTACTAGGAGTAGTATGCTCATTAGAAGGTCTTGATGGATCAGCAGAAGATGCTTCATTGTAAGGAGTGCTTGACCCCTTATCAGGTCTGGTAGATCTATAGTCAGTGGTAGTGTAGCTTGATGAATCTTGGTCAAAATTTGTAGTTGTGAAATCTGATGAACTGTAGTCAAAATTTGTAGTTGTGAAATCTGATGAACCTTCAAAATATGTAGATGTGAAATCTGATGAACCTTCAAAATATGTTGTTGAGTCACCAGTTGTAAAGAATCCGGTTGTAGGACCTACAAAATAGTTTCATAAAGAAAAAATGTCAATTATTTACAAATGTGCTACTGCTAAGATATTTTAAATTGTATTAATATATATTGCCTGTAGCATAATCTGTTGAAGTTTTGAAGTCATCTGTGGTAGATGTACCTATTTCATAAGGAGTTGTTCCTGAATCAATACAGGCTTTCTTCTTATTCAGCTTCAACATTTCTAAACAGAAACAACAAAGATTATATCCTGGAAGACATTATACAAATTATTGAAGTGTTTACTTCAATTTATGGTTCCAGGACAAACGTAAGAGTCCCAAACGTTGGAGTGGAAAAAAGTCAGAGTGGACAAACGTAGGAGTCCCAAACGTCGGAGTGGGACAAATCCAGAGTGGAACAAATGTTGGAGTGGACAACCCAGGATTTTTGGGACAAACATTGGAGTGGACATTTCATAAATAAAACGCAGGAGTCTCTATAACAAAACACAGGAGTGTCTATGATATTAAAAAGTTAAGGGTTCAACATTTGTTAAGGTAATTTTACACAGGTTAGGTTCACTGCAACATGTGTCCCACTCCTGCATGGTCCACTCTGACGTTTGGGACTCCTATGTTTGTCATAGGGCCCAATTTATGATAAGAGTATTTTTTTTTCATTGAATTAAATTAGATAAGATAAGATAAGATTTATTTTCCTAAGGTGCATACAATTAGGGCGAGTTACTGATAAGGTTTTTACAATGGTTTACTAAGGTTTCTTCCTGAAAGAGATTGCAGTTTATAATAATAATAGTTTCTGGCTGAAATAGAATGCATATATATATATATATATTATCTATTACATATTAGGGTTTCAGGAATGTAGTATATTTATCAGTTTTATTTATTATACATGATAATAATTTAAGTATGACCAGCTCAGGGCTGTATTGAATATTTCGTCCGCTCCTATATTCACATACATTTTAAATATAAGATTACATGTTTATAATTATGAACACTGAGCAAAATTCATTGGAAGATACATTTAATTAACTTTATTGATAAATTTAGTTTAAAGATTTGTCACTTATTTCTATTTAATATTGATGTAGAATATATTAAATAATAATATTATACAATATTCTTATAATATTAACAGGTTGATATATATGAACTAATATAAACCTTGGGTTTACTTAGAATTTTGACTAACTAATTATTTATTAAGATCTTGGTTTACCTCTGAGAGATTTGATGGGAGAAACAACTTTGTTATCCCCACACTGCTCAAATATATCCAACCAACACTCAGAGCCTCTCAAACCAGATATATTCACTTAAAAGTTTAAAATTCTTTGTTAGGTTATAATCAACTTGAAAACTGTATATTATAATGCCAAAAAAAATAATTAATAGATCTATTAATGAAAAATGCTTGTTTTTGATAAAAAGTCCTTGTAGGCGTAAAGATAATTTTTTTGTTTTTAGAAAAACCAATACTAACTAAAATTCAACTATTTTTGTTACTGTTTCTTTGACTGACATTGCCATATATTTTTGCTTATCCTTTAAATTCATTGGATTAAATTTTATTTTTACTTTAGGTAGTTTTTTTTATTGCTGTTTGTTTATATGGAGTCCTTTTCAAATTATGCTACATAGAGAAACAATTCTCGTTATTATTATTTTTATAAATCTTACCCTTATTATACTTGCAAGCAAGCTCTTTCATATGTTCTGTAATGCCCACACTTCCTCTATAAAAATTTAAATAACAAATTCAAATAATAATAATATTATACACATTGTGTAATGTTAATAATATTGTAAATTGGGATTATTGTTCCCGTAAGAAGGAACATAAGTATATTTAGAATAATTACTTCAAAAATGAGATAATTTAACAGTGAAGTGCATGACGAAATTATATCTGGTACACATACAGACATACTTTAGTTAAAGAGTAGCTACACTACTAACCTGTAAGATTGGTCTAATTGCATAGTATCAGGAACAGGATAGTAACCAGACACCTTGATGTCCTTCCATTCTCCAGATTCTATATGAAATACAAGGATGATAACATCCATAAGTAAAGAATGTAGTATTTGACCAAACCTCGACCAACACCCTAAACACCCTACTTTATGCCACCCTCAGCCGCAAACATCCTTACCAAGTGACTTTAGACATAACTGAAGAAACAGCCACAACTAACCGCACAGATTCGAAAAAGCTTTAGGCTTTGAAAGAAGAATCAGCCAACCAAAGCTCCAGCTGCAAATTTGTGTTAAGTTGCAGCCGAATCCGAGTGGCTTATGGTGCTGCTGCCAAAACCTTGTTCTAACTCGGCATATTGCAGCATTATTTATATATTAAGTCAAAACTTGTTACAAAATGACTAAGCAAACTAATAAATGATGGTTAAGAATTTATAAATAGAAACATATTGGATCATAACATGTACTGATAAACAATTTTCAAGAAATAAATATTAGAAGATTAATAAAAATAATATATAGTCATTGTTAAAAATAGATTATATTATAAGAGATTAAAGATTTATTTTACATTTATCATTGAAGCTATTATGAATCATATTTAGTCCTTTTTCATAATTTTAGATGACCCTCAACTGTATTGCTTTTAGTTATGATTCCAATCAGTGCTATAACAATCACTTTTTAAGTTTTAGATAACAGTTTTAGTGTTTAATAAAAATAAATTTAAAACTTCATTTAAAATTTGAAATCGATACAATGAAATCATTCTAAAAGATGAATATTTCAAAATCCAGATTACCCACTGAGGGAGGAAGGGGACATTGTACTGAAATTATAATTGGTACCCAAAAATTATAGACAAGTTTTATCAAAAATAATTATTAAATCTTTATTGGCAGGTTCAAACTAACTACTAACAACCTTTTAAACAATTATTTTATTCTCTATAAGGGTACTTGTTGCTTTTCATCATTTGGGATGTAAATCAATTTACTAAACTTACCTGTCTTAAACTGCCACTTGCCAAGGCTTGAAGACTCTGCGTAGATGACTGCGATGCCAAGATTATCTTCGTCCTTGTCTGTGTAATACAAATCTAAAACAAGTAATTGGTAATTGTGTTAGAGTCAGTGGCGTGCACCCGAAAATTTTGACATCCCCCTTAAGCCATAATCAATTAGTGAGTTGTAATTAAGACAACGAGATTTTTGGTATTAATCCACTTGCTCAAAAGTTCATAAAGGCGCCCTTTGAATCATAAATTGACGCAACCCGGGTCTATCAAAACGGATTTTAATCTTATAATTTTTCATTCTACTATCCACAGAAAGCTGTTTATAATACGATGCGATAAATTCATGGTCTATCATTATATTTTTTTCTTTTATGAATGTTCAGGAAAATTGCAAATTTAATTTCAAAGATTATTGTTTGAGTGTTTCAGAAATCTAATCATAAATTTCAAAAAGAAAAACAGAGAAATTAATAAAATTTGGTAAATATTTTTTATAACTAAATTTTCCTTAATTTTTAATTCAAATAGAGAATTTGCTCTCAAAATCACTTTGTCAATTCCCATTCGAAAAAATGAGATATACACCTGAAATTTCTTTTTGAGGATTCTTTATTACTCTATGTTCCTACCTGCAAGATCTCCTGCCAAAAATCCATTGTTTTCAGCTTGAACATTGACGAGGGGAATGTCAGCTCCGGGCACATCCAAACTTTCAGGAGCATCGTTCTGAGATTCAACCTAATTACAAATTTGTTTGTTATTATGTACTTATTCCTTCTTCGTCTAAAAGGTTAGGTAAACAGTTTTAAAATTCTATGCTTTGGTAAGGTGATCAACAACTCCATATACATAAAAAAAATTGTAATCGGGGACGTCTAAGCTTTTTTTTTGAGGGGTGTATATAAGGGTTATCTACAATTTATCTATAAAAAAATGGGGGTGTCATGTCAGGTATAACCAACTAGTGAAATAAATCTAAAATAATATTGGGGGGGGGGCAAATGGAGTGGTCGTCAATTTTACTACATTTTGCCCCCTAACGGATGCTGTACGTATTGGTGCAAAAAATGGGGACAATTTTTAAATTGATTTGACGGGGCTGTTTATTTACGTCACAAGTGAGGGGAAAGAAAAGGGAAGGAGGAAAGAAACCCCCTAGAAAAGAGATGGGGGTATGACGTCACACGCCAAAGCAATTTGAAATTTGTCCCCATTTTTTGCACCAATACGTACAGCATCCCCCCAACGACACCTGGAACCCACATATAGGTTTCGTGATTGTTTTTAAATTTATTTCGTACTTGGCATAAGCTGGTGCCATGTGCTCATGAGGCACTATAAGGAAAAGCAACGATTAGGCAAACACTAATTATGGAGTACCTTTGCTACACACATAATGTTTTATTTGAATATACAATGAACAGAAAGTAAAAACCAAATGTTGTGTTTAGTTCTGTATAACTGACCTTTACAGGAAGTTGTATGTTTTTACTTTTTACTGGAGAACCATTCCAATCCATGGCATACGTTTCTAACACACAATTAAAACAATAAACAATACAGTTTCAAAAAGTCATTATTTAGGTCGGGTGGTTTAATGGATATAGGATATAAGTGGATATATTTACAGGGAAAAATTTGTCGTCGATTTAGCTTCCTAATATGGCCTTAATTTTTTGGTCAGTTCGTTCATACAGTAAGAAGGGGAGGGGATGGGTAAAGGGGGTTGATATAGGGTATCGTTATTTAAGCTAGTTGCGAGCATTACTTTATCAAAAAACATGGATATCTGGTGCAACATCCAAGTAGTAATATATCGATTGGTGGGTTGTAGTACATAATAACAATAATTATATCAACAAGTGACAGCGCAACATGTAAAGGGAGAAAATAGCGAAATTAAAAGCTTATTTACAGCAGAAAGTTAGGTTGCCTGAAACTGATTACATTTTAATTTTGCTTCTAGGCGATGTAATTTAATTTCTATACTCAATATTTTAGCATTTAGAGATGTGTAATTCTTGCAGGCTTCCTTTAAATTATATGACTCAACTCAACTATTTATGAATTGCCAGAAATTTTATGTCTATTATAATTTTTTAATTTAAAGAATCAAATCTAAAAAATAAAAAAATCTTACAAATAAGATATTTAAGAAAAAAAAACTTGTTAAAAACTGCAAACGTGAAGAGAGAAAAAAGTTTTTCTTTACATTAATCTTTTACATAAATAATAAAAATTTGTTTGTCAAAGTTTTTATCGCATTTGATTTAAAATTGAATTGTAAGTTTAAAAAGATTGAAGTGTAAGAAGAAAAATACAATTATATACATAAACTTTGTTGTAAAAAAAAACTAATTTTATTTTCAGCGCAACGTTTCTACAACTTGTCTTTTTAAAAAAAGAGTAGAAATTATTCCTCAAATCGCCTTGTCTATCATATAAAGTTTGTTTGTTTGCTGCTTTAGGTCAGGTTAGGTTAGGTTTATTGTGTACTATACATTTACGTACCTACCGGAGGTATAGGCCCCGCAGGGTGTAGGCCCTGCTAGGGAATTTGCCATTAAAAAAATACGTTTCCTTATTTTCATTTAATTCAAAATAAGTGGAGAGGCTCAGTGCTTTGTAGGCAATTTTAGGAGAAGTGCCTAAAACGCAAACGCTCGTCGTCGGGGAGGTGATAGGTTCGAATATTGGCCTGATACTGCGTCATAACTAAAGACGCCAGTATGGTTCTTACTGCTGCTTTGTCAGGTGCATGACAGAAATGGCGCAACTCATTACAATATGCAAAGTTAGGTCTTGTCAGACAAAGGTCGTACAATCAAAAAGGATGGTTGTCTGTTGGGCGTTAGTGTATTGCATCCTATTTCAAGCAGATGATGCCCTTGAGTTCTGATTAAAAAAAAACTATGTTGATTTGTTTTGAAAATATGTTTTCTTGTCAATAATAGTCGATTTTATATAAGGATTTGCTTTTGTTGCTTTGCCTAAGTTTATCCAAGTTTTTCCAAAGAAGTTGGCAGCTGGCTTCATCATAATCTGTGGATTTTCATTCAACCACAGAATTTGTGAGGAGGGTGGTGTTGCCAGTTCCCAACTAATATAGACAAGGATGACAATATTGAAACATGGATGACAACAACCATAAGAAGCGAAGCATAAAGAATTCATAGATTATTAAACAGTATCCGATTACGAAATGTTTCTAAAAGTAAAAAAATTTGTCTTTTGTAGCATAACCGACAAATTAACGGACAATGTAATTTTTTACTGAATGCTCTTTGGTATGGGGTATCTAAACAAAAAAAACTATAGCATTACGGACGGACAGACAAAGTTAATTTTGGAGTATCTTCGCTACAAAAAAGGACAATCTAAAAAAAATATTGTCTAAAATGAACATTAAACTGTAATACGAAAGAGAAACTGAGCTTTGATCTTTGATAAAATATCAAACAACTTCTATTACATTTTAACAAATGTCTTTAGGTGTCGTGTCTGAACAATTTTTGAAGACGAAGAAAGTCCCTCAAAAATCAGCATGTTACGTCATAAAAACAAAGGATTATCCATCTTTTTATAGGGGTTTTCTTTCCAACTCCTCCTCTCCCCATCCCTTATTTTTATGACGTCATTGGGGGACTTTCTTCGACTTCTTATTTTTTCTCTTTTTTAACTGAAATACCTTTGATTGTTCATTGTTGAAAAGTAGATCTTATTCTTGTAATCACTCTGTCTTGCTACTCGGTTCACAATCTAAGCAAATATGTGTATAAACAAAGTTTCCTTTAAAACCTGCTCTTTTTTTATTCGTTAGCTGAAAAACATTGGGTATTTTTATCAAATCGTACTTGAAGCTTTTTACAGTGCCTATATCAAATGATGTCATCCTGACCTACCATTGGTCAATCAAAATGTATGATAGCCTCTGCAATTGGTAATTTAGTCTGTGTATTGGCCTATCATTTGTCATTTGTATTGCATGACGTCTTTTTTAAAGACACTATAAAGACCTTTGTCGTAATTGATTGGCTCAAACTAACAGTATCCAAACTCTGAAACCTATAATTTTAATCTACAAAGAGGTTTATTGTGATTATCTTCATTAAGGATGTACATCACTTTATTAACGGTCCTACGACAAACGCAGGAGTCCCAAACGTCGGAGTGGACTAAAGCAGGAGTAGATAATTAACCTAACCTATTTTAAACTATTTTTTAGGTTTTTTAAATGCCTAACCCCTGCGGGGGGCTTATTTGTATATTCATATCTTAACCTAACCTAACCTGTATACAAATAACTAATAAAATTAATATTTTGACACTCCTGCGTTTGTCCACTCCGACGTTTGGGACTTCTGCGTTTGTCCTGGAACCTTATTATCCATAGTCTTCCATTACAAATTAATCTTTTTACTAATTTATATGTACTTGTTGCCATTGGTTATGATATTTTTATCAGAAAGGGAGGGGACAATGGATGGTAAATTACACTGATTCCAAAAAATTTTAACCACGTTATCTTTTTTGTTTGCTAGAAAAAAATTTGGGTACTTTTATTAAATTTTAATAAGTTCGTTCCAAATTCTTAGTGTCCAAACTTTAATCTAAAACACATAATCTGAATCTAAAAAAGGGATAATTTTCTTTATCATCATTGAGTTGTAAGTTAATGTTGAATAATTTATGTCCAACACTTAAACAGATGCTGTGAGTATTGGTGCAAAAAATATGACGTAACAAAAAAAATTAGCCAATGAGAGGCCTTTATTGACCAATGGTAAAATTTATAGTGGCCTCTCATTGGCTAATTTTTTTTGTTACGTCATATTTTTTGCACCAATACTCACAGCATCCTTACACAAATTGTGTAATTTAACCAAAATTTTGTATCGTGCAGAACTTATTTTAAATGTCAGATTATTTCAGCATTGCCAATCAAATGAATATTTAATCTATACAATGATAATATGTTTATAGATAAGCAATATAAATTTGTAACTAAAATTATAATAAATTCTTTATTCTTTTGAGATTTTATGGTTTCATGTACAAGTAGTTTAAGAATAAAAAAAAACTTTATTTATCTTAATTTTCCTCGATAAAATTTAAGATATCCTATTATTTTAAGTAGCTTAAGATTTTCATAGTTTTGGAGAAAGTGAATGGAGAAAGTCGCTCAAAAGAAAGACATGTGACATCATAAAAATGAGTAATTATCTATCTCTTTTTAGGGGGTTAATTTCCCACTTCTCCTCTCAACTCCTTCATTTTTATGCCGTCACATCGAGCGACTTTTTCCATTTACTAGTTTTAGACTATTTCACTTTGATATTTAAGTCTTGGAATGGTTGTAGACTATCACTTTGAAATAGAGTCACGAGATGCTAGGGATGCAGTCGCTAGTAAAGCATAGAGTATATGCAATTACCAACATAATGTTATATAAATCTAAAATATGAATTATAGAAGTAGATATAATTACTGACCTAAAGCTATGTAATTTTTAATAGTTATTTCTCGCATCGTATTATAAACGGCTTTCCGCGGATATAGAATGTACAATTATAAGATGAAAACTCGTTTTTTAGCCCCGAGGTGCCGAAGGCACCGGCTAAAAAAAACTGGTTTTAATCTTTTGATTGTATATTTTTATATTCGTAGAAAGCTGGATATAATACGATGCTAGACATAGTTTTTTCGTATGGATGAGAACCGGTTCCTATCCACCGGATTCGAATAAATACGAGAAAATATAATACCTTACAATACCAATTGTAAGAGACACATTTGTACTTATTATTCTTTATTCGTCATGATAAAATATAATTCATAGAAGTAGATGCAATTACTAACCTAAACCTATTTAACTTTAAGTCATAAATTATAGTATAAAATATAATTATAACTGATATCTATAATTTTTAGAAAATATATTACCATATAATAACTATTTCTGTCGCACTAATAGGGGACACATTTATACTTGACTTTCTTCGTTAAAGAAGGTGTATCAACTTTTTTTTATAGCTAGCCGGTTCTTTTAGTAAGTAGTAGATGTAAAATTTTTCATAGAATTCAGATATGCAATCGGTTTTTTTTGTAGACCTCTTATTTTTTAAGTAATTTAAGTTAAAAAAAAAAAATAAGTCGATTTTAAGGTACTAAAATGCAACAAAAAAAAAAGAAAGAAAATGGCCATTATGAACAAAAATAGTAAGATCTTTAATTTGACACCTTACTTTTTCAATTCTGTCAGGTAATTATTGAAAAATCGATTTTTTTAAACCCACGAGAATAAAAACTTTGAACTTAATTTTATTATTTCACAGATAAAAAAATATGGGTTCATATATACCTCTAGAATCAGAAAAATATTACGAATTAATTGTAAGCAAAATTGAAAAAAAAAGTTTACAATATAGTATATAAACTACAATTTAAGGAATTATATGAAAATATCATATTATATTGTACAGGCAACGTCTTAATTCTTGAATTGAGTATAAAAATGGGAAGGGGGTAAAGAGGGGGTAAAAAAGGGAAGACGATAGTGTTGCCTGAACAAAAAATACAATTGGCCATTTGTTTAATTTTTTATTTTTTTACTTTTTTTCAATTTTGCTTTCAATGGATTCGTAATATTTTTCTGATTCTAAAGGTATATATGAACCCATGTTTTTTATGTCTGTTTGAGAAAATATTTAGGTCTAAAGTTTTTATTAAACCGAGGTTAAAAAAATAAATTTTTTCAATAATTACTCAACAGAATTTTAAAAGTAAGGGGTCAAATTAAAGATCTTACTATTTTTGTTCTTACTGGCCATTTTGTTGCGTTTTAGTACCTTAAAACCGACTTAATTATTTTTTTAAAAAACTTAAATTACTTAAAAAATAAGAGGTCTACAAAAAAACCGATTGCATATCTGAATTCTATGAAAAATTTTACATCTACTACTTACTAAAAGAACCGGCTAGCTATAAAAAAAAAAGTTGATACACCTTCTTTTAAAATATAAATCATAGAAGTAGATGTAATTACTAACTAAAAGCTATAAATATTCAAATATATAACCTTATCACCCATTAGTATTAAAATATATTACCTTAACACCCATAATTGGGGACTTTGTAAGTACATTGTGAGTAATGTACTTCCGACCACTTTCCAAGAATCCAGTGCCATCCATTGAAATCAGCTCACTGTACACTGAATATATTTAGTTAATAATTAATAGCACTTTAACTTAAACAAAACGTTTAATTTCGCATATTTAGCTAATTAAAGTAGTTTTTAAAATACTTCTCAGTTGCTCAAAGCAGCGTTTTGTCACATCCAACGACATAAAATCAACGGTTAAAAAATAATCATTAATTAATGATCATAGAGAAACGGGAGAAAAAATGTGCATATATATAAATTGTACATTTTCTGATTATTATAATTATTTTGATTTAAAATGTGGATTTTATGGCCATTTAAAATTAGTAGGACGCTCCAGATACCAGGTACTTCGGTGGCCTTTTTTAAATTACAGCCTCCTAGAACAGGATTAATATTCTTATTTAATACACGTTAAAAAATATTTGACCAGAGGTAAAGGGATTTTTCTACTTGAATCAAAAGTCGATATTACGCTTTCAACACAAAGTACCCTGCCAAGAGATGATAATCTCCTTCTACCTCATTTTGAAATGAAATTGAAAATTAGGGAAACGTTAGGTATAGGCATAAATATAAAAACTCATTACCCCCTCCCCTTATTTTATTTTGATTGGGGGGGGGGGGGGGGTATTACAGCTTAACCAGGACTCTAGTAAAAGCAACGATGATTAATTTTTTCAAAGATAAAAATAGTATTTCATGTTTGAGAAAGTTATCAATAATTAAGAAAATACACAATCTATATTTAGCACATACAATCACGAAACAATATTTTTTTTGTATTTTTAGAAATTATCAAAAATATCTATTTTATATTTTAAAATGGAAATAAGGATAACAACATCCATCAGAAGCGAAACGGAGAAATAGGAAATCTTTACATAAATTTTCAGTAGTCTAAAGATAAAATAAAAATCACAGAGACGGACATTTTGAATTAAAGAGTAATTCCGCTACTAAAAAGACAAAGTTAAAACGTTAACTTATCTCACATTAATACATTAACAAGTTGAAAGTATGTCCTATAAAAGTCGCGTATTTTGTTATGTTACTTTAATGAATAGAATATTTTGATACCTTTGTTCAGCTTTTGAATTAAAGATTTATGATAAGAAGGCTTGTTCGTCGTCAAATATTTGTTTAGTGAAATTGTTCCATTTTCTCCTTCCTTTATCTCGAACTCCCTGAAGTAATACAAAAAAATGTTATATAGCAAATGTCACGAAAAAAAATTTCAATTAGGCTAGGAAACCAATTAATAACCGCCGGTTTTCGTTTCTTAGTCATAAAGAAAAATCCTGTATAGCATCGTATTACAAACAATTCAAATCATAGATTAAGTTTTGTTTTGTTAGACTTAGCTTTTGGCCCTTGGAGCTAACAATACTGGTTTAATCTTAGTAGTTTTATATTCGAAAAAGTTATATATCAAAAATAAAAATCGTTAAGCCGACGAAGAAAAATAGATGTGTATGATTTATTTATCTTAAGGGTAAGTAATTAAAACAAAGCAATTCTTCTGTTCCATTACAAAAACACCCTACAATTCGTGTTAATTTATATCGATTTACATTGGTTTATAACAATCAATTAAATAGAATAAATGTTAACAAAATAAATAGTGTAGACTTAAGGGCTCTTTTAGCAATTACATTGACATAGATTTTGACTTTCATTTACATATGATTCATATTAACTCATGAATATACGTTTCCAGTATGGCTTCGAAACCGTTTTATATCTGCTGGGTTCTCAGACTTACTGAAAAATCATGTATAGACAGTTTTCTACGATTAAAAAAATCTTAAGCTACAGACAAAAAATCTTGCTGCTTTATAAAATAGGATAAAGAGCTGCTATGCTAAAAAAAATACTATACCTTTTTGATAAGACCAGAGGGCTGGGTTTGAGTGGAGGTAGAACAAGTTGAAACACCCAGAAAAACATCCCTGGCTCTTTAAAGTACAAAATTATATGAATTTTATATTTAAGGAAAATCATCTTATTTATTTTTTTTTCATTTTTGTTATTTTTTCTTTGCAAATTCTGAAGAATTGCAAAAATTTGTTTGTATTTATATTTTGTTTTTGCAACAAATGGAATTTAAGAAAAGAACTTAGAATTTAATAAAACCTAAATATTTTCCATTTATAGAAATAAGATTACGGAAAACTAAAAAAAACTTTGTTTATTTTAAACTTATATTTAGATTCTTTGGTAATGTCCTTCAAAGTGCCATTATTTTTTATTACTTTAGTTTAGCTAAGGTTAGGACAGATTGGGTTCTTGGTAGGCCTGAAAGGCTAGGGCCCTACGCAGGGATTAGGCGCAGGGGAAAAACTATTATTTCGCCTATTTTTATTCATTTTTAAAAAAAGGGGGGTTTTTAGTGCCAAATAGGCAATTTGAGGAAAAGTAGCTTTGAATCTGTAAAAAGTATTCAGGGATCTAAATGGATAAGACAATGGCCGACAAAATTAATGTACATTCCTAATAATAATACACAAAATTTCCTTTTCATTAGTTTACAATTAGGGGTTGAAACGTTTGGACACTTAACTTAATGAACCAATTAATTAAATTCAAAGAAAGTCTCCAAAGTTGTTAGGCCAACGAATAGGAAAATAAGTAATAACACTTTTTGGACTAGGGAATACATAACCATATGTCCCCTCCCTCCCTGATTACAACAATGATTAGATAAAACCAGTGAAGAAATTTAGAAAGATTTTCCCATGAAGAAGGTATAATAGTTCAAGTATGTTATAGAGAAGATAATTATTATCAAAAGATTATATGATAGATTCACTTAAAATCTATATCTTAAAGATATACTTCAAATTAAACATTTCTAGTTAACGGACTGATATTTGGAATTAAAACTTCGTACGGAATAAATTTAGGTATTATCAAATCAAATTTCAAACTTACCATTATCATAAGCTATTTTCAGAGCGGCTACTCCCATGCCAGTTCTTTTAGCCTGTCTACTAAGAACTAGAGATGTGTCCGCATCTATAGTCTGATTCTCTGACATGGGCAATAGAGTGTTGTTGTCTGTTGAATTATATTTCCATGTGTAGCCTTCCGGTGAGTTTGCCCATACAATTGTATACTTCTAAATATTAAGAAAAGTTTTGAATATCTATAATACAAAGTAGAACGATGTCTGTTTTTTTGTCTGTTTGTTTGTCTGTCTGTTTGTAGGGAATGATCTCGCTAACCGCTGAACAGATCGGGTTCTCATTTACAGGGTAGCTTCTCATAGGTCCCGGGAAGGTTTATAACTATTTTCTTGGGGGGTGGAACACCCCCAACATCCCCAAAAAATGAAAAATCCCCCCCTAAACATTTTTTTTTCTTTTTAAAACTAAAATTAAAATAGTGAGGTCGACTACTCCCCCCCCTCAGAAAAAAAAAATTCCCCCCCCCCAATTTTTTTTCCTTTAAAATTTTCTTTTAAATCTAAAATACGAAAAATTGGTTTGATTAAACCTCTTGGGGCGAAGCCGCTAGTATTATATAGGTTATCATTTTTCGTACTTTGAAAAATTGAGGTTATGGGATGTTTTTCCAGGGGCGAATTCCAAAAACAACTTTTCAACTTATAATTGATCACAAAAACAATTGGTATCAAATCCTTATAAAAAAATGACAAAATATGTGACCGTCTGTAACGAAGAATCTCGCTAACCGCTAAACCGATATGGTTTTCCTTTATAGTGTAGCTTCTAAAGGTACTGGGAAGGTTTATAGCTTTAGAGGCATATAAAATACATAAAAGAGTGTAACTATAATGAAAACATTATTGTACCTTGCTGTTAACAACTGTAGTTAGATTCTTGAATTGAGCTAGATTCTGCTGGTCAGACTGAACACCAATAGTAACTGGTGGGAACATCCATACTCGCGGGGCCACTGAAATAATAAAGTACTTAAACCTTATGTAACCGGATGTCTATCTGTTTGTGTGTACCAAAGTATCCCGCTAAGCGCTGTTCCTATATGATTTTCCTTTCCAGTGTACCTTCTTGTAGGTCCTGGGGGGAAGGTTTAAAACTATTTTAGGGGCACCACCACCCTCCCCTCCAGAGAAAAATAAAAAAAAACATTTTTTTACTTTTATTTTTAAAACTAAAAATGAAATTGGGCTAAGTTCCCCCCCCCCCCCTTGAGGCCTCTAGGGTAATAGCCGCTTGTATTTAATAAAAAGATACTTGATGCAAAAAAATAACAACCCAGAAATAAAAATCCCCGTGCGGAAAGGAAAAATATATAAATACAAACTTTTAAAATTAGCAAAGTAAAGTTAAGTTAATGATCCTTTCCAAGAAGAACGTATATTTACAGTTACTCAGCTGCTAACATTTTCTGCACTGAGTTGGGTTTTTAAGACAAAAAGGTCGTCTACGTTCCAATCAATCAATTAAAATATTTATAATATAGTTAAATGCCGCCCTATGCGCCTTTTATTAAGTTGCCAACTAAAACTGAAAATAACTTTTTTAATCTACTTTTTAAAACATTTTAATACCCTTTCCCTAAAGGCATGAAGGGTAGGAATCTTATTTTTAAATCAATAAATACTTATTGGAAAATGTTTTGATTTTATTTTTGGTTGGCAACTTAACAAAGCATAGATTGTGGCATTCAACTGAACAGAAATTTAAAACATAGCAGCTTTTCTAAAGACTTGATCAGAAAGTCTGTACGTTCAATAACTGGTTTTCAGCTGTTTTGACTTGTGTTTTTTCATGATGTTATAAGCGTTGCATTTCTAAATTACAAACTAATGTCATCAGATAAAAAAAAATATTCTGGCTCACAATGATTTCAATAATGAAAGCATTTGTGATCTTTTTTACCGCTACCACACGTTGTCCAAATGTCTGGTATTTGTGCTTCTATTTTATGGATGGTTATCATTCTTGTTATATTTTACTCTCTTTCATTTAAATAAGGATAATCTTTCAGAGGAAAGGTGCCATGTACTATACCTTTTGGAAATCATTAAACAATTTTTTTTTAAATGGAATCACATGTTTTGGAAAATTTTGCATGTAGATTTTAAATTGTTAGTAAAAAAGTTATAATGTCTAAGCATTTAAATCTTTTTACTAAATTGATACAAAAGTAAAACTCTCTAATTCGCTTTTATAGATGTTGTCATCCTTGTTTGAAAAATACCTTGATCACATTGGTCTGGCCTGACACAGGTATAGTTGGCTGATACACAGTTCACTAGATCTGGACTACAGGCTGGCATACAGCTCCAGTCCATGGCGTCCTGGCAGCTTCTAGTTGCATTACAATACCTGCAAATAGAAAATTGTGTACAATAACTTATAATTTCCAAAACACCAGGTTAGAGGTTTCCCTCAGAGTGCTTAGTCGTTCACAAACCCCCACCCCTTATTTAAATGTTTTTCTTGGTAGGCATAACATAGCACTCAATTA
This sequence comes from Acartia tonsa, assembly GCF_053477335.1. Classification (NCBI taxonomy): domain Eukaryota; kingdom Metazoa; phylum Arthropoda; class Copepoda; order Calanoida; family Acartiidae; genus Acartia; species Acartia tonsa. The sequence goes on from NC_137265.1 coordinate 18,090,848, forward strand.
TAACAATTTTTGAGTAAAAAATTTGCTTTATTATTTGCTTTTGTCAAATTCAATTCAGATAAAAATTAGAATGATTATTAAGATTGTTTACAGAATATAAACACAATTCAATTACATTAATTTCGTAGAATTATTTAATGATTTAATAAAAGTTTTAAAATACTTTATCATCCTGTGAAACAATCAGCTATAATTACTTGCATTTTCTTTAAAATTTTCATTTAGGAATATTTTAATTAGATATTTTGGTTTAATTTAATAACATAAACAAGAATATAAATGAGGGGGAAAAATTCGTCTAAGAGTAATATTGGCATGGTTAGTTTTGATAATTATAGAATATCCTTTAACCTATATATAAAAGTAACAGAATGTTTGCCTATATTTTTGTCTGTTTGTTAATGTGTTTGTAATCGCTAATCGCTGGATTGATATGATTATCCTGTGCAGTGAATCTTCTCATAGGTACCTCTACCCTTCTTTCAAGAGAAATCGTCTTGGGTAAAAAAAATCCCCTTTAAAAACTATTTTTATTTATTTTCTTTTAAAACAAAAAGTTAAGAGTCGACCCCCCTCCCTTACATAAGGAAACTCTAGAGGCCACTGGTGATTTATATTTATAATTATAAGTAAAGATTGATACTTACAACATATTCTTAGGGCAAGATGAGCCATCTCCTGGTCTTCCTGGCTTTCCTGGTTTCCCAGGTTTCGCTGGACGTCCAGAACTTGAACCATTACCACCAGATGCGCCATAAGGTTTGTATTCAGGCAATCTTGTATATTCAAATATCATTTTCATATATACATAAATTAAAGACTTGATAAATTGTATACAATTTCTTACTTTTTGCTCCTAGAAGGTTCTTAAAAAATTATTGAAGACATCTTACAGTATATCTATCTTAATCAAACATAAATTTTCTGGAGGAATTTTATTTTTCCAGTAGATGAAAAAGATATTTTGCTTTCTAATGGTTTAAAGACAATATCTGACCATCGAATCACTTTCAGTAAAATCTTATCTGATTTTATTCTCAAGATTTTAAAAAATGAATGAATTATTTTCCTAAATCCTAAGCATTTTCCATTACAACAAACACTTAACACTGGACACTCCAAGTCTGGACATTCCTGAAAAGCAAAAACAATTACGTTTATGAATCATAAACCTATAAGTCATACATGTGGAAAAAAAGTGGGGTTAAAGTATAGTGGTCTTTAACAATGCTCTTTTTGGATAAAACAATGGAAAATAGATTAATATAATTCCCTAATTTTATCAAACAAAATTACTCCTTATGTTGATTTAGAGTGTTGGTTTTTAAGCTATCCAATGTTACAACTTTTTAGATATTTGGTATCCAATGACCAGTAATGGGTTGAGTAATAGAAGGTAAAGTTGAAAAAAAAGAAAGAGAGAGGAAAAACAGTATGAACAATTTAGTATCACTTTCAAAATGATAAACACAAAAAATTAAGAGATAAATTAATACCTGCACAACTGGCAAATCATCAGGTAGCATAGAACAGGTATTATTCAGCTGTTCTTCTGGCGATAGTTCTGGTGTATTATCCAAGTTGCCAAAACATTGCAGGTTGCCTGACTTCTCTTTGCAACAGCTAAAGTTAAGAATATATTGATTGTAGCTACTGATAGGGATCTTACATTAAATTAGCTATTAGAAATCATAAAAATTTATCTTTAGATTGCCCAGATTTTCGTGTAAAATAGATATTATCTTATTTCTTAGTATTGTTGTTATGGTTTGATTTGTGAACCTCAGAAAGCTTTTGAGGGCGGGATACATCAAAAGATCTTATTTTAGAGTACCTCTGAAACAAATCTGGTCATATTGTCAAACAACCTTAGGATAAACAACGCTTTAATTGCATGACCATTGTCTGGAAGTCCTAACTGTGCATTGTTATTTATTGTGCACCTGGCATAGCAGTAGTAGGAACCATTTTTAATGTCTTTCATTGTGACATGTTGTCAGGCCCAGATTCAAACCTTTCCGACAACAAGGCAATGCTCTATATGTTATGCCACAGTCATGGGTTTTGAATTATGAATATTAAAGGGAGCACATCAAGACAGGCTAATTAATATGTTGGTTAAATCCCTTTTATTAGTGAACCTACATATTTAAATGTAAGTAAGTATTTTCTAACCTTTCTTGATCTTGACAATGTGCAGACAGAATACATGTTGAGTAATTAGATTCTGAAGTCAAATCAGTCTTTACTGAACAGCAGTCAAATTCACATGAACTTCCACACCTAAACAACATAGTTGAAGCTTTTAATCATAAGAGCTGTTATAAAATACTGTCTAAAAAACTTTGTGTCCAGCAGAAAAGCAATTTTAAAATTTTAAAATAATCTTACCAGACTAATCCTGTTGGGCAAGTTAGATTAGAAATCTGCTCTTCATCTGTAATTGTTGAATTAGAACAGGATTCCCCACTAGAAATACACCTGCTCTGCTCCATACAGTAAACCTAAAAAGGTAATTCTTCTTTGTTCTAAAAGTCTGTATTCTTTCTACAATATTTCTTTTTTACTATGTATTTATGTATATTATTTTGAAATAATAAATTGACACTAACCTCTCCTGTAGGACAATTCATCTGACTACTGTCATCACTGCCCCCATTCTCAAAGAATGCACAGTCATTCACACAAGCCTTTACTGCCATACAGTACACCTTACAAATAAATAATCAGTTTAGAAAAAAAGATTTTAAAATGTTGCAATTATACTTTTTAAATTAATTCTAGAAATTAATGGAAAAGATTAATCAATAACAATACCTGGTCTTCGGGACAATGGACACCTTTATCATTGTTGTCATCATCCATATCTTGGTGACAAGATCTCTGACACTGAGAGGTTTCCATGCAGTACACCATTCCATGAGAGCAATCCATCCAGTCTGTTATATCATCATCTTCATTATCACTATTATCACAAGATTGTTGACATCTTGATTTTTGCATACAGTATACCCATCCAATAGGGCATTGCATGCTGTCTTCATCATCGTCCAAATCATCAAGACTTACAAAATCGTCATTGTCATCATATGATGTCATTTGACAAGACCCAGATTCAAGACAATATACAGTTCCAGGTGGACAACTATAACCTAAGTTATCATCATCATCATCATAAATTGAGCCAAATCCATTGTCATTAGGTATACATTGACCTGTTGCCAGACAATAAACTGTTCCTGGTGGACAGGTTAATTCAATAGCACCAGAATCATCATCTCCAAAAGCAAATGCATTCTTGAAGTCATCATCAACACATCTTCTAGATTCCATGCAGAAAATTTTACCTGGAGGACAGGATATACCCTAGAAATAACAGAACATTCAAATTATATACTAAAAATATCTTTACTTCAAAAGAATATTTTGCTACTTCAGATTAAAGTATAACATCAACCTTTAATCCAGCAATGATAAAGAAAATCTTTTAAGAGACGGAAATTGCAAAGTGGATAGAGACCAAACTCCTGTTGTATATTATCTATTTAACAAAATTGTATTTGTTTATTTACCTTAGGACTATCATGACCCATCTGGCATTCTTTTGTGCATTTTCCTTTGCTGATGCAATAGATTTGACCAGCAGGACACATTATACCATCACCAGAATCACCTGACCCCTCATCTACTACAACAAGAATCATTATTAGAATTTTAGCAAGTTAATCTTTCAGACTCAGGTACATGATGAAAGAAACAAAAAGAAAGTAGATAACATATGTAAAGAGAGTTTGTAAAGTATAAGGCAATAAAATATAAGAAGATACAAAAATTAACAATTTGTCATAGTTCACATAAAAGTGAGCCAGTTATGAGTTAATTGTTGATGAAATTACCTCCTACAGCAACACCACAACTGGGAGAACATTTTCCAAACTCTGCACAGTAAACACTTCCTTCTGGGCAAATAATTTCATCCGCCAGCTGTCTGCCTTGTCTCAATGGCTTACATAAACCTGTCTCCAAGCAGTAGGCTGTGCCAGGTGGACATTTCTTGTTCTTGGTTTCATTATTGCCAGCAGAGTCATCGTCTGGAACACATTTTTTACTCTCCGCACAGTATTTTTCATCTGGTTTACATTTGATGGTCTGCTGAGCTGACTTGTCGCATTCCTTGTCTTTAGTGCATTTTCCTGTAAATTTGATTAATTTAATTGTGAAATCAAACATAAAAAATGTGGATCTGCTTATTAAAGAATGAAAATTTAAGAACCAACACCTCCCCCCCCCCCTTCCACTCTTTCCCTGGTAAATTGTCAAAATTCCTTCTGTTGCCAATTTAATGAATAAGAGCAATAGAACTATAATAGAAAATGATACTAATGAATATCCAATAAATTGAATATCTAAACAATGCAAAAAACAAAGTTCCATCTTGAGTACTAATACTCCCCGACTCCCCTCCTTATTTTGAAAAAAATTAAAATTAATGAGGCAACTTGTAATATACTACCCTAAATAGACACACAAACAGTCACTGCTTTGTTATAAAAAAATCTATTATATTTAAATAAAAACCTGTTTCTACACACCAAACCTCTCCAGATGGGCAGGATGTTTTGTTTGTTACCCCATTCCTAAAGAAAACAAGTATTCCATAATTGTTTTTAAAGAAAAAGCTTTTCTATAATTAGAATCGGTCCATCCATACGTCCGTCCATAACAGATTATACTTTTCATTAATTTAGACATGTTAGAATTGTTTTGTCGATTTAAAACTTTGTATGATGGTTCTTATAACATCTATGTACAATGTAGAAACCATTGTAACTCTATAATCGTTACCAGAAAGTCCATACCTTCATTTAAACTTGCTGATTTTTAACTATTTGACAATAACTTTTTGTATGATGTAATATTCCTATTCATATCTTTTTGGAATGATGATTTCTAGGACAACAAGATACAATATTATAAGTAAATCATCTCTATAATCAAATCATAAAAAAAGAAAGTATGTTTTGACACTCTACAGTCATTGCTCATTAGACCTTCTTTTTGATCATTGAGCTTTGCTTTTATGGATGTTTTCATCCTTGTTTTTTTAATTTTTCATAAGATATATTCACTTATTTAACAATTCTCCAGTTTAAACGATTTTTTGGGTAAGGTATGTATACCTGAAATCTGAGGAGAGATATCCGACACAACTATTAAGCATGCATGCAGTGTCTGAACATGGCATGGAGCCAGCAGCACAGGCATCCTGGCTTTCAGCTAGCTCCACAATACAGGTGTCAGGTAAACAGGTTTGCACATTTCCACAAAAGACCTAAATTATCAGAAATCCAAAAAATATTCATAGTTTTGGAATCTAAAAAAATAATAGATAAAAATATTAATTTTTATTTACTTAAATCAATTTCAGACTTAATTAATATGAAAAAAAACATTATCCTTATGAATATATTTGAACTTGTTTTGCATAAAAAAATGAAAAATGTACAGGTGGTGAAAAGTGCTTAAACTAATAAGAATATCTTATACTTGATTAATTCAACGGCAAGGTTATCTGATAATGCATGCAGCCTTTCTGTCAATTAATTTTACACAAGTACATTAGTGCATTAACATAATTTCTGTGAGTGAAGAAAGTCGCCCAAAAAATCAGCATGTGACGTCATCAAATTGAGGGATTATCCATCTCTTTTTTAAGGATTTTCTTTTCCACTCCTCTTCTCCTCATCCCTCATTTTTATAAGGTAAGAATTTTTGTTTGAGCGACTTTCTTCACTCACTAATTTTAATAAGAGATAATTAAATATAAAATACTTACAAATCCTTCGTTGCAAGATTCTTTTGACTGTGCAAGATCTATTCCAACAATTATACCTAAAAAGTTTAATATTCATCATTACAGCTAACTCCATAAAAGTATAAAGATGTTTGTCTGTTTTTGGTCAATTGTAATTTGGAAGCTGTATGTGGTTTCCGATATAAAATAGCTATTCAATTTTAAAAAATAACTATTAAAAGTTATTGTATAAAAAAAATGTAATGCAATTACTAAGTTCAGGATTTTGGAAAACTTTCTTTTTATCAATAACATATAACATTTTTATTTACAAATCGTAAACAGAGCAGCTATTGCATCACAAACGTTGACACACAACTATACCCCCTTTATCATACCCACTGATACACCCTACTAATCCTTATTATAAAGTAACAGGATGTGTGTTTGTCTGTTTGTGTGTCTGTTTGTTTGTACCGAAGGATCTCGCTAACCGCTAAACCGATCGGGTTCTCTTTACCAAAGTAGCTTCTCATAGGTCCTAGGAAGGTTTATAACTATTTTGGGGAAGGGTACCACCACCCTCCCAAGAGAAATCGAAAAAAAAATCAAAAATTTCGTTAAGACTTGAACGCAACATAGACATGAAATAAAAAATAAAAAACATTCAAAGTGACACTAGAGGCCTCTAGGGGCGTAGCCGCTAGTAATGGATATTGTGATATGACATTGACACATTAAAACTGGGCTAAAATGAAAGATGATGAGTACCCGCAATAGGTACAGTGGTCCAGACCAATATTATTTGATTTTATTTCAAGAGAACAGTTGAAAAGGAAATAACCAATACCAACATATTGTAGTTTTAAATGATTCTAGTTTACTTAATTAAACAGTTAATTATTTTTGGCGAATTTCTTAATTATTATTAGCATCACGAAGTTCCTTTGTTTGATATACTAGCGGCTTCGCCCCTAGCCTCTAGGAGCTTTGCCCCCAGAGGTTTAATCAAACCAATTTTTCGTATTTTAGATTTAGATTTTTTTTGGTGGGGGGGTATTTTTCATTTTTTGGGGGGTTGGGGGTGTCCAAACCCCCAAAAAATAAATATAAATCTTCCCGGGACCTATGAGAAGCTACCCTGTAAAGGAGAACCCGATCGGTTTAGCGGACAGACATCGTTCTACTTTGTATTATAGATATAAAGGGTGTTAAAAAAATAACCGATCGCTCACAATTTGAACCACCATAAGTACTTCAAATCTTGGAGATAGACCCCATAATTTTAGAATTTTTGATGGGGCATGTAAAAACCTTTCTTTAGACACCTTAACAAGGTTTCTAACTAAATCTATGCCAATTTGACATAAAAAAGACATTCCCATCCAACTTTGAGGCATAACGGCTCTGTCTATTCCTAGTTCTTGATGATTGCCAGGTCGATCTTTTTGATGCCAAATTGGCTAAGATAGTGTTAGAAACATTGTTAAGGTGTCTAAAGAAAGGTCTTTACATGCCCCATCAAAAACTCCAAACATTATGGGGTCTATCTACAAGATTTTAAGTACTTATGGTTGTTCATATTGTGAGCGATTGGTTTTTAAAAAGACAAATTTGTAATAAAATATGCACTTTCGGCGTAGGGCAAATTTCTCTGCAAGGGCTAGGTCTTAAGCTCTAGGGCTCTGGAAGGGTAAGTAGATTCAAAATTCAATATTGTTTTCTCATTGTCATTGCTTGGGCATGAATTGTATTATTTTTTATTAGTTTTGGACCAAAACTGTAAGGTTTATATAGAAAAAAGTGAAGCGATTGGTTTTTATTTTAACACCCAAGTTACGTGCAGGGAGGGAGAGGGCATTCGGCTTTTTATTATACTAGTTCCTAAAGTTTTATAATAACGTTTTCTTATTTGTTGACTCAACGAGTCAACAAATTTGGGACTTTTATTGCATTTTGATTGGTTGGTTCATTATGTTGAGTGTCTAAACGTTTCAACCATTGATTGAAATCTACAGAAAAAGGGCAATTTTGTTTATCATCATTGGGGATGTAAATTTTTTTTTCGGCAATTGTCTTATCTCTTTAGATCCCTGCATGTTAAGTTCCATAATGCGCTTCCTGTTTTTAAATCGTTAAAAAATACAATTATAAATGAATATCCTTTTTACGTTTTCTTTTGAATTTACATTCTCGAAAGGGAGGGGGTGAAAATTTATCCATGAAATTGCATATTGAAAACGCAATTAAGGTTTTTTTAATATTTTATTTTATAAAATATAAATTCTTACCCAATAAAATAAAACTAAAAAAATTCATATTTAAGATCACTTTATTTAACAGTTAGGTAATATTATCAAAACAAAACATTGTAATAACTTTTTTACTATGGTCTAACCACTGACCATTAACTCAAACTAAATAAGTATTTTGGTAAGTATAGACAAAGAAATAAGTATGTATTAAGGCTTCTCAGGATTTAGCCATTTTCGATTTAAGAAACCGTACCAAAGAATTTGCAATATACAAATATAATATTCGTTAAAAAAAGTTTTATAGCAATGTATTATACAGTAACCTAAACATGATTTTATAAGCATTTAGTTTTTTAATTCCTATGAATTAGACACCTTATAAAATGTGAATATAGAATATTCCTATCGATTTCAAACTTTGCATGATGATTCCTATAATAGTTAGGTACAAATTAGAAAGCGTAGCAACTCTGTAATCGTTTTTTTATGTGATTATCCTGTTAATTAGGGTCTGTTTTTCTACACTTCTAAATAGTCAATTTCAGTGGACCTCTAGTATGTATGTATGTATTAAATAAACTCATTCACATTGAAAATATAAAAACAGTCAGGGTCATGAATAGACTAGTCTTTGTTCATGCGAATATTTTGATCATGCTTTTACAATAAAAACAAATTTCAAAAGTTTAAATGTTTAAATTTTCATTTTATTTAAAAGTTTTAAGTTAATTAAATTTTACCTAAAGCTATTACTGTAACTATCATATTCAAATTAACAAAAAAATAATATAAAAAATGGTAGTTTTGTGATATAAAAAATACGAGTAGTTAATCTTTTACGTATAAAAAGACAATGTATTTAATAAAAACTCTACAATCAAACATTATGGTTTTTCAAGAAGGAAAAAATTATAATATTTTTTTTAAAAAAAAGGTCTATAAAAATGTAGATAAGACGATCAAGTAGACAGAAGTCCATTCAATTAGGACACTGTTAAAAATACAATATTGGAAAGCCCAACTATTTATGGCAGAGCGTGGAGCGTTGTCGTAGCTGGAAAAACTATCAAAAATCAATAGTTTCCTAGATACAAGTTTGAGCGTAGCTAATAATTCATAGACCAATACACATCTATTATTCATTAATTACTTTTTTATTCAACACAATATGACGTACAATATACTTTATTTGTCCTTTGCTCAACATTGCTAAACGCAATTTTAATTATTCAAATAAGCCAAACGTTTATGTACCTAGGTATAAAAAAAAGGAAAAATACTCTGAATTGGAACTTAGTAATAGGAATGAAATTTTTCAAAACGAAAATGGCATTTTCTTAAAAAATTAGAACCTAATAAGTTTTTTTTGCTAGATCTAAAGACAGATTGACAGACAGACATAATATAAAGTTTAACAATATCTATATGTCTTTTTGACTATAAACCGGGTTTTTTATAGTCATAAATATTTTAGTGGCTATTTTTGAGTAAATCGTTTAAAATTATTTCTCGTATTCATTTGAATCCGGTGGATAGGAACCGGTTCTCATGAATACGAAAAAACTATGTCTAGCATCGTATTATATCCAGTTTTCTACGAATATAGAAATGTACAATCATAAGATTAAAACTAGTACATTCTATATCCGCGGAAAGCCGTTTATAATACGATACGAGAAATAACTATTCTCGTATTAATTCGAATCCGGTGGATAGGAACCGGTTCTCATCCATACGAAAAAACTATGTCTAGCATCGTATTATATCCAGCTTTCTACAAATATAAAAATGTACAATCATAAGATTAAAACCAGTTTTATTAGCCCCGAGGTGCCGAAAAAAAACTGGTTTTAATCTTATAATTGTTCATTCTCTATCCGCGGAAAGCCGTTTATAATGCGAGAAATAACTATTAAGGTTTTAATTTTCTTTTAATTAAAAAAACAAACAATTTGTTTGCAGTATAAAACTATTTGTTTGTGTCATAATAACTTTTCAAGGAAACTTTTGCTTTTGCTTATAATAGTGTCATAAGATTAGAAGAACTTATTTGTAGCAAATCTTATAAAATAAATTATACAAAACTTAAAAAAGAAATGTACATAATACAATAATATGAATTATATATACATAATAATGAATAGGTAATTAGGTCTTGGAGATAATTATAATATATTAACTTCCAAAAATCATTGCTATTTTTTACCAGCGGCTACGCCCCTAAAGACCTACAGAGGCACTTGAGGTTGAGTGGGAGGGGTTTTGTGGTGAATCGAATCCCACCATTTTTAATTTAAGGTTTTAAAAGAAAAGGCAAAAAAATTCTAGTTAGACATTTCGTTGACCGACCACTAAATATCTTCTAGTGCTTCTGTTGTACTATTCTAATTTTTAATTTTAGGTTTCAAAAGAAAAGGCAAAAAAATTCTAGTTAGACATTTCGTTGACCGACTACTAAATATCTTCTAGTGCTTCTGTTGTTCTATTCTAATTATATAATCTACTTTGTATTTCCATCCATCAGTCTGTAACGTTATGGGAAATGTGATTTTCTCACCTGCTATTTAATATAGACTGCTGCTTTTTTATTTGGATGCCTCTTTCTAAAAAGCATCCAGCATACAACTTACTTGGTCCGTCAGTCTGAATATCATGCTACTAAAGACAAAGAAATATTGTTATAAAGGTTTCATTTCTATTAAATTAATTTATCTTTCTTTTTCTTTCACTTTTTTTATGACAATTGAATACACAATAACTCATTTTGTCCGTTGGTCTATGCAAGAACTTTTAGTGCTCGCAACTCATCAATGTTGTCATCCTTATTTATATTTTAGTTTACATACATTCTAGTATGTTTTAGAGCAACACTTTATATATAGTTTTACTTTGATATACATATTGTTGCGCTACTTATGACATATAAAGAAAAAACAATAAAAAATCAATTTTGATAGATTTTTTCAGACAAAATTAAAAGATTTTTTTTTAAATTACCAGAAAATAGATAAAAATCATCTACATCACTCTCCCGTTTCCCTTTTGTAGAAATACAAGCAAATTCAAAATTATCAAAATTTTAATTATTGTTTAACCCTTATAATAAGCTATTTAAATTGTAATTTTTCCTCGTCGTAAACAAAATTTAACGTAGAATCTTTTACAGCGTTTTTTTGTGATGATATTTGTTGTCGGAAACCATCCATATTCCTCATATTATATGCTCTGACACGCCACAACTTAATACAATCAAAACATTTATATGTCACAAGAAAAATAAATTTGGATTTGGAATTCTGTTTTAATGACTGATAATAATCTTCCATGAGCTTTTGAATAATTTTATATTCAATTATAAAATATCTCCAAAAATATTTTCTATATTAGCCATTACCGGCCTCGCCCCCAAGAGTCCTCTAAGTGCACTTGAGGAGGCGGGAGTTGAATCCCAAAACCCATTTTTTAAATTTATATTTATCCACCCCTTCTTTTATCTTATTTCATTTAGTGATCTAATACTTTGATAACATCCAATAATTTTATATGAAAGCAGAAAAGTCCAACTCATTAAAGATTAAAGAAATAAATGATTTTTTAATGATTAATTTAAAACTTTATATAAACTTCACTCAAAAACACACATTTAAATATCAAAGATATACTTCAGATATATACTTCAGAATAATTTATCATTTAATGCCTTTTAAAAATATCTTGAAAGGGTAAAGGGGCGGTGTGCTTAGCTTTACAGCCGCGAAATACGTTCTCTTCTTTCCTCTCTTCTCTCTCTCTCTCTCTCTCTCTCTCTCTCTCTCTCTCTCTCTCTCTCTCTCTCTCTCTCTCTCTCTCTCTCTCTCTCTCTCTCTCTCTCTCTCTTATTTTCTCGTTGCATCTCTATCTGTCCCACATCTTAATTCCATATTTAGGCCTATAATATACATCTTCTTACGAGCGTTATTCTTCCTCTGAGAGGGCCTTTTTTCTCTCACTCTCCCTTACCCGCTTTTCCCCTCTCTGTATAATATATTTTGTTCTCCTATATCTCTGAACTATTTTTGACTTTACACTTCAGTACTTTAAAGTTTGTGATTTGGAAAGAAGACCCTACTGGATTCACTCCTGATAAGTAAGAATTTTTTTTTGTTAATTCATAAGATTTCCATTATATTCGCACAATTTTCGATCGTTTTAAATGTCATTATTGAAATAAAATGCTTGTTATTACCAATTTATCTGCAAAAATAATCGGTAGCCAACTTCTAAATGCCAAAATGTCATCTGAAAACAACTTATTGTCAAGAAATTGGCATTTAGAGATTTTTTCAATTATGGAAAATAGATAGTAAGAAATTATAAAAGGCATTTCAGAGATTTTATCTTTTCCAAAATTTACAATTATAATTTTACTTGGGATTTATGAGATAATTATTAGACGGCAAATCAATCTTGCCCCTAATTTTTTTTCTAGTGAGTTATCTTGGGAGGGTGGGGTGAAGGGGTTTGGGGTAGAGGTAGGGTTTTGGAGTAATTTTACACCTTCTTGAAAATTTCATTATCAAAACTTTCAAAACAAATATTTTTTTTAATGTTCTTTGCTGGGAAAATAATTTAATTTTACATATTTCACAAATTCACACTGCTTTGATGCAAAATAGTTTTTGTTGTTGACAGAATATTAAATTTGGAAATTCTAAATCATTTTTCCAGTGCCTTCAAAACTAGGATGACTACATCCATTAGCATTATGAATAAGTTTTAAATGAATAAAAAGTCTTATATGTAGTTGTTTTATCATCTTTAGGGAGGAAGAGGACTGTAAATTCTTCTCAGCCATACTGAAAAATCATGTATAGCATCGGTTAAAACTGGTTTTAATCTTTTAATTTTTTATCTTAATAACTGCATAAAGCTGTATATAATATGATGTGCAATAAATAACTACTAAAGTAGCAACTATTGTTTTGGACTTAAGAATTTTTAAGCCGTAAAACCTTGTCTGATAATAAATCTGTTAATATTTATAATATTTTTCATAATACTTATTCCTGCTATGTAACAAGAATAATGATAATGTAATTCATCTTGTGATTAATTTATGTTACAAGCTACCTGTAATAGTATCATATCACATGCGACAAATACTTCTCTATAATTAGATTATGTTGTATGTAAGAAATAATAAGCATATTTGCAAGGAATTTGTAACCCGTATGAGCAGCTTTTTTTCGTCAAACTTATTTAGAGCTTTTTTAAAAAATAGAATTTGAAAATATATTTGATGTTTTAATTTTCAAGCCTTGCTTTAGCTTGTAGTTATCTCGCTCTAAATAAAAAATAAATAAACATTGCTCTATCTATAATACAAAGTAGCTTGATGTCTGTCCGTCTGTCCGTCTGACCGTCTGTCCGTCTGTCTGTCCGTCCGTCCCTTAAGATCTTGGTAACCACTGAACTGATCGGATTCTACTCTTCAGGGTATATACCTTTTGGTCCTGTGGTGGTTTTAAGCTATTTTCTTGGGGGGTGGGACACCCCCAACCCCCCCAAAAACAAAACAAAAAATCTCCCCCATTTTTTTTTTTTTTTTTTGTAAGAAATATCCTTGGTCCTTTGTAGAAGATTCCTTTGTGGAAGATTTCCTTTGTGGAATATTTTTTTTTTTACAAATTTCACCTTACACTTTTTTTACCATCTCTTGGGGCAAAGCCCCTAGAGGCTAGGGGCGAAGCCGCTAGTTTATTAGAAAGATGTAGGTATATTTACATATATGTATATACCATTCTCTTTAATATGCAGATCTTTTTCACGCGTTTGAATACTTTTCAGTTTTCTTGGTATAGACTTTGCAGTGGCGTGCACAGGATTCCACACGCCCATGTATATAAAACCAGTTATGAGAGTGTATTGTAATTGTAAATACTATATTAAAAGTGTCTCTTTAAATTTTTTTACCATTCCCACATATTCATATTTTTGGTGCATGATATTTGAAAACTGAAACAAAGTTTTAAATATACTTTCTAAGTAAGTGTCTATGCTCTGCCTTTATACTTTTATTCATGGAAAATTTTGAACATAAAAGTCTGCAATACTAATATTAATAAAATATAGATCAATTTTAAGTAGATTATATAGATGCAAAATGGGAAAGATAGATTTTAAATTAGATTATGTGTCTTTCATTGTATATATCTATACAAATATCTTTTGATTACCACTGGACGAATCTGGTTCTTTATAAAGGTTCAAAAAGGATTTTATCCCCCTGAGAGAGGGTAGCTTAATCTTATTTAGATAAACCGACTTCAATTGAAAATTGTTTAACTTTACTAAATTTGAATATTGAAGGCTAACCCTTCTCCACTCTTGAAATGGAAGAGTCTTTCGGATACTTTTCTTACTAAATAAGTTATTTTTCTTTAAACCTTCTGAAATTCTATTAAATTAATTTAATTTTCAATTTTCAGATTGTTACTGTGTACCATATCTCTACTGGAATATTACATACAAACAACAACAGTTTATGCCCATTAGTTGTTCTTCAATTAATTGAGAAAAATATTTCTTATTAAAAAAGAAAAATCCTTATTTTCAAGACGGAGGGGAAAATCTTCAAAAATAGGTAGGTTTAATATTGCTTTTAAATGCATCCATATATAAGCTTCTCTATAATTTACTATTCTGTCAGTCTCTAACGTTATGGAGAAAATAAGATTTACTCGGCTGCATGTTCTGAAATATTTTGAGAAGATTACTGTTATCCATGAGAAACATTCAAGATTCCGCTAATTTAGTCCGTCGATCTCTCTGACAGTATCTCAAAGATATCGAAATTATAGAGGAAAAAGTGATTTGCTTTGTGACAGACGGCTGATTTTTTTTGTAAAGAATTCCCTTACTTTTGAGCAAAATCTGTAAGGCTCTAAAGAGCATCAAATTTTTCAAGAATTGTATGTCTCTCGGAGTCTCGACTGTTAAAAGAGAAAGATATCAATAACAAATAACCCTGAACTCGTGAGAAAGAATCGTTTTTTAAATTAAATTCTGTGTATCTATTAATCCAATATAAGAATGCGGTCATAAAGTCACATAATATCAATTGAGTGTCATATTTTGCATGGGCTATTTCTATAACCAGGGCGGAGGTATACTCCCCCAAGATATTTATAAATCTTCCCAGGTCCTATAGTAACTTCACTGTAAAGGAGAACCATATCGGTTCCGCGATATTAGTACACACAGACGAGCACATATACATCCTGTTACCGATATATAAGTATAAATACTATATATAGTTCATACTACTTCAACTAAAAATAAAATTTTATAAACTATTTATTTAATATTTCTATTGTTCTTTTAAATACATAATAAAAAATACAAATATTTCATTCAAATTATAAAAAGAAAATAATTCTCATTGTTTTTAATCTTTAGCATTTGATTAATGAATTGGATAATTAAATAAAATGAATTTTGTAAATGAATATAAAACATATTTATAAAACTATTAGCATTTGATGCAAGGGGCGGAGTTATGTAGAACGCCCACATCAATGTTAGGTTTGTTAAAAAATGCGTTAATTTTCTTAGAATTTAAATGAAAGACAAAGACCAATCTCTCCCACTTTTGAGCAAGACGATTCCCTTTTCTCTCATCTCTTTTGAAGAGATTTTCTTACCCCCCTTCCCTTTTTATTTTCCCTTTATATGACGTCATATACGAATCGTCTTGCTCAAAAGTGGGACAGATTGGGCTTCGTCAAATGAAAGCTCACACAAAATAGTTAAAAACTTTTCCAAACATTTAATAATCTTCGCTAAAGAAGATCTTTTGAATTCAGTTATTTTTATTAAAGAATTTTCGATTTTCATGCTCTAAAATTTGTTTGCCTATTGATTGTTTTATTTCCTACGTGGTTAATTATGGAACTAGTTCAATCAGAAAAAAATGTTATGATTGACCGTTTGCAGTAAAACTTTCTTAATTTTATTAATTTTGTATCTAGGTCGGCCACGTAGGATGTCATTGTATGATTGTCAACTACATGATGATTATATAGGTAACTTATTTATTTAAAACTAGCGGCTGTGCCTCTAGAAGCCTCTTGGGGTAGGAGAGGGGGGGGGGGGGTGCTGTATTTCTACCATCGACTTTCAATTTTATTTTTAAAAGGAAAAAAAATAGGGTAAAATTTTTTTAAAGATATAGAATACATACATTTTCAAAGATTTCCTGTTTCTCTCTTACAAAAGGATCAAACTTATTATAGTAAATGGATATTTTTGGCCCTAACCATGCGGGCCGACCCTTTTCCCGCCATAATCTTACTTAATCTAGCTTATGGTAACAATTCACACCAGAAGAAAGACTCCCCCTCTCATATTTTTAATTTATTTCAATAAAAAGGGGAGGGATGTAATCCACTTAGAAAATGACAGAAACCTCGGATTAATAAAAAGCAACCATTGTGATTTAAAAGAACGTGTCCTAACTTTTGTGATTTTAAAAAAAATAGCTAGTCGGTGCTTATAGTAAGTAGTAGATGTAAAATGATCCATAGAATTTAGATATGCAATCGGGTTTTTTGGTAGACCTCTAATTTTTAAAGTATTTTTATTTTTTTTTATTTTTTAAAATCGAGTTGTCTTTAAGGTACTAAAACGCAAAAAAAAATTGCCATTATGAACTAAAAAAGTAAGATCTTTAATGTGACACCTTACTTTTTTAAATTGTGTTGAGTAATTATTAAAAAATCTATTTTGTTGAACCCCGTTAAATCAAAACTTTGAACTTTGGGACAGGGGCGTCTAAGCTTTTTTATTATGGGGGTGTAATTTGCTTCAGGGTGGGGGGGAGGGGTTAAATGGTGTGCGAAGCGCGCCGAAACTTTTTTTAACCCCCCCCCCAAAAAAAAAAAAAAAAAATTTACCACGCAGGTAAAATTTGCTTGAAGGGGGGGGAGGGGTAATTACCCCCCTGAAATCTGTTGGAAGGGGTAAATTTTGTATACCCCCCCCCCAGGAAAATTTTATTTGGGATTTTTTATTTTTGGGGGAGGGTATTTACCCCCTCCTAAATGGTTGGGGATGCCTTCGGCACCCCCAAGGTAGGGGTAAATTTTAAATGAGGGGGGGTGAAATGAAAAATTCGTTTGGGAGGGTAATCATCCCTTTACCCCCCCCCCCTCCCTTGGACGTCCTTGCTTTGGGAGCTCATCACGAATGGGTTAAAATAAAATCACAAAAGTTAGGACACGTTCTTTTCAAAAAAGTTTAAAGCAAACATGTTGATTCCAATAATTTAACATTCCTATTGTCTTCTCTAACATGGAATTGTAATATTACCTTTCCTAAAATCGTATCATACGTTGCTTCTTTCAAGCATGAAAAATATTTTATACAATAGACAGTAGACATAGACAATAACTTCATGTACATCCTCATTCAATATAAACAAAATTACCCTTCCTGTGTATTGGTTGAAAAGATTGGACACTGCTTGTATTAACAAACTATTAAAAATTTAATAATAGTGTCTAAAGTTTTTAAGACATGTCTAAATGTACATAAAAGTTCTCTACATATATTTTAAAGAATTTTTGTTAATATGAAATAATTCTATAGTCGACCAAACATTCCCACCCCCCACCCCCCCCCCCCCTCCTCTAAATTTTGCCTTCGCGACTATTCCTAAATCTTCTTTATCCTTACTTCACCCAAATAATGCATCAGGAATGTGATCGGTTCAGCGGTTAGCGAGATCATTCGTTACAGACAAAAAAAAGCCCACTACTTGATATAATAGGATATATAAGGGGCAGCTAATGCGAGTTATGTAGGATTTAACCAAATTTGTTGAGTCAGCGTTCTAAAAAAAATCCTCCATCTTTAAAGTTTGAAATGTAAGAATATATTTCATGTGTTCTTATACTTTGAAACAAAAACTAAGTTCGAGGCAAACATCAAAAATGTTTTATTTACAAAATTTATATTGTTAACTATTATATTGAGCAAAATGATTTGGGCTAGAATCAATCTATTTTTGATATCACAAATTTCATTTTTCTTCAAAAAAGTAGGTACCTAATAACTGGTATTTTAGGTGCTTCTTAAAAAATTTTCTTTGTTTTATGCAATAGGGTTTAAAAGGGTATTTAAAATGCCTGGCTCAGAAACTTTAACTTCAAGGTAGAAATTTTTCTCTTGAGTAGTCCTGTACTTACTTTTACTTTATTTTTTAAAAGCGAAGCTTTTCTATAATTAGGGTCGGTCCGTCCGTCCGTACGTCTGTCCGTCCGAGATAGATAGCTTTTATTCGTTAATTTAGGCATGTTAGAATTGTCCTATCGATTTCAAACTTTGCATGATGATTCCTGTAGTAGTTAGGTAAGATTTAGAAGGCGTAGCAACTCTATAATCATTACCAGAATATCCGTACGTCCATTTTAAACATGTTGATTTTTCTAATTTTTAACAGCAAATTTTTATGTGATCTAATTATCCGTTTGATCTGATTTTTGGTATATTGATTCCTGGGACAACAAAGAACAATATTTTAAGCGAAGCAACTCTATAATCAAATCCTAAAAATAAAAAATGTAAGTATGTCCATAAACTCAATAAACATTATCCTGTATCAAGAAGTCTTTCAACAAATTTACTTACAATTTTGCTTCGACTCTTATACTTTTATATTCTGATAATTCAGTTTAGACACTATACAAGTGTTAATGTCTGTTTGTCCTACCGTTTCTGTGCTTCGCTGTTATGGATGTTGTCATCCTTGTTTAAATCATAAAAACTGAAAAGTTTCTCACATATTGCACAAATAATATAAAAAAGTTTTTTCTCATAAAGTTGAAATAAGATAGGAGAGGGTTTCCACGGATGTAAAATGTACAATTATAAGACTAGTTTAATCTTATGATTGTAAATTTTGATATTCGTGGAAAACTGGATATAATAAGATGCATTTTTTCGTGCGTATAAGAACCGGTTGTAATCTACCGGACATTTATCCGTTTCGAATGAATACTAGAAAAAATAAATATCCAAACATACAAATTGACCGACAGAGTAGGTTAATCTAAGCTTTTAAAATACGTAAGTAATATAAACACTTCAATAAAAATGATTGTTGCGCCCTTGTTTGAAGATTTCCAAAGCTGTTATGAAAATGCCCTGGACATTTTATTTTTCCTCGGTGTCAAATATAGAATAGATCTTTCATTCATATAACAAGGATGTTAACATCCATAGAAGTAAAGTAACAGCAATAGATTTTGTTTGTAATGTCTTTTGTTATGACGCGGTTTTCGCCCAGATTCGACGACGAGAAGACGCGTTAAGTGTTACTATTAAAACATGGGTTCATAAACTTGATACAAATAAGCTAAAAATATCTGTATAAATAAAGAAAATAATAGAAGAAATACATCAATTATCAAAGTCTTAAGTAAAATTTAAAAAATCGTTGAAATTCTATAGTTTTTGATGCTTCATAAATTGTAGTAAATAACAAAACAATTATTCATCCCAAGATTTTTTTTACATAAAGTCCAGTTTAACCATAGATCCATATCTTAGAGAAGCTTCGTTTTTAATAATAATATTATGCTTTTCACCCAGAAAATCCATAGATATTTGAATTTCAACATATTTTTGCATAAATTATGCAGGCAAGGCCACTCAACTGAAAAGATATCAAGAAGTGATATGGCATCTCATTTTTTCTGCCTGTCAGATTCAACATTACTAGCGCCTCTAGTGAATGGGGTAAATTAAACAAAAAAATGGGGGGGGGGGAGTATTTTTATCTAGTTTTCTTGGGAGGGCGGGTCGTAATCTCCCCAAAGTTAGTTATTAATCTTCAAAGGACATATGAAAAGCTTCGTTGTAAAGTAGAACCATATCGGAAAGATTCATCGGTAAAATTTTCACGTAAAAAGAACCTTAACTAACATTGATTTCAATGACAAAAGAAAGGCTCTTATAAACCTGTTTAAGAATTTAGTTTTTGTGCCTCTATTTAAGAAAGCCTAACCTGCAGAAAATTATATTTCCATCAAAGTTCATCTGCAGCTTACACAAATAAATAGATATGTAAAAGAAAAATTTCACATAATGTTTACGTCACAGGAAAAATAGAATCAACATTTTGATTTAGCATCTTTTGTCTCAAAAAATAAATTTTAATTGTAATGAGTTAAGCATATTAATGGGCCAAGGCATTTTTTAAAATAATTGCCTGATAATAACACCGACATTATACAATTTATCAGGATTGATTATTATAATAGTCTTTTTTTTAAAGATTAAATCAATAGAAAATATTTAAGTTCAATTATCTTTTTTCTCTGACTAAAAAAAGACGAATGAAAAATCCTAAAAAGGAGAGAGAGAGAGAGAGAGAGGGAGAGAGAGAGAAAGAGAGAGAGAGAGAGAGAGAGAGAGAGTGAGAGAGAGAGAGAGAGAGAGAGAGAGAAGAAAAACTAAAAGATATTCTGAGCATTGATCAGACAGAAATAGAAATAAAGAATGTTTTCCATTTGATTTGAGCTGTCTAGCATTTGGACTCTTCTTTCAAGTTTTTGTCCCATGCATTTATACAATTCATATAGGATTTATACGTACGTAGATATTGACATAGGAAAATTTGTCGTCAATCTAACGTGCTAATATTGATTTTATTTGTTGGTCAGTTCGTTTATAAGGGTTGGGGTAAAGGGGTAGGATGTGGCAAATTTTGCCATCTGCGAGTATAACTTTATCAGAGTACATTAATGTCTGGTGCAACACCTGAATAATAATCTATCGAATTTTTTATGCATATTTTAGAGCAAGTATTCATGAAACGTGGAGTCTAACATCTATAAAAGCGAAGTTAGACAAACAAGACAAGCGGACAGATTAATATAGAGTGACGGTACTCGATCTAAAGGGATAAGACAATGGCCGATAAATTGATGTACATCCCCGATGATGATACACAAAAATACATTTGCTGTAAATTACAATTAGTGGGTAAAACATTTGGTCACTAAACTCCATGAACCAACCCAAAATTCATTCAGCCAACGAATAGGAAAACGTTACTGTAAACTTTGGGGACTAGTGTAATAAACAGCCCAATGTCCCCACCCTCCATTACTCCTAGTAATCAAAAATCATAGCAGAACTTTTAATTTTAATTTAAATGTTTTTCTCGTATTCATTCGAATTCGGTGGATAGGAACCGGTTCTCATCCATACGAAAAAACTATGTTTAGCATCGTATTATATCCAGCTTTCTACGAATATAAAAATGTACAATCATAAGATTAAAACCAGTTTTTTAGCCCGTGCCTTCGGCACCTCGGGGCTAAAAACACTTGTTTTAATCATATAATTGTACATTCTATATCCGCGGAAAGCCGTTTATAATACGATGCGAGAAATAACTATTTTTGTATTTGAAAGGCTATATTTGTGCAATTTTTAAAATAAGATAATATTTTTCTATTCTATTTCAGGAAGATCCCGCAGCATGTCTTACTACGCAGCCCAGACATCAGATATGTCCAGCTATGTCGCGGTTTCAGGCACAGTTGTTTTTCATACCAATCCATTCATTTGTACTTGTTTTAAAAAATTCTCGGGTATAGTCCCTTTCGTAACATCGCACCTTATGGGGCGATTCTTCGTATTTTTCACAGTAGCTTTTCTCCTATTTCTAGCCCCGAGGGGCTCTAACCCTGCGGGGCCAATTACCTAACCCAATATAACCTAACCTAACCTAAAAAAACCTATAAAAAGCCATTTTAAAAATACGACGAATCGCCCCATATGGGGCGATGTTACGAAAGGGACTATTTCCAAATAATCTAACCGATAGGTCTCTAGGGGCGTAGCCACTAGGGATAAAAAAAGTTATTTTTTTAAGTTAGGTGAAACAATATTTGGGTCCCAATATTTTTTTTTATATTTTTGACAGAGTATGTTATTCAGCCAATTAATTCCAATTGAAATTGCCGCAAAGTTTAATATTTTGTTGGGGTAAAGTTGGCGTATAACTTGTTTTTATGTAACTGAAGGGGATTAGGTAAGAAGGGGGGAGAAAAAGTAAATGGGGTTGTGTGGATTTTTGGCTTTATTTTTGTTGATGTAAAATATCATCTTTTCTAATTTGTCTATTCGTCAAGTGCTTTACCAAAGTTTAAAGTACACAAACTAGACAATTAAATGAAGGTCTTATCATTAGTCAGGCCTAGCTATTCTAACAATCAATTCTACAAAAAAAATCGCGAAACCTTTTAAAAGTAAGGTAGAAGTATATTTTGTTTTTTATGTAATTGAAGAGGGGTGGGTAAGAAGGGAAGGAAAATGGGAAGGGGGTTGTGGGGAAATTTTCCTTAAGAATTGTTTGTCAGAATCACATTCCCTTTTCCCTGATCATTAGTAAAAGTATCATTAGTGAAGTAAATAAAATGTAAAAAGAAACAGTATTAAGGAAGAGGGGAACTTTTATGGGCTTATTATCTTGAGTAAATTCCTCCCCACCACGCCGAATAATTTTACTGAAATAAATACGCATATTTTTATTTTTGCATTAATTGGTCAACTTGGTTTTCCTTATATGTATTTAGTTGTTTAATTTAAATTATTATTCCATCTAGTTTACATATTTATATGTTTGTTGGCATTCAACTGGTGAAAATAATGGGCAAAAGCTGGCAATTCAGGGCATCAAATAGGGATTAGAATTTAATGGTTTGGCAACACGAGTAGACACCATTAACCTTGACCAACTTTATAGATTCCGACAATAGAATGCTTTTTTGAATCAAGCATCGTTATAAAGTATGAGATAGCACATCTATTTACTTACATTTCATTGTAGTATATCTTTGTATGTAGATAATTCTAACTTATAATGTAGTAAGGATGTTTTTTTTTATGAAAGCTTAAGATATCAATAACTACTGAAATGATTGAGGTTTCTCTTTTTCGGGAAGCTTTACATTGTTCCCAAGATGGTGTAAGGCTTTTTCATTTTAGATACAAGATTTGGTATGGTTTAAGTCTATTTCTGCACCCATATGCGAGGGGTCCAATCGCCAGTATCAAAGCTAATATACAATTATCGATGTTTCAGTCTGTTTATCATCAATTTTGTCTGTTATTTAAAATCACTAATCATCAATATTGTGTTTTATCATAAGTTTTCCCTCTTTAAACCTTTTTTTCATTTTTTGTTTTAAAGACGTAACTTTCCCTTATCAAAAAAAATATTTACACTTTGGTAATAAAGAAACATCCAAAAATTTTGAAGATTTATTTAAAATTCATTATTAAATGGTCTGTATGTTAAATTCTGTTCATATGTTCAGACATGGATAAGAATATTCTTGTGTATGTTCTGTTTTTATGTAATACTAATTTGAAGCAACACACTCACTCTCCTCCAACTTCTGTTATGTTCCTAAGGCTTAGCTTCTCATTAATTTAATTGTATATGATTATATAGGTAAACATTAGTAAAGGGTTTAGTAAGATTTAAGTAAATGTTTTATTATAGTAATTATTTGGATTATTGATTGGATAGATCAAAAGGTCAAATTTATATAATACAAGCTAAGACTTTTAAACAATTAGCAAAACCTATTAGTACATACTAATTAGTACGAACAAAGAGAATTTACGTTAAATATAGATAAATACATTGAAGAAATTGGAATAGAGAACGGGAAAAAAAGAGAGATATAGCAAAATATCCAGAGAGAATTCACTGACAGGTTGAAGAATGAAGCTGTGTATATTGCCTATAAAAAATAACCAATGATAGGCCAATACACAGACTAAACTACCATTGGTATATATAAATTTTAATTGACCAATGGTATGCCAGTATGACGTAATTTTTATAGACACTATAAAAAGCTACCAGAAAAATCCCTTTATTTACATATTGGCGGTTTCCGAATGTATATATTCTTGTAAGTATGTAATATAAAGGAAAGGAACAAGTCCATTACTATTTGTGTCCAGACATTACGAGAAATAATACAAAAGATTTATATTATTGTGTTTGTTTTGTTTTTGCAGTAAAGGCTACTTTTCCAACTGGGTTGGAATTCCCAATTTTGTTTTTAACTTTCCATTAATATAGAATAAAATTGATATTTGAATAATGTTTATTATGTAATTAATAACAAATTAAATAACAATTAAAGTCTGTTACATTTCTAATAATGGATATAGAATAGACGTGGATATTATGACAGGGGAATATTGTTGTCAATTTAGGTTGCTAACATGGACATTATTAATTGGTCTGTTCAGTCACCTAGTAGGAGGGAAGGGGAAGGAGTAAAGGGGTGGGATGGGATAGGATATCGTTATTTAACCCCCTGCAAGTTTGACTTTATCATAGATTATTAAAATCTGGTGTAACATCCAAGTCATAACATTCCCATTGATCTATAAGACTAAAATTTTTTTTTCAATTATGATTATTTTTGTTAATGTTGGGGTAATTTTTTATGTTTAATATCAATACCTGCATTATATGTGATGCAGTAAATAGCACGCTACAAAATCTTAACCCCCCCCCCCCCTGGAAAAAATGAGATAAAGAGTTAATCCATGCACCATGATAACATAATCATGTCTGCGGTTATTTATGCCCTTTCCAATATGCAGATATAAAAGTTAGCTGTACTGTTTTTTTTGCATAATTTTACAAATTTATATACATCTTGATGGCTAATATCTTTTGATTTTTTTATAACTATTCACAAATGTTCTCTGAAAAGCATTTTTTTATAAAAGTGAGATAGTAAAAATATTTTTTAAATATTATCATTTCTGTAGCAAAACAGTTAATTTTGATAAACATATGATTAAAGAATCTTTGAGGTGCTCTATTTCTGTTCTTGTTTATTGAAATCATTTTAAAATAATAATCAAGAATATTTATTTATCGCCCAGGCTAACAAAACTGTAATTAATATTATGTTTTTTATTTATTATTCGAAGTAAATTGTCTGTAATACGATACGGTACATCATTTTTTAGTATAACTAAGAACAGTTTCTAATCCAGCAGATATTGATATTTAAAAGCCATACTGGAAAGAAATCACTCTGACCAAAAGGAAATTTATATTTGATATAATTCGAAGCACCCCTCTAGAGGAAGAAAAAAGAAATAACTAGCAGTGAAAGAAATTTTTTTAGCTTAAATGTATAAAGACTCAGTCTTTGTGACCAGAATAAACTATTACCACCACATTCATGGCCATTCTATACACATTATCATTATAATAATAAAGATTGCACCAGTTTTGACAGCGAAGCAGATCTATAATTAGCGTTGGTTTGTACGTCACTTTGTGACGGTTAGCTCTATTGATTTCAAACTTGGCATGATGATTCATGTAACAGAAAGGTACAATATAGAAAGCGTAGCAACTGTATAAACGCAATATATGAATCATCATACCATCCATTTAATTTTTGAAATGAGGATTCCTTGGATCAATAGGTACAGAGACTACTATGGGGCATTGTTACTTTGAATTAACTAATCTTCATCCCCAAATAGTTAATGGCATATTAATGTAAAAGAAAAGAGGGGAAGGGGGGAGGGGAAATGTCCCTACCCCGTGGAAGACCCTGTGCAGACTTTCAATTGGGTTTTTAAATTTCAGCCAATAGCGTCCAAAATTTTAACAGAGCCAAGTCACTACAAAAAAAAACATTAAGCAATTTGCTAAAAGAGGAAAAAGGTCCCCAACGCTGGAACCATGTATTTTTCAGAGAATAAGTTTATATTATCGACAGTATCATTTAAAACTTATGTATCCGTCACTGTGACGTCTAAGCTTTTTAATTGGGGAGGGGGTGAGGTGCTAAAATCCTGGATAGGGGAGGAAATTCATCTTTGGAGTGTATAAATTTGCTTTAAATCTTTTCTGAAATTATTTTGCACCATAAAAAGCAATTTTTAGTATAATTTGAAAGTTTCAACTGTTTTAACAAAAACAAATGTAATTCTAATATTGAACACAATTGTTTGTTTTCAATATAAATTTCCTTTATTGTGAAAACCGTAGAGATATATATATCATTTTGTCAATATTATTTTAAATGAAGTTTCCTTTCCAAAATGAATTAATTTCCGTTTTTTAAAGAAGAATATTTGTTTAGTCAGCAGAAGATATTTCCATAAATATTTTCTTTACAAGTTATTTTCTTCTATCTTTTTAGATATTTGTGGATTTCTGGCTAAAATATAGGATTACATTTAAGCTCTATTTGTAGGATCTAGTAAAGCACTCTATAAATTTTTTATTTATTTTTTTAAAATATTAGATCACTTTAAATAGAGTTTTTTTGACTTTGGTTAGTCCTTCTTCAAATTATTATGTCATTACTTCTAAGAAAGTAACGAAAAAAATAAATTTTATGATTTTTATTTGTCTGTATTCTAAAATTGTTTCAAATTCAAATATTTATTGGGACAAAACAACATATACATTTAATAATCAACATTTATAAATAATTACATTGCATTAAGAATTTATTAATAAACTATTCCTTTTGTAAATAATGAATACTATAGGTTTAACACAATATAATACAAGTATCCAAGGACTGAAAAACGCCTTGGGGCAGTGTTGACAGCCTTTTAATTTTAAATTTAGATTTAAATGTTTTTTTAAGCGGTCTTATATAAGTAATAAATGTACACTATATACAGCAATATGCTAGGAAGGCTTTTTAGGAAAAGGGGGGGGGGGGATAGGAGAGTGGAGGAACATTGAGGTCTCTGTGCGATTATAAAAAATGTATAAATTTGAGCGATCAAAAGATAAGTTACAGGTTGACTTGAACGATCATAGATTAATGTTAAGGTCACAGGAGGGATACAATAGCCTGTAACAGGCAACTACAATACTGTCTAAAAGCATTTTTTTCAATTTTTTATTTGTCTGTAGCATAATTTTTCGATGACTACAAAACTGATTGAGTTTATCCCTTTAGGGAAGCTACACATAAGTCCCAGGGTGGTTCTATGCTATTTCATTTACACATTTAGACACCAGGTTGGTTTTAGGCTATTTTTCTGTATTTCCCTATCCCTATGATTGAAATTTCCTAGAAGCTAGGGGACCAACCGCTAGTATCATATAAGTTACAAAAGCATATTTTCTCAAAAAATTGATGGAAATTAACTAACCGTGGGTCCCTGAGTTTACATGGAAAAGTTTTCTTTGGTATTTAATTTTTTCGGCATCAAATTAATTATTAAATTTTAATCTTCAGAAAGAGAATGAAAACAACAAATAATTTTATATCAAAATCAAATCAATATGTAGTCCAAAAATATGAGCTTTATAGTTTTGCAAAAGTGTACTGGAAATATTCATAACAGCACGTTTTGTTAGTGGTAATTATAAAGGATAAAAATTTGCATCAAATCACAATATCCTCCATCAAGAAATTGCAAAAACTGTTCGTGTTGCTTGGTATCAATTGGAAATTCATATAAATGTACTTTTAATAAAATTGGTAATATTGAAATTCAAAAAGGAAGCTTGTAATTGTTATTTGAAGCGTAATACTTCCTCGTTACTAAATACAACCCACGGTTATAAAATAAAAACTTATTTTTTGTGGGGGGTGGGTGGGTAATGCTCAATGCGAGGTATTTAAATCTTAGAAGGGTTGGGTAAAACTGCATATAAATCCTGAAATGTTTCCCTTTATGCTTATGCTAAATAAAGTTTTCACAATAGTTATTTCTCGCATCGTATTATAAACGGCTTTCCGCGGATATAGAATGTACAATTATAAGATTAAAACTAGTTTTTTTAGCCCCGAGGTGCCAAAGGCACCGGCTAAAAAACTGGTTTTAATCTTTTGATTGTACATTTTTATATTCGTAGAAAGCTGGATATAATACGATGTTAGACATAGTTTTTTCGTATGGATGAGAACCGGTTCCTATCCACTGGATTCGAATAAATACGAGAAAATTGTTTTCCATACTCATAAAAGTGCTGAAAATAGTTATAAATAAAGTGAAAATTGCTTCTATCATAATTTAGGGAAAACCAATAGCTATTTATTCCAGCATAAAGGAATAAAGGACCCTTTGTGAAGTTTCAAAACATTAAAAAAAAATCACTTCAAAATATTAATGAAATCTAAAGCTTATCAAATATATTGTGCTGTGAGTATTGGTGCAAAAAATGGGGACATGATTCCAGTGACGTCATATTTTTCTTTCCCGAAAAAGAGAAGGGGGGAAGAAAATCTCTTCAAAAGAGATGGGGAAAACCCCCTTTTCTCCCATCTCTTTTTTTCTTCCCCCCTTCCCTTTTTCGGGAAAGAAAAATATGACGTCACTGGAATCATGTCCCCATTTTTTGCACCAATACTCACAGCAACCTATAAAAATTGAAATGTACTGTAACCTTCCACTTAAGGATACTCCCCTAGATGCCTCTAGGGGCACTTGAAGGAAGGGTTAAGTAGACATTTAATTTTGAAAGTAAATGAGAAGACAATATTTTTTGGTTGTGGGAGTTTATCTTGGGTGGTTGGAGCTATCCAATCTAATAATCTAATCCCATAATACTTAAAAGCCTTCACTGGACCTATAAAAAGCTTCACGTCAATGAAGAACAATATCGCTCGAGTACTGAGCTAATGCTTAAGCTACAAACACACAGATAGACAACCTCTTGCTTTTGTATACAATCCTAAAGTACTTTTTTGTTCTGGCAAAGTCAATGGATATTTGAAACTTTTGTCCATTTTTCTAATCTCTTATCCCAGATATTAAATATTGAACACTGATATTAAGATATAAAGTTTACGATAAGTCAGGTGTTCATGGATTAGACAATGATGATGAAAGTTTTTTCTCTGACGGCTAAAAATTCAGCTTTGGTAGCTTATAGATAATTTTAAAAAAAGATGATATAGAGTAGAAAGTTTTTTTGTCTATAGCTAAAGATTTTGATAACTACTTAACCGATTGAGTTCACTACTTTAGAGAAGTATCCAGAGGGTCCAGTGTGGTTTTAGGCTGTTTTTTAAGCTTGAGGTATCTCGGGATGGTTTTAAGTCATTTTCCATTCTTTATAACCCCATCGAATACAAAAACCTCTAGATGCTACCGCTTCTAAAGAGCTTTCTCCAAATATTTTCCTGCTAATGTGGACGTGTTCTATACCTTTATTCCTGCATTGAAAAGTTGATAATTTATTGAGGATAGAAGAGAGTCCTCTAACCAACAATGAAAGTTATCAAATTTGTTGTAAATAAAAGGAGGAAAAGGTAACAGTATATAAGCCTTTAAATTTAAATTATCAGCGTTTTACAATTGAGACAAATGTCTCTTTGGCTGTTTTTCATGAAGTAGCTTTAACCCTAATCGATCTAAGGAGGGGGGGGGGGCGTTTAAACCCACCATTCTCGTTTTTTTTGCCCAAGACTCAATGGCTTTTTAAGCCAGGCAATTTGTGACCGAGGAGAATTGACCACATGTCAAAATTCCAATTTCAGCGGTCACGGTGACCAATCAATAAACAGACAATATGACATCCTTAATTTCCATCATTTTATGTAAGACTTATAAAGTTTTTTTTTACACAATTCTATACATTTCCTCTTAATTATGAATAGTAAAAAAATCATTCAATAAATGTTTAGATACTAGAACAATAGAAAATTATAAAAAGGTTAATAATAAAGAAAGGTTATTTATTCAATAAATGTTGATTTTACAATATTTTTGTAAACTAAATTTCGTAATACTTTAAAAACTTTAAGGGATCCGTTATAGAACTATAGGCTAAAGTAATTAAGTATTTTTTACCTGAATGCGAAGGACAATTTTTCATAAAAAGATGCCCACTTGCATAAAATTAGGTCTTTTTTGGTGATAAGATATGGATGCTTTCCATCAAAGTGTCGAAGACTAAAAAAACCAACTCCCCTTGGGGAAATAGTTTTTTCCTATACCTAACCCCTGCAGGGAGCACTAACCCAGCAGGGTCTATATCTGCAGTACCCTAACCCTCTGGGCTTCTCATTACTCAATATAACCTAATTTGACTTGATTTAAAGTTAAAGAAAAATAAACCTACAGCCCCTTTTTATTGAATTTTGTTTTAAAATAAGGGGTGAGTAGTTTTCTGTGCTTCAAAAGGCATTTAGGGAAAACACCGTTGATATTTCCTCTAGCCTAAATACAAAATATATCTTTGACATCTTATGCATAAGAAGCTACACAGAAATAAGTATTTGCATATGTATCTATTAAATATTTAAATCCATTGGTTTTTATTCTCAATTTTTGTGTCTATTTAGATGGCTGGGTAGCTGCTTGCTACTTTCAACTAGAAATAAAAAGGGAAATGAGTAAGTTGCTGTTAAATTTTTAATATTTTCCAGCCAGCAATTATTTTAAAAATATCGTGGACTTCAGATGATGGATACGATAATCCAATGTCTATCAAATGACAGCAGTTTGGTGAAAATGTCTGCGGCTGCCTAGACATGTTTTTTGTGACCTAGTTTTTTTCGTTCTCTGCAGAATGTGTGCCATCTTTGCATACATAAAACTGATACATATCTTAACACATTTTAAATTACATTCACAATTATTTTCTTACATTACATTTCTATTCCAAAATTAAATAAGTATAGATGGATAACCCAGGCAACTATCTGGCCCAATTGGTGGGGACTTTTTTTTGTCTGCCAGAAAATTGCTTTCTTCTCTTTGGTTGCGACTTGGCTGTGTTAATATATCCGGCGCTATTGGCTAATACTCAAAGACCCAATCGAATGTCGGCACAGGGTCCCCAAGAGTTACATATAACTCGTGCCCGCTCTATTATTTTACTTTCAATATTCCAAATTCTAAATTTTGAAAAAATATAATTTTCTTAATGAAAAAGTTTTAGGTTATAAAATCCAAGTTTTAACATAAATTATTAAATATTGATAACTAAGCAGTATTGGAAAATTTTGCATATCAAAAATTGGTAAACATGATTCTTTAGATTTTACTCATTTGTGGATCTAAAGGGATACGACAATGTCCGATAAATTGATATGCATCTCCAATGATAATACTCAATATTACACTTTCTGTAGATTACAATTGAAGGCTGAAACTTTGTACACTCAACTCAATGAACCAACCAAATACAATTCAATAAAAGTCCCGAAAGCTGTTGAGCCAACAAAAAAGAAAACATTATTATAAAACTTTGGAGACTAGTGTAAGAAACAGCTCATTGTCCCCTCCCTCCTTGTTACTCATTAGTAAATATGCATATTCAAATAAAAAAAGTTTGGTTTGAAAAAACACTGATTTTGTCAGGCACCCCAAACCGAGATAGTTGTGCTGTGTACGGATTAACGCCCCAAGAAGTCAGATATTTAAAGGTAAAACTAAAGACCGTAAGTATTTTACTTTTTTTCTACAACAAAGTGTGTTCAACAAAGCTTCACCTAACTTTTTCAACATCAGAAAAATAAAATAATCTTGACTTTAAAGTTTCAGACTTTTGCTTTTTTTCAAAGGTTTAATGATTAATATAGCAATTTCTATAATAATTGTTTTCTTTATTTGAATGCGTGTTGTGACCATAGGCATTTGCAAAACCCAAAAATCATTGGGTTCCCTTTTAAGCCTTAAAG
This sequence comes from Acartia tonsa, assembly GCF_053477335.1. NCBI lineage: Eukaryota > Metazoa > Arthropoda > Copepoda > Calanoida > Acartiidae > Acartia > Acartia tonsa. Next base: position 18,122,605 of record NC_137265.1, read on the forward strand.
ATTAAAGAGATAAATTCTCAGTTTTTCCATACGGTCTTTAAAAACATTGGCATGAAGTATTCAGTGTTTTGATTGAATCTAAAGATCTCTGTAATGACTGATTTTATTTTGACTATCAGGGAAGCCTTTTTTAAAATGGGTTGGGATGGTTTGAGGATATTTTGTATTTTTTGCTTTTGAATCAAAGTCCTAGTGGATAGGCGTGAAGCCACAATTTAATTTATTAAAATATAGTTACAGAAGTAAACTTTTCTGTCTATCTTTCTGCCACCCATCTTCACCCCTCAAATACAGAGCAGCTTGAAGTTATGGGCGATACCGCTAGAACGCTAATATTATTTATTTTTTACCCAGGCCAAGTTTCCGACCAGATCAGGTTCCATAAATGGTTCCCTCCATCCTAATCCATCAAACCAGGCAACACAGCAACAGCAGCCACAACAACAACATCATCAACAGCATGGCATCAGGTAAGATATGAAACCAGGCAACAAAGCCTTAACAGCATGGTATCAGGTAAGATATTAAACCACGCAACACAGCTACTGCACCCACAACAACAACAACATCAACAGCATGGCATCAGGTAAGATATGAAACTAGGCAACACAGGCTCAACAGCATGGTATCAGGTAAGATATGAAACTAGGCAACACAGCTACAGCAGCCACAACAACAACGAGATCAACAGCATGGCATCAGGTAAGATATGAAACCAGGCAACACAGCCACAGCAGCAACAACAACAGCACCAACAGCATGGTATCAGGTAAAATACTTTTCAAATTGTTTGAATGTCCGTCTTAGGCAAATCACATTATTTTTGCTTCTTCTATGCTTTCGGACAAAATTAATATTCCAAAAGGAAAACAGTAAAAGTGTCTGACTATGACGTCAGAAAAAATTAACAATTAACCAATGAGAAGCCAGTATTCACAATGGTAAAATATATAGCGGCCTCTCATTGGTTAATTGTTATTCTTTTCTGACGTCATAGTCAGACACTTTTACTGTTTTCTTCCAAAAGAGATGGTGACCCAGAAAAATGTACTTTGGTTAATCGTGTAATCTCTTTCATCTGTTTTCTGTTAGACTAGTAATGCATATATTTGTTCATTGCTTTTATGTAAGTATCGAATACAGGCTGGTAATGTATTCTTCTTATGAATCCTGTACAGAAAATACAAGGTCATGGTGTATGCATTATATTTGTTTTGATCACAGCACTGTAGCAAATTGATATTGCAATGGGGAATCATTCATATTAGTATCATTCTTTTTTCAAAGACATGGGAGGAGGGATGGTATAGCTTGCGCCCCCCCCCCCCCAAAAAAAAAAAAAGTTATATATTCAAATGTAATAGAATTCCATTATATAAAGCAGTAAGATTTTTTGCCTATAGCTTGAAACTACTGAACCAATTGAGTTTTCCATTTCAGGGAAGAATCACATACGTCCTGGAATGGTTTATTCATATTTTGGGATGGTTTTTGGCTATTTTTGTACCCTTTTCTTCCACATTCTTATTCTTCCTCTAAAGTGCTAGAAAAGCAGTCGCTAGTAGTTAATCATTAACTAATAAAAACCAAATAGAAAGAAAAACGTAACTTTAAAATAGATTTTGATAAGCTACGAAAGATTTTTTTGCCTGACATGCATCTGTAAAAAAAGCTTCTGTACAATTGTATATGATCGTGCTTGTTACATGGTTAATGCATCTAATTATCACCTATATTATTATAATATTAAAGAAAACATGCTACATTGCATGCATATATACATTAATATAATCATACTAAAAACAAGAATGACAACATCCATAATTTGTGGAGCACATGTTGTTTGTAGCCAGGTCAGGAAGCAGATGAATTTAGTTACAATATTCCAAGAAATTCTGCGCTCTTTTTGGGCTGCGTCCAGAGGTCAGTTGGTGATAAAATAGTGGGTTTGAAAGTACAGTTAAAAAGATGCTCAGTTGTGTGGTCCGCTATGTTACAATCTGGGCATCGTATGCTCTTTGAAGTGTCGAATCTTGAAATTGTTGACGGCAGAAAAGTGCTGTATCCTGATCTTAATTGGGCTAGTGTGCTCCTCGTCTGTCTTGAAAGTGTTTTTTTCTTCCTGAATATTAATTGCAGGGGGTCGTGTAATTAAAACTTTATTTACAGGATACTTATTTCTGCAGTCTCTGTGAGCATCGTCATGGATCTTCTTTAGTCTCTTCTTGTAGTTCTGTTCGACTGGTGGACCATCTCTGAGGTAGGGTTCCACATGAGGGAGGTGGTTGATGATGGTGTTCCTCATGTTCCTGGGCATGGATGGTTTATGCAGCAGGTGGTGATTGGGATGAATTGGGCGGTGCATGGAGAGTAGGTACTGGTTGGTAAGCATTTCATTGTGTTCCTTCACCGGGAGAAGATTAGTTTCTTGGTGAAGGTGGCTGACCTGAGTCAGCTTGATGCAACCAGTTGCTACTCTCAGAGCATTGTTCTGTGCTCTTTGCAACTCGCTCCAATTCGTTGCGCTCAGAGATGGTGTCCAAACCGGTGCCCCATAGTTTAGAACTGATCTTCCTATGGCCTTGTAAGTGTTTACAATCGTCTCCTTTGACTTACCCCAGTCAGTCCCTGACAAGCACTTCAGCACGTTGTTGCGCTGGGTCACGTTCTTCTTGGTGGCGATGGCGTGCTGCCCGAAGTTGAGCATCGGGTCGAAGGTGACTCCAAGGATCTTAGGGTGCTTGACAGTCGGCACATCTTTGCCCTTGATGATGATGGGTAGGGTCGTGCTTACTTCATTGCTGAAGGTTGTGAAGATGGTTGCCGTGGATTTCTCTGGAGAGATTTCCAGACTGCGTTCCTTATACCAGTTGACTAGTTGGTCAAGGTAGGGGTTGATTTCATGACAAATTTTGTCAATAGTCGGCCCTGAGTTGAGTACCTGGCAGTCATCAGCATAGGATATTAGTTTGATGTTACCGGGTGGTGCTGGTAGGGTTCTCATGTAGAGGTTGAAAAGGAGTGGTGACAGTACTCCTCCCTGAGGTACTCCTTGTCTGACAACCCTGTATTTACTCTTGCAGTTGCGGAAGACAGTATATTGCTGTCTGCCTTGGAGGTAGCTGCAGAGAAACTTGATGAGTGTGTCGGACAACTCGAGGTGCAGGATATATTTCAGAAGAAGCTCGTGATCAACAGTGTCAAATGCTTTGGAGAGGTCAATGGCAACAAGGATGGTGCGGTGACAGGGTTTCTTCCTGTTGAGGTTGCTTGCGATGTGGTGGTCAACTTCCTGAAGAGCGCTCACTGTTGATCTGTGCTTTCTGAAGCCATGTTGATGATCCTGCAGGTCTACAGCTGCTGAGACTTCTGGGAGGATGAGTTTTTCCAGAATTTTAGCAGCTGGAGACAGGAGAGAGATCGGCCGATAGGATTTACCTTCATCAATCGACTTTTGAGAAGCGGGATGATCTTGCCTACTTTCCAGATGGATGGAATGATGGATGTGTTGATGGCGATGTTAATGAGTGTTGCAAGATATTCTATACCCTTGTCTCCAAGGTGTTTGAGCATGATGGGAGAAATACCACCAGGTCCACTTGCCTTGGAGTTCTTAGAGGTTTTAGTTGCCTCTTTGACCTGTTGGGGGGTATAGTTGTACACCTTGTCAGCCTTCTTCCGTTTTATGTGTCTGATGGTCTGACGGAATTGTTTTGATGGTCTTTTGGGGGCTGATGGTGTGTATTGTCGATTGAGAAGGTTTACAATCTTCCCATTTGCTGAGATGATCCTACCATTGAATTTAATGGCAGTATTGGAAGGCGTTTTTTGAGGTTGACAGATGCCTTTTATTGTTTTCCAGTACTTCTGAGATCCTGCTTCACATTTTTCGAGATGTTCTTGCCATTGTGATTTTCGGTGTTCGTTGATCTCATTTCTTATTTCCTTGTTGAGAAGTTGGTAACGTTCACTATCAGGTTGTTGCACCCGGAGCCTGTCTTGTTCATTGATTTTATTGACGGTGCTTGAGGGGATGTTGTGGTGAACGTTAACAATACGACCTTTAGGAATGAACTTTTTGGCCGCAGCATTCATGATTTTCCTGAATGCCTTCTCTCCCCTGATGGATGAGGTGGGGGTTGGGAGTCTGGAAAACTTTTTCTCAGCAAAAGAGGTGAAACCAGTCCAATCAGCTTTGGCAAAGTTAATGTAAACTTTGTCGGCAGACTTGGAGGTGTTTATGTCTGCCTTTAGCTTGATTATTTATGGTAGATGGTCAGAATTTAGACTGGATTTCACTTTCCAGGATGTATATGGCAGTATTGATGGTGTTGCCAATGTGATGTCAGGGGAGCTTTGATTCTGGCTGGTGACTCTTGTGTCTAGATCTTCATTCAGAATACCTAGGTCTGAGTCAGAGATCTCGTCAGCCAGTTTTCTTCCTCTGGCATCCTCCTCTCCTTTGGAGAACCAGTTGGCATGGTGGGCGTTGAAGTCGCAGCCTGTGATGGTGTGTTTGGAGCACATCATTGACGGACACAGAGAGTCATAGAGTAGATGTACAGTACAGTTGTCATAAAAAAAGAATTGTTTTAATGACGGACAAAATAATTTATTGAGTAGCTTCGCTGCTAAAAACAGATAAAATTTGTACATTAAAAGTTTTAGATTAAACTAGAATTACAACATCAATTTGCAGCGAAGAAAAATTAAACAATCAAATATAATGAAAAACGAAACAAACTGACAGACAAACTTATTTCGTTGAGCAGCCTATAGTGTTTTAAATGGACTTTTTTGTCAAATGCTACTCTAAAGTCCAATATATAAAACAAAAATCATGCATTTATAAATAGCTTTATCATTTAATTTATTAGTGTTTTAGAAAACATACATTTATACAAAGAGCCATTTTAAAAAGAGGTAAAAATAAAGATTAAATGAAAATTTTAAATTTTATCTTATATAGGTTTAAAAAATTGTTAAAATATTGAACACGTACCAGCACGTATAAAGATCATCAATTTTAGAGTTTTTTTTATAAAAATACCTAATATTTATCGAATAAAGTAAAAAAAATAGAAACACACAGGATAAATAATTTTCTAGGACCATTGATTGTTGAATTATTGTTAAATTATTTTTTATCTTTAAGTATTTAAGTATATGAAATCTTAAATTAAGGACTCTACTTAACCAACCGTCGGTTTTTTGGCGGTTGCGGATGAAAATTGTTTAGCAAAAGTGTAACTAAATTTCTTTTTTTTAGACAAGGGGTAGGGATATGTATGAAATAAGGGATTTATCTAGGGAGGGAGGGGACAAAGTTTTGTTTATTACTCTAGTCCCAAACGTTTTACAACGTTTTCTTATTTATTGGTTCACTAACTTTGGGAATTTTTATGGGTCGGTTTATAAAATTGAGTGTCCACTAATTGTCAACTACAGATGGGGCAATTTTGTGTATCATGATTGGGGATGTACATCAATTTATCTGCCATTGCCTTATCCCTTTGATCCCTGGATTTTCCGCACTAATTTATCCACAAGTAGAATAACAATACATTGAATGTACTCTCTCTCAGGGAGGGAGATGGTATTGGATTTTTTATTACACTACTCCCCAAAGATTCAAATTAATGTTTCTTATTCGTTAGCTTTGGTGACTTTTGATTGGTTAATTTATTAAGTTGGGTGTTTAAGCATTTCAGGCATTAGTGGCAACAGAAGGGGTAAATTTGTATATCCTCATTGGAAATTTACATTAGTTATCAGTCTTTGTCTTATTCCTTTAGATCCCTGACTCCCTCAATAGATACTTGAATTTAAATTGTCTCCTCTCCAAATTTCTTGGCTAACACGTTCCTATCTAGGATTAGAAATATTAATGGAAAAAATTTAAAAAGTATTAATTATAAAACAAAATCTTCATTTAGAAGGATACAGCATCCATAAGTATACGAAGCATAAAAATATTAAGATATATTTTGAAAGAAACACTGAGAATAGATGCTTTAAAAAAATTAAAATTGAATATTTTTCAGAGTATCTATCCCTCTACCAAGATACCATATATTTTAGTTGTTAATTCTGTATAATAAGATTTAATAATTCTTCAGAGTATCTATCCCTTTACCTGGATACCATATATTTTAGTTGTTAATTCTGTATAATAAGATTTAATAATATTCTTCAGAGTATCTATCCCTCTACCTGGATACCATATATTTTGGTTGGTAATTCTGTATAATAAGATTTAATAATATTCTTCAGAGTATCTATCCCTCTACCTGGATACCATATATTTTAGTTGTTAATTCTGTATAATAAGATTTAATAATATTCTTCAGAGTATCTATCCCTCTACCTGGATACCATATATTTTGGTTGGTAATTCTGTATAATGAAGATTTAATGGGGCGAAGCTGAAAGAACATTAATATTCTTCTCACATAATATATTCCAAAGTCTGTACCAGTGTACAAACTTGTACACAAATATGTACACAAACAATTTCCCAGACAAAATTATTCAAGCATGACCGCTTGCCATATCGGAGAGGTGGTGCTAGATTCGATTTTGGATCGCACTGCTTTATACTAAAGACATTAATATTATACTTAATTTTCCTTTTGTTTTAGCTTGGCATTTATAGGAAGAGTAGGATAAATGTCTTCGCCCATAAACAGGCACATTGTATCAACATGAAGAGTTTGGACTTCTTGATAAGAGAAAATCGCCCCCAGTGGATAATTACCTATAAAGACCTTTGTCCGGAAGTCCTAACTTTGCATAATAATGTAGAGAGATTTTTCTACTTTGACATTAAATGTCTGAGATATCAGCAGTTGTTTTTTTTTTGCATTGTCGGGGCAGGTTCTAGCCTGTTTCTAACATACATCAATATTAAATATACCAAAAATAAGTACTTTTACATGGTTATCAAATTAAAAAAATTAAAAAAAACATAAAACACAAACAAAGTTTATAAAAACCTAGTTAAGTAGCTCTAATCTCCTTATTTTTACATATTCTTTTTTAGCATAGCTACTCTATAACTTTAAACCTCCTGTCAGTTTGTCTTATAATATCACCTAGATAATAAAGTAACAATTTACTTTAAAATCAAATAGGCTATTTAAATATAATCTATTGCAAAATACCAATTCCTTTATTTATTGACAATATCTGCCAAAAATAGAATACAATATTTTATTTTATTAACCTATACAGTAGAGAATATATACAAATATTAAGCTGTTCTTGTTTTAACAAAAATGTTGAAAATGTTGCTGTGCTACTTATGGAGAATATTGTTCTTGTTACATTAAAAACATATTTATGTTTATTCTCCATACTGTGTAATATTATTTTCAGACATGAGTCAACAGCTGTAGCTTTTAATGTTATTTTGTTTTTGAGTTAGGAACAACTATAAATGTTTTCAATATGATCTTATTTTTAACATTTAGGAAATATTATTTAATTGTATGCTTCACCTGATTTAGACATAATTTTGTTTTAAACATTAGCTTTTAATATGACATTATTTTTAACTTGCTGTTTAGAATGTGTAGTTTTATTTAAAACTTGCAGGAAAAATAGTGGTTGTTTTGAGTATAATTGTTGGCTACAACTCAAAGCAACATTTATTGTTGTTTTGGATAAAATTTTAGTTTCAAACTTAAAGCAAGAACTGTGGTTGCTACCTCAAATCTTATCTCCAAACCTAAAATTAGAGTTAGAGTTGAAACCAATATATTCAAATTTTTTTTAAAACAACAACTGTTGTTAGTCATAATGTGTATATTTTTAAACTAGATCCAAATCAACAGATGTTTAGACTGGAAGCAACAAGTGTAGCTTTTTAATTTACATTATTTTCAATGTTAAGAAAGCAACTGTGGTTGTTAATTTATATCTTTTTGATTTCCTTGAAGGAAAAATTGTGGTTCTTTTAAACATGATTTTATTATTAGGGTGGAAGCAACCCCCATAGTTGGTTTTAATTTGTTATATAAACCCAAAACAACAACTGTGATTGTATTTATATATTTCTTTACATCATACCCAAAGCAACAATATTTGTAAACTAGACTATTATTTTGTTTTAGACTTGAAGCAACAGCTGTGGTTGTTTTGAATATATTTTTATTTTAGACTTGAAGCAACAGCTGTGGTTGTTTTGAATATATTTTTATTTTAGACTTGAAGCAACAGCTGTGGTTGTTTTGAATATATGTATTTTTATTTTAGACTTGAAGCAACAGCTGTGGTTGTTTTGAATGCTCTTGGTTACATTGGATTTAAAGTTATAACCACCTGTGGAGACACCAAGGTTAGTTCCAGACTTTCGCTAGTTGTCTGGGAGTTGTGGGTTCAAGTCTCAACCAATATAAGGTCATAAATAAAGGCGCTTTGGTCACAAATAAATCTGCTGTCAGTTGAGCATTTAAGTCATGGGAATGACTTGCCTCGAAAGTACCTAAAGCTTAGTAAGAACTGTTAACAGACAAAGCCTGTGTAAAAAAAGAACAAGTTGCATTCATAGACATTTATCCAGGTGATAAGAAACATCTATTCAAGGCTAAGTTGATCTAATGCATGTGTTTGGCTGCACAATGACTTGCTATCTTTAAAGATAGCTAAGCCATGCGTCATTTGAGCAGACACAGTTTCATAACTTAATCTTTAATTAGGTGGCATTATAATCTTTATATTTATCTTGCAGCTTAGGCATGGTTGTTTAACTTTAAATCTAATATCTTAATTGTCTTATATTTGAGGGCAGCTTACTAACCAAATTATTTATGTTTAGGAGTATTTATGGACGCTAGAGCGAAACCTGGACGTGGATACCCAGTTTAAAGTTCTGGAGGAATCCTACAACGAATGACAATTATCTGATGACCCTAACCACTCAACCAGCAGGTTTGTTGACCCACTTATTATGTACAGATTCTTATTGTAATTCTCAACGCATTTGAATGAAGACGAAAAAATTCCCTTAATGACGTCACGGAAAGAAAACCCCCCAAAAAGAGTTGAATAATCCCTAGTTTTTATGACTTAACATGCTGATTTTTTTTTATTGGACCCTCTTCATTAAAATTATTGGTTGAAAATTTTAGACACTGATGGTTTGTAGAACCCAATTAAGATTTAATAGTAGTCCAAAAAGTGTTTTTTTGTAAGGATGAGAGAATTTTTATCCAGTATGTATAATAAACCGATTAATACCTGCTGGATTAGAATCGGTTCACCGCCATACTGAAAAATCATGTACAGTATCGTATTAAAACAATTTTCCACGATTATTTAAATTAAAATCATAAAATTAATACCAGTTTTGTTAGCCCGGGTCTACTAAAATGGAATTAATAATCTTTTAATTTGCTTTTTCTATCCAGGGAAAGCTAACGATCTTTAACATGAAAAAAATTAATAATAGTACTTATTTTTAGATTTAACAAATATAAATAGAAGTATATTTATAAAACAAAGATTATCCAGAATTTGAAAACTTTTTGATGGTTAAAACTTGTTAATAATGGAATTAGAATAAGATTCTGGTTCTTACTTAATCCAGACAAAGTTTAAATTTACAAGAAAAATAGGATGAAAGTTTTAAAAACTTGGCAAGCACGCCATCATGTTTCTTTATATAACGCCAACCCTGTTAATATAATACAGGACATTTAAACATTCTATGTCGACATTTTAACTAACATGAAGTAATACATCTAAAAAGCTATATCCTAATATATAAAGTAGTAAACGTTTTGGCTCAATACCAGCTGAGTATCCACGTGGATATTCAGCTACTATTGGGGTCATTTTTGGATACTCAGCTATCATTGGGAAAATGTGTGGATATTCAACTACTATTGGGGAAAAACAAGTTTTTAAACAATTATTTTTTATTTTGTAACAAAGGTTTTGATATGAAATCTTATAGAATTAACTTATAGCAGCAGTAGAGCAGCATTTATAAAAATAAAAGTAAACATAATTTAGTAGGTAATGTCAATAAATATTTTTTTGTCCCTAAATAACTAAATATCAAAGAAGTGTTTTCTTTAAATAATTTATTTAAAATAACTAATGAAAAAAAGCAGTTTTGTTACAAATTTACTATTACACTAATTACAATAATTTTATATAGACTTATGCATTATTATCGGTTAATGTCAGTTCGTCCTTTCATTTCAAAGCTTCGCTTTTATGGATGTTTCAATATTTGGTTCCTAAATCTGTATTAAAGTTAAATGATGTTAAAAGGTGTAAATTGCTTGCATTTATGTGCTTTATTGTCATGGGAATCAGCATTATGAAAGGATATAATGAAAATACCAATAGGAAACTATTGTGGATATTCAACTACCATAGGGGAAAAGTGTGGATATTCAACTACTCTTGGGAAATATGCGTGGATACTCAGCTACTATTGGGGAATTTGTGGATACTCAGCTGGTATTATGCCAACGTTTTTTGTCTGTCCCCAAGGATCTCGCTAACCGCTGAACCAATATTGTTCTTCTTTACAGTAAAGCTTCTTATATGTACTGGGAAGGTTTTAAACTATTTTTTGGGAGTGTGTCTTCACCCCCTCCCCCCAAAAAATAATTTTTTACTCTTTTGAGGAGGTCGACTTTTCCCAATCCTACCTTAAGTGCCCCTAGAAGCTTCTAGGGGCGTAGCCGCTAGTCCTTATAATAAAGTAACAGGATGTTTGTGTGTTTGTGTGTGTGTTTGTATGTTTGTACCGAAGGATCTCGCTAACCGCTGAACCGATCGGGTTCTCCTTAACAGGGTAGCTTCTCATAGGTCCCGGGAAGGTTTATAACTATTTTCTTGGGGGTGGGACACCCCCAACCACCCCAAAAAATGAAAAATCCCCCCCCCCCAAAAAAAAAAAAAAAATTTTAATTTTTTAAAACTAAAATTAAAAATGAGGGGGGAGTCACCCCCTTCCAAAAAAAAGTTTTCGCCACCCCAAATTTTTTTTTACTTTTTCTTTTCAAATCTAAAATAAGAAATTTGATTATTAAATTCGACTCTCTCCTCAAGTCCCCCTAGAGGCCTCTAGGGGCGTAGCCGCTAGTATGTCTATATTGTATCACTTTATAAAGTCATAGCGTATGCACCCCTAGAGGCCTTTGAATGGAGGGGGTAGGACGACCCTCCTCATTTAATTTTAACAAGGATGGCAACATCCATAAAAGCGAAGCTCTGAAACGGTATGACAGACGATTTGACGTAGAGAATCAGATTTGAATATACAAAATATAAGTTTTGACAAAATTATACGTAAATTTGTTGCAAAACTTCTTAAATACAGAATACTGTTTATGGAAACACATTTTTAGGACTTGATTATATAGTTGCTTCGCTTATAATATTGTACCTTATTATAATAGGAACCAGTACTTCAAAAATCAGATCGATCGGATGATTATTTCATAAAAAAAAATTTAAAATTAAAATGTTGAAAATGGACGTACGGACATTCTGGTAACGATTATAGAGTTGCTACCCTTTCTAAATCGTATCTAACTACTAAAATAATCATCATGCAAAGTTTGAAATCGATAGGACTGTTCTAACATGTCTAAATTAAAGCAAAAAAGATATCCGTCAAGTACGGGCCGACCCTAATTATAGAAAAGCTTCGCTTTTAAAAAGAAAAATAAGATTAGGGGTGAAGGGTAATTTATTCTAGGGGCGAATTCTATTGGAAGAGTAGACCTTTTAGAAGCTTAGAGCGAGTACACAGAACATTGTTACTTTTATATAGGAATAATATAAAGTAGTAAGTTTTTTTCATACTTTATTTGATGAATGGTTGGGGTTTTTACATGTGAGTTTATAATTTTCAATCATTTGTTTATATTCTTGAGATGCATAAAAGCTAACGACGAGGCATAAGTTCTTTTTTGTATTACAAACAAAGATAAATTAAAACAGTTGGGGAGTTGAATCCATTTTTATAGAAGCAGAAACATAATCTATGATTACGGTTTTGACTCTCTTAAAAACGTAATCTAACATTCCACTTTCCCCTCTCTTGATGATGATATCATCAACGCCGATATGATTTTTGAAATGTACCATTCCACTTTAAATAGAGGCGAAACTGGAATGGTACATTTATGTTTACATATCAGCGTATTCATAAACATTGATTTCCTTATTTAAATCAACATAATAGTTATATATTCTAGTTATTATTTTTATTTTACATAAAAAAATTATTATAAATAGTATTTTATACAAGTGGAATGGTAGATTACGTTTTTTAGAGAGTCCAAACCGTAATCATAGATTATATTTCTGCTTATATAAAAACGGATTTAATTCCCCAACTGAAAATACAGTCCTATGTAGTTAAAAACCTATCAACAAAAACTAAGTTAAACTGGGAATGTACAATGGTACATTGTACACAATATAAGATACTTTCAAAGATCCCGCTAACTGCTAAATCGATATGGTTCAACTTTAAAGTGAAGCTTTTCATAGTTCCAGAGAAGGTTTATAACTATTTTGGGTGGATACCACCACCCTCCTGAGAGAAATCAACCCTAGAAAAAAGTGACACATCCAAAACCTTTAGTTTTCCTTCTTCTTTTTAATACTAAACCTGAAAGTGGGATGGTGTTGACTTTACCCTGTTCCACTTCAAGTGCTCCTTGAGCCTCTAGGGTTGTAAAATAGATGTATATATATTAAACGGCAATATCACCCAATAAATGATGAAAATATTATAAGCAAAGGTTGCGTGATTTTTAAATTGTAAATCTAACATATTTGTCTATTTTCAGAAAATCCAGCAAAGAGAAATCCCCTGGGAAAGGAAGAAGACATTCATTAACTGCAAAACTAAATTTTCTTCATCTATAAACTGTAATAGTTATCTATCGCATCGTATTATAGAAAGCTTCCCGCGGCTGTTAAATTGATGATAGCCCCAGGGGACAATGGACAAGGCAATCACAACTGGCATTAATTTTATGATTTTTATTTTAATATTTGTGGAAAATTGTCTGTAATACGATGTTATATATGATTTTTATTATGGCTGAGAACCGGTCCTAATTCCGCGGATGTTAATAGGTTTCGAAGACTGGAAAATAATACAAAGTCGGGGACAGATATTTTTAAAACAAATCTAATGAGTAAATAAGAGGGGAAAAGCGTAGAAATCCTAGAAAAAAAATGTTAATTACTGAAAGGTAAAGAAATATTCCTTTATTGGCGGATTTTCAAAATAAAAATCAAGTATAATGATGTGCTACTTATCAACAGCATTTTTGAATTTTGCCTATTACTTTTTGTTTTCGAGTATATCTGTACCCAGGGATCTAAAGGGATGGGACATTGGACGATAAAATGAAGCACATCCCTAATTTTGATATACGAAAATGTTCCCTCTATTGATAAAAATTTGTGGTTAAAAAGTTTCGACATCATTAAAGTATCCAAATGTTTTAAGCCAACAAATGAAAGGACGTATTACTAAAACTTTGAGAACAAGTAAAATTTAAAGTCCAATGTTCCCTACCTCCCTGGATCTGAATTTAAGTATGGACATTATCTCAGGGAGTAAGGGAGGGGACAATGAGCAATTAATTCAATTTTAGAGTTCAAACTCAAGTAAGAGTCGTCTGCTTTGGAAATTGTTTAACCGGCTTTCTTTGCGCTGGTACCCAAAGTCTTTGAAATTTGCCAAAATAATAAAAGTTGCATGTGTTCTGGTACCCAAAGTACAACACTGTCAGAAATATGAATTTTAGATCCATTGTCCCCTCCCTTCCTCCCTTACATTATCTACACTTTAAAAACTTTGAGGAATCATCAATAAATTTTAATGAAATGAAAAAATACTTTTATTTAAATCTTCAAAATTTGAATAAACTTTTAATGGTTAGGGTCATATACATATGTATGATTTTTGCTTGAAATAAATTTTTAATTGATTTATTTTATGTGACAAAAATCTATTTTAAAGCTTTTTGTACTGTAAAACGATATATAGTAATTTAAACTTTTATTTCATTTTTAATGTTTTTGCCCTCACTTTCAGAAACCATTTACATTTTAAATACTGTCTGAGGTTGATTTTGATTAATTTTATGTGAATATATAAAAAATAAATGTATATTTAGTAGAATCTAAAATTTGTAAAGAATATTTAAATGTAATAATAAAGATATTGTTTATAAAAACTTGAATATTGAATATGACACACGGAAAACTGTCCCGAATTTGTATTAATTTTAAGGAACAAGACTCCAGTGACGTCATATTTTTCTTTCCCGAAAAAGGGAAGGGGGGAAGAAAATCTCTTCAAAAGAGATGGGGAAAACCCCCTTTTCTCCCATCTCTTTTTTCTTTCCCCCTTCCCTTTTTCGGGAAAGAAAAATATGACGTAACTGGAGTCTTGTTCCTCAAAATTAATACAAATTCGGGACAGTTTTCAGTGTGTCATTGAATATAAACAAGGATGACAATATTCATTAAGGAGGATCTCTTAAATCAGACGATAGGACAAAGAACTGCAGTGTAGAGTGTAAGAACTTAATAGCAAGATATCAATTTATAAGTCTAAACAAAATAAGCATATTAAGATATTTATACATTTGTTGCAAAATTGATTTGATACAGGATTCTGTTTCAGGACTTGACTATAGAGATTCTTTGTTATAATATTGTACCTTGTTAAGTTATTTTAAGGACTTGTTAAGGAATTTGGGGAATAGTCCTTTTCGTAACATCGCCCAATAAGGGGCGATTCGTCGTATTTTTAAAATGGCTTTTTATATGTTATTTTAGGTTAGGTTAGGTTATATTGGGTTATGTGATTGCCCCACAGGGTTAGGTAATTGGCCCCGAAGGGGCTAGAAATAGGAGAAAAGCTACTGTGAAAAATACGAAGAATCGCCCATAAGGTGTGATGTTACGGAATTTGTATACTAAAAATCAGATGAATTACGTGCAAATTTGATAGTAGAATTCTAGCATGTCCAAAATTAAAAAGGAGAGGTATTTGATATGGAAGTACAGACAGACCTTTATTATAGAAAGGCTTAGCTTTTTATTTACATTGTAAGATTAAGGATGAAGTAAAGTTGCAGCTGAATGTAAGATTGTATCTGTGGCTGATGGTGACTATTAAAGACTGCGACTATGAGTTGCTGAGTGTAACTGCGGCTGTTGGTTGATGGTCATTCCTCCGAGCTGCTCAGTGTTCTCGAATTCGCGTAAACTTCTGCGGCTACTACTTTAGTATTATCAAAGCTGCTTTAATGAGTATTACAGCGGCTACAACTACTCAAAGCCGCTGCGGTTACAGTGGCACTAGCAGAATGGCTGGGGCTAGCTGCGGCTGACGGTGGCTAATTGAGGCTTATGTAATTTTGGTAAAACTATGGCTGATTGGGCAGCCTATGCAGACGCACGGTTGACAATAAGGCTTTATTGGTGGCTTACAAAGCCGCGCGGCTGATAGTGGCCGTAGCTGCGGATCCCAGATAAAAACTTAACCATGACAGCAAATATCAAAAACAGCAAACGGACAAATGAACGGCCAGTCTTTTTGCAATGTGTTTCAAGTATTTGATTATCTTTAAATTAAGAAATTACATATATGTTAAAGCTGCGGTGTCTATTGGTAGGCTTTGGTTTGCCGCAAGACGGGTGATGAAAAGAGTCACAGAAGGTTGTTAAAAGTATCAATTGAACCGTCCTTTTTCAATTCGAGCTAGGTTTTTTTTATTAACTTTACGATATAATCTGCCGCCGATCTTCAATATTTTTATAAACTACGCCGCAATATAGAAAAAAATCATGTATTTCTAAACAGGCAACATTTAAAAACAGCTGCACTGTTTTAGCAAGCTCATTTTTTCGTTCAATAAACATTCTTGTAGAGTAACTGTGCTACCAAAGCAAAACAACTTAGTTATTGAGATTAATAGGTTTATAAATGGTAACATTAGGGGTTTGCATAAATAATTAATACAATTAAAAGTTGAAAGCACAATAATCAGTTGTAGTAATGCTGATGAAACATGAGTTAATAATAATAATAATAATTTTGAGTATACTACACAACAAATAAAATCAGATTTCTCTAGAATGCCGATATCAACAGCCAAGCCACAACAACAACAACTATGGTTAATATAGCTGGCGGCAGTGGTGGTGGCTTGAATCTTGGTTGGGAGGTTGGATATGTACATGCTGTACAAATTTATCACTTATATACACTATCCATACATCCTATTTGGACGGCCACTGTACTGCATATTTCTATCTATTATTCTATGCCTGTGCAGCATATCACTCTGGTTCATGCTATCACTCAATGTTTCAGTTTTGTACTCTTCAAATCTTTGTGCCGCAAATGTTTGGTAGGATGAAAATATTCTGGTGAAATATTGGATCAGGTTGCCGCCAGGAATCTCGTACAGTGAGGAGCTTTGAAAGAACATGATCTGAAATGAAATAAACTTTATTAGAATGGATATATTATTACTTGGATGTTGCACCAGATTTTAATGTTCTCTAGTAAAGTGAAACTCGCAGCGGTCTATAATAATGAATCCCCTTAACTCCATCTCCACACTTCCTGCTAGATGAATGAACTGACTAATAAATAAGGTCAATATTAGCAACCTAGATTGAACACAAAATTTCCCTGTTAATATATCCACTCTACGTATATCCATTATCCATTACTTTATTAGATATGTTAACCAAAATTTGATGATACGCATGCAGTATACTGAGATTTTATGAAAGTTTAAAAAATACAAGAACAAATTACTACTAAAATACTTCATCTAAATGTTAATTTAATGTTTGCTTGCCTATAGTGAGAAATTGACAGCCAATTATTCGCACGACCTTTGTCTTTCAGTCCCACCTTTACTCAAGTTTCTAGCTTATATCAATCGTCTGACAAAGAAGCAGTTATATAAATATTAAAAATAATCTTATTGGTTTGGGTCAAAATGATTTGGAAAAACAAGTAAAAATTCATATTCGCATTACCTCACAAAATCTAACACAAAATTAATATTTGAACTTTCTATGTATATGTAATTTCTATGAATAAAATTGATAAGAGTATAAATTTATCATCTTTGTGAAATACTCTTAAAGTTATAATATATAGCAGCTAAAAACATTACAAAACAAAAACGTGAGTTTTGAAATATAAATGTATATATTATCAATATAACCCTCTATATATTCATGATAAAATCAAAACAAAGGGGGGAAAATTTAAAATTGAAAGATTCAAGGAAAATATGTAATTTTTCAAGACATTTCATGAGGTAAAAACAGTTTAAATATTAACATCATTTCAAATGTAAAATAAATGTGTTTGAATAATAAATGTATTTTTAATATCTTTTTATACAAATTATATCTTATGTTCACCAATAATATTACCTTAGTTTAGGTTGAAAACAAAACTAAACCATAAAATTAGGGGTGCCAAACAAAAATATTAAGGAAAACGCTTTAAATTTAAATCATACTTTAATTCAAACAGTTTATTTTTATAATTTTCTAACTTATATAATATAAAACTGGATTTTTTTATATTTTTATTTATATATTTATTTTTAAAATTGTACAGTTTTTTACATTATGTTCTTGATATGTTTAAATATGGGTTTTAACCGCTGTTTTTAAAATATTAATAATAAGGAAAATATTTGAAACTAAGGACTTAAAGTGCATTTGTAATAGATAGAAAAAAACTAAATCTAGACTTTAGTAATTAAAATACAAAAATAAGTTGAAAAGGGCATTAATTTTCTTTTCTAAATATCGTGTATGAAAAAAAAAGAATTTCATTCAATGAAAAAAAAATAGGAAACCCTATTCCCCCCTTTGTTATTATTCTTCCTGTATTAAGCCTCCTTCCCCTCTTTCCCCTAATCACTGCCTAATTTATTTATTTCCCCTACTTTAAATACCCTGCTTGGAGACGCCTGAAACCTACTCCCAAATGCCCACCCCTAACCATTACAATGGTAGGAGGGTGACAACTGACTAGACTCTCTAGCCCTGGTTGTTGCTAGGCTGCGCCTTTTAATAATAAATGCCACCCCATTATAGAAGTGCATATGAGGGGGTAAGAGGGTAAATAAAATATATTACACGCCCACTGACCAAATTGTGAAAGAAATTTCACAGGGAAAGGGTAAAACTGATTTTTGCCCCCAACCCAAAAAGGATATTGTTCAAAGAGGTAGAGGGGGGAGGGGGTATAAAAAAAATCAAGTGCACGCATTTAAACTCACCCCCATCTGTAGAGTACAACACTTATTGTCAAACAAAGAAACCATAAAATACAATTTGTATACTTTTATTAGACAAATTAAAATTGCCGTGTCTTAGTATCTGTATAACTATATATGTTGTTAAAGAATTTATCACTTATATGATTAAAATATTTGTTAACTAATTTTTTTTATGTTAGGTATAATTTTTGTTAAAACCATCAAAATAAGAAAACGATTTTAGATGTTAAATGTTGATGTTTAAATGATTCTATAACATATTTGTGAGTCCCCTTTAGTGTATTTTACGCCCTTGAAATGTGTATCAAGCTGGACAGTTTAGAAATTGACCTGACATCCATTATAAAAAAAATAAATACATATACGAGGAAAGCTAACAGACCAAATTGTGTTTGTACATTTAAAATTTCTTTTTTTTAAAATAAACTAAATTTAAGAGGGGGATACAAAAGATTTAATTACAAAGGTATCATCTGATAAACCTCTGACTTTTCGGGCATTTGTTTTGTGGATTTAAAAAAAAAATTCAGGTATGACTTTTATCTTTATATTTGGGCCAGCTAAAATAATGGATTTTAATATACCTATTTTTCTTTATTACGCAACAATCTACAGGACATTTTTTGTCATTTAATTTTTTTATCATAAGAATAAATCAATATATACAGGACAACCTTTTTATGTTAAACAGATGAATTTATTGATTATCTTTGTCTTTATGTAAGATTCTAAAAGTGTATCCTAACATTTTAGGCAATATAATAAAAAACATGAAAATTACTTGTATCTTACTCCAGATTATCATGTATCCTAATAAAGTAAAACTTGTAGCTGGCAAAAATAACAACCTCCCATCCCATCTGCTCATACTGGATGAAAGAGCTAACCAATAAATGATGTTTATATTAGCAACCTTAATTAACAAAAAAATTTCTGCTGTCATATTATCCACTTTTATCTATATCCATTGTTTAATCAGTTTTGTCAGCATGAGATCAAAATAAGGAAAAATATTCAACTTAAACCTTGTGCTATCAAAATAGTTTTTTTGTATTGTTTACTTGAAACTTATGTAAAAGAATAAAATTACATATTAAAAATTTAAGGTGAAATAAAACTCTTGTCAGTAGCGCATTTACTTTATATTTAAGGTCTGTTTGTCTATACCTCCTCCCGATCGACCATTTAATTTAGCAAGTGAATTTTGGTATATTTATTTCTATTTTTACTCTGATTAATTTTCTAAGGTTTTCTAATTCTAAAAAAAGATTTGTAAGCTTGTAATTGCTTTGCTATATTTAGACAAAATTGTCCATGTTTTATAATCTTAAAATAAATAGTAGGTAATTTTACAAATTTTCTTTTATAAAAAAAAAACAACATTTTTATACTTTTCTTGATATTTGATTGTTAGATTTAAACATAAATATTTAATTCTACATTAAATATATATAAAGTGAAGGTCAAATGGACTAGCTGCTGCTATAACTCTCAAATCATAATACAAATCAGCTGATTACAACACATAGATACATTTCATGATTATGCATTAAATTGTCTTTTAGTGTAACAGACATGAAATATTTAAATATAAAGAATGCTAAGAGAAAATGTTGTTAGAGAAATGACAATTAATATAACTAAAAATATATGCAACACACGCACAAAAGTACGAATATATGTTCGCTCTCGGCAATGAATGCATCAATAACACTCAAACACTAACACACAGACTCTTACACTAACCCACACACACACACACACACACACACACAAAGCTTATAACAGGCAATATTTGCAATATTATATAACACTAAGAAAAGTACATCAAAAAATATTAAAACTGCTCACCTAAAAAATGATGAATTTTTGTGGTGAATTGAGATAGGGTTGCGGATTTTTTTTCAGGTTGTTTCTTTTTCGCGCGTTTAAATCTTTTTCTGGTTGAAATTTTGTGGGAAATGTTTGTTTTTAAAATGTTAAGCTGTTGTTGAAATACTATTATCTCCTATTCACAGCTCTTGTTGATGGGGCGAGGTAGGTCTACCCTGCTCAAGAGCTAGGTAGAGACTGAATTGTTGTGGGGGGGAGATGTCACAAAGCAGATGTATGCACACAGAAAAGGGAAGGAAGGGAGGCAAGAATTTGGGTGGATTTAAGAGATGCAATATCTTTCAGGGATGGGGTGGGGGGAGTTTGGGTAAGAAACAAGCCATTGTGGCAATGTCCCTTTATTCGTTGGTTGGGTGATAATATATATACCCCTCCCATCCACAATTTAATAAATTTTATTTTTGCTTATATCAGGTTAGGTTAGGTAAAGTAAGCTTTCTAAGAATTATTGCATGGTTAGAGCTCCAAAGGATTTCAATTATTTACAGTAACTGAAGAAAAGTTTAAAATTATTTTTTAAAAAGGGTAGAAGGGTCTTATTTGTTTCAGTAAATGATTAAAGGGATTTTACCCCCATTGCTTTATAATAAAGCTTAAATCTATCTATATACAACTTATATTTATAGATCGTGCCGTTTTGAACATTTTATCTTGGAAGTACAAAATAAGAAAATCCGCCAAATCTTGTATAGATTTTCTAAGGCTCGGCAGCCGTAACCACAACTGATTTTAAGCCTATACCGAGCCGCAAATCTTAAAACAAACCGCAGACATCTTTCATAAATAGGCGGCAATGAATATTATATAATTTTAATTATAGGGAGGGAGGGGACATTGGACTGTAAATTTTACTGGTACCAGAAGTTTCATAACCCCAATTTCTTATTCGTTGGCTCATAAAATTTGGGTTTGGTTTAAAGTTTTGATTGGTTGGTTCCAAACTAATACAAACTCTTTATACAATAACTTTAAGCTACAAAGGATAATTTTGTTTATCCTCAATGGGTACATACATCAATTTATCACCCGTTGTCTTATCCTTTTAGGTCCTTGATATAAACCCAACAAATACATACTATGATGTCATGTAAGTATAAACAAGATTATTTAAACTGTACACAATATATTATATATATATATACTAGCGGCTAATCCCCTAGAAGTCTCCAGGAGCAGTAAAGGTGTTATGGGAAAAAAAGAACCCCCTCCTCAATTTATAATTTTTTTTTTTTGGGGCGGGGGCATTTATTTTTTATTGTTAGGGCGAAGATACCCAACCCCAAAATCGTTTTTAAAAACCGTGCCTCAACCTATAAGAAACTTCACCATAAAGGAAAACCATATCGGTTCAGCGGTTAGAAAGATCCATCGCTGCCGACAAAAAAGCTTACTACTTTATATAATAGGATTTGTTGATATAAGAATGATTTTCAATTTAGATTTTCTGTTTATTCAATTTCTAATTGTTATATATAGTTATGACGTCATTATTTGATATCTAGTTTAATTCTGATTTAAAATCCTTATGAAAGAAAATGGTTGATATTACAGCCTACAGATGAGCTAAGGACGTCCAAGGGGGATGGGGGTTTTGTGTCCCTCCCCCGCTCCCTCCAAAGATTTACCTACCCCTCCCCCCCCCAAAAAAAAAAAGAACCTTAATCAACCCCACGAAAAAAAATTGGGCATGCACACGATTTTTGTTTGAATGAAAGGGTGAAATGACTCACATTTTTGCACTTTCATCAATTTTACAGAAGGGGTTTACACGCCCCCATGAACGATTTTTTAGTAGGTGATTGGGGCGGTGGGTTGGTTTTGAGGAAAATAATTGTGTAACCCCTCCCACCCCCATTCCGCACCTGGGGAAAAAAATCAGGGAAAGGTCCACCCTTTCTGAGACTATAGTCCACTCCCTTCTTTATGATGTGCACGCCTATGATTCATATAATCGAGGGGCGTGTGCAGAAGTTAGCATAAGGAGTATTCAGAATTTTATCACCGCCACAGTTCTAATCTCAGGATTAAACTTTAAAGAGGTGTCAAATTGACTAAAATTTTATTTGTAATGGTAAATTTTGAAATTCTATCTATTACATATTACAGCCTATTATTGCTAGATAGTTGACAGTTTTGACTATCCGTTGCAAAACTTGATAACTATTTTAAATACGTTTCAATCTGGTTATTTAAAGTGCAGATTTTCTGTAGTATTTGTTCGTATATAAGTAAATGGTATTTTTATATTTTTTAGACATGAGAGAAATGTATGATTATTGTTAAATTTTTCTAAATGGTTTTGCAGGCTGTTTTATTTAAGCACTAGCTTCAAGGGACACTTGGTTGAGGCACCATCCCCAAAATAAGATAAAAAATCAGACAGATTTAAAGAGCTTTTCAATTTCTACTGTTGACGAGATACGGATCTATCTATAAGCCCGCTTTAACAAAAGTAGTCATTCTTGTCATCAACTTTTTAATCTTTTAAATATATTATTTTAGTAGCGAAGCTACTCTTCAATTCACTTTGACTGCCGTGTCCGTTCGGCAGATAGTCGGAAAAGCTATAGGGGAAATGTGATTTTCTTGGAGGTTTCCCAAAACCAGCATTTATGTTTACGTATTACGATCCATTGTCGCTACATATATTAGTAGTCATCATTGTTTTTCTATTTGGTTAAATTAAGTTTTTTTGTGCGTGTAATTCCTTGAAACTATTATTAATTCCGACAGCACTAGTATATACAAGGATAAGGACAATATTTAATCAATGTATATTTTAATATTTTGCAAGAATAATGTATACAGGCCTTACAAATGCAAGTAGCCTGGCAAAATAATCCAATAATTGGAAACAATTTATAAAAGATAGTGAACTTATATAGAGTAACAAATAACTGGCCTTTTAGTATGGCGATTTAAGTCAGGGAGGGAGGGGACATTGGACTGTATATTACATAGTACCCAAAGGGTTATAATAACGTTTTCTTTTTCGTTTACTTAACTTGGGGACTTTTATTGAATTTGGGTGTCCAAACGTTTCAACCACCAATTGTTATCTAGAGAAGGGGTAATTTGGTGTATCATCCTTGGGGATGTACATAAATGTAACGGCCATTGTCTATTCCACGGATCCAGGGTTTCAAGTGCCTTGATAGTATTATTATCCTTTTCTTTAAGCAAGAACAATTAGGGCATCGTTGGAAATTAACAATAGCCTTAATGAACAGCAAATTTTAATTTTTCAACTCCCAGGGTCCCCCCCCCCCCCATCAAAAAACAAAAAAAGATTGGACATCCTTGCTAGACTGATTTCCCTAAAAGTTCCCAGCTAGATTCCCATATTTTTTAAACAAGATGAAAATAATGGGGGTATAGTTTTTTTTCTGATTACTCTAATCCTGCGGGTCTATCCCTGCATTAACCTAACCCTGTTGGGCTTCTCTTTACCCAACCTAACCCCAATTACATAACGTAAAGCACAAACACTAGAAAAACTACCCATCATCCCTCTTTTAGTTTTGAAATAGCATCCCCTAAAGTAGTTATATCATTTCACCAACGTAGGCCATTTCATAAGATACAATGTCCTTGTGATGTGTCCTTTACACGCTATGTCCTAGGAAGACTGCATTTTTTACATAAAATTTTTTTTTTATACGTAACACTAAAAAATTGGCGAGGATACAAAAATATCTAAGGATACTTACTGTTACTACATACTTAGTAAGAATTAGGGCTCGGCCGCCGCACCTTAGCAAAGATTAAGCCTCAAATTAAAAACCGATGGGATGCCTTGAAAGATAAAAAAAACTTTAAAAGAAGGATTCTCATATAACGTATAAAGGGACAGTTTTAGACTTCCAGCTGATTCAAGAAATTGTAAAAGGTGGATTCCCTTGAGTCTTACAGGTGCGGCTGCCGAGCCCTGGGAAGAATTTGTGAAATATTTTTCTGTGAAAAAATGTAAACTTTTAAAAATATAAATTTTAGTTATACAAAACGATTGGTTCAAAATTGATGTTAAAAGGTACAAACTTTTGAACCGGGCTACTTTCAGTCCTACAGTGTTATTTCCATAATATGTTGATGTGCAGCTTTTTTTCGCCATTCGCTATTGATATTTATTTTATCGTTTGCTCATATCAGAAAAATATTTGTTATGCAACAGGACAGAGAAATGCTGATATATACGTTTTAACCATTATTTCCAGGGATATTAGAGGATAAGATGGAGGGTAAATTTATGTTCCCTCTCCAGTGATGATAAACAAAATTAACCGTTCTGCATATTGAAATTATTGAATGAAATATTTGGACACTGTTAGTTTTACCAAAATTTATTGCAAGTCCCAAAGTTTTTAGGTCAACAATTAAGAGAGCGTGTTTAATAAAACTTTGGGTACCAGTTTAATTTAATGTCCAATGTCCCCTCCCTCCCTGATTATTCCTCAATTTCTTGCCTCCCCTCCCTCCCTCACTGCCCTTTCAAGGCAACTCTTACTTTCATTCTTAGAATCAAATGTAAATTCTTCTTATTGCTACAATTTTAGAATCTTAATTTTTTTCCACAGATTTGGTTTTAAGACGAAGTAAAAATATATATTTTTCCTAAGCAACACAGTTGGCAATTTTTTAGAGAAAAAAATTTCAAGTTGTCCTTTTCAGAATAAAGGACAGATAAAAAAAGATTAGAACACTTTTTATGATATTGTAACTATTTATATCCATATATGCAATAAATATTTTATAGGTCAACTAGGGGATGCGTCCCTATCATCTAAGGGTTCTGTATTGGAAGGGGAAGGGAGGGGGCATAAGTATAGCATAAAACCATCCTGGGACCTGCGTCAGTTCGGTAGTTATTGAATTAGATTTATACCTTTTTGGTTATTGAAATCTTTCAGACAAAAAAATAATTATTACTTTATATATAAGAATTGTAATTTCCATTCCTCTTATACTGAAAACTGTAAGAACTTTTGTTGAATCTTGATTGATTGGTTCAAATCATGAGTGTTTACTGTTTATCCCTCCAAAACATATTTTGGGGTGGCCTAGGCACCCTTTCATTTTTTTGCAAGAACATAAGATTACCCCCCACCATGATATCCTTTAAAAACCCTAATTCTACACCCTCCGCCCTAAAAAAAAGCTTGAACGTCTTGCTTGATTTTATTTTAAAATGTTCTATCCCAATTCCTGATCAGGACATTTAAGATACAATTGTATCCTTAAAGTTGTCCATCACAGTCTAATCATTTAACAGAAAAAGAACAGTTTTTTTTACAAAAATGTACAAATATCTATTAGTTGAGCAACTCTATAATTTTGTCGGAGGCTCTGTCAGAGAGAGGGGAGATTGGGCTGTTTATTACACTAGTCCCCAAGATTTTATAATAATGTTTTCTTGATTATCCAAACGTTTCAATTGTAATTGTAATCTACAGGGGGGCTAATTTTGTGTAATGTTATTGTGGATGTACATCAATTTATCATCCATTGTCTTATCCATTTAGATCCCTGACTGATTTTGGATGGGTAATGGGATGCACCTCTTTATATGCCTTTAATTTTGCTGTATATGTCACGTGTTTGACATAGCAACCTGGACACGAATCTGTCAACTGGAGACATCTGATAGTGCCCGATTTTATATACTTGCATAAATCAGTGTTATAACCTTTGTAAATTAAATCATTGCAATATTTTAAACAAAGAATAATGAAATGGTAAATTCAACACCTTCCAGAGAAAGGGCAAAGAAACTGTTAATATTTCAAATGGTGGAATTCACTAAAGATCTCCAAAGTAGCTATACCGACCTACACTTCTAAAACATACAGGGAAGCTTTGTATTGGTATAGTGTTACTAAAAGCCAAATACCCCCTTTCGCTGGTTAGGTTCAGAAGTTGATTTTAAAGTTGTGTTAGTCAATCTGCTTTGAAGTAAAAAAGTTGCCGGGGCCTAAACCATTCAAGGTCTTAATTGGCTGAACAAACTAGCTTAAAACATTACCCAAGAGATCTCGACCATTTATTTTTAAAAAGAAAACGTGAATTATTTCGGGGGAATTATTTTTCATGGCGAATTCTTTTTGGAGGGTAGAGGTACTCTACCACAAAATAGTCATAAACCTTACTTGGAATCATCACAGCAAAGGAAAACCACATCGGTTCAGCCAACTTCTGCAGCGGTTGGCTAGATCCTTCGCTACAGAAAGACACATATAATAGAAGTACAAACTTCCTGTTACTTTTATATAAGCATATTTACATTTAAAATGTTATCACTTGTTTAGATAATGTATCAGAAATTGCTTGAAACGTTTTTACCAAATTCAAAAAGAAAAACTTTAAATAAACAATAAGTTAAATAAAATAAATCCGTACTTTCTCAAACCATTGTTAACAAGTTTTAAATTTAATCTCAAATGTTTCATAACTTCCATAAACTGCCAAACATAAAAAAAACGTAATTAATGTTATAAAAGTATGAACATAGTGGATGAGAGCATCATTTATTAGGCTTGTTTTTGACCATATTATTTGAGAGATAGCGGATCATAGTAGATCGGCCATTTTTCCCCTGTACGTGTCTAATCTGCAATCATAACACCAACTTTGAATTGTAATTTTATTTTGGAACTTTTTTTTGCTATTTTGAAAAGCATGCGCTGCTTTTTCCCTTAAAGCATAGCTTCTCTGCGATTGACTTAGATGTCTTTTTTCAATGTAGATGTCTTTATCGGCCGCTTGATTTAGTTTTTTTTATTCTTTTGGATCCAAACAAAATAATCATAACAAAGTAACTAAAATGTAATAATTATGACCACTGATTTTTACAAATGCATTCTGTTATTCGTTGGCCTAAAAAACATTGAGTGTTCATATTAAATGGTTTGTTAAACTATCAGCGTTCAAACTTTCCCACTAATGATTTGAATCTTGTTTTATTACTTGGGAAGTACAGAAATTTATCGCCCATTGGCTCATCCCTTTAAATCCCTCTTGAAGTATATAAAGCTTCTCTGAAAAGTTGCATTCAATCAGATATCTTACACAAGATTTTGATGTTTTCTAATAAAGTGTAACACGCAGCAGTCAGAAATAACTATTTACCACCAACCAGCCCTTGCCCTCCTAGCTGAACGAACAATCCAATAAATGAGTTCCATGGTAGCAAACTAAATCGACGATAATTTTCCCACTGTCATAATAGCCATGTATATTCTACGTTCATTTGCTAGGGGTAAATCTACTGGCATATTAAAAAGTCCCGGTTAACATTAAGACATTATTACTTAGAAAATGGACAAGTGCATTCTTGTTTCGTAGAAGGTAGGAAATACATTTTTTTTGTTAGAAAACTAAATCTGTCCTTAAATGAAATATAACATTTTTATAAGGACAAAAGATTGAAAATGCTCCTAGAATATAAATCTAAACAAGGATGACCAACATCCATAAAAGCGAAACTCTGAAATGGTAGGACAAACGAACATTTTTACTTGTAGTGTGTCAGAACTAAAAAATCAGAACATAAATGTATAAATGTCGAATCAAAATTTTAATTTAATTTGTTGAAAAACTGCAGAAATACAGGATAATGTTTAAGGACATACTTACCTTTTTCAGGACTTGATTATAGAGATGCTTAGCTTATAACATTGTACTTTGTTGTCCTAGGAATCAGTGTTTCAAAAATCAAAACAATCGGATGATTTTATCACATACAAATTTGTTGTTAAGAAAGTTATAAATCAATATGTTTAAAATGGACATTCTGGTAACGATTATACCTAACTACAACCGAAATCACCATGCAAAATTTGAAATCGATAGGACAATTCTAACATGCCTAAATTAACGAAAAAAGCTATCTGTTACAGACGTACGGACGTTTAGAAAAAAACTATTTTTCGCCTCCAGCTTAAAGTGGATTGCTCAAGAAAATTTATAAGTAAAAAATATGCTAATATAATAATTTAATAGCCATAAAATTGTTTGCAGCATATGTAGAAGAATCGTCAGTTATTTATCGCATCGTATTATAGACAGCTATAAAAGATTAATACCAGTTTAATTGGCCCAAAGGGACCAAAGTCGCAGGCCAACTAAAATGAAAGGAATTTATTTTATGATTTTTATTTTATTGGTCGTAGAAAATTGTCTGTATAACGATAAGATACATTAATTTCTGTATGGCTGAGAACCGGTTTAATCCAGCGGATGTTAATCGGTTTCGTGGCCATACTGAGAAAAAAAACTTATTTCAATGGTGATGTTATTTCATGTCCATCTTAATGAAATGGCACACTAAAATATAAATTACATATTTTATGTGTTTTAATTATGAAGAAAATGATTTGAAAACGTTTTCATCAATCTTAAACAAATTTGCAATGTGTATTGAATGTTTTGATGGGCAACATTTAAATTTATTTCTTCTTCCTTACACACGAACTGTTTTTAAATTATCGAAAACGTTGTGTTGTAGACATTTATAGGTTTTAAATAACAAGTATGACAACATCCATAAATGCGATGATTAACATATCGGAATGACAAACGAACAATGACAAATTAAAAGTAAAAACTCAATTATAAATTCAACAATTTTTAGAAACCTAACATAAATTAATCCCATAATAACTTGAATAAAATTCAAAACATGGACATACATTTTAAGACTTGTTTATTGAGAACCTGCTCTTAGAGCCTTTTGCCTATTCGTCCAATGAATCCTAATTGCCCACACAAAAACCACATATTAGAGATACTTGCAATTTGATGGTGCAACAGATTTTCATGTACTCTGGTAAAGTGATGCTCGCAGCTGGCTAAAATAACGTTTCATCCCATCCACATCCTTTATACCCCCCACTCTTACTGGATGAACGAACTTACCAATAATTGAGCTTCATATTAGCAAGCTAATTTGATGACAATTTTTACCTTGTCATAATATTTACAAATTATCTACATCCATTACAAGAGGCATACAGATCGACAGAAACTAAAATACCAAGAACGCTTTTTTATAACTTGACAAATCCCCCTTGGTATGTCAAGGGGCCGGGATGTATATTGTATAACTATGCGAACTTTTTAAACATGTTTTTAAAAAGATATGAATATAATTAGTTATTTCAAAAGTAGTATATTTAGTAGAAGGTATAAAACCATGATTGTCTATGTGACAATTAGATATGATTTAGAAGGTGTAACTTTGTTCACAATTGTGATTCTGAAAACGATTAAGCACAATATTAGTCCAACTTCATGTTTTTCCATATCTGGCAAGATTTTTTTTCTATATGTTGGGTAAAAAAGTTATCAATTCTTGTCAATTTTTTGTGCGTCATGTATATTGAGGAAAAATGTAGAATATACGTGGATATTATGACAAGGGAAAAATTGTCGTCAGTTTAGGTTGCTAACATGAAACTCGTTTATCGGTCAGCAGTTCGTTCATCCAGTAGGAGGGGAGGGGTGCGAGTAAAAGGGTTTGATGGGGGATGTTTTAGACCGCTGCGTGTTTCAATATTAAAGAACAAAAAATCTGGTGTTAGATCCAAGTAATAATATATCCATTGCAATCCATTTTTTGAAATATATATGTACATTAAACATACTTCTTATTCCTTATTTAATTTTTATATGAGCGGTTCAATTTAATTTTAATATTAGTCATAATTAAAAGTGCCGATAATCGGTGCCTCTGTATGACTTACTGGACTTCCCTTCGGACAAGAGTACCAAAACTTTTTTTAAAACAACAATTTGAACAAATTGGGGAGGGGGTCAACCTCCCCCTTCCCTCCCCCAACCTCAACAACTTTAGACTATTTGTAAAAGTTGATGTAGCCTGAATAACCTCTGCAGAATGGGTTATAACATTGAACAACATCTTGAAATGCATGATTACATGGACACCATCCTTTTAATTTGACATTTTTTGTTTAGAAGTCATAAAGTGTAGGGCCTGGTTTAGGCCAAGGCATTACACCTACTCTAACTTTGAATGTAGCGCAAAAGGTATAGCAATAGCAAACATTTTACACTAAGAAATTCTTTATGTTTGTGTTTAGGTGTGCGCGGTGTTTAAAAAAAAGATATGAGAAGTTAAACCTAACATGACACCCTACCCACTACCCAGTTGTTGAGTAGTTTCGCTAATAAAGCCTAGAGCAGCCTGCGACTGTGGCATAACACATAGCGAATAGGTAGGGAAGGTGATCTCGGCCCAACAATGCGTCATAAATAAATACTTAAAAATAGTTCCTACTGCTGCATTATCAGTTGGCCCCGAACAGACGCATTTGCATGTACAGGACTACCAGAAAAAGGCCGTTAATCAAAGGGTTAGTTGTCTAAAGGGCGTATGACATTATAATCATACACATCATTAAGCAAGATTTGGTTAAGAGATACACTAAAATAAGCTCTCGTGGTGTATACTATCTTTTATAGGCTATCCGAGACTAAGGCCTAGAGCACGGAATGCAACCTCTGCCAGCTGGTTATATCATCTCCCTATTGTATTAGTTAAATGCACAAAAATATGTAGAAATACAAATATTTTAATAAAAATGGTCCTGCCAACAAAATGTGAAGAAAACCATAGACAATACCTAGAAATTATCATATTCATACCAATAATATTTGGATTTTTATCAATTCTGAATACATTAGAATTAATATTACAGTGGGTTAAAAGAAACAAAATAAAATCTAAACATAAAAAAATGATTTAATTTAAATCCTAGAATGTTGATGATTAGGACAATTAAAATTATTATTAAAAAAAATTATTGATGTTGCCTATAATTATTGTTTGTGTGATAGTGCCTGGTTATGCCTTGATTTGTCACATTGTCTCTATGCCATGTGATTCCAAGTTGTATAACTACAGATAAATATATACATCTATAGCTTCTTTAATAGAATGAGGCGATTTTACAGTTTTTAGACAAAGATACATTACATAGTACAAAAATAGTTTTCTATGCCTTTTTAAAACTTTTGAATCATTTTCCCACATGGCTTTAAAACTGATTAATGTCCGCTGGTTTAGAACAGGTTCCAAGTCATAAAAAAATAATCTATAGCATCGTATTACAGACAAATATCCACACACACTAAAATAAAAATCATAATATAAATAACAGTTTTGTTGGCCCGGACCTGCGGCCCCTTGTAGCTAACTGGTTTTAATTTTTCATTCTAATATCCACTAAAAGCTGTCTATAATACTGTGCGTTAAATAATTAATCTGTCACGGCTCCTAATCTGTTTTATTTCCATTGGATTGTGGTAAGCCGAAGCGTTTCAGCTCACCGGTTGCGAGTTCGAATCCAACGAGCCCTAGCCTTGAAGTATTCTACCAAAACAAACTAGCAGGATTTAGTCATACAGAAATTATATATTTAACTGAATACATTTACAATGGATGTTTACTATATATATACAACAGATTATAACAATAGGTTAGGTTTGAAGGGGGTGTGGGACACAAGGGCTTAGCCCACGGCGGTAGACAGTCTGTGGGGGTAGCTGCGGTAAAAGGGGAGGCAGCGCCTCCCGGTTGTATAGTTGCGTGAGGGGCGCGTGATAGCTGCGTGTCCGTGCCCCTCCCCATATTTAGCCAGGCCAGTTTGACCGCTGCGCAGCGGGGTCACCAGCGGTCATGAGGTAAAGGGTGATATAATGGGATTAGTGCAGAAGGCTTGTTATGATAAGCCACTGCGTAGCAATTCTGTAAACTACCCGTCCGTCTGTTGCCGTATTACCACAGGATATCAAATATAATTATTCATAGTCTGCATCCTATTTTATGAAATAATTTTGTTTGTGTGTTAAGATCTCTCTGCTACCCACTGAGCCGATAAAGTTTTAAATTTAAGGAATCTTCATATACATTGGTACTAGGATATCTTATTTTCATTCTAAAAATTCTTAGGATGGTTTCAGACTATTTTCAGACACCTCCTACTTTGATTTCGAATTTTTAACAAGATGAGTTATCAATATTAACGGGTTTGACTCCTTGTCAATGTACGGGGAGAAAGTCACTCAAAAATCAGACACATGACGTCATAAAAATGAGGAAGATGATAGGAGAAGTGGGAAAGAAAACACTTAACAAAGAGATGGATAATCCCTTATTTTTATGACGTCACATGGCTGATTTTTGAGATACTTTCTCCCTGTATAGAGAAGCTACGCTCCCAATAATGAATTGGCGTCTGTTATAAAAGCTACTCTTAATTGCAAATAGAGACAGCTGTCCAAGAGACCTCCCAACCTGCAAAGGAGAACTATATCGGTTAAGCAGTTAGCGTGATCCTTTCATACAAATAGACTGACTTAAAGAAAAACATCCTGTTACTTTATTAAGTTCTCTATAACTACTGAACCAATAGGGTCCTCTAATTTAGGTAAGCTTCACATAAGTCCTGTGATGGTTGCAGGTTTAGGTCTTGGGATGGTTTTAAGCTATTTTTCTTGCCTTTCTCATTCACTTCTAATACAGAGCATCTTTGCTAGGGCCATAGTCTCTATCTTTATAGAATTGACTCAGCCTATTTATTTATTTTAGGCAACTTGATAAAAACCATATACAAAGGAATCACTATCTATAATACAAAGTAGAACGATGTCTGTCTGTCCGTCTGTCTGTCCGTCTGAAGCTTAAGATCTCGGTAACCACTGAACCGAATGGGCTCTACTCTTCAGGGAATATACCTACTGGTCCTGTGGTGGTTTTAAGATATTTTCTTGAGGGGTGGGACACCCCTAACCCCCCCAAAAACAAAAAAAATCCCCCCCTTAGGGGAGACTTCAACGTCAAATAAGGTGGTATCGTACATAAAAAATTAAATTTAACAAACAAAAACATTTAAAGTGCCACTAGAGGCCTCTAGGGGCGTAGCCGCTAGTACATAATATGGTTGAAAGGAAACAAGATTTTTATCCTTTATACAGGCAGAACAACAATTATGCATTCATGGAAATGAATAAATAAAGAAAACAATTATACAAGTAAGTCTGGACCTTTCCAGAGAGAGAGAGAGGGGACAATGGGCGGTTTATTACACTAGTCCCCAAAGTTTTACGATAACGCTTTCTTATTCGTTGGCTTCACAACTTTGGGGACTTTAGTGAATTTTGATTGGTTGACTTTTCGACCACTTATTTTAATCTAAAGAAGGAGTAATTTTGTGTATCGTCATGGGGGATGTACATGAGTTTATCGGCCATTGTCTTATCCCTTTAGATCCCTGGGACCTTTCTTAAATATTTAAATAAGACATCTGTCTGAGTACACCAATGGTCCTAAATCTTTATTCCAAGAAATTCTTAACTATGTTCAATCTCAAAAGGAACTTAATTTTATTTAACAAGAATGACAACATCCCAAACGCGAAGCTCTATAGCGGTAGGACAAACGAACAACTCTTGTAAAGTGTCAGATCTGAATTAGCAAAATATAAATGTTTTGACAAAATTATACATAAATTTGCTACAAAACTATCAAATACAGGATACTGTGTAAAGGACATACTTACATTTTTATGACTTGACTATAGAGATGCTTCGCTTATAATATTGTAATTTGTTGTCCTAGGAGTATTTTCTTAATCAGATACATATATGCTATAATTATATCACGTAATAATGTTGTAAAAAATGCTGAAAATCAACATGATTTAAATGAATGACATTCTCTTAACGAATCTTAACCGAAATTTTTTGCCCTATCTCTTATACAAAAATCAAAATCCCCGTAGGGGGAGGATGAAATACAGACAAAAAGAGGGGTGTTATTTTATAGTCAGTGAGGTTGATAAACCACCTACATTATCAGCATACTAATAGATTAACAACCGAAACGCGCAAATTTTTTAACGACCTCCTAAAATTTTAAGGGTTGGGGGTGACATTTACCATACCACTCCCTTGGCTTTTTACCATGCTACCCTCTTGGCTGTTTTAGAGAAGTGTAGAGTGTAGTAGACCCTTGTAAAGGGAGTTGTAGAGGGGTTATCACCCAAGGGGTTGTATCCATCCCCTTTCGACACGCCTTGATTAAGACATAAGGTAACAGGATCAAAGTCTGTTTGTCAGTCTGTGTGTATAGCATTACAATGAAGCTTTTTATAGGTTCAGTGAAGGTATATTATTTAGGAAAGGGACCAAGTACCTCTACTGTAACCAAGTGTAACCTTCCAAATGAGTAATTTTTAAAAATATAAACATAAACATTTATTGAATTCACAAAATAAAAGCAAGGATGGCAACATTCAAAATTGTAAATAATCATTTGTTATCTACTTCACAGACAAACAAAGCAAATAGAAGCGATTTAAAGTATGTTCATTGGTATAGAAAATCTTTTCAGAAATTTCTAGCTTAGATAGCATCCGAGAAAATCATTTTTCCAACATAACGTTTCTAAGAAGTGTACATTCATAAGAATAATAGAGACGCAACGTACCTATTAGAACCTTTAAAGTAATTAATTTTGCACCAGAGGCGTGCAAATAATCTGGCTGTCAGAAAACTGTGCTCCTTTATATATGATTAGCGAATTCGCCCCTAGCTTTTTTTGGAAGGGAGTATTTTTGTTTGGGAGGTTGGGGGTGTCCCACCCCCTAAGAAAATAGCTTAAAACCATCCCAGGGCCAGTAGGTATATTCCCTAAAGAGTAGAGCCTAATTGGTTCAGTGGTTACTGAGATCTTAAGCTTCGGACATACAGACATCGTACTACTTTTAATATAGATATAGATTAAACTATGATAACAACATCTATAACTAGCGAAGCACAAAAAAATCATGTGATGGACAAACAGAAAAAGTGAGTTATAGAGCAGAAGTTTAGTTGTCATAACAAAGAACAGAAAAAGAGAAAATATGGCAACCTTTTTTGAAGTATGACCGACAGACAGACGGACAAAACTATACATAAACTAGATGCGCATAAGATTTGATAAGAAACTTCACTGAAAAGTAACAGACTGACCGACTTACTGACTGAAAGAAAAGAAAAATTAAATAGCAGCTTCGTAGATAATGACGGAATAATTGATTAATTAAGTTTAAAAGAAAACAGCATCGACTCAATATAAAGCTCATAAATAAGCTTGATTGTTACTTTATTTTCTTGTTATTTTATTGGCAAAGTAGAAGATTAATTAAAGTCACAATCGTTTATTCTTAGCCACTTAAAATTAATTTTTATCCTATTTTTGTAAATTAATTTAGGCCAAACTCAAACTTCAATATATGCACCCATAGTATTTTTTTTGTTTTCGTTAAAATTTAAAAATAAAATTGCTACTGCATTACTATGCTTGTGCTTTGATTAACAATGAAGATCATTATACAGGAAAAATTTTAAATCCACAGTTGAAAAAATGGTATTAATTATGTTTATTAATTTTAATTAGCTGTATTATATGCATAAATTATAAATCCATGTACAATATAGCTACTATTAATCATTATTGCTTTTTTGCAGTCAATAAAATCTATTATATTTGTTCACTCAATTTTAATACTCGCCTTTGGAAGGTTCAATTAAATTTTGTTTTATACCAAAGCAATTCAAAAAGGTAAATACCTAATATGTTCAAAAAGCTACTCTCCAAATCTCATGACTTTACCTGCTTCTTAAATGAAGGTTTACTGTTTCTTTTATATTTCAGTTGTATAAACCTCTACACACTTTAAAAAAAAAAAATAATCAATAGTTTTAAAACTTCTAAAAGTTTGTTGAAATTTTAGGTAAATTGAAAGCGCCTGAAGCTGCGAAGCTGCAGCTGAAGGTATCTGTAGTTAAGGGTAGCTGTAGCCGATGTTGGCTGCATTATTCCTTTCTCGAATCCGCTTGATTAGTTGTAACTGCTTATTGAGTTTTGTATAAGCTGTTTGAATGATTACTAAAGCGGCTACAGCTCCTGAAAGCCGCCAGATAAGGGTAGGGGTGACTGAATGAGGTTTACTTGGTGGATAATTGAGCCACGCGGCTGAAAGCGTTGCTAAATATTAAGGCTTACGGTTATTATAATGTAAGCCGCACGGTTTACACGGCCTTCAATTGATGGGGCTGGGTAAATTTAATTGTTATACTAGACTTCACTCAAGCTACTTGTAAGCATCAAGGAAATCCCACTTTTTTAATTGGAATATTATTCTACGTCTAAACCTAAACAAAGATCAATAAATCTAAATTTAATGACGTTTTATACTATACAAAATTGTTCTTGTTTTGTTTAAATTATAATTTTATCGCTGCAATACATATGGAAATATTTCCTTGTTGTTCTAAATAATAATAATGAAGTCTTATCAAAGGGGAACATTTTGTGCGCATGCGCACACAAAACAATAACAAACAAAATATGAGTGTCTGTATTTTTTCTGTTATGACATTTATCCCCAATGTTATGATATCAGCTTCCTTGAAACTGAATGAAACAAAAGGCTTATTTTTCACTTTATTTGATAAAAAAAGTATTTTTAAATAATTTTTTTCAGATTTAAAGAAATTGTTGTTGTACGAGTTATCTTTATAGTGTAATTGAGAGGAAAATATATACAGAGAACATTTAGTAAATTAGTAGTTTATGGAGATGAGAAGCAGACGTGATGTTTCTCATAAAATGAAGGGAAAAGAAATTTAGAAAAGTAGTGAATTACAAATTGTTTATCTTACAGTTTAACTCTTTAATGAAAGCATTTGTTCTTAAGTTAGGGCAGTTAGAAATCAGCTTTATACGTGTCGTATGTATTAATTATGTTATTTGAGAAACATTTATGTATAGTTGTTAACAGTGCAGTGTATTGATATGTGTTTAAGAGATATTTATTTTTAGAGTATATTATTCTTTTTAAAAAACAAGACTACAATTATTATATAAATTACCCATCTCTAGTTATTTTTGTTACATGAAATCAAATCTCAACAAAAAAAAAGAATTATCGTTATAATAAACCGAACAAATAAGTTTAGATCGAATATTATACACTGCGGCCCTGCAGCGTAGTGTAGTGTATCTTTTGTAAACAACTTTAGTCAATGCGATATTTTGCCCAAATCCCGACAAAATTAATCCGTTTAGTAGGTGTTAAAAACATCATATCTTTTGTCTTATTTAAGATAAATAAATAATTTTTTTTGCATAAATAATTTAATTATGGCCTCATTTATTGTTTTTTAAAATAAAAAATTAATATTTAATTTTTTTAGGGCAATTGGAAGTCCTTAAATATAGGGTATTTTTGAGCGGTTACTATTAGCCCAAAAATAGTGCTACCATTATACGCAGAAAAACGCGGCAACAAGACATGCTTAATAATGAGTGTGCAAAATTTCATTAGATTTTATCCGTGGGAAGTTCACCCCATCTCACCCCGTATGAGGCATACTTTTTCTTACCATTTCGGTTTTTCCTCCCTGGCGGCTTGGGGGTGGGCAATTTTTTTATAATTTAAACCAAATGCTTTAGACATTTTTAAGACCTTTCCAAAACATATTTTAGATTTCTTGTAACTCAAGTATTACTTGCACTTCAAATTTTTAAATTTTTGAGCAATGTGTCTGAATTTCTTCCTCCCTGCGTTGAGTAAAACAATACGATTTTTTCATCAAAAATTTGCATATCTTGGTAAAACAACAGTAGAATTGATGAAATAAATTATATTTTTAAATTTTACTATAAAAATACATGCAATCCCATTTCGAAAAAGGAAAAAATTAAGTCATAACTCCTAAAAATAAAAAAGTTATGACAGTTTCAACTGTTGAGGTCAAGATTTTTAGCCAAAGATACGCTAGGGCCACTGTGTATATTAAATTTTTCTTATTATTTATACTATATTCAGCTGTTTGCGAGATCATAATATATCTAATTCTAAAGACAGGCATCTTGAATAGTGTAATCGATTGCTGTTTCAAAAATATTTGCTAAAAACTAGGTAGGTATATATATTGTTGAATATATTTCCATTTCCTAGATAGGTAATATATAATACAATACATATGTATATATATCACAGTTATTGTCAATAAATTTTAAATAATGTTTATTTGAAAGTTTGATTGATAAATTGAGTTTTAAATGAAATAAGAAGTTAGATTCTGTAATTGTCAGTCGATTCTTTGTTCATTTATTAGGAGGACAAACTCATTTTATAGAACAGTTGTGGTATTTTAAATGGCCGGGTATATTACAGCTTTTATATTATTGGTATATCAAACTTTCTACCTAGTCTACAATTTCAGGTTTTATTTAATGTAAATCCCCTTATAAATACATTTAAGGCTTTCTATCTGCTTCTAGGTTTTTATCTTCGTGTAATTCTCCTTTAACTTTGAAAACTTTCTATCAGGGCTGTTAGCCCATAACCAAACTCAAAAACCCAAACCCGAGTTTTATGTGGTTTTTGTTTAGTTTTTTATAGTTTTTATATTATAATTTAAGTTTATAGGTAGTATAAATTTACTTTATGAAAATAGAGTTTTGTGTCCGGGTTTTGATGAAAAACCTGTTTTTTTTAACAACTCTGCTTCTATCTTTTTCAGGTTTCGTTTGTAAGTCCCCTTTATATACAGGGTGCGGCACATAAATCGAGACAAATTCTAATTTTTAAATAAATGAACCTAAAATCGTCAATTTTAAAGATTTAATTTAATTTTAA
The DNA here is from genome assembly GCF_053477335.1 of Acartia tonsa. NCBI lineage: Eukaryota > Metazoa > Arthropoda > Copepoda > Calanoida > Acartiidae > Acartia > Acartia tonsa. The sequence continues at coordinate 18,161,531 of NC_137265.1, forward strand.
AAACTGAGAGGCATAATAGGTATATGACTTAGATTATTCAAAAAAATGGCCGCCAACCTCAATCACCGCCTCTACCCGCCTACTCAACCGCCGGCAGGTCCAGGTCAAAATGTACCTGTCCAAGCTGGCGTAGTTCTCCTTGATAGTGGCAATGAGGAAGGTCTTTGTGATATGGGCACGTCTATTGGTGCATGCTTCAAAGTAGCCCCAGGCCCAAAAGTCCATTGAATTAAGATCGGGTTGCTGGAAGGCCACATTTCCTTAGGAACGTGAGTAACCGCAGGACCCAAATTCGCCCAACTTTCAAGCCACCCTTAGACACGGAGGCTCTTATTTGGACCACAGTTGAGCAAGAACGACGTTCTTTACCTTTTTTGAAATGGCATGAATTTTTAGCTAGGTTGTCAGTATCTAACAGTATCCCCAGCAAGTTGCATAACTCTACCTCACCTACAGATGGACTGAGGTCAGATTTATTGGGCCCTAGTCGAGAATCCAGATTAAACCACCGGCGCATTTGGAATCTGCCTTGTTGTACATATGCGCAGCCAGCTCGGTGTACACGTCCATCTTCGTCCAAAGATTTTTTTTTGTCCTAAAGGGTCATTACCTAAGCTTTTTATATTGGGGTCAAACGTCTTGATTGGTCAAGTAGTTTAGACGCTATGGCCGTTTAAAAAAGTCTCGATTTATGTGCCGCACCCTGTACAACAATCCATAAAAGTGAAACTCCATAACGGTAGGAAAAACGAACATTAGAGTGTTTAAGCTTAATAAGCATAATATAGATAAGTCTAAACAATAGTGTAAGTAAATTTGTTGCAAAACTGATGATATACAGGATACTGTATCACTTTCATTAATAGGATTTAATTATAGAGATGCTTCGCTTATAGCACTTAATTTTGTTATCCTAGGAATAAGTTTTTCATAGGTAAATCAGATGAATAGGATAATTTTATCACATTAAAAAAAATTTTAAATGGGCATACGGACATTCTGCTGCTCTTTCTATATACTACAATGCTAAGTGTAAACCTGAAAGGACAATTCTAACATGCCTGAATTAGCGATAAAAGTTATCCGTTACGGATTGACGGACCGACCCTAATTATAGTTCATACTTTGCTTTAACAAGAATGACAATGTTTATTTAAAGGATGTCTACTATGTCAGTCAGTCTGGACAAATGAATATCGTAATTAAGATTAGGGACATACGGACATTTTAAGATATGGTTACAGAGATTTTTTGCTTTTCATTAAACCTGATCATCATATCAACCACAATTCCAATCATCAAGATATTATGTTAAAAAGTTTGTGCATAAAATCAAAATGTGTGAAATAGATGTATGGATTTTAAAGTACTAATTATAGAATGGCTAGGTTTTTTTTTAAATTGTTGCTGTCTGCAAAGTTTTAAGTTGATTGGACAACTTCAGCAGCCTAAATGGTGTAGGACAGAAGGGCACTAAATAAAGAAAAGCTTCGGTTTAAAAACACTGTTTAATCTGAAGTAGTGTTAAAAATATCTTTGGTACAATTCGACAAACAGAAAGACATTAAAATTCTTTTATATATGAATTAAAAGACTTTTTTTGTGTATTTTTAATTATTTTGAGTAAAAAGGTGCAAGGTCTCAATTTCTTGCTACTCTTAAGCAAATGACACAGTCTTAATTAGTTTTTCTTGGTTACCATTTATTTTCCACTAATGTATTACTTTATTAAACCAGAACATTATTAAAACAGCACAAACGGCCCTGTACCTTTGCTTAGTATCTTTATAATACACCCCAGCGTATGTATTTTCGATTGTGTATAAATGCGATAACGAACCACTATTTGGTTGTGTCGATATGTGGCTGTGATTGCACAATATTTTCCTCTTCAAGTTTCTAATCACTGCAAGGAATATGGGGATTAGCAAATAAGTGAAAAATGGTCCTAATTTGTAGTTCCCTGCCTGTTCTACAATATTACTCCGTCTACATGTCGATTTGCGGTAGTTAACTCTATCCTGTTATGTAAAGTAGAAAGTTTTTTTTTGTTTGAAGCTTAAAATTTTTAATAACAACTGAACCGATTGAGTTCAATACTTTAGGAATGCTTTACACCGTTCTCGGTAAGGGATTTAGGATATATCATATTTTTGCCCCCATCTCTTTACATGGGCTAAGATAGAGGCCCTAGATGCTAGGGGCGCATCAACTAGTTTTTAATATAGAATTTAGAATGAAGATATCTATTAAATTGATTTCTAACCATTTTTATTTGTCGGATGTTTTTCTAAACAACATTTTTTATATCCTATAAGTTTCACTTATTACGTTTAAATTGCTGGTATTAGATAAAATCATCCTTGTTTTAAAAAATACAATTGATTTTTCTGGCCTATTTTTACATTCCTTAACGCCTGACTGACTTCGAAAAGACTGAAGAGTCATGATGACTTAAAGATCAGCTTCGCTGGTTCCTAATTAGTGTATAGATGACCTTTTGGAAATTTACCTTTAATCGCCAGTATAGTAGAGCACAATATAACTCCAGGGATCTTAAGGGATAAGACAATGGACGATAACTTGATGAATAAATAATCTTGATGAATCTAATAAAAGTAACCAATGTAACCACGAATGAGAAAACTTGGGGTTCGAGTAAATTTACAGTTTTATATCCCTTCTCTAGGTACTTTTTAACTTCATTTTTTTTTTAATTTTGAAAATCAACGAACTTGCGTCGTCTTTTAGGCTAGGTTAATTAAGGGAAGTCCAGCTTGGATACAGCTTCTGGATTAGGTTATACATTTTTTTATTTCTAAAAAAATGAGATGGTTGATTTGCAAGGATGTTCAAGTTTTTTTTTGAGGGTAGGATGATTACATTATCTTATTCTTACTCCCCCACATAAAAAAATATGGAGTAAATTATTGTGGGGGGTTATCTGTTTTTGTTTTCAGTTAGGGGGGGAGTATCCCCCCCTCCTTGGACGTTCCTGGGGGGGGGGGATGTTTGGTCCACTTTCCGATTATGGGGATTAAAACGACCTTTTCTCGTCATTGCACGAATTTTAAGTACCAAGTCAAGCTATTTTTGTTCAGTATTGACTTAAAATTGCTTGCACTCACACATATCACGACTAGGGATGCGGGGATAGGACAGTGAATAAATTAATACTTATTTCACAAAATTTAATTTAATAAGTTCTGCCTTTTGTAGGTAAAAATTATTTAGGGTGGGTGGGGGGGGGGGGGGGGGGCTCATGGGGGCTAATGTCCTTTCCCTCCCTGCATTAAAACACATGTTATTATTACACTTTCATGATCATCAGTTCTAAATTGAGAAATAGTTAAGCGACATTGTTATAAGATTCTTGATACAATAAATAAAATAGTTTTGTGGAAACAAGGATAATAATGTAAATAAGTGGTAAAACGAAAATTTGTTTACAATATATTAATATCTGTAGGCAATTCTTATAGGAAAAATTACAGCGTCTACGCTTTCTAAATGGTACCAAACTGTTATATGAATCATCACACAAAGTTTGAAATTGATAGGACAATTTAAACATACCAAAATTAACGATGTTTTAAAGATTTTTCTACCATATATTAATATCAGTATACCTTATTGGAAGAAAACAAATTACCTAATAGTTTTGAATGTTAGATATTTTATTTTCAGATTTATGCATTTAATACTTGTGAGGAAAAGATGAAGGGACATTTGAGCCTGGTGTCTTTTATCTATCTATTCTCTTTCCCAGCTTTTATTAACACAGAGGTTTGTTTTTATTTTTTATGAAATTCATGCACTATCCTGTAATAGTTTGATTGTCTGTATCTTAAGATCTCGAGTCTTTTTATTATATGGAATCATCACATAGGTCCCTAGATAGTTTTTGGCTATTATTATGCTTACTTTTTCGAATACAGAGCCGATGTTTGCTAGAGATGCAGCCGATTCTTTATAGAATTGTGATTTCTAGGATAAATGATGTGACAATAGTAGCATTTCTATAATTTGGTCTAGGAAGGGGTTGAAGTTTAAATGTCTTGCGTAATGTTTATAGAACAGTATACCTAGGTGTTTTTGTTTAGACTTTTAAATAATGTCACAATTCTTAAATTTTCAATCCATGCTGCTCTTTAACTATTAATGTAGTTTAATCATCGGACTTATATGTGTAGCTCGTCTTTATGGATATTGTTATCATTGTCATTTATCGTTTTTATGTTTGAAAGGCTTCAAACATGATTTTTATGCAAATTCAAGTATTATGAACATATGTTTTGCTTTGAGTTCATAGCTGACCCAATTCAGCCTAAACTAAAATTTATACGTGCATTTTCACATGTGTTTTTAGCATATTATTTTTCTTAATATCCCCTCCAACTCAATTATTAACCCTTTATTTACTGTTTTAAATACTCGAGCTAAGTAACACATGATGAAATATGATCTATATACATATTATATATGAGGGGGATAGGGTCGTGGGGATACAATTTGGGAATAAAAACAATTGATTTAAAAGATTGAATAATATAAGATACATCATGAATTCAAGATTTCCTGAAAACTTGGCGAATTATACCTATTATATTCAGATATTTTTTTTGAGATTTTTCTCTGTTTATTGTTTAAACCGTAATCCTAATCCTAATTTATAAAAATTAGTAAGCGTTTTTAGTCTGTTCCGAAGGATCTCGCTAACCACTGAACCGATATTGTTCTCCTTTACAGTGAAGCTTCTTATAGGTCCTAGGAAGGTTTTAAACTATTTTTTTTGGAGAGGGTATCTTCACCCCCCCTCCCCCCAAAAAAATATTTTTAGAACTCTTTTGAAACTCAAATTTAAAATGGGATGAGGTCGACTTTTCCTCCTCCTACCAGTGCCCCTAGAGGATTCTAGGGGCGTAGCCGCTAGTAACGTATATAGTGAAAAGAGGAATTTTTGCTGTCAATTTAGGTCGCTTATATAGTCTTCAGATATAGGTCAATACGTTCCCTTAAGGTCAGTGGAGGAGATGGGGTGAAGACATAATCGGGGATTGGGGCTATCGTTATTTTAGCCAGTTGGGAAAAACATTTTATCAGGGTATGCAAGAATCTCTCGCAATATCCACGTATTCTATATCCGTTATTGTAATTCGTTTATTCTAGTATAGCTTCGCAACTTAAAATATATTTTGTCTCACCACTTCAAAAAGGGGGTAATTTTTAATATTTTTTTACAGTTCTATATTGTACCATATAAGAACAATTGCCACGCCAAATTTTAGAGTTTCATCCATGTTTTAGAGTCTTACGACATCCAACATTACGGTGAATGCGCGAAAAAATGATCCCCCTTTTAATTAACAAGCGGACAGAAACACACTTTATTACTTTTAATTATTTGTTTAGGAAGAAGATGTTGAACCTAAGAAGTTGACAGTATTTACAGTTGCAACAGAGAAAAATGAACCATACCTCAGATTTGAAAGGTTGGATATTAACAGGGATCTTAAGGGATTAGACAATGGACGATAAATTGATTTACATTTCCAATGATAATCCCTTCTGTAGATTAAAATTCTTTGTTGAAAAGTTTGTACAATCAAAATTCAATCAGAGTTTTTGAGCTAACGAATAAGGTAACGTGGTTTTAACACTATGGGTACCAAAGTAGTGCAATTTACAGCCCAATGTCCCTTTTATTCCTTGATATTAGGATTTATGATAATATCAGCCTTTTTTTACGTTTTGGATATGTTTTTTCTGTGGTAAAGTATCGCATTTATACAAATTCAATTGCTTAATTTTCTGTAGGTATAATAAATCCCGTTTAGAAATTAATTAATTGACTGTCAGTTGGCTGGCTACTTATTCAAAAGTGCAATAACCAATCATAATTAGGTCTTGCTGATTCCAAGACACTACGAATTACTTTTACCTAAATCCTGTAATAATAATGTTATTTAGAATTAATGAATATATGTTTAGGTCTTGTGATTTTTTTGAGCTTGAAGTAGTTGCCCTGGGAGTTGGACAGGCATGGCAGGGCGGAGATATGAATTATCCAGGTATCATCATTCATCTTATGATGTTTTACTAAAACATACAAAGAGATAGTTGCATGAAGTGCATTTAACGAGTTGCGGTGATTGAAGTAGTAATTCTAAACATGTTTTTGTTAAATGTGATAATTATGGGTTACCAGTAAAGATATTTAGATATACCTTCTATGTTTTTAGATTTACATAAAAATTTTGTGATTTCTAAGGTTACCATTTTATAAAAACGATTGCAACCATAAATCATAGAATTCCTTTAAAATTATTATTTCATAGGAATTTTAAAGTCTTGTTATTTTGAAAACTAAATGGTAAAAACGGTAGTCATGGGATTCCTCCCCACGGAATTCCTCCCACTGGATTCCTCCCAACGGGATCCCTCCCACGGTATTCCTTCCACACGGGACTCCTCCCACACGGGATTCCTCCCAACCGGGATCCCTCCCAACCGGGATTCCTCCCAACCGGGATTCCTCCCAACCGGGATCCCTCCCACGGGATTCCTCCCACGGGATTCCTCCCACGGGATTCCTCCCAAACGGGATACCTCAACCAGTATTCCTCCCACACGGGATCCCTCCCACGGGATCCCTCCCACGGAATTCCTCCCACACGGGATACCTCCCACAGTATTCCTTCCACACAGGATACCTCCCACGGTATTCCTTCCACACGGGACTCCTCCCACACGGGATTCCTCCCAACCGGGATCCCTCCCACGGGATTCCTCCCAACCGGGATCCCTCCCACGGGATTCCTCCCAACCGGGATCCCTCCCACGGGATTCCTCCCAAACGGGATACCTCAACCAGTATTCCTCCCCAACGGGATACCTCCCACGGTATTCCTCCCACACGGGATCCCTCCCACGGAATTCCTCCCACACGGGATACCTCCCACAGTATTCCTCCCACACGGGATACCTCCCACGGTATTCCTCCCACACATGATACCTCCCACGGTATTCCTCCCACACGGGATCCCTCCCACGGAATTCCTCCCACACAGGATACCTCCCACAGTATTCCTCCCACACGGGATCCCTCCCACGGCATTCCTTCCAAAAGGGATACCTCCCACGGTATTCCTCCCACACGGGATCCCTCCCACGGAATTCCTCCCACACGGGATACCTCCCACAGTATTCCTCCCACACGGGATACCTCCCACGGTATTCCTCCCACACATGATACCTCCCACGGTATTCCTCCCACACGGGATCCCTCCCACGGAATTCCTCCCACACAGGATACCTCCCACGGTATTCCTCCCACACGGGATCCCTCCCACGGAATTCCTCCCACACAGGATACCTCCCACAATATTCCTCCCACATGGGATCCCTCCCACGGGATTCCTCCCAAACAGGATACCTCCCACGGTATTCCTCCCACACGGGATTCCTCCCAAACAGGATACCTCCCACGGTATTTCTCCCAAATAGGATCCCTCCCACGGGATTCCTCCCAAACAGGATACCTCCCACGGTATTCCTCCCACACGGGATTCCTCCCAAACAGGATACCTCCCACGGTATTTCTCCCAAATAGGATACCTCCCACGGTATTCCTCCCAAATAGGATACCTCTCACGGTATTCCTCCCACACGGGATTCCTCCCACACGGGATCCCTCCCACGGGATTCCTCCCAAACAGGATACCTCCCACAGTATTCCTCCCACACGGGATCCCTCCCACGGGATTCCTCCCACACAGGATACCTCCCACGGTATTCCTCCCACACAGGATACCTCCCACGGTATTCCTCCCACACGGGATCCCTCCCACGGAATTCCTCCCACACAGGATACCTCCCACAGTATTCCTCCCACACGGGATCCCTCCCACGGCATTCCTTCCAAAAGGGATACCTCCCATGGTATTCCTCCCACACGGGATCCCTCCCACGGAATTCCTCCCACACAGGATACCTCCCACAATATTCCTCCCACACGGGATCCCTCCCACGGGATTCCTCCCAAACAGGATACCTCCCACGGTATTCCTCCCACACGGGATCCCTCCCACGGGATTCCTCCCAAACAGGATACCTCCCACGGGATTCCTCCAACACGGGATCCCTCCCACGGGATTCCTCCCAAACAGGATACCTCCAACGGTATTCCTCCCACACGGGATCCCTCCCACGGAATTCCTCCCACACGGGATACCTCCCACGGTATTCATCCCACACAGGATACCTCCCACGGTATTCCTCCCACACGGGATCCCTCCCACGGAATTCCTCCCACACAGGATACCTCCCACAGTATTCCTCCCACACGGGATCCCTCCCACGGCATTCCTTCCAAAAGGGATACCTCCCACGGGATTCCTCCCACACGGGATCCCTCCCACAGAATTCCTCCCACACAGGATACCTCCCACAATATTCCTCCCACACAGGATCCCTCCCATGGGATTCCTCCCAAACAGGATACCTCCCACGGTATTCCTCCCACACGGGATTCCTCCCACACGGGATCCCTTCCACGGGATTCCTCCCAAACAGGATACCTCCCACGGTATTCCTCCCACACGGGATTCCTCCCACACGGGATCCCTCCCACGGGATTCCTCCCAAACAGGATACCTCCCACGGGATTCCTCCCAAACAGGATACCTCCCACGGTATTCCTCCCAAACAGGATACCTCCCACGGGGTAACCACGGGATTGAACCCACACGGGATTGAACCCAACGGGATTGAACCCACGGAATTTAACCCACATGGGATTGAACCCAACGGGATTGAACCCAATGGGATTGAACCCACACGGGATTGAACCCACACGGAATTGAACTTACACGGGATGGAACCCACGCGGAATTGAACCCGCACAGAATTGTGTAAGCCTCCCCTCCCAAATTTGTATTTTATTTTTAAAATTTGGTGGGGGAGGCTCTCAACCCCCAAAAAACCAAGAAAAAAATAAATTGGGAGGGGAGTTTAAACCCCTCAAAAAATTGAAAAAAAAATAAAAAATTTGGAGGGGGAAACTTACACCCCCCACAAAAAAAAATTGGGTGCAGAGACTTAAACCCGCCAAAAAATTGAACAAAAAAATGGAGGGGGAGACTTACAACCCCCAAAAAAATTGGAAGAGGAGACTTAAACCCCCCAAAAAATTGAAGAAAAAAAATTGGGGGAAACCTACACCTTTGTGGGTTCAATCCTGTGCGGGTTCAATTCCGTGGGTTTAATCCCGTGTGGGTTCAATCTTGTGTGGGTTCAATCCCGTGTGGGTTCAATCCCGTGTGGGTTCAATCCCGTTGGGTTCAATCCCGTGCGGGTTCAATCCCGTGCGGGTTCAATCCCGTGCGGGTTCAATTCCGTAGGTTCAATCCCGTTGGGTTCAATCCCGTTTGGGTTCAATCCCGATGGAACCCTCCCACGGTATTCCTCCCACACGGGATTCCTCCCACACGAGATTCCTCCCACACGGGATTCCTCCCACACGGGATTCCTCCCACACGGGATCCCTCCCTCGGGATTCCTCCCAAACAGGATACCTCCCATGGTATTCCTCCCACACGGGATCCCTCCCACGGGATTCCTCCCAAACAGGATACCTCCCACGGTATTCCTCCCAAACAGGATACCTCCCATGGTATTCCTCCCACACGGGATCCCTCCCACAGTATTCCTCCCACATGGGACTCCTCCTAAAAATGTTTCAATTTTTTCCCATTTACAATTTTTCAGGGTGGGGTGACCTTCCACACCCCGTAAAAAAATTTTTAAAATTTTTTTTTCATTTTTAAATTTTTTGGGGTGGGGTGACCTTCCACAACCCCCTAAAATTTTTTTTCTTTAATTTTCATATTTTTACAATTTTTCAGGGTGGGGTGACCCTCCACTTCCCCGGGAAAAAAAAATTTTCTAATTTTTTTTTTTCCATTTTAAATTTTTTGGGGTGGGGTAACCTCCCACACCTCCATAAATTTTTTTTTCAAATTTTTTTTTTTTCATTTTAAGATTTTTGGGGGAAGGATGATATCTCACACCCCCTTAAAAAAAATTTTTTTTCTTCCATATTCAATTTTGTTGAGAGTGGGGTGACCTCCCACACCCCCAAAAAAAATTTTATTCAAATTTTTTTTTCATTTTAAAATTTTTTGGGGTGGGGTGACCTTCCACAACCCCCTAAAATTTTTTTTTTCTTTCATTTTCAAATTTTTGAGGTTTGGGTGACCTTCAACACTTCCATAAAAATTTTTTATCAAATTTTTTTTTTTCATTTTCGGGGGTGGGATGACCTTTTTTTTCTTCAATTTTTTTTTTTTCCATTTTCAATTTTTCGGTGGTAAGGTAACCTTCCACACCTCCCTAAAAATTTTTTTTTAAAATTTTTTTTCTTTTCTGGATTTAAAATTTTTTGGGTTGGGGTGACCTCCAACACCCCCCTAAATTTTTTTTTTCAAATAATAAAAACATGAAAAGTTTAAAATTTGAAAATGAAGGAAAACAAAATTTTGAAAAAAAAATTTTGGGGGGGGTGTTGGAGGTCACCCCACCCTCTCGGAAATTTTAAAATGAAAAAAAAAAATTTATTTTAATTTTTTTTAAAGGGGTGTGGAAGGTCACCCCACCCTGAAAAATTGAAAATGGGAAACATTTTTAGGAGGAGTCCCGTGAAGGAGGAATACCGTGGGAGGGATCCCAATGGGAAGAATACAATGGGAGGTATCCCGTGTGGGAGGAATACCGTGGGAGGTATCCCGTGTGGGAGGAATTCCGTGGGAGGGATCCCATGTGGGAGATATACCGTGGGAGGGATTCCATGTGGGAGATATACCGTGGGAGGGATTCCATGTGGGAGGAACACCGTGGGAGGGATCCCGTGTGGGAGGAATACCGTGGGAGGTATCCCGTTTGGGAGGAATCCCGTGGGAGGGATCCCGTGTGGGATGAATACCGTGGGAGGTATCCCGTTTGGGAGGAATCCCGTGGGAGGGATCCCGTGTGGGAGGAATACCACGGGAGGTATTCCGTTTGGGAGGAATCCCGTGGGAGGGATCCCGTGTGGTAGGAATACCGTGGGAGGTATTCCGTTTGGGAGGAATCCCGTGGGAGGGATCCCGTGTGGGAGGAATACCGTGGGAGGTATCCCGTTTGGGAGGAATCCCGTGGGAGGGATCCCGTGTGGGAGGAATACCGTGTGGGAGGAATCCCGTGGGAGGAATTCAGTGGGAGGAATCCCATGTGGGAGGAATCCCGTGTGGGAGGAATCCCGATGGAACCGGTAAAAACACATGTTTGTGAGTTACAGAAAAACAGTTGCTTGTCTGCAGGAAGTTGATCCTTGTTCAATTTTTCTTTAAGTTATTAAACTTCAGCTTCGCCCTAGTCTATAGTGGCGAAGCTCCAAGACGAAATGAGGGAAGGGGAATTTTTTTTTATAAGGCCCGGAACAAAACTCATTGGATAAACCCTAAATTTCTCAGCTGCTATTCAAGATAACACAGATTATCTGCTCTATAACTCACTTAATCGGTTAGTCCATCCACAATTTTTTTAGCTTCGCAACTTATGGATCTTGTCATGTCTTGTTTAATTGTAGGAGGAGGTTGGAAGGTAAACTTATTGAAAGAAGAACTGGAGAAACGAAAGTCAGAAGATGGAATGATGATGTTCACAGACAGTTATGACGTCATCTTCGCTGCCAGCAGCGAGTCTATATTAGGTAAATTTGTTGCAGTAATAGGCTATGAAAATATTTATTTACTTTTTATTACATATGGAATCTGCGCAGAATTTTAATTGTTTCATTTACATACCTAATTGATTTGATCCTCTACCCTTAGATTTTAAAAAATTAGAGAGCGCGTTTTTAAAACGTTGGATACTAATATGTCTCTTTCCTCCTTGACTAAAATAACGTTATAATTATTTAGGACAATATGAGAAGATGGGAGGTGGTATAATATTTGGAGCTGAAAATTTTTGTTGGCCAGATGTTAATCTCAAGGAGAAATATCCTGTGGTAGAGAAGGGATACAGATTTCTCAATTCTGGAGGCTTTATTGGCTCTATTAAGGTATTTTTTAAAAATGCAATGCCTATCTATACTATATAATATCCTTATAATAGAGTAACATGATCTGTGAGTGTGTGTAACAAAGAATCACGCTAACCACTTAATCGATATGGTTCTGCATTACATTGAATCTTCTCATAGGTCTAGGCAAGACCTATGTCCCTCAACATGAAATGTTCCTAGAGGCCTCTAGGGGCGTATTCTTTATTTAAAGTTAAAGAATAGAGGTGGCATGAGCCACATGTAACTCTGCCTACGGGTGGAGATACTGTCAGAAATATAAGCTTAGCCAAGTAACTACAAAAGAATAGAAAACACTTTGTTAGTAGACGAAAAGGATCTCCACCACATGGGCCAGGTAGTTATCTGGATTATACATCTATACTATATACATTTATTCCAATACTAGCGTCACGTGTACTGTTTATGTATATTGCCAATATTATGATAATTCTCTTTTAAATTATTGTAATTCACTTTAATCAAAGTTTAATTGACTTATCACCTAACTTTTGATTAATAATATCCTTATAAATTAGATTTTAGTTCATATATGAAACTTTTAAGTTTAAAACTTAATTAAAATTCACCCAAACACGTTTTTTTCTAAAAGTAATAAGTAGGTAGGTACTTTAGTTTAGTGTATGATATTTTCTAACCTAATTGAATATTTTTTCCCTCTCAGTCCGCTCTATTTCTTTACAATTTATATACTTAGTAAAAAATTGAATATTTCCTTCTTTCAATTTTGAAATATTGCAAAACATACACCCCTGCAGAAATACAAAATTTTCACTTTGAATTATATCTAATGTAATATTATATCCCTCCACCCAGAAAGGATTAACTTATTACTCCAATGTTTTTAGCCCTTGCAGGGGCAAAAAAAAACTTTCGAAAGCCTGATCTTATAATGACCAATATGAGTATGTGCGGGAAGGATGCTGTATCCCCCTTGAGGTATGAGACTTACAGACAGGATAGTTATAGAGCAGCTATAGCAAAGATAATCTAGCTGTGTCTGCAAAGCTGATCAAGTTCTCCAAAAGATTCTCCAAGGGTTGCACGGCTGCCGGGACGGGAGTAACGGTTAGGGTCTCCAGAGAGGCGGGCAGTGCATTTAATGGTCTGCAATTATATCTTGTGGAGTATTTGATGTTATACCTAGAGAAGAATATGTTATAACATTGGCCAGGTGGTTGAAACCAAAACTTCACCCGGCCTAACTAGGTCCTATTCTCCCCCCAATGTACATTATTTGTATTAGTGGGAAGATGAAATGTTAGTTTCAGTGTATTATATAGAGAATTAAGCTGTACCTGTTTGTTAATTCTGGACAGCTTAGTTCTCTAAAGAGCCGGCAGACATTATAATTAAGCGGTCTGAAAAATTAGAATCTTTATTTGCTAATTGCAACCGCGAAATTAGAATGTCTGCCGCAGTGAGCCGCAGGCAACCCGTTGTTCTTCTCCGGTGATTTGGTGGCCTGAAAGTGTACATGCATTAGTGTACATGACAGAGTAGTTTTACAAATAAATACAATCACGATGTTTACCAGGGATTTTGAGGGGTAATACTATGAATGATAAATGAATTCAAACAAAATTATCTCTTTTGTAAATAAATTGGACACTACGAGTTTTGACCATCAAATCAAGACTATTTTTTAAAAGACGGGTACCAGTATAATTTACAGTCCCTTGACCCCCCCCCCCTCTTCCTGATGTTGACAAATTAAATTAAATGCAGGATGTGTATGGGATGTTACAAGCTGGCGGGAACCTGAAGAACACCGAAGATGACCAGCTCTTCTACACCAAGCTGTTCCTAGACCCAGAGGTGAAGAAGAAATACGACATCAAACTGGATACAAGGGCAGAAATATTTCAGAATCTCAATGGCAATGAGCAAGAAATTCTGTTGGAATTTGAAGGTGAGAAATTTTTTTATTAGATGTAACTAAAGGTTTTTTATTGTTATTAGAACGTAAGAATTGGAATGCAAAGGTATTTATTGAGTGGTTTTGTTGGTAAGAATGAATCTCAATAGATGAGGTATTTTAACTTTTCGAGGGATAAACTTGTTATTAAAATCCAATTGGTATGTTTTCTAACATTATACATTCTAAAATTTGAATCAAATTACCTAATTAATTATAATGTTACTTTCTAGGAGACCATCCGTATTTCTTCAACATGGCTTACAACACAATGCCCATGGTTTTCCATGGAAATGGCCCCTCCAAGCTTTTCCTAAACATGATTGGAAATTACATTCCTGGCCAATGGCATAAGGTAAGAAGACTTTGGATATATACATTAAATCAATGTTGGTAACTTTTCTTATTTAAGATAAATCATAGGTACTCTCTTTTCTAAAAAAAACACTTCTGCTTCTATTTACCTCTCTTTGCGTCCCAGAATAACTTAGGTCTTTTACTTTTTAGTGAATCCAAAGTAATCCTTATTGACAAAATTGATTATCTGCATTAGACCGACTCAGAATTACCACTTTTTTTGAAATTCAATGGGCGCGCTATTTCAACCCATTCCTTTTATGATATAAAGACCAATGATACCAAAAAAAGTGTTCTGGTAGCTTTTTTTCAGCAATATGTCAAATTTGATTTTCATAAAAAAGGGGAAGGTTCCCCCCTGGGGGTGAAATTTTTTTTTCTTTCAAACCATGGCTTTATACACCTTCCTGAATTCGTCTTGAAGAGTACATTAAGGATCAAAAAACGATTTTAAAATATTTTGATCATAGCAAGAGCAATTCTCAAAAAACTAACAATTTTGGCCATTTTAGCAAAATCAGGTGATTTTGACGGTTATTTGAGGATAACTTTTTCTGGGATCAATATTTTTAAAAAACGTTTTTTGATTCTTAATATACTCTTCAAGACGAATTCAGGAAGGTGTATAAAGCCATGGTTTGAAAGAAAAAAAAATTTCACCCCCAGGGGGGAACCTTCCCCTTTTTTATGAAATTCGAATTTGACATATTGCTGAACAAATAGGCTGAGAACACTTTTAAAGGTATCAATAGTCTTATATTTATGAATAGAATGGGTTAAAATAGCGCGCCAAAAAATTTTGCATCTTGAGTCGGCCTAATCTGCATGATAGTGTTCAATGAAAAGTAAAAACATTACGTTAATTCAACTTGATTGCAAAAACAGAAAACAGGATTTAGAAATAAGTAATTTTTAAAGATGTGTCTGAAATAAATCATATGATTTAGGAACTTGGCTGTGAGGATTGTTGGAGAGAATCTGTTGACTTCACAGACTTTCCCACCCCTCCCAAGATCCTGATGGCGCTGTTCATTGAGGAGGCAACTCCGTTCACCGACGAGTTTCTGGACAGGGTTGTCAACCTGGATTATGACAAGTCATACATTGATCTCGTCATTCACAATGCCGCGGAGTATCATTCTAAACAGGTTGCCGAGTTTGTGGAATATTGGGGAAATGAAAATCTGATTGAGACCTACAAAAGTATTAAGGTAAGTTTCAACTCCATGCTAATTATGACAGCTGTCCCTTAATCCAACATTGTAAATGAAACTAATGATAACTTAAGAAGTTGGAGGAATTCAATCACACTTTTAAAAGTTAATGATATGAGTAAACTCGAGACAGCTCGAGCACGCTAAAGTTTTGACATCCCCCAAACCAAAATTCTCTATGACTTACCAACCCTCTTTGCTGTTTTAGGATATACCAACCCTACCTTATTTTGCCATAAAGTTATTACACCCCCCCCCTTTAGAAGCCAGATCAGGGCTATAAGGGGGGGGGGAGTTCTGACACATTTGCGTAAACCTGGTGTATAGGCTTTATCTTTGGACTTAGAGGATAGGTTATTAGGGATAAAATCATTCTTTTATGATAAATTTCCCCCAGATTTAAGCTTTTTTGGATAGGCCTTCAGGTTCCGGAGCTCCAGGCCTCCAGGTGGTCTCTGTACAGGTAAAAATTTTAAATAAGATTTTTTTTAAAGAGTTAGAGGTTAACTTATAAAACAAAATATGCTTCTTTTTGATTGTTATTCACATATTTGAAGAAAAAAACATACATATTTTGTCTCATATGCTGACATCTAACTCTTAAAAAAAATTTTTTTTTTCATTTTTACCTGTCGAGAGACCACCTGGAGGCCTGGAGCTCCGGAATCTGGAGGCCTATCCAAAAAATCTTAAATCTGGGAGATATTCATCAAAATACTAGAATGATTTTATCCCTAATAACCTATCCTCTCAGTCCAAAGATAAAGCCTATACACCAGGTTTACGCAAATGTGTCAGAACTCCCCCCCCCCCCTTACTTAAATATCATTGCCTGCAATCTGCATATACCAATACCTTGGAAAAAAAATCCAAAAATATTGCTAAATAAAACTCTTGTAAAGATTAATCTACAAGTAAACAAATATGTGTAGGTAATCCCAATTGAAGAGCAAGAAGTAAACGCCAGAAACGAGGCCCTGGAACTCTGCCAAACCAAATCCTGCGACTATGTATTCGTCATTGACTCTGTGGCTCACCTGGATAATTCCGACACATTGAAGCTGTTGATTGAGCAGAACAGGGACGTGGTGGCACCCATGATGTTCAGGCCCTACACTGCATGGAGCAACTTCTGGGGGGCGCTCTCCAAGGATGGTTTCTATGCCAGGTTTGTAAGGATTTGACAACAATGTTAAATAATTTACTTTTTAGATATCAATTAAGTGTTTCAGTTTATGAATATATACATAAATATTAGGTACCTATACTTTCTCTTATAGGATTATATTTTAAGTCTGTATAGTTTATGTAATCTATAATAGCTAGCATGTTAAATTAAAACCCAATAATCTTTCAGGTCATTGGACTACATGGAGATTGTAAACAATGAGAGACGTGGTCTTTGGAATGTGCCCTACATCAGCTCCTGCTACCTTATTTCCAGCAAGATTCTGAAGGGTCAGGCTGCTGACCTGTACCTGCACGAGTCACTGGACCCAGACATGGCCCTGACGGCCAACCTGCGGACCAGGAATGTGTTCATATTTGTGTCCAACAGGGTCAACTTTGGACATTTGATCAATAATGAGAAGTTTGCTACAAATCATTTGAATAATGAACTCTGGGAAATGAAAACAAACAGGTAGAAGTCTTTATACATTTATTATTTTTGGACCGCCGATCGACCAACGACTCTAAGATGTGTTTCCTCCTAAAAAAAAAACAGTTTACGGCGAAGCTACTATGTAGTAAAGTTAAAATGAACCTTTTCTCAGTATTTTTTTACTTTTGTATTAAAGTTAAGCAAAGATCTTATCTAAAACATAAAAACTATATTCAGATATGATTGGGAGCGAAGATACTTGCATGTGAACTATTCCAAAGCCTTAGAAAAGGGTCACGAACCTGCCAACCCATGTCCAGATGTTTACTGGTTTCCAAGTAAGATTTTTATGTAAATATTATTG
This sequence comes from Acartia tonsa, assembly GCF_053477335.1. Classification (NCBI taxonomy): domain Eukaryota; kingdom Metazoa; phylum Arthropoda; class Copepoda; order Calanoida; family Acartiidae; genus Acartia; species Acartia tonsa. Next base: position 18,179,111 of record NC_137265.1, read on the forward strand.
TACTATTGTATAGGACATTAGACAACGATCTCTTTTACTGTTAGAGTTTTGTCTGAGCTATGGAATGTTGATTATGCAAACTAGCAGCTACGCACCAAGAGGCCTCTAGTGGTTTACAGGGGGGGGGGGGGGGGGCGAACGTACTTTTAATTTATTTTTTTCAAAGTAAAAAACATATGATAAAGCGAGATCCTTCATTACACAGAGACAGACATCCCGCTCCTTTTCTAAAAGGATGTATTTGAGAAATTCAAAGTATTTGAATTTATTTTTTTCAAGACGAATTTTGTTGTTGTTAATGAGTACAAATATTTTCCCATTTTTTAGTGTTTACAGAGAAGTTTTGTGACGAGTTTGTTGGGGAAGCGGAGCATTTCGGAAAATGGAGTAGTGGATCTAATCATGATGAAAGGTAGATATTTATTGATTTTAATAACCGGCGGTTTCCTCCAAAGTACTTGTTGAGCACTGAAAACCTTCTTCACTTATTAAGTTATTGTTGAAATAAATTAAAAATAAGTTTGGGAGGAAAGTTTTTTTCATTTGTTTGTTAATCACTTTAGAGCAGGTTGGTTAATATTGAATACTGTGTAGACCCGCAGGGTGAGCGCTTCCACAGGGGTTAGGCATAGGGTGAAAACTGTCCCGATAACTTATTTTAAATGATTTAATAAGTGGTGAATTTCAGTTTTTAAATGAGTTATTTAAGCAAACAAAAGGGATAGTTCTATGAAGTGTATTTAAAGAGTTAAGGTACTTAGAATAGTGAACTTTTATATGTCTTAGTAGAATATATTAGGCATTGGATAGATATGATTATATGTTAAAGAATTTTTAACATTGACCAGACCAAACTTTTTTTATTTGACAATATCGAAAAAAGTTAAAGAGATTTGCCACATAAATTACATGAGAATGGTCTATTTTTTTCCAAATATGTATAGCCAAAACACCAATTTTAGATAATCTTTTTCCACATATTTCACAAGAGTTATAAAAAAATTGAATAGGGGTTCCCCTTGGGACAAGTTACTTAAAAAACATAAAAAAAAATAACGCCCGGTTCACTATAGGACAGGTTTTCTATAGATTCTTTTTAAAAAAATAAAGAAAACCGTCCGGTTTACTTACAATATACACATTATCTCACACGGAAATACCAACTAACCATACAACATATATATATATATAAAGACCATTCTCATGTAATTTATGTTGCAAATCACTAACTCTTTTAGATATTGTCAAATAAAAAAAGTTTGGTCAGGTCAATGTTAAAATTCTTTATCACAATCATATCTATCAAATGCCTAATTTATTCTACTAAGACATATAAAAAGATCACTACTCTAAGTACCATACTGAATATTTTATTGGTCATTCTTTGTTGTTATATGTATTTTGTTGTATAAAAAGTTTAAAGTTCTATTAACTAGTAAATGCTATCTAAAGTTGTATTTATGACAAAAAAAGTTTTTGCCATATATAACACGCAACGAAGTTGAAAATAAAAATGAAAAACTCATTTTTTAAAGAAAATCCCTGGTAAAATCTCTTAATTTTAATCAATAACTTTATATTATGCACTACTACGTTATTTAAAATAGAAAAAACTTACAGTTCACTATTTTTTTTTAAATGCACTTCGTGAAACTATCCCTTTAGCATATATGGATATTTAAATCCAAAGGTATTAAATGATCGAGCAATAAGGAAAGCACCAAATAGTCTTGTAATTTCTTTGACAAAAAAGAGTTAAAAATTTTAGCAAGCTAATTTTAAATTGTAATCATAAAAAACATTTTTTAAAAGTTCAAAGCACATATGGGCAATAAGGGGGCCAGGCAAAGTATTAGAAAACGAAATTGATAGGTATATAAATATATTTCAGGTTAGCAGGTGTTTATGAAGCAGTTCCAACCAGAGATATACATATGAATCAAATTATAATTATATTTTAGGTTAGCAGGTGGTTATGGAGCAGTTCCAACCAGAGATATACATATGAATTAAATTATAATTATATTTCAGGTTAGCTGGGGGTTATGAAGCAGTTCCAACCAGAGATATACATATAAATCAAATTATAATTATATTTCAGGTTAGCTGGTGGTTATGAAGCAGTTCCAACCAGAGATATACATATGAATCAAATTATAATTATATTTCAGGTTAGCTGGTGGTTATGAAGCAGTTCCAACCAGAGATATACATATGAATCAAATTATAATTATATTTCAGGCATAGGCGTCCAAGGGGGGGGGTAATGGGCCATTTGGCACCCCCAAAATTTTGTGAACAATACCCCCCCCAAAAAAAAATTACCCCTACCTAAGGGGTGCCGTAGGCACCCCCAACGATTTTGGGGGGGGGGTATTTACCCCCCCAAACCATTTTGGGGAGGTAATTACCCCCCCAAAATAAATGTTCTTTAAAAAAAAAATTTTACTGTCCAACCAGTTAAAACAGTTCTTAACCATGATAACAAAAAAATTAATAGTTTGATCATGTTTTATTTGCTTGGGCCTTTATAAGGGCTAAAACCATCCCGGGGATCTATGATGTAATTGTAAAGCACTGAAGATTCCATAAAATAGATACCTAACTAAATTAAATATTTCATTAAATAATGAAAAAGAATTTCTATAGGCGATTTCTTTTGGGAGGATGTCAGGGTGTCTCAAAACTAGTTATAAAACTTATTAGGACCTATAAGACGCTTCACTTTAAAGTAAAATCATATTGGTTCATTGGTTAGTGAGTTAATTATTGTATTTTTATGTTCTAAAGAATGAGATACTACTATATATTTGAATAGTAGTGGCGCCCTTAGCATCTAAGAACTCGTGTTTTCTAAAGGGTAAAAAGGGAGGAGAAAAATAGCCTAAAACCACTCAAAGGATTGACCTATAATAGTGTGGAACTGAAATAGACGGAAATTACCTGTCTAATGACGTAGTCTTCAACACAAGTAATTCCCGCAGCTATCTACCATTCTCTCTGGAATAGTTAAACACAATTAGATATCTATTGATGTAAAGGTTAACCCTCCTATATCTGAAATAGATAATAAGAGGTTATTAAATGAAAGAGATAGGAATAGTATTAATTTTAATATATTGCCAAAAATATAAACTTAAACCAAATATAAACAAACGATAATATTAACAATAAATCACAGATAGTTTATAACAGGGTAGAATGTTCCTGTTTATGGAGATTTGACAAGCAGTTATGTAAAGGATAGGATGTTCCTTGTATAGAGATGATTTTGGGCCTCGGTTGGATAGGTTGGGCCTCGGTTGGATAGGTACCTAAAAGTCATATCTTCTTCAATAACAGCTTCTGGGTTGTTGTCTTGCCTTTCTTGATTAGCTTGATAAATCTTTGCAGCCATTACTGCCATGTGGGTATCAACCCAAATATTTCTGCTGTCTTTCTCATTCATCAAGTATCCACCGGTCATTTCAAGAGGCACTGGTTGTCTTTCCAGTGCTGCTGGAGCTCTTTCACCTGAAACGCCATACACATGGTGGCGTATGAAACCCTTAACAACTTGTTTCATACCTAGCTCATTCAAGTTTAGTCCCAGGTTTTCTTTATTGCAGAATTCCGTGTAGAGACTACCTTTGACAGCAATACGTCCGCCCCTAATTGGTTTTGTTACCCATTTGTGTATGTTGATGTGGTTTGTTTCCAGCCTATCATTTATCTGCTTTAGCCTGTAATTTATGGTCCTTATTTCAGGCCACATGTACTCCAGAGCTGGAGGGAAATGCAGAGTAGAAAAGGCGACATGAACATTAAATATGTTTTGTTGAACTCGCATTTTTGGGTTTCTTTCTTCTTCTGGAAGCCTTAGTTGATTTCTTAGACTGATGACAATGTCTGCAATGGTGTTTGCAATGTTGCATATTTTTCTAACTCCGAGGGTGGGCATGAAGCGTTGAAAAATGCTGATGGTGATGTATGTTTTTTTCATTCTGGCTGCCTGCTCTATGGTTGTTTTGCAGTAGTAGACCATTTCTTGCATTGATGAAGCAGGGAATGAATAAAATACCAGTGGAGTTACTAGACAATCATCTGGAATGGCTTGATCTATGATGATATAATGATCTTCATCATCAGTTTTGATGGTGTTCAGATCCATCTCATTTAGCTTTTCGGCAGGTACCTGTTCCAGAAATTTTTCTGGAATGTCTTTGATAGGTGAGGTGTGTTGTTTTCCTCTTCCCTTTTCAGTTTTGTTTTTATTATCATCTCTCCTAGAGTATCTGCCCTGGCTCCTAGGGGGGTTTTGTTTGGTTTTAGGGGGGTAGCTTGCCCTATTCTTTGGTGGGTAGCTTGTCCTGTTCTTGGAGGGGTAGCTTGCCCTGCTCCTATGAGGTTCATGACTCTTGGATTTTTCAGTAGAGTATGATCTTCCTCTGCGATAAGAAGTGGAGGTGTCACTTTTTCTTCTTAGCTCACTTCTTGCTCTATTAGCCAAGTGCTCTTCATTTTCACTTGCTTTTCTTTTCTCGTTGGTAGAGATTACAGGGTGAGATTTTCCTGTTTTATTCTCATTAGGTGGAGAAATTACAGGGTGAGATGTTCCTGTTTTATTCTCATTGTCAGGATTTGATTTTCCTGATTTTTTGTCCTAGTTGGCTGTGCAGTTTCTGCAAAGATTTAAGCTGTGTTTTGGGGTCAGCAGCTAGTAGATTTACTGCAAAGATATCCTCCAGGTATAGTATGTCACCTGCTTCCCCATCTTCAAGGAGGTTGACAATGAAATGGCCCGCTGATGTTGTTTTCAGCTCAACCATCTTTCCATTTATCATTGCTTTGTCTTGTGCCATGTACAAGATAGCGTTGAATTTTTGTAGATCTGATTTGGACATAAGCATGGGAATGTCAGACGAGATAACGTATACTTCTATTGAGGTAAGTTTGTCCCCAAGGAAGATTGGTAGGCACCATTTTTCCTTCGAGGTCAGGGATTGGTTGTTCCCAAACCTGAATTTGATATTTGCTGGCATTGGTCCAGTAACTTTATTATGTAGTGGAGATGGAAGGTTGTCTAGATAAATTTTCAACCATTTTTCTCCGCATACTGTTTGAGAGCAGCATGTGTCCAAGGCTGCACAATTTAGAGCTTCAGTTGTGAATCTGCTGAGCTCCAGTTGAGAGAAGTTTTCTGAGAGGCAGATGCTTCCAAGTTCCTGAGGTTCCTGATCTTGGTTGTCCTGTCCAGTCGATTGTTCCTCATTTGTGTTTTCAGCAACATTTATTTGGAAGTAACCTGCTCCAGAGTTTCTTTTATTGTTGAAGAATTGCTCTTTGGCTTTTCTATATTGGGAGCAATCTTTTTGAGTATGTGATCTTGCTCTGCAGAAATCACATCTTGGGCCTTGGGGGTTGCTGTTGTTGTAGGCTTGATAGTTGCCTCTATTGTTAGAGGCTGGTTGGTATGTTCCTCTTCCTCTATAAGAACCTTGTCGAAATTGTTGTTGTCTATTTCCAGGTTGTTGGTTCTTTAGTTGGTTTTGGAGTTGTTGTTTCTTCTGCCAGGCTTGTTTCTTGTAGAAACTGGCTGCCATAGCATGTCCTTCAGCAAGTATCTCTTCATCAATGTCGTTCAAGTCCACATTTTCTGTAGAGTTTGCTTCTTCAGCTATCAGAGCTGTTTCAGCTCTGACTTCTTTAGCTGTTCCTTTAATGTCGTTGATTTTATCAGTAAGCTGACATACAACAGCATCTTTAATTTTATCATAGATTAGGGTCTCATCATGAGATCCTGCCATTGCCATTATCATTTCATACTGAGAGTCAGATAGTTTGATGTTCTCAGTAGGTGAAGGGCTTTTCCTAATGGTTTTATTGTACCAAAGGTTGTTTCAAACTCTTTCAAGATGTTTTCGAAGTGTCCTATAAATTGCTTAATTGTTTGACCTGGCTTTCGCTGAATATCAATGAAGGCATCCCATTTTTCAGCAGCTTTGCCTATACCTGTTGTTTCTAGGTACTTATCAAGAACATTAAGCACTTTAGTGACTCCTTCTGTATCATTTCCAAGAGCTTCTTCATCATGTTCAGTATATACATGATTTTGGAGATCTGGACCAAATTTTGATTTATTGGTCAAGTTGTATGCTAGTACAGCACCACGTTGATTTTCAGGAACATGGGTAATTGTTTTCCATGCTCTTACTCGTCTCTTGAATTCCGCGTAATTCTCGCATTCTTCTAGATCCAGAGGGTTAACTAGCATTTTTTGGATTGACATTTTCCGTAACAAACAGTGATATGTTTATTACTTGAATCTATTTGTGGGTAACCACTTCCTATCTCTTATAAACGGGTGTCCGTTAGTTGTTACAGAACCGTTAAGATTTTCGGTTGTTTTGTAACGTGCATTGAACCTTTTCTTTAATAACGGGTGACCGTTCTAAGGTTTTACAGATTAAGTTACGGATTGCCGTATGTTCACAAGAGATATACTAGAGAATGCTAGCCTATGTCCAAGGTAAGATGCTATGTGAGGTTGTTTTCACTGTAGCTCTGCTACCATTGAAATAGACGGAAATTACCTGTCTAATGACGTAGTCTTCAACACAAGTAATTCCCGCAGCTATCTACCATTCTCTCTGGAATAGTTAAACACAATTAGATATCTATTGATGTAAAGGTTAACCCTCCTATATCTGAAATAGATAATAAGAGGTTATTAAATGAAAGAGATAGGAATAGTATTAATTTTAATATATTGCCAAAAATATAAACTTAAACCAAATATAAACAAACGATAATATTAACAATAAATCACAGATAGTTTATAACAGGGTAGAATGTTCCTGTTTATGGAGATTTGACAAGCAGTTATGTAAAGGATAGGATGTTCCTTGTATAGAGATGATTTTGGGCCTCGGTTGGATAGGTTGGGCCTCGGTTGGATAGGTACCTAAAACAATGCATGAAATAGTATATTTCATATAGGAACCATCATGGGATCTATGTGAAGCTTTCCTAAAAAGGAGAACTCAGTATTAAAAGTAATTAAATCTGAAGCTATAGTCAAATAAACCTTACTTACTACTTTATGTTATAAGATAGTACTTATTAACTTAATAGATTAGGTAGGTGCTTTTTTTACATAATTAAATTACCCCCCCCAAAAAATTTTACCCCCGGGGTAAATTAGTTTGGGGGGGGTAATTACCCCCCCCAACAGATTTGGGGGGAGTATTTACCCCCCCCCAACAGACTTTAGGGGGGGTAATTACCCCCCCCAATCAAATTTTACCCCCGGGGTAAAAATTTTGGGGGGGGTAAAAAAAAATTTCGGCGCGCTTCGCGCGCCATTTTACCCCCCCCCAAACACGAATTACCCCCCCCCCTAAAATTTTTTACCCCCCCCAAAAAAAAAAGCTTGGACGCCCCTGATTTCAGGTTAGCTGGTGGTTATGAAGCAGTTCCAACCAGAGATATACATATGAATCAAATTATAATTATATTTCAGGTTAGCTGGTGGTTATGAAGCAGTTCCAACCAGAGATATACATATGAATCAAATTATAATTATATTTCAGGTTAGCTGGTGGTTATGAAGCAGTTCCAACCAGAGATATACATATGAATCAAATTATAATTATATTTCAGGTTAGCTGGTGGTTATGAAGCAGTTCCAACCAGAGATATACATATGAATCAAATTGGTTAGTATACACAAAATAAATTCTTCAAAAAACAATATAATACCTAGTGTCACTCAGTATATTGTGATGAAAAGTCTTATAAAATAAGAAACATAAAAATGGTGTAATTTTTTTCATTAGTCACTTCCTATTATATGAAGTAGTGAGGTTATATGTTTAAACCATAAGATAACAGAAATATCTCTTTTGATCGTATGATGATTCTCACTGAATCTTTATAATTGTCTTAGGTTGGTTTAGGCTAATTTATTACCTTCTTTCTCCTTTACTTGTTAGGGGCGAACAGCTAGTCATAATAATATCTATTCCTGAATCATATCTGTATTAAGGATAGGTATTGAGAATTAAATATAACTGTGTTTTACTAGAGAGTTTAAAACAAATATTTTCTAGGTTTTGATGATGAATGGCTGTATATTCTTGATACCTATGTGAGGCCACTTCAAGAATCTGTTTTCATTGGATATTTCCATCAACCTCCCAGATCACTCATGAATTTTATGGTCAGGTAAAAGCATCATTTTATTTATCTTTGCGGGTTGTAAAATTGAAAGAATAAAGATATATAAAAAATGTACCATCATTGTCATTGCACCTTCAGTTTACACACTCGGACAACGAACCCATTTATTGCAAGAAGACCTTTGTCTTCAGGTTACGATTGTGTCTTTTATTAGAATGCGTCACATAACTACAATATAGGTAACAATTTTCAACATATTTATGACAAGGGTATAAGATAGGATGCGCTTAAACTGACACCAGTCTTAATTTATTTAATTGTTCTTAAATATTGAATTTTTTTACAGGTATCGTCCAGACGAGCAGCCATACCTGCGACCTCACCACGACAGCTCAACCTACACTATCAATGTTGCACTGAATCATGTGGGCGTAGATTATGAGGTTTGATCTTGTTTTGATTGTTTGTAGTGTTAAGCCAACCAATAAGAAAACGTTATTATCAAACTTAGGAGACTAGTGTAATAAACACCACGTGCATTACACTAGTCTCCTAAGTTTGATAATAACGTTTTCTTATTAGTTGGCTTAACAACTTTTTGGAGAATTAATTAATTTTGATTGATTGGTTAATTAGATTGAGTTTCCAAACGTTTCAACCACTAATTGTAATTTACAGAAGAGGTAATTGAGTGTATCATCATTGGGATGAACATCAATTTATATTCCAATGTCTTATCCCTTTATATCCCTAACTAATCTTGTAATTCCTATGTTTCAGGGAGGTGGTTGCAACTTCTTGAGGTACAAGTGCAAAGTGCAAGACACAAAGAAAGGTTACATGCTCATGCATCCTGGCAGGCTGACCCACTATCATGAAGGACTTCATACTACAAAGGAAATTATCAATATTTTATAATATTAAACAAAAAAACTTCTTTTATAATTTTGCTCCAAATAAAAAGAAAAAAAGTATTTGCGATTAGATTCATTTACCACCAGTTTACCCACAAATATTTGCAAGATACAAAAGGTAGAAATCCCATATAGATTTTGCAAGATTATAGCATTTTATTGCAGTTTATTTTGTCTTTATTACTTTTCAAAAAGTTGGAGACAAAATAATTTTTCTTTCGTATGAATAACTTAACCCAAAAACTACATTTTCACCAAATTTACGTTGTTGCCTAGGTATAGATCATTTTGAAGTAGAATTTTTGTTTTAATTTTATATTATATTGATAATGATTTAGGGGACACGATACATTATGATATCATTTGTTGATCCTTAGGCAGAAAAAAAAACAATTTTAATATCAATTTAATCATATTGATAATTGTTTCTAGGGCACAAGATACATTATGGTCTCTTTTGTAGATCCTTAAGTATTAGGTGATGAGAGAATGTATACAAAAAAAAAATCCGCGATGCAACAAGAAGTCGTCTTTCTCAGTCGTCAACAAGAAGAACTGAACTCAAATCTCTAGAGCAATAACTTAGTTAGGTCAATGAACAGGAGTTGGTGTTAATAAAGCACATTTTTCTAGTTTTTACAATGCAAATGACAATTTTAGTCGTAAGTAGTCGGGGATTTCCCGACTTTTTGAAAGGGGTAGTTTCACAAAATGCATTTGAACTTAATTTAGTGAACCGCATATTTTATCCTGGTTAAATGGTTAAACTACATTTATATGGCATATATTTGAAAAAATTTCAATTTTCTACCACGTAGTTTTTAAAATATCAAGACTTGAAAATCGTCTTTTTAAATTGCATATATCACAAAAAAGACAATTTTCAGGTCTTGATATTTTGAAAACTACGTGGTAGAAAATTGAATTAATTTCCAATATATGCTATTTAAATGTAGTTTACCACATTAACTAAGAAAAAATATGCGGTTTACTAAATTAAGTTCAAATGCATTTCGTGAAACTACCCCTTTAATTAGGTAGTACAGTTGTATTTGTTAAGTTGTTTGATGAAAAAAAGCTTGTGTAAAAATTTGAACCATTTTTGACAAGTATTATGCTCAGTAATTTCACTCTCAAATTTTTAGGACCCCCTTGTGGGGGTGAAAAATTCATAGCACCAGAACCATGGCTTCATGGTGCTCCCAGAAAAGGCCTTGAGGAGTAGAATCAGGAACTTTTGTCCGTTTTAGAGGTTTTTTTTAGAGATTTTCTCAGGCTAGGACTGAGATATTTTGAAACAGATAATAGTTCCTGATGCCATGAATTTTTGACCAACATATGGGGGGGGGGGGGGTAAAAAATTTCTAGATGAAATTAATGGGCATAATACTGTCTAAAATGGTTAAAATTTTTACGCACGTGTTTTTTTTCACCAAAAGGTATAATAAATGCATCTGCACTACTTGAATTTTTTTTTTAAGTCAGGAGAAAAAATCCTCATTAAGTAGTGCAGTAAAATATCAAATAATGAACTAGATAAGGAAAACTTAAAGAAAATCATAATATAGAAAAGGAAGTAAAAAGATTTCTTTGCAACATTTTAAGTGCCTTAGAACAAAAGGAAATTTGCATACCTATAGAATAAAATTATAATGCTTTGCTAAACACCAACATACATAACATATGCCTAGCTAAATTAGTACCATAATAATTTGTAATTAATCTATGTCACAAATATTAGTCGTCTACCTATGCATAAAAAGACTGTATAATTTTGTCCTGATATTGTTTTTAAATTCCACTCAAATGTAAACCAGAATTCTCATAATGATATTGTTCTCAAAATTACAAAAAATATGAATTGTTATAAAAATCCGTACCTACCTACCTTATTTAAGAAATAAAACTAAAACACCGTTTTTTACCCACCTCTTAGATTTAAACTAATTTTTCATGTAGAAATTTGTGTATTAGAAATATAAAAAAAATTAATTTATTACCCATGTTGAATCTTTTGTAAACCATTGGATGTATTGGCTCAAAAAGTGTTTAATTTAAAGAAAGATATCCAAGTATATCCCAAAACTTTAACAGATGTGGTTATATGAACCATTTCTATGAATTTAAAGTGTTAAAGATAAGTTTTCCTGTGGAAAAAATAATAGATTTGTAGGTTTTCATCATTTTTATATGAGGTTGAGTTTATCTATTTTAAAATTATTATTCCTGGTTTTATTGTTATTTTTATACCTATTTTATGTTAAATAAGTTGTATTATTTTATTAAGCATTTATTTTTATACCCCCTAAATTTTTGTTATTTTCTTATTATTTATGTTAAAACAATGTGATTTATTATTATTTTGTGCCAAATAGAAAAATAATCTCATTCTTACTTAATGATATTATACTTATGTAATGTTGTATTATGCATTAAAATTGAAATTTGTTAATAAAATGATTTTGATGATTCCTAATTTTTTTAAGAATTGAATGATGACCTTTTTTGTAAACTTCTATGTTATTTGTAGTTTTAACTTTGACAAAGCTTTTGACATTTGTCATTAGTGTTTCTTGAGGCATGCGAAATTGAAATAATAGAATTAGGGACCTTGATTCAGAACATTTATTTATTTTTAAATTGCTGAAAATTGGGATATTTATGTGGCGTAAAACTTGTTATTGTGCTGTAACTAAAGGGAAGTGAGTAAGAATGGGGGGAGGGAGGGAAGTTGGTTGAGGGAAAATTTTTATTTATAATTGTTTGTCAGAATACTTGTCCATGAATAGAATTCTTTAAATGAAATTCCTTAACCAAGATGCTAAAAACTTTATCAATGTCATAAAAAATTACCCTTCTCTCTTTTTTTTAACCAGTTTGTTGTAAAAAGTTTCAGAAAATTGGCCTTATTTTAATTGAAAGTCCGTACTAATACTTTTTTTTGAAGAATTAACACCTGTTGATAACAAGGTAGGTCAAATATGCTTAAGTTTCTGTCAAAACAAGGATGATAACATTAATAAGATCGAAATTTTTAAATTCAGACGATATGACATATGAACATTAACACTTGAACATTTTTAGCTTACAGAGATGTTTCTCCTATAATACAATGCTATGTTGTCCTATAAATCATTCCAGAAATCAGATGAATAGGATAAGTATATTGTACAAAAATTGTTTTTAGAAATAGTTAAAGTCAGGATGCAAAATTATCTTAAGTAGCTTCGCTGCCAAAAACACCCCACCACAAAAAGTTTATTTTTCCACTTGTTGAGAAAATCAGAGATTGATCAATGGCGCATAAATAATCCCCCATCAATTTTTGAAAGTACAATATTCTGTCTTTAATCTCGCCCTGAAATATATTTGGAAAAAGATCAATTGGTATTTTGCTTATTAAAGGAAAAGAATAAAGGGTGTATGAGCTTTACATAACTACCCACGGGGCGGGGACCCTTTGCCAACTCTGTCTTTGGGTCTCTGAAATCATCTAACAGCGTCGAAAAAACACAACCGATTCCACCACTTGGCCCTTGTAGTTGTCTGGATGATACATTTATTTTTTGTTCAGCTAAAGTTGGATATAATCAGATAACAAAATTTCTGGTAGTTAATCCTTTTTAGAAGTATGGTCTGATAAAGCAAAGGTTGTCTATAAATAGGATTAGTACATCCGCAACTAATAGCCCTGATCGTTAATCAAGGCATGTAAAAATAGTTCTATCTATTTTAAACTTTGTCTGATGATTCCTAAAACAGAGGGTACAATTTATAAAGCGTAACAAGTCTATAATCCTTACTAAAAAGTTCAAATGTGTATTTGAAATACGTTATTTTTGTCGCTTTTTCACAATGTGCTTTGTTAAGCACTGAAACCTCCTACTCATTAAATGAATTGGAGATAAGAAGTGGATATTTTTTAGTAGCCCCCTTGAGTTAGGGTGATCTATGTATATGTGCCGCAGGGTTATCCAACAAACAACTACCCCTCTCCATATTTTCAATTAATTTAAAAATAAAGGGGGGGGGGGTATCAGTGCTCAACAGTTCCTTTGTGTGAAAGTAATTATTATTTTTTTGATATATTCACATTAAGTAATTTTTTCTATTATCCTTATAATAAAGTAACAAGATGTCTATTGGTTTGTTTGTTTGTTAGTCTGTCTGTACAGAAGGATCTCGCTAACCGCTGAACCGATCGGGTTCTCCTTAACATGGTAGCTTGTCATAGGTCCCGGGAAGGTTTGTAACTATTTTTGGGGAGGGTACTACCACCTTCCCAAGAGAAATCACAGAAAGGTTGATTTCTTTACGCAGAGACTTTAACGCAACATAGAAAAGTTACTATTATTTTTAAAAAACATTTAAAGTGCCACTAGAGGCCTCTAGGGGCGTAGCCGTTAGTGATTCATAGAGCGATAAAGCACCATATAAAAGATGCAAAGTATCTTTAATTTTAATCGTTTGTATCCCGAATTGAAGATTATTAATGGTACGAATTGCAACTAATCTATTTTTTCCGTCTGATTTGTTGAGCTTTGCTTTTTATGAATATTGTCATCCTTGTAAAAAAAACACATAATGACTCCAAATATTTTCAAAGCTTAATTCACATATTCCAATTTTGATAAATATCTACATGAACATTAAGAATATTGGGTAAAAAAATTTAACGTTGATAATCTATATAACTTAAAATGTCTATGAAAATAGGGGTAAATATATATTATAATCTTTACTTCACAATAAATGTTATTCATTTTTAATTAGAGTTTGCAAGAAATTACGTGGAAGCCAAATTACGAATAAAAAGTAAAATATTTTTTTGAGAAAAAAAATTGTGAGGAATATTTAAACTGGATTGTACTGTCAATCCTTACTTTTTAATGTCATGAAGTACATTATTCAGTTGTGGAGGAATCATCCAGACAGCAACATGAAGTATGTTAATTATTTTGTTTCTTTTGTGATTTTAATTATAAAGTTGTTTTATATCTATTATATTTGTTTACATTTTACTTCGATTATTCAAGCAATTGCTTACGTATGTTTGATATTTCAAATCTTTACTAAAGTAAATTTTTAAAAGTTAAACTTTTATGTAAATAGTATAGATCCGTCCGGTCGTAAGGGTTGCACTTCTTCCACGTTTGACTTTTTTAAAATTTAATTGTTCTATCGATTTTTAACTTTACAAGAGTATTCCTGTAATATTTAAGTACGATTTAAAAAGCGTAGCATCTCTTTAAGCGTTACTGGTAGTTGCATACGTCTATTTATAATTAAACTTTTGACATGTTTTTGAGATGAAGTCTTTTTTTTTTTTTTTCATTTACTCTTTTGATTCTTATTATAACGAGGTACAATATTATATCTTCTTCATATTAAATCTTTACCTGTGTATACGTTAAATATTTTAGATTTTTTTCATACTTCTAATTTAAGGCGCTGCTTATTAAGTTCAACACTAGAGTTTTTGAATGTTTGCCCTTTGATTTGATATAAGTGGCTCGTTTTTATGAATGTTTTTTTATTTAAAGTAAAAATACAGTTTTCTCTTCGCTTTCAAAATTTAGTTTTAAATTTGAGTTTTATTAGTTGCTTTGGCTCTAGCATGAACGGAAATAGATATAAGGAAAATATTTTAATATCCTGAGATAGTTATATAAAGCCTCCCTGAAAAGTATAAATACTAAGGACCAGCAATTAACGAGATCTTCAGCCTTTGACAAACTTTTGTTACCTTGTAAATTGTAGGCGTTTTGATATTAACCAATTCTAAAGGTATGAGCTAGTTTTTTTAATTTTACTTTCTAATTTTAGGTTGCTTGTTGGAGTTTTATCTGTTCTTTTTATCCAATCTGTGTTTGCTTATGATGGCCATGATGGTAAGTTTTTATTTTATATTACTTACTAAAATAGAGAGATTGGACTTTGGGCTGTTTATTATATTAGTCACAAAGGGGTAGTTTCACGAAATGCATTTGAACTTAATTTAGTGAACCGCATATATTTGAAATAAATTCAATTTTCTACTACGTAGTTTTTAAAATATCAAGACTTGAAAATTGTCTTTGTGATATATGCAATTTAAAAAGACTATAATCAAGTCTTGATATTTTAAAAACTACATGGTAGAAAATTTAAATTCTCTCAAATATATGCCAAATAAATGTAGTTTAACCATTTAACCAGGATAAAATATGCGGTTCTCTAAATTAAGTTCAAATGCATTTCATGAAACTACCCCTTTTATAATAACTTTTTCTTTTTGTCTGACAACTTTAGAGTTTTTCATTTAAATGTTTTAACTACTGCACTGGTTAAAATCTACAAAATGGGTATTTTGTGTATCATTGGGAATTCACATCAATTTATCGGCCATTGTCTTATACCTTTAGATCCATGGATTTTAAAGCTATTCTCGTCATACTTTTATTTGTGGTTTTTAAGTTCTTTTCTATTACTAATTTTAGACTATCTTCTATAATATTAGAAGCTATGTAGTAAAAGGGAAGTGGTAAAACTACATAAGACCTTTATGGGTATATAAAAAAACTTCCAAAACATTCCGATACCTAGATGAATTCCCCTTATATTATGAACTTTATTGGTCCAGATAAAATTTTTGTATTATAATTTCCATTTATTCAAATCTGTGATTTCGAATGCTAAATTTACTTATCTTTTAATTTAGAAGAGGACGCTAAACTTGCCGCAAAATTCGAGCTCGAAAAGGTAATTATATTCGATTAAAAAAAGGCTTAATGGTCTTTTTCACATTTACACATCATTTTCGAAAAGTATATACTTTCCGGAAGCCAATCTTTATGAGGAAGGTATTTTTAGAAAGGGGCAAAATGTGTAGAAAACACCTATGTAAATTAGAAAATCCGCAGAAATCATTTTTAAAAGTTATTGGCAAACATTTGCAATGTTAATTTGCAAAATTAATTCTATGCCCTAAATGACATATTCTGAAATAAACCTTTTATGAAAGTTTATTATCTTTGAGTTTAGGACATGCTTAAGACGTAAAAAATATTTTCAGTGTTACTTTTTTCGCCCTACATGTGAAAAAAGGCATTTCTCACAATTTATTATAGAAAATTGCATATAAACAAAGTAAGGGGGGGGTTTTTAATGCAACCATCCCGTAATCAGTGAGCAAATGGCACTTAGAATTCGAATTTCCATCTATAATTTTGCATGAGTAATCCTTGGTAGATCTATTTTCCCTAAATCGAACAAAAAGTTGGAAAAGTAACGGCTAACGGCTGGCGGCTCATCTGTTTTGCCATTTGTTTGATATCTATATTGCAAATTAGTCACGAAACCTCTCTCAACATAATACTCTTTTCTACTCCAAAACGCTATCAAACGGTTCTAGACGGTAGCTGTTGGTACTAGAAGTTTTAAAATTGGTTATTGTTATCATTTAACATGAATTAAACCAAAAATATGTTTTAAAAAGTTGATTCCTACGTAATTGATAATGGATTTACCCTGAAAATAGGCAAAAAACGGCTGAACGGCTGAGCCGCTAGCCGTTACTTTTCTAACTTTTTGTTTGATTTAGGGAAAATAGACCTACCAAGGATTACTCATGCAAAAGTTCAGATCGAAATTCGAATTCTAAGTGTCATTTGCTCACTGATTACGAGATGGTTGCATTAAAAACCCCCCCTTATTTTTTTCTACAGTCAACACAAAAATTGGCATAAAATCTTTCATTTTAAATGTAAAAGTCGGATAAAGAATCCTTTTTAGAGCAAATATAGTGCAAAAAGTAACCAAGATGTTTTAGCAAAGTATGAATATCTAATGAAATAGATACTTTTAAATTTTGATATACATATCAGATAAAAATATATAAAAAAAGAGATCAAAAACTATAAAACAAGGTATATATTTTTTTCACTCTGTCACTGAATAAAGAGCACTTTTAGGTTTGTTTTTAACCAATGCAGCACTTAAACACTCATTTTTCAAGGTAAATAAACAAAATAAATGCAATTATACAATTAAGTCAGTTTAATAATACAGTAAGCCTTTTTGTAGCAATTTTTTTGTTGAAATTATTCTTTATTTCTATAATAAATTGTATTAAAATCTAATGATTTGAAAATTCGTAATTAAGAACTTCATTTTTACACTGTTTTGACATATAAATTACAAAGAAAAAGATTAAATCCTTTAAGTTTGAATAATACTTTATATATTTACATAATAAAAACATTAAAATTGTTAAAGATCAAAAAAAAAGATAAAAATAAGTAATTTTTAAAATCATTTTGTGTCGTCTTCATAAACTATTTCCCCTTTTATATTTTAGTCTGGTAGAATTCATAATTATAAATAACCTTTCTTGAGCATATATATGTTTTATTGAAATTAATTATAAGAATGTAAAACATTTTTTGATTGATTTAATATTAACAATTCACCTAACATTTTGTTATTTTACTTTTTTTTGAAACTCTTTTATTCTTATTAATAATTCTATTTAACACAAAAAGCTCATAGGGAGTTGATAACCTTTATTTCTTGCTTTGTATTCTAATCAGGTATTTTATTTAACTAAATTTTTTAAAACTATACAGCATGCATGTTTGTGTCAATAATGAAGACATTACGGGTTTTTATGTACAAAAAGTTGTTTTAAAGCAAGAAAAAAAATATAATCTTTCTAGTGACTAATATACAATTTCGTAGTTTTATATATGTCTGTATTTTGGTTTCTAAAAAAAGTACTATACCAACAAACATGCATGCCTGAAAATTAGTTTCAATATTCGTATTAAACAGGAAAAAGAAACTAAGTCGTCGTTATAATTATTGTTTGTTATTTTTGGTGTAAGGTTTTTTTGGATCTCGTGAATTCGATTTCTGCGGATTTTCTGGTTGCCAGAAATGAAATCTACGCATCTTTTTTAGCTAGATGGCATTTGTCTGGTTAAGATTGGATAAAAATTCTATGGTTGGTTAAATTTAATAAGTGTGCTTAGTTGCTAATTTACAACATTATATTCTCAATGTTTGTTAAATTTTTAACTATTAGTTTAGGTAGAACACTAAAAATTCTATTGAAGATTCATTTGATTTCAATAAATGCTTTTTAACTTTAGCATATTAGAGTTAGTTTTCTCTTAATTTTTTTGTGGTTAACTAATGAGTTTAGTATGTTTTCTCCTGGGGTGTCTGTTTAGTCTGTTATGCTCTAGTTGAAATATATTTGCATATTTTGAATCTAACTTAATTTTTTTTGTTTTGTAGGAGCTTCAAGATGCCCATAAACCTGATGCCAATGAGAAGGATTTTCTAGAAGAGTATCATGTTGATGGGGAAGAGGATAAGAAGGAGGAAAGCGAAGAGTAAGTTCGATTTTCTGGAGGTGGGGAGGGGGGGAGGTTGCAAGAATAACTCGTGATGCGAAGAGTGTTTTGTCCTTTTTCTTAAGCTAAATTCAAGGAGGTTAAGCTTTAGATTGGGTTTCTGAAATTAAGAAGAATTATTACATTTTAATTTATAGGAAAGAGCCGGAATATCCGTATGAGCATGTGCTGCCGCCTTGGATGTTTATGGATATGTTGCCCCCATGGATGAGGCCCAGGCCTAGGCGCCCCCCTCCATCTGAAATTTATCTGCGAGCTATGGCGCAAGAGGATGAATTAACTGATGATCTGCAAGGAAAATGTTCTTTGATAAATTTTTATTAGATTTAAAATTATACCTAATTATTAAAAAAAAAAGGGGGGGGGGGGGGGGTAATGTAACCATCTCTTAATCAATGATTAAATGGCACCTAGAATTCGAATTTCGATCTGAAATTTTTCATGAGTAATCCTTTGTAAGTTTATTTTCCCTAGATCGAACAAAAAGTTGGAAAGTAACGGCTGGCGGCTCAGCCGTTTTTTGGCTAATTTCAGGAATCTACTTTTTAAAACATATTTTTGGTTTAATTCATGTAGCAATACCCATTTTATAAATTTCTAGTACCTACAGCTACCGGCTAGAACCGTTTGATAAGGTTTTTGAGCGACAAAAAGTATTATGTGGAGATAGGTTTCGTGACTAATTTGCTCTTAAGATTACCTAAAAATGGCAAAACGGCTGAGCCGCCAGCCGTTACTTTCCCAAATTTTGTTCGATTTAGGGAAAATAGACCTACCAAGGATTATTCATGCAAATTTCAGATCGAAATTCTAATTCTAAGTATCATTTAATCATTGATTACGATATGGTTTCATTAACCCCCCTCCCCCTTACTTTAGTTTCAAAATTATGTTTTGTTTAGAAAAAAAATTTCTTCGACATGACAATGTCTCCTAAAATCCGTATATCAAATCTGATTAATGAAAATAGACTGCCTACTAAATTTTTATATGATTAAGAGGGGATAGTTCTGACTCATTTTGTAAAGTGATAATAGGCTTTGTCTTTGGGCTGAGAAGATAGGTTAATAAAGATAGAATCATTTTATATGATTAATTTTCCCCAAGTTTTTTTGGATAGGCTTGTTTTGGGGGGGTAAATACCCCCTCTCCCACGGCACCCCCAGGGTAGGGGTAAATTTTAAATGGGGGGGGGGGTTAAAATGAAAAAAATTTTGGAGATGCCGTAGGCGATTGAGTATAAAGTATATCTGACATGAAAAATATATCTTCTAACCGGTTTGTGGCCAGTTCCCTCTTCCCCTTTATGGCCTGAAAATGGGGAACACTTTCGCTTTCATGAAAAATCTTAAAAATGGTTTCAATAAGTGGGCTCGTATTAACCCCTTAGCTGACGATAACGTGAACAGTCTGAAATAATTTATTTTAAAAATGTTTTTTTTATTTTCATTTGGGGTTTATGGTTTTTAGTGTCGTTTTTTACGATTGTAATAAGTTTTTTTGTATTCATGTGATATTAATGAAATTTTATACAGAGACTACCAACTACTCTAACTAGCTATGTTTAAAATTTCATCGATCTACATTGAAAGGCTAACGAGTAAACGACACTCAAAGACAATCAACATTTTTTATTTAATAGTATAAAAAAAGACTTTTTTAAACATAGTACCTACGGACAAAGATTGCATGATTAAAGGGATTTAAACGTAAAAATTGATCATGAAGCATAAAAGAACTGCGATTCTCATTTGTCTAAAGAGTCTACACAAATATTTCAGACTCCTATCTTTATTTTAAGTGGTTTTTTTTGCACAAAAAGTTAACGTTAATTTTGTGAAAGGAAAAAAATAATTGATCCGAAATTTAAACGTAAAACCTATGAACAAAGATTACATAATTATAGGGGTTTAAACATAAAAATCGATCATGAAGCATAATAGAACTGCGATTTTTATTTGTCTAAGGAATCTACACAAAAAATTTCAGACTCCTTTCTTTATTTTCAGTGGTTTATTTTTGCACAAAAAGTTAATGTTAATTTTGTTACAGGAAAAAAATTATTGATCCTAAATTTAAACCTAGTAAATGAAAACTAGCATAAATCCTGCCATGTGGGTCTGCCCCCAACCCCTTACCCCTTACCAATAAATGAGGTCCATATTAGCAACTTAACTATACAACATGTTCTACCTTGTAAATATTTCCATGAATGAGGGATCTTTTATTTTTTTCAGTATGGCTTTGCAACCGATAAATATCTGCTAGATTAAAATCAGTTCTCAGCCATACTGAAATGCCTCATATTACAGGCAATTTTCTCTCAATTATTAAACCTATAATAAATAAGGCAAATAATATTAAATCAGGACTAATTGGTACCCAAACTTTTATAACCATTAGTGAACATTGGACTGTAAATTACATTTGGTACCCAAAGTTTTATAACCATTTGTAAACATTGGACTGTAGATTACATTTGGTACCCAAAGTTTTATAAACTATATATGGCTATATCCGCTAGATTGGAGTCGGTCCTCCGCCATTCTGAAATGCATCATATTACAGACAATTTTGCACAAATATTGTTAGTGATTTAATGGCTATAGAATAGCGGTTTTTAAATTGTATTTTACGTTGTTTTTATGTTTAAAATCGATCAATTTAATGATACTTTTTAACAAATATTATTAGTAATTTAATGGCTATAGAAAAACGGTTTTTTAAACCTTTTTTATATACGCCGTTTTTACGTTAAAAGCAATCCAATTTAATGATACTTTTAACAAATATTGTTAGCAATTTAATGGCTATAGAATATTAGTTATTTTAATCGTTTTTTACGTCGTTTTTATGTTACAAACCGTCCAATAAAACAATACTTTTAAACAAATATTGTTAGTAATTTAAAGCTATAGAATAACGTTTTTTACGCCGTTTTTAAGTTAAAAATGATGCTTTTTGACTTATTAAAAAACATTTTTTAAAGCTGTTCTCAGCCATACTGAAATGCATCATATTGGATATAATTAAATATCTAGGTTTACATTTCGAATATTATGCTAATTTTATTATAATGGGGGATAAAATCTTTTTATCATTTTTAGTCTTTTAAAATCGCTAGGATTTGTAGTTGCACCTAAAAAAAGAGCGAATAATGAGATTTTCCTTTTATTATTGTTATTATCATAAACCGGTTAGAAGATATATTTTTCATGTCAGATATACTCTATACTCAATCGCCGTAGGCATTCCCAAATTCGTTTGGGGTGGGGTTAATCCCCATTTTACCCCCCTCTTCCCCCCTTGGACGTCTATGCTATCAGTCCAGAGATAAAGCCTATAATAAATGTTTATGCAAATAAGTAAACTCTCCCCACCCCCTCTAATTTTTTTTGTTAAAAGTTTATCAAATAATTTTTTAGTTCCTTTCTTCCCACCCTTTCCCTATTTTCCCCGCTACCAAGCTTCACATGATGATGGTGAGGAGGAAGAGTATCCCATGCCAGAGTTCTACCCCCTCCCACCTTTCCCATTCGGTTTGCCCAATTTCCTGTCTAGTGAGAGGGAGGAACTACCACCCAGTCTGAGGCCCAAGGAAAGACAGAGACGTGAAGCTTTGGTTGAAACTTATGATGTGAGTATTTTTAGCAGCAAATCTTCAATATAACTTTAATATAACTTTTATAATAATTCAGTCTGTAACTCTTTAGGCTAAATTTGATATTCTTTGGCTTCCCTAAATGAATTGGCATGCTGTATATAGGGGGGGGGGGAGGGGGAGGGTAGGGGTATCTCTTAAAGAACAAACTTTGCTTACTCTTGCCCTAAATAGCTTTGGAAAATGGAGCAAAATTTTTGACTTCTGTTTCAGAAATCTATTTTTGTTTAGGTGCATGATCCAAGTGAATGGTGGCAGGATATTGACGGCGGCAGTGCCAACAAGGTGACTCGGAAGCTTGCCAGGACCAAGACCGGTATTGCCTCCCAACAGATGATGTTGAAGGCTCTGGATCACTACGCTCCATCCCTCCACCTGGGAGAGATCGACACTGGATACCTGAGGAACCCTGAGCTGCAGCGTGTTGGCGATAGAACCTTTGGTAGCGACAGCGACTTCCATTTGGGCGACATGGATGCATTTGAGTTTACACCACAAGGAGAAAGACTGGGCAGCTTGTGGCAGTTGATGGACCAGGTCAAGAAGGGCGAGATGACTCTGGGCAGAAGATTTTACCTGCACTCTCTGTTCTTTAGCAACTGCCAGGCTTGTTATCTCAGCAAAAGTCTTATGAAAGTCAAGGATATCACAACTATGATTTATAGCGTTGATCCGTTTGAGAAACAGCTGGACGCCTACTGGAACGATATCACATGTTCTGAGCTTTATCCCGGTAGATATGTTTTTCTTGGCATCAAAGAGCATTATGGGTACTCTTCTTCAAATTTTGTTCTCTTCTTCCAGGATGAATTTGGCAAGCAGATTGCTGTTGTGAACGGTAACGCGCACGGCATGCAGGAATTGAGCCCTTTCAAAGCCGCCACTTCTTTTCGTGGCACCTGGAATAAGGATAAAAATAGCAAAATGTACCTGGCTGCTCAACCTGACGTGTCTTATCTGTATAATTCTCAGTATACCAACACTGGAGGAAGACATGGCAAGGAGCAACTTGGCAAATATTATCTTGACCAGTACAACCGGCCTATGTATGATGAATCTGCTACGTACCTGGAGAATACCTGGCGTAAACCTAGCTACACCTCTAGCAACGCTCACTTGGCATGGAAGAATGTGAACCCTGGTAATGCTGGCAGAACATTTGGACAAATGTTTGATTACCCAAATTATAGATGAAATTTTAATTATATTTTATGAACCTAATGTTTTAACATTTAGTGCAATAAAAAAATAATTTTATTTGTGTTTTTAGAAGCGAAGCTTTATGTTCGTTAATATTTGTACATCTATGCATAAACCTCTTTTGGGAAAAATTAATTACTCTGCTTATTTCATTATGTATACAATTTTCCAGTTATTTTCTATTCTGTCTTATTTATATGCAGAGGTTTCGCGATTATCTGCATTCATCCCTCATAATCTTTTATTGCCATCTTTGCCTTGCTTTCTGTTAAGTCTGATTTCTTAAGCTTCGCTAACTAAGAATCGTGCGAGTTTTGCAAGTGATATCTTTTATGAAATTTATTTATTTTCTGTTGCCATCCAAGAAGGATTATTGAAATTGTGGTTATTATATCAATTAGCTTGCAGTATAAAATTTACTTAGTTGTTCAATCTGTCGATATAGCCATTACAAACATAATATTTCTTTGGCAAGTAAGCGAATCACTTTTGGTGATAAGCTAGCATATTGCTGATAACTTTGCTTTGTAACATGTTGTTTATAAAAGCTAAGCTTTTGCATGGTATTGGTGATCCCTGTAGTAGTAAGGTACAATTTAGAAAGCGTAGTAACTCTATAATCATGTTGATATTTTCACTTTTTAACAACAAATTTTTATATGATCTAATTATCCTATTGATCATATTTTTGGTATACTAATTTCTGGGACAAAAAAGTACAGTATTATAAGCGAAGCTACTCTCAAATAAAGTCCTAAAAATGTAACTTTGTCCTTTAACATTATCCTGCATCAAGCAATTTTTCTACAAATTTACTTGCAATTTTGCTTCGATTCTTATACATTTATATTCTTATTATTCAGTTCTGACACTATACAAGTGTTAATGCTCTTTTGTCCCACCGTTTCAGAGCTTCGCCTTTATGGATGTTGTCATCCTTGTTCTATTTAGACTAGAAAGCTAATTTTTTAATGGGTAAATAATTAGTCCGTTTCTACCCTACAAATCAATTATACTATATAGAACTGTTATGGAAAATTTTATTGTTACTTTTTAAATTTCGAAGATGCACTATAATTTAGAATGTCAGTCTGTCAGCTTACTGCTACATAGATAGATAACTGTTATGTTATTATTTGGAAAGTTACTTGGTTCATTAGTCTGCAAGTAATGCTCAGACAATAGACATAGTATATCTCAATGGTTCATCTGACTCCAAAATTTGTAAAACTTGTAAAGTAATTCTTAGCAAAATAACACCTTTGTTTATTATTGCATACAAGCTATGCTATTTTTCGAGGATATAATTTTAAAGGGTATGAGAAGCTAATATGGTTCTTGTAGCATCTATTTAGAAGATTTAGCATAATACATTAACCACATTCTATGTTTTTTTATAGAAAAATTAATGGATATGCTTTTTAGCTGGAAAAATGCTCTTTTAAACAAAAACTAATTTAAACATGTATGTCATAAAGCTTAGCTTGTTTAATTTTTTGGAGTTATCCTCTTAAAGTGTTTCTGTAGCTAATTCATAACTTAACAGTGATTTAGAAGGGGATGATATAAGCAGAATTTAAAAGCATTTTTCTAGTTTAGACTACTTATTTGATTTTCTGAAAAAAATAAATTTTTTTTACCATTTCTCTTTAAATCTTTTTGTAAATAAAAGATTGGGAAAAATTTAAGATTATTACTTCTAAACAAAAAAATTAAGAAATCTGTTGTAATTACCATTGTATAATATGGGCTTTATAGTGATTCTCTATTCCACTAAAAATTATTTTAAGAATTGTAACTAGCCAATCACGAATCACGAAAAATTGACTAATAGGGAAGCTAATCATCAAAAGTTAACAAATAGAATTGCTTGAATACATGCAATATGCAATATATACTACAATAAAATAATGATACTTACATAACACGTAAAGAATGAAAAATTTTGAACAAATAAGCTTCAGCAAGTTTATAAGCTTCAAAACAATGCAGTTGAAAGTTGAAAAGCTTAATTTTCAACATATATAAATGTAAAAAAATATGATTACTTTTTTAAACATGAAGAAATATCAAATATTATGTCAAACCTATTTATAAAATATTTAAGGTTTAAGGTTTAATTAATTTTTTTTCTCAAAATACATCCCTGTTACGCTGAAAGTTATGATAGAGGCCATAGGCGTCCAAGGTGGGTAATGGGGCGATTACCCCCCCCCCCCCCAAACGAATTTGGGGGTGCCGTAGGCACCCCCAAAAATTTTTTCATTTTACCCCCCCCCCCCATTTAAAATTTACCCCTACCCTGGGGGTGCCGTAGGCACCCCCAACCATTTAGGAGGGGGTATTTACCCCCCTCAAATAATTTTGGGGGGGTAAATACCCCCCCCCAAAATAAAAAATCTCTAACAAAAAAATTTTTGCGCGCTTCGCGCGCATTTTTAATACTAAATTTTTAATAAAATTTAAAATACCCCCCCAAAAAAAAAGCTTGGACGCCACTGATAGAGGCATATAAATGTAGACGTTTATATTGTTTATAGAATCTATAAAGAATTTTTTTTTCCAAAGTGAGAAAGTTATGTTCTATTGTAAAAGAGCATTTTTCCAGCTATAACCAACAAAATTCTGAATTAATTCGGGAATAGTTATTTATCACATCTTATTATAAACAGCTTTTTGCAGATATTAAAATTAAATAGCATTAAAACTAGTTTTGTTAGCCCCGAGGGGCCGAAGGCCAGGGATAAAAATTTTTTGTAATTTTAGTTTGTTTATTTGAATATTCATTGAAAATTGTTTGCAATACGATGCTTTCAGCTTATACTAACAAAGAAATTAATCTTAAAAAATCACGAAACTTATACGTGATTCTCAGCTGTTGTTTGGGGGCAACACTTAGAAGAGTTGACAACCTTTCTATTGAATTTCAGATACATTGTCGCATCCCTATATTTCTATATGTTTTTTTTCTTCAGAATTTTGGTCCTTAATCAGGATTAACATATGAACATTAATCTGTTCAGACATTTGTACGTTTGTTTATAACAAGGATAACTTTATATACAAGCGAATATTAACAATTGTAGTGTAGCATTGGCGCATGTAAATTTATAGATATTCTTTAGAACCTTCAATATTACCTGAAAAAAAGGATTTTTGTTGTAAGAGTACGTAATTTTGCTCATTGCAATTTGCCTAATCAATCTAGGAATAAAAACAATTAAAGATAATAAAGTCAACAATTGATGTAAAACGAACTTTAAGATATTTAAAGTTAGGAAACTAATGGAATATCCAATGGTATAAAGGAGGAAATTTTTTTCTTCTAAAAAGCATAAGATTTCCATGGCTTGTGAACCGATTGAGTTCTTCAATTTAGGGAAACTTCAGATAGCTCCCAGAGTGGTTAAAAGCTATTTTTCAATTTTGAATAGATGCAGGGGCTAAGCCACTTGTAATTAAATAAAGAGTTATACTTTTTTTAAACCTTAAGGTATATACTTTTATAATATAATTTATATTCTATGGGACGATTCTAACTAACCCAAACTTACAATCTAAGGTATCCGTTATGTCTCTCAGATATACAGACACACCACAAATATGTAAACGCTTTGCATTTAAAAATTAGGGGACATTTGTATCTATAGAAAAGGAGTGAGAAGGAGGGAAAGCCGAAAAATTGAACTTTTGCCAAATTTGAAATTTGTATGAAAATTCCCTTTCATACCTAAGTATATTAAACACAGAATCGCCATATAATCACAAAAAATAAAATCATTGAATTATAATGATGAATAATTTTGATTGAAAATATGATAATAATTGAAATATTTCGGGGAAAAAATATATATAAAAGTAATGGACAATTTTTAAACATAAATTTTCAGGCACTTCTGATTGTCCCTTCCTTGACTACGTGTGTCCTTTTCTTGCTGAGTGTCTGTCTGTGTATTTTTGTCCTGCAGTCTCAAGAACATTTTATAAATAGTGTTTTCAAATTATATTTTAGTGGCGCATTCTTTTGTTTTGTTCCTATGCAGTTACAAATATTTTTATATACAGTAAACAATTACTTGTTCCTAGTTTTCAGTGTATTGTAATAAATGATTATTCTAAATTATAGCGATATATTATTATTGCTAATGATATAAAAATTTGCTTTCCATCTTTGAAATTTTAATTACATGAATTGTATGAAATCTCATGCACATTAACTTAAATTTAAGAGAGTGCGCGTAGTGAACTAAAATTTTTCACATCTTCTACAAATATTAGAAAGATGTGTTTGAGGGGAGGGGTCGTTAATATTATAATTCACACAAAGCATACTGTAGATTCTATGGAAGTATACAATTTGATACAAAACAGAAATTTGAAATATATAAAATGTTTTGATAAAATATTTTTATTTTAACTTTTAGCTGCAAATCTAGTTTCTAAGGGAATCTAGAAAAAGATTAGACTTATACATGCCAAGTACCTATATGAAATGGAAAATTTGAATGTGTCAGTAGTTAGTGAGATCTTAATGGACAGACAAAAATACCTTACTATTTTATACATTTAAACTTTATGATTCATTTTCTTTAGAGACCATTGAAAATATCAAAATGGGTGCATAGTCTGACAAAGTTCCTTAAAAAGTGACAAAATACATATAAAAAGCTGAAGCCGTGATCTAGAGAACCAATAGACAGTTTGAAAATGGGCAACCAGCAAGTGAAGGGGGCAAAAAGGCCACAGGCCTATCATTATCCGTTTGAGGAGAAAAAATCCAGGACTGATTGGACGGCCGGTAGGTTCATTAAATTACTTCACAATGATGGAGTAATACTTTTCCTGAGATCTCGTAATTTAATATACTAAGATTAAATCCAGGGCGACCACAGCATACTATTTATACTATATAGGATGAATTTGGATACTATATCATACTATATGACAAAAATTTACTATATATACTATATATTATTACCTTTACTTGAATAAAATTTACTATATATACTATATAATATTACATTTATATAACAAAAAACGAATATTGTCAGTTATTTTTCATTATAGAATTACTTAAGGGGGGGGGGGGGAAGTTTTGCCACTTTCACTTACTCCATGATTATTAGGCTAGGTATTAATGTGAGACTATAGGTTATTTAGGATAAAAGTTTACTTTTGGGTAGTACTTCACTAATATTGATTCATTTTTTGGATAGGTCTCCAGGTTCAGGTGCTGCAGGCTGGAAAGTGGTTTCTTGAGAGGTAAAAATATCATATGTAAAATTT
Organism: Acartia tonsa; assembly: GCF_053477335.1. Lineage (NCBI taxonomy): Eukaryota > Metazoa > Arthropoda > Copepoda > Calanoida > Acartiidae > Acartia > Acartia tonsa. Next base: position 18,207,730 of record NC_137265.1, read on the forward strand.
TGTTTGAAGAGTTAGAGATCAATTTATTAAACAAAATACCTATGCACCTTTTTGGATTTTATTGATATACCTATCCAAAGAAAAAATTAAGATAGGCCTCCAGGTTCACTCTGGACAGGTAAAAAATCAAATTTCTTATTTTAGGATTTAGAGGTCTACTTATAAAACAGAATATGTACCTTTTTGGATGTTACTAACAATTTTGAAGAAAAAAGGGGGGGGGGGGGGCGAAAGTGACGTTTTTTGAAACCAAAACTAAAAGTCAAAGGAACTCAACTAAAAAAAGAGTTACAGGTCTGAGATTTTGCATGGCAGTTGCTTTATAGGGGTACAATATGGAACTGTGAAGAAACGGCGGCGCAACCGCCGAAAACAGCCGAGAAAAGGCAAAAAAATTTTGGCGGGAAACGGCGGTTTTCGGCGGTTGCGTCGCCGTTGGTGGTCTTATATCTATGTCTATTTCATGTCCTGGTTCTGGTTCAGCAGTAATTTCTGGTTCAGGTCTGTTCAACACTTCTTCAAAATGCGATTTCCACCTTTCAGCAACTTCTTTTTCTGTAGTGAGTAATTTACCATCTTTAGCCTTGATAGTTTCACCACTCTTTTTGTTATATTTGCCACTTAATTGCTTAGTTATGTTGTATACTGTTTTCATGTTACCGAAGTCAGCTGCTCTCTGGGCCTTTTCAGCCAGATTGTCAATGTAATCTCTCTTGTCTTTCCTTGTGCACTTTTTGACTTCTTTGTCTTTAGCAGTATATTCAGCTCTTAAATTGCTCATGTCAGCCAAATGTTGAGCATTATGAATTTTGTTTTTAAGCTTCTTTCTCTCTTCTATTTTGTTCCATGTTTCTTCAGAGATCCAGTCCTTTTTCTCTGGTTTCTTGTGTCCTAGGATTTCCTTAGCAGTAGATTGAAAGTTTTCTTTAATTAAAGTCCATGTAATCTCAGTCTCGTCATTTAGGTCCTCCAAGACTTGAAATCTATTTCTGAGTTTTAAGACAAATTCATTCTTTATCACAGGGTCCTTTAATCTTGACGAATCATATTGTCTACCAATCTCACTCTTTTTATCATGGCCAGTACGCTTCAGCTTTAATTTAATCTTACTGACAACTAGTTCATGGTCACTGAATATGTCAGCTCCTCTGTAGCTCCTACAGTCTTGCATTGACTTGACCCATTTTCTATTGATCATAATGTGGTCAATCATGTTTCTTGTTTGTCCATCAGGTGTTGTCCAGGTATATTTGTGAATGTTTTTGTGTTGGAATAATGTACCTCCTACAACCATATCATTATTTAAACAGAATTCAAGTAAAAGTTCTCCATTTTCATTTCTTGTACCTATGCCAAAGTGTCCCATTGCATTCTCCACTCCAGTCCTGTCAGTACCTACTTTAGCATTCATATCTCCAAGAACTAGACACATGTCATGTTTGGGTACTGAGTTTCTGATTGATTGCAGTTGATCATAAAACTCTTGTTTTACTTCTTCATCTTTGTCATTTGTTGGGGCATAGCATTGGATAATGGTCAACTTGCAGTGCCTTGATTGGAATCTAGCCTTAATTATTCTGTCTGATATAGGTTTCCAGTCTATTAGTGAATTGACATGTCGTTTTTGAACAGGTTCACTCAGGACAGCTAAAATATTCCAATTTCTTATTTGAAGAGTTAAGAGTCTAGAATATGCATCTATTTGGATGTTCTTAACATTTTTGAAGAACAAATTAAAATTGTCCATCAAGTTCAGGTCCTGTAGGCCTCCAGGTCTTCTCTGAGGTCTGGAGTCTTCTCTGGAGGCCTGCAGCACCTGTAACTGGAGAGCAAATTATATTTTTCTTCAGTTATGTAAATAACGTCTAAAAAGATGCTTATGGTGTTTTAAAAACTAACCTTTAACTCTATAAATAGGAAATTTTGATTTTGCCTATGGTGTTTAATAAACTAACCTCTAACTTCTTACCTAAATAAAAAAAATTTATTTTATACCTGTCCAGAGTCCAATTTTTTTTTTTTTCAAATATATAAATAACATCCAAATATAAGCTCATTTTTAAAAGAAATATACCATTAACTGTTCAAATAAGAAGTTTCATTTTTACCTGTCCAGAGCCCACTTGAGGCTATGTAGCACCTGAACCTGTTGGCTAAATGTCATTTTTTTGATCAAATATGTAAAAAAAATATCCAAATAGATGCATACTTTGTTTAAATTTGACCTCTAACTCTTCAAACAAGAAATTTGAATTTTACCTGCCCAGAGTAGACCTGGAGGTCTGCATGACCAGAACTTGGAGGTCGATTTTAATTTTTTCTTCATTAATGTTAATAACATCCAAAAAGATGCATATTCTGCTTTGTAAGTTGACCTCTAACTCTTCAAATTAAAGGGGGGGGGGGGGGGGTTAATGCAACCATCTCGTAATCAGTGAGCAAATGGCACTTAGAATTCGAATTTCCATCTTAAATTTTGCATGAGTAATCCTTACGAGATGGTTGCATTAAAGCCCCCCCCCCCCCCCTTTATTTATAACCTGTCCAGAGTGGACCTGGAGGCCTTTTTTTTTGCTTGTTCAGAAACCAGCTAGCCTGCAGCACATAGACGTCCAAGGGGGGGGGGGGTAATGGGGCGATTATCCCCCCAAACGATTTTGGGGGTGCCGTAGGCACCACCAAATTTTTTTTCATTTTACCCCCCCCCATTTAAAATTTACCCCTACCCTGGGGGTGCCGTAGGCACCCTCAACCATTTAGGAGTAGGTATTTACCCCCCAAAAAAAACGAATTACCCCCCCCCTAAAAAATTTTTACCCCCCCCAAAATAAAAAGCTTGGACGCCCCTGCTGCAGCACCTGAACCTGGAGACCTATTCAAAAATGATTAAATATACTTGAAATACTACCCAAAAGTAAACTTTTATCCCAAATAACCTATAGTCTCACAATAATACCTAGCCTAATAATCACAGATTAAGCGAAAGTGGCAAAACTTCCCCTCCCCCCCCCCCCCTATATGTGAAATTGCTTTGATAACAGCTCTGCTTTGAGTTATTATTGAATGATTTATATACTATGTATTACTAAATAATTCAAAGTCAGATACTATATCATACTATATGAGTGGAAAAAAATATACTATATATACTATATGGATAAAAAAAATATACTATAAAAATACTATATTTTTTTGGTTTTGGAGTGGTCGCCCTGTAAATCAATTGTTGTTAATGTGTAGTGTTAGGCCTTTTTGAAAAATATACCAAATCAGAACTTTTCTCATTAAATGTATGGCCCTTATGACTTTTAAAAGAATGGTCTCCCAAAATGTTATCTTTATTGTGCCGATTAAGCCAATTTTTATCGAGTTTTACATTTTTTGGCTCAAAGTAAATGTATGCAGTAATTGGACATCTAACTGCTTTAGTAAAGGAATGTATGAGTTGTTTGTCTGTCTTTTTAAAATTTTTCTTAAATTAGCAATTTTTATTCAATAGTTGTTGTTAATGTAAAGCCATTAGAAATAATTACTAGTCTATCTAGGCATAAATAGGATGGCATAATCGTTGGATGTTTGTTTGTTTGTCACTTTGAATTTAGCAAAGTGCTTGACTATAAAGACTACCGTAGGTTATAACAGTTGTTCTTTTCCTAATATGACTATAATACCCGCGACCGTGGCTCAACCCGTAGCGTATCCGCTCGTCGTCGGGAAGGTGATAGGTCCAAATCCCGCGTCATAAATAAAGAGGTTTAAAAAATGATTCCTACTGCTGCTATGTCTGATGCGCGACATAAATAGTTAGAGAAGGGGGGAATACCTTGGCCCAAAATAGGCCCAATTCATTACTCTCAGACAAAGATCGTGCATCACAGAGAGTTGTTTGTCTGTTGGATGTTACTTAACCTAATATCCTTGGGTGTTTGGACATAGAAGGTTGCGTAACAGTCATCCTTAGTTCTTCTGGATTCCAGGAACTGGACAGTACACCAATATGACTATAATAAGCACCAAAATAAGAATTTTTGTTTTTTTTACTAGATCTCTAGAAAGGTATTATCTCTTTGTATTTCCAACAAGTACCATATAATTTAGTGCTTATAATATTGAAAAAAAAAACAATTATCATTAAATCAATAACTGTCCTTTAAATATAATCCTATGCTTATATAATAATGTATGTGTGCTTTTATACCCTTTTGTCCTTCCACCAATTGTATATTATAAACCCTTACGTGCGTGCAAAATCAATTAATAATTATATTTTAATGTAAAAAATATCTATTTCTTATTGATACTTTTTTTGTGGTATTTTTCCTTTAAGTCGCATATGTTTTGTCAAATCATGACTTTTTTATAGTTAGGAAATTTTTAATAGAAAAGCCAAATTTTTTTATTTATAATTTATTAATTATTATGCACGCCTTCTACTCTTAGAAGCTTCATGTTAAAACATTCTAGGTTTGTTTTGGCAATATATCCTTATATTAAGTATTTAAGCTACTATCTAGAAACCTTTCATTGTTATATTTTAAATAGTTTAGGTAACTTCCATAAAAAAAAATCAATTATATATTTGAAAATATGTTTTTTTTTGTTCATTTCCTAAAAACTAGGTTTAAAAATCTAGACAAAAAATAATTATTTTTAACACGATTTGTTCAGACAACAGATTGCAATTCGAATAATAAAAGTAACGTTTTTAAGCAGCTTAAAATACTAAAATATAGGTTGTTTGCCCTAACACAGGAAAATGCTTACAATTAAAGCTTCTAAGTTTGATTGACTGGGCTCGGCAGCGGCGTAGAATCCGAATGGAACTCAACTTTTTATAACTTTATAAAACCATTTAAATCCTCAAAACTATTCCTTATGTAGCAAACTTTATGTTCAATGGAGTTATTAACGGGTGAAGTTTCGGATTTACGCATGTGGCTGCCGAGCCCTGGTGATTAACCTATAATGTATCCGTGGTACTCTGTGCAGGTACACCTGTACCCTTACCCAGGACTAGAGGAGAGTTTGCCCGGCCCAGCTACGCAATGCTGTGTACCCCGGGGGAGACCCCGCCACCCCTCCAACGCCAGTCCTCAACTAATTCAGCCACACTGGATATACCAGATTTGAATGGTACGCTTTTATTTGATATAATCCAATAATATTATCCAATACACATATGATAAATCCTTTTTAAGTAAGTTTTTTTTGTGTCTGTAGATTTAAATTTCGATTTACTCAACCGAATGTTGTCTCAATTTTACAGAAGCCTAACATAGATCCTAGAATTGTTCTAGGCTATTTTTCTCCCTACTCCTTCGAATACTTGGCCGAAAGATGCTAGGGGCATAGCCGCCAGTTGTATGTATATAATGTTGATTAATAGTCATTGATAGCATTGTATTGTAGATGAGCTGGGGCTAACAAAACTGGTAATAATTAAATGATTTTTATTTTAATCTTTGTGGACAATTGTAAAAATGATTTTCCAGTATGACTGATAACCGGATCTAATCCAGCGGATATTAATCGGTTTCTAAGCCATACTGGAAAACAAATCAAGAAAATAAAGGAATTAGCAGACAAATGCCTCGATTTATTTTCGACTATAATTGTGTCTGAACATATAATACATTTATTACACAAATAAACATTATTACACTTATTTAATAATAATCTTAATATTTCATCAATTATCAAAATACTTTATTCTACTTTAGATAGATGGTTCTACATTGCATAAATAAACTAATTGTCTAATAAAAGTCATGTAATAGTGCATTACCTAGTTAAACATCTTTAATTTTAACACGCCTTATCTTTATTGTTTATCTATTTTAAAATTAACAATTTATTTTACACACAAAAATTAAAAAAAAAAAATGAAGTTTGAAAGAAAATGTTGTATTATGTAATCCTTTAGCTTGTGTAGCAGTCACCTAATTAATTTTCATTTTTCTAACAGCTTGGCTTTGTATTTCTAGCAGAAATTCAGGAATATGCCAATTAATTACAATATTTATATTTTTACTCTCCTTTTAAACAAAGAAATGAATTCCTCCCCAAATTAAGTCTCTAATTTATATTGATGAAAAGATTATTGAAATATTGCAAACTTATCGCAAAGTATTTTCTGTAAATTCATTTAAGAGCAATTATTTATACCTTGATTGAATGGTTCAAAATCTACAAACAAAACAGTGCAGTGGAATGAAAGTTATTTTATTTCTTTAATTCCATTTCTAGGCGTGCGGTTGGTGTAGGGGGATATTAACACCTTCCTGCCTTACCATTTTCACTTCTCAAATGATCAAAAAATCTTTGTCGAAAACCCATGCACGCCACTGATGATACCTAATTAGAAGAAGGATGACACCATCCATAAGTAGCGAAGCACAAATCTTGGATAAGAATACGGACAAGAATATTGACAAGAAATTTCAGCCTTCTATATTTTATAGGAGGCGAGAAAATCACGATTCCTCCTAAACGTACGGACAAACAGACAATTCTAATTATAGAGTAGCTTTGTTATTAGTAGGTGTCTGTTGTTACCCCCAAAGAGAGATTTTATTTTCAGTACATTAAGGAATACTTACGTATTCGTCTGATACTTGACTACAAAGTTAAATATATGGAATACTTGGAATACTTTTGTTATATATTTACCTAACAAAACATCTTATTGGTGACGATACTACTCTTAATTAATTCTTTCTAACATGTGCATATGTTTATTGAAATATGATAAATAAGAACAAAAATAATTATATAGGTACTTTATATGCTTAAACGTCTATTCTTCATATAAAGTATTAAGCAACCTTGTAGATTTTTTACATTTATGTAATAATTAATTTCAATAGTCATTTAATTTTGATTAAACTCTGTAAAATTTCAAACCGAATTATAAAATTGTAAGTTTTTTAGTGTTGTCTTTTTAAAAAAATGTTAGGTTAAGGTTTGGACTTGATATTGAATTTGGCCTTTGCATTAAAATAGATTTCAAGATTTCTTTACTTATTTCATTATTCATGACGCTGTATTATTTTAATATTTGAAGTATTTAATCATTTTAAAATAATCGTTTTAGAATTTTCCCACATATTTGTTTATTCGGTAAAATTTTATTTCGAGTGTAAAAATTATCAGGGATATAAGAAAGTTTTATATTTCCGAAAATATGCATTTAATTATTTCAGTTAGCGAAGTAAAATACTGGAATACCAAAGCTTTGTTCATCAATTTTGACTTGTGAAAAAATTATATTTTTGAATTCCTGCGTATTTTAATGTATCTGTTAAATCCTGAAATGCACTCTACTACTTAACTAACAGGGAGACAAATACTACCTCCCATTCAGTTTCTGTCATTTGTTAGCTTAAAAATTAATTTCAAGAACATGAAAAAGAACTTATAAGAATTCCTGGAACGCAGGACAGAAAACTTAATAATCGTATCAAATTAAAATATTTACCTCAGAATTATATTAATCAGGGAGTTAGGGGACATTGGACTGTTTATTTCAGTAGTCCACAAAGTATTCTTATTAGTTGGCATTGGGGACTCCATTAAGTTGAATGTCCAAATGTTTCTACCACTAATTGTAATCTATAGAAGGGGTAATTTTGGGTTTCAATGTACATCAATTTAACAGCCATTGTCTTATCCCTTTAAATCACTGATATTAATACATTTTTTTCTTGTACAGTCAATAAGATTTGACTATATCCTTTGTGAAGAAACTACGAATCTAAACACATAGATAAAATATTATTTTTCTGTTCTCTAATGAAGCTTAAAAACACACTCATACATATCAACAAAAACACATTAAAATCACATTTTACTGCACTTCAAATAGATATAGATTATACGTGGATATTTTGACAGGGGAAAAATTTCGTCAATTTAGGTTGCCGGCATGTAACTTATTTCTTGGTCAGTTCGTTCATCAAATAGGAGGGACGGGAAAGGGGTTGTTTGGGGGTATCATTCTTTCGCCCGCTGTGAGTTTCACTTTAGTAGAGATCATGAAAATCTGGTGTAACATCCAAGTAATAATATATCTATTGCACTTCAAAAAAGAATCAATATTTTTTTTCATTTTTTTACCCAGCCAAATTCGAAAATAAAAATTTCGAAGAAAAAATGTAAATGTTAGATTTCTGTTTTTCAATGAATGATCCTTCATTGAGAACAATGCAAATTGAAAATTAGTTTAGTTTCAATGTTAGAAAAGAATTGTAACGGCTGCTGATTCAAAAATAAAGATATTTACTTTAAACAAAAAAATTCTAGGTTTTTGCAAAATTAAAAGAAAAATTTTGTTTGGTAGGTAATTTGCTTTCTGAATAAATTAGGATAAAGGATTAGAAACAAATGTTTGGACTAAATTCTATTTTTTAAACAGTGTTACACCTTCAAGCCCTTTGAATATTTGCATAATGAGTCATTAACTGATAAGAAATAATTTATAATGCTGTAGTAAAAAACAACATTTTCTTTTTAATAATGCACACTTTATTAGTATCAAATCATAGTGCATGGTATTTTGCACTATAAGTTTCATAATTTTTACTCTTCAGATCTATAATCCTTGTTAGATTTGGTTAAGTAAAATATAGGAAAGCGTTGTAGGGTCTCTACTATAGTTGTTAAAAATTAGAAGAAAAGGGGATTTTAATAAGTCCAGTGTTGAAATAAAAGATTTTGCGAATAATTCTGCATTAAAAATATTAATGAAATGCACACACCATCTTTTAGCACTATCCATGATGATTTTACTGCAGCATTATTCTTTTTTGTTAAAAATTTTTCTTTAAACAACGTTATAACTATAGATACTTTAAAAGTTGGCAAATGACAAAATGAGTTTAACTCCACCTCTAGTTTGCTAATTGACATTTGCAGGTTTTGCATTTAAAAGAATTTTATATCTTTAAAACATCTAGTAACAAGGATGACAACATCCATAAAAGCGAAGCACTGAAACGGTAGGACAAACGGACATTAACACTTGTATAGTATCTGAATTTAATCAGAATTTAAAAGTATAAGAGCCGAAGCAAAATTGTAAGTAAATTTGTTGAAAAACTGCTTAGAGCAGGATAATGTTTATGGACATACTGACATTTTTGGACTTGATTATAGAGTTGCTTCGCTTATAATATTGTTCTTTGTTGTTCCAGGAATCAATATACCAAAAATCAGATCAAACGGATGATTAGAACACTTGAAAATTTGTTGTTAAAAAAGTAAAAAAATCAACATGTTTAAAATGGACGTACGGACATTCTAGTAATGATTATAGAGTTGCTACGCTTTCTAAATCGTACCCAACTACTACAGGAATCATCATGCAAAGTTTGAAATCGATAGGACAATTCTAACATGCCTAAATTAACGAATAAAAGCTATCTATCTCGGACGGACGGACGGACGGACGTACGGACGGACGGACGGACGTACGGACGGACGGACGGACCGACCCTAATTATAGAAAAGCTTCGCTTTTAAAAATGCTTTCAATCAAAAATGGTTCTTTACCTCCCTCAACCCCCCAATTTTTCCCCAGGAATCTAACCCCGCGGGCCCCTGTCCTTACAAGTCTGTTCTTATCTTTACCTAACCTTTACCTTTACCTTCGTAATATAAGCAAAAGATTCGTTCGTAATCCGTCTGTCAATATGATCGAAACCGCCAAGATATTATTTTGGAGGTTTACTTTATGTTTGCAGGACTTTCCAATTTTGAATGTACATGGATATTATGACCGGGGGAAAATTGTTGTCAATTTTGGCTGCTATCATGGAACTACTCATAGGTCAGTTCATTCATCTAGTAGGAGGGGAGTGGATGAGATAAATTGGGTTCATGGGGGGTTATCGTTATTTTAGCCTTCTGTGAGTTTGACTTTATGAGAAAACTTGAAAAGCTGGTGTAACATCCAAGTATAAATATATCCATTGTTCAGAAATATATGTGTCCTGCTAAAGTTTTCATTTTTATTTCTTTTAAACAACAAAGAATTAAAAAACAAGTGTTACAGCATCCATAAATAAAAAATAATTTTAAAGATGTTAAAAATAAATTGTTTCATATAGTAATACTTGTAACCTATTTTCGATTGGATACTGCTATCATTATTTTATAATTCCATACAAAAATGGCTATGTAATAAAAATTTAAGTCATGTCCGGGTGTAAGTGTAACTTATAATTAAAGTAATTTAAAGAAAAAATGTATTGTCATTTCAGCTTTTTCTTATTGAGCCCCAAAATGAGTTTGAATTTTAACCCCATTGAAATGTCCTGTAAACATACAAATTACTTAGCACGAAAGGAAGACTATGTTTTAATAGTCTTTTGAACAAAACTTTGGAATCATTCAGACATCTTATTACTTTAACCAATAGATATCCACGACTAGAATTTTTTTGATAGTTTTTAAAAAAATAACAATTAACAACGACATTAAAATAAAGTTCATAATAATAAATTTGAATTTGGGAAAAGGTTTAACACATATGCCTTTTTTTCAAATACCTAAGTTAATATTAAAATTTTCAGGAGTGCCATTGCCTCCAGGTAAACCTATAGTCCAGCTGTCCGCCAGAGAAGAGCCTCTAGATGAAAATAGTGTCACTGATGAAATTAACCTCACCTGGGCTATACCAAAGGTAAACTTTTTATACATATTATATGATATTTAATGCACAAGTTTGTAATGCTTACTTTATAAAAATCTATTTTTTAAAATAAATGTATGATAAAAGATAAAAAAAACAACATAATTTCAATTTGTCTTAATTTATTGCCGATATCTCACAAAGTTAATTAAGATATCTTATTTTGAAGGATCGTTTAGGTTCAACATGGATATAACTGGATACAATCGAGATATTGGGTATTTATAAATACAATAATATCCTAGGTTGATGGTGGATATCCAATTACTGGATAAAAAGAAAAGAGATGGTAGATATCCAGACAAATAATAATAATATCCTAGGATGATGGTGGATATCCAATTACTGGATATAGAAAAGATATGGTAGATATCCAGACAAATAATAATAATATCCTAGGATGATGGTGGATACTGGATACAGAATAGAGATGTTAGATATCCAGACCAACAATAATAATATCCTAGGATGCTGGTGGATACCCAATAACTGGATATAGAATAGAGATGTTAGATATCCAGACAAATAATAAAAATATCCTAGGATGATGGTGGATATCCAATAACTTAATACAGAATAGATCTATTGGATATTCAGACAATAATAATAATATCCTTGGATGATGGTGGATATCCAATAACTGGATACAGAATAGATATATTGGATATTCAGACAAATAATAATGATATCCTAGCATGATGGTGGATACCCAATAACTGGATACAGAATAGAGACTTTAGATATTCAGACAAATAATAAAAATATCCTATGATGATGGTGGATATAGATTAGATATATGTGAGATATCCAGACAAATAATAATGATATCCTAGGATGATGGTGGATATCAAATTACTGGATACAGAATAGAGATGTTAGATATCCAGACAATAATAATAATATCCTATGATGATGGTGGATACCCAATAACTTAATACAGAATAGATCTATTGGATATTCAGACAATAATAATAATATCCTTGGATGATGGTGGATATCCAGACAAATAATAAAAATATCCTATGATGATGGTGGATACCCAATAACTGGATACAGAATAGAGATGTTAGATATCCAGACAAATAATGATAATATCCTAGGATGATGGTGGATATCCAATAACTGGATATATAATAGATATATTGGATATCCAGACAATAATAATAATATCCTAGGGTGATGGAGGATACCCAATTACTGGATATAGAATAGAGATGTTAGATATCCAAACAAATGATAATAATATCCTAGGATGATGGTGGATATCCAATAACTTTATACACAATAGATATATTGGACATTCAGACAAATAATTTATAATATCCCTAGGATGATGGTGGATACCCAATTACTGGATACAGAATAGAAATGTTAGATATCCAAACAAATCATTGGCTAGAGATCACATTCATTGAGGTAATTTTTCTTTGTTTTTAAAAAGCACGTTTTAAATTCTGTCCGAGGTTTGGCCCCAAGGGATTTTAAGGAATAAGACCATGATTTGATGCTCATTCCTATTATGATGATAAATAAAGTTACACCTTCTGTAGATTAAAATCATTGATTAAAAAGTTTGGATACTGCTAATTTGAACCAAATGATATAAAGATTTATCAAGTTTTAAAAAGTAGTAGTATCACATACAATAATGTTCCCTTTTTATTTGATTTATTTACTTTTATGAAGTGTAAATTTGAACTATACAGGGTTTTGAGCCCAGATGTACGTTGTCCAACATCCTGTACGGTATAATGTACCGGTTCCGAGCCATAGCGTACAATGATGCTGGTCCCAGTGAACCTGGAGATCCAAGTGATCCTGTGGTCATTGATGTTCCAGGTAAGTTATTAATCTATTTATTTTCTATCCATCTAGATATCTTTCTATCTATTCCATTCCTATACATCCTTTATTATATTGATATTTATATCTATGTATCTTTCCATTCATCTATCTTTCTATCCATCCATCTTTTTATCCATCTATCTTTCTATCTATCTATCTTTCTTTCAATCTATCTTTTCGTACATAATATCTTTCTATCCACCGTTTTTTGTCTATCTAACTTTATATCTATCTATAACCATCTATCTATCCATATACTTTTCTGTTTATCTTTTCATCCATCTATCTTTCCAGCTATCTATTTTTATATTTTTCTATATTTCTATCGTTTTCATCTATACTTTTGTGAATAGTCCCTTTCGTGGCAACGACCCTTAAGGGGCGATTAGTCGTATTTTTAAAATGGCTTTTTATAGGTTATTTTAAGTTAGGTTAGGTTATATTTGGTTAGGTGATTACCCTACAAGGTTAGGCAATTGGCTCTGCAGGGGCTAGATATAGGAGAAAAGCTGCTGAGAAAAATACGAAGAATCGCCCCTTAAGATGCATTGCCACGAAAGGGACTATACCCATACTTTTATCCGTTGTTATTCTTATGTATAAGTATATTTCTAACTATCTCTGTATCTAGGTGTGCAGATTGCCCCGTATTTTGTGTTGATGTTAAATGATACAATTGCCTTAGAACATGAAAGAGTAGAATTTAAGGTATTGTTATCTTTAAAAATCCGGTTATTACATGGAATGATATAAGTATGCTAAAAAAAAAGAATTTTCACTAATAATAAAAAAAATCCGCTTATGATAGCTAAAATTAATTTTAATTTAAACAATACTAACTATTTACATATAATAATAAAAAAATTTAATTAAACAAGGATGACAACACCCATAAGTAGCGAAGCATAAAAAAATCGTGGGTGAAAATACGTACAAGTAGATTTTAAGATTGGAAGGCAGTCCTGACGTCATCGATGTTTTCTGTAAACGAAGGGAAATTTAATTTTGATATTCTTGACTACAAAAATTTTGAAAATCGGATCATAAACACCAAAGATATGGGGGAAAATGTGAAAAATATAAAAATTCCCAAAAACCTGCTAAAAATGAGTCCAACCGCATTGAAGGTTTTTAGTGAATTATGCTCCTTGATAATGGAAATGTTGTCAAAATCTTTTAAATATACATACGGACGGACAGGCGGACATGTCAAATTATAGAGTAGCTTCGCTACTAAAAACTACTTTAGGTAAAAGTGTTGGGTACCCCGAAGCCAACCCTGCAATGGTTCAAGGACGACATGGAGGTGTTCAGCAGCGAGAGGTTGGACATCAGGGAGGAGGAGGACGGTGGTACTGTCATTGTCAGGGAGGTGAGAAACTTTGACCTGTCATCCATATTGATCAACTAGTATATTATATTTTTTATTGTTTCTTTACAGATCAACTAGTTGATTCATCCCTAGCTTCTTGGTAAGGGCTGGAAAAGTAAAGAAATAGCTCAAAACGACCAATAGATATTTTTAAAGCTTATCTATAACATGCATCCAATTTGGACCAGGGATTTCTGAGATCTTTATCTTCAAACAAAAACTCCTACTACTGTATATCATAAGATTTATTTAAGATAAGAATTATAAAAAAAATAAAATCGTTAGTCTATCTATGATTATTTGCTTCAGTTTATGAAAAGATAAGATAACAAAGTATTTGTGAAATAGATATAAGTTTTCAGTATTTATGTTATTTGAATATGGCAACCTTTTACACAGGGTTTGACTTGAGTAATAATCAGAATGTTGATCTTTCATTCAATATTGAATCATTTATCCAACAAATATGCTTGGAGAAAACAATTCACCATTTAATGCATAAAAAATTTCTACAATATAATTATCTAGGTACGGATGTCAGATTCAGGAAATATAAAGTGTGTAGCAACAAATATTCTTGGTAGAGCCACTAGTGTGGGTCAGCTTATAGTTGTATCTCATTCCTATACATGAATATATCTGTAATTATCTAGGTACGGATGTCAGATACAGGAAATATAAAGTGTGTAGCAACAAATATTCTTGGTAGAGCCACTAGTGTGGGTCAGCTTATAGTCGAAGGTACAAATAAACAAGGATGACAACATCCATAGTTAGCGAAGAACAAAAATATTAAGAGATGCCTAGAAAACGAATAGAATAGTATTATATGGATGCTAATAAAAAAGATGAATTGTCAGAAATCATTTTAAAAGCATATATTTATTATAATGAAAAAATCTACCTGCTCTTTTATTTACGATTTAACATAAACAAACCTTGCTTTGTTCAATCTATTGCTTATGTCTTAACCATTACAATATATATTTTTTTTTTCTGTGACGCGTAACAAAATCAATTACTGAACCCCCAAGAGTTGATTTTGCGGAACCCCATTGATTTTTTTACGCCTTTAAAAATACGTTTAGACTTTGCCAAAAAATTGTATAAGGATTTATGAAATTTAGCCGTTATGTTTGCTATTTTCTCTCGAATTAAAATTTTTTTGCGAAGGGTAATTGCAGAATATTTCAGAGTCAATTATTGTTTTGTCAATATGAAATTAGTTGTTTATTCGGGAATATTTTCTTTCGTGGCTACGCCCCTTAAGGGGCGATTAGTCGTATTTTAAAATGGTATTTTATATGTTATTTTAGGTTAGGCTAGGTTATTTTGAGTTAGGTGATTGACCCACAGGGTTAGGCAATTGGCCCCGCAGGGTTAGAGCCCAACGCAGGGGCTATAAATAGGAGAAAAGCTGCTGTGAAAAATACGATGAATCTTACCTCAAGGTGCGTTGCCACAAAAGGGACTATACCCGTTTATTCTTTATATTGCAACAAAAAAATCAACAAAATTTCCCCATTCAAAAAATATATTGATATGTTTTTTTTAGCTGCACCACGGCTTGAGATTCCCGAGAATTACAACGAGGGTGTTATCTTCCGACAGGATGAGGTTATCCGACTTAAAATTCCTCTTGTTGCTAAGCCACCACCCAGAATTACTTGGTAAATTATACATTAGTTTTGCAAAAAAGTATCTTTGTTGAGGGAGCGATATTGGACTGTAAATTACACTGGTACCCAAAATTTTCAAACCACATAATCTAATTCGTTAGCTCAAACATTTTGGGTAATACTTGATTTGTTCCAAATTCCATAATCAGATAATTATTATTTTTTTCATGGCTTGGTACTTTTATAACCTGGGTTTGCCAATTTTGGATAATTTGATTATAATTATTTTTTTCGCCCATTGTCTCAATAAGATCCCTCAGTTTTTAGATAAATTTTGATAATACAATAAATATTATGTGACAAAAATCATTGTTTTCTATCTTTAAATTTAAATTACTGCTCTTAAAACAACGTTCAGTTAATTTCATGCAGCTTGACTTTAAAATGACATTTAACGATCGCACAATTTACACGAAACAAATGTATCATCAAACTTTTTAGACAGTCAAAAGTCATCATTAACATAAAATGGACCGCAATTACTAAATACTTTATGTTATATGATTCATTTTTTACATATAAGATATATTACAATATCTTCTTTTACTGGCATCTATGTTTTTTTTAATTAAATTTTATATTTTGTTTAGGTTTTTCGACGACGAGCCTATCTGTCCGAGCGATGATGTAATGATTGAGAATACAGAAACACTGACAAGCTTGAGGATTGGAGCTGCTAAGCGGTGGCACTGTGGAGAGTTTAGGTACAACAATTTCTAAATAGTTATTTCTCGCATCGTATTATAAACAGCTTTCCGCGGATATAAAATGTACAGTTATAGGATAAAAACCAGTTTTTTTAGCACAGAGATGCCGACAGCACGGGCTAAAAAACTCGTTTTAATCTTATGATTGTACATTTTTATATTCGTAGAAAACTGGATATAAAAATATGCTAGACATAGTTTTTTCGTATTGATGAGAACCGGTTCTAATACACCGGTTTCGAATGAATACGTGAAAAAATATTATATTGTATATATATCCAAGAAAAATAATGCTACCATATTTATTTTTTTTGCCCCGATTAATAGAAATTTTTTCATCTAGAGTGTTAGCCCAGAACGAGAATGGCGAGGACAGTTCCTCCATCCTGGTGACGGTTACAGCTCCACCATCTCCTGTCGGTAAACCTGTTGTCATTGATATCTCGGGAACTACATGTGTACTCAGGTAAACATATTCAGCTACTAAATGTAGAATTCTTCTCCTGAGAAGGAAATATCATTCCCATATAAACAACCCCTTAAATAGTGGATGTAAATATTCATTTATTTCCCCGGTATCATCATTTATATCCCGGGTATCATTTTTAAAAGATTTTTAATTTTTTTTGGAAGATTTTAGAATTTTTATTAATTACTAAAAGAAAGAAAAATGATTATACCTTGGATATAAATGAAATTTAAAAACCAAAATTAAACCACATTTTACTAGCATAAAAATGAATTTTTGTTTAAATGAGAATGATATTCCTGTCCAGTTTTTTGTTTAGGAATGAATATTTCTTACCCGAGGGAATAAATGATGGACCGATAGGTCATCATTTATTCACGAAAGAAAATATTCCCGAATAAACAACTAATTTCATATTGACAAAACAATAATTGACTCTGAAATATTCTGCAATTACCCTTCGCAAAAAAATTTTAATTCGAGAGAAAATAGCAAACATAACGGCTAAATTTCATAAATCCTTATACAATTTTTTGGCAAAGTCTAAACGTATTTTTAAAGGCGTAAAAAAATCAATGGGGTTCCGCAAAATCAACTCTTGGGGGTTCAGTAATTGATTTTGTTACGCGTCACAGAAAAAAAAAATATATATTGTAATGGTTAAGACATAAGCAATAGATTGAACAAAGCAAGGTTTGTTTATGTTAATACCCCATTCCCATATAAACGACCCCTTAAATAGTGGATGTAAATATTCATTTATTTCCCCGGTATCATCATTTATATCCCTGGTATCATTTTTAGAAGATTTTTAATTTTTTTTGGGAAGATTTAAGAATTTTTATTAATTACTTAAAGAAAGAAAAATGATACCAGGGAAATAAATGAAATTTAAAAACCAAAATTAAACCACATTTTAGCATAAAAATGAGTTTTCGTTTAAATGAGAATGATATTCCTATCCAGTTTTTGTCTATTTCTTTCCCCATAAACTTGAGTACCACCAGATCAAACTTATTCACGTTTGATATGACTTTGTCTGGAAATATGCAGGAGGGGGCTGAAAAAAAGCCTTGATTAATCTATTGATTTACATAAATCATTGTTAAAAACTCAATTTTGTTTCTGTGTTTAGTAAAATATTAAAGGTTAATCCTAGCTCTGTTAGACTTATAGTACAAAACCCTACAGCGTAAAGTTAGTATAAATACATATGTTATAATATTTAGATGGGAAGCCCCGCAGGACGATGGTGGTGCTGATGTCAAGTTCTATATTGTGGAGTATTTCAGGTACGGTTATTTGATAGCGAAGCTACTCTTCATGTGGTCGTTCTAGTCTGTAATTCTTCAATGACATGTATTGAGGAAGAGGGTCATAAGGATATTTACAATTTTTTCTTTTTCCTTTCATTCTATTATGAGCTTATCCTTACATACAGCTTCAATACTATCGGATGCAATTGTGCTTTTCTGTTTTGAGTTCTTTAATATAAAAAATATTAATAAACTAGTGTATGGTTCTCAAAAGGTTAAAACACATTAGTTCAGCAATTTTTTTGCTTAAGACAATTTAACTCGTGCTTTGAATATTGTTCAAAAAGATTTACAGAATTGTTTCATAGTAAAACTTTTAAAAAAACTTATAGAGATGTGTGGGATGTCTGGCTAAAAGCGAAGACGACCAAAGATTGTCAGGTCTCCATTGAAGATCTTATTCCAGGTTCCAGGTAATAGAATGTATATTTTTTCATTTACTTATAATAGCGAACAGACAACCAACCCTTACATTTAATATATTTGTTTTTTTTAAATGCGATGAACAAAGACAATTTATAATGCCCTACATTTATTGGTGAAATTTTAATGTCTGTAGAATAAAGAGTTGTAGGCTTAACTCTATATATACATTTTCCAGAAATCAGATAAGACAATGGGCGATAAATTTATGTACATCCCCAATTATTAAAAATTAAGATCAGATGTTTTAGAGTTTTGCCACCGCACGTTATTATCAACCAATTAGTATTTACTATCTAAAGTATTTAAGACAACAAATGAGAGAACGCGTTTATAAAACTTTGGGTTTATAAAACAAAGCTTAATCTAAAATTTTTTACTATCCAGGTATAAATTCCGTATAAAAGCAGAGAATGCGTACGGAATATCTGAGGAGAGTGAAGAGTCAGACTCTTTTGATGTGGGCGGAGCCAACCA
Organism: Acartia tonsa; assembly: GCF_053477335.1. NCBI lineage: Eukaryota > Metazoa > Arthropoda > Copepoda > Calanoida > Acartiidae > Acartia > Acartia tonsa. The sequence continues at coordinate 18,226,708 of NC_137265.1, forward strand.
GACACAGCAGGAACCTGCCAGGTATAATTTCAAAGAAAGTTGACTGCTCTTATGTTCTTAGGATTTTTTTGGCTAGATGTCTTTTTTTTATTAGTTGACTCATTATAAGCCAAAATTGATTTTATAAGTTTAGGTTAAGAAACATTAAGATTCAGTGTAAAGTATCATTGCTATTTGAATTTTATAAATAAACAAATTCTTTTTTGCAAGTAAGGTCTTTTTTATACTTGTCTGCATGAAATTGATGTATTCCTAATATAATACTGAGAAAAAAAACAATCACAACAAATGAGATGGAAAAATGTAGTACCATTAAATAAGTATTTTAAATTACTTTTGAGTTTTAATACTTTTTTCCCTGCAATATGCATACACCTCAGTTTTTATATAGTCAAATTCATGCCAGTTTTGGAAGATTTTTTTACCATTTTAGCAGATTTTTACCATCATTCCTTTTGACTACCGCCCAAAACCCTTTTCATATTAGATGGATGGATACTTTTTGGTGTTTTAAATGGGGATACTTTTTTTTTTCAAGTATCTATCCTTACTTTTTTTCAACACAAGACCTATTTTTGGCAAAGCTTGTTTATATTCCAAGCATGTGTGTAAATTAATGTTTGTAACAGGTATCAAAAGTGTTCGAATTTTGCACAGCTTGTTAGTTGTACTAGTTTTTTTTCTAGAAAATAACTAAACTCAAATGATTTTTTCTACAAAAAAAAGTTACAATTGGGAAAAGCCACTCTAAGAAGTGCATTTAATGGCCTATCATAGAATTTATGCTTTTTCAACCCCTTTGGAAAAAAGCTATTAAATGTAGTACAAAAAGTATAAAAAAACAAGCAGTACAAATTTTGCAAACTCTAATTTGGAAAATTTGATAATAAGCTTGTATTCACTGAAAGCTGGATGATTGTTTGTGCTCAGGATGTTGTCACCACCCTCCATCAGAATATCAGAGGATATCCCTGCATCACCAAGAAGGAAGACTTGGAAAGAAATGTACGGGGGTTGTTTTTTTTTAAACATCAAATTTAACTACTTTTTTATTGGTTGAATTTGTACAATTATTATTTAATAAAATTTTAATGAATAGTGGTCCAAATCTTATAATTTCTTAGGAAATCCTAAATTTAGGCATTTTAAGATTTTACATTTTTCTTTATGTCAATGGAAAATGATATTTCAAGACAAATAGAAATTGATGATTGAATTTTTAATATAACACAAGTTTTGTATTACAAAACAATAAACAGTTTATAAATTTAGCACTATTCTATTGTACAAATCTAACCATTAATAAATTTAGCAGGTTTTTTCATAAATTGGGGTGATAAAAAAGACAAAACCACTCAAAGATTAAAAATAAAACTATTTGTTTTTGTAGCTAGCTGTAGGTAGATGTCTGAATATTGAACATAGTATTTGGTAATTTTAGGAAACTAAAAAAATAAACAATTAAAAAACTTTATTAATAATGATTGATTTTTTGCATGTCTTGAAATAATAATAATATTCTAATCCAAGGGCGTGCAAAAGAGAAAGCAGCTAACAGTGCATATAAGAAAAATTACGTCATACAATACAAATTACCAATTAAAGGCTAGTGTACATTTGTATTGATTAATGGTAAAATGTATACTGGCCTATCATTGGTAATTTGTATTGTATGACGTAATTTTTAGACAATAAAAGCGGGTTCGCAAAAGTGGGGTATATGAAAGAAATATTTACACCGAACTTAGTAGCACGCCCATGAATGCCCTATATACTAAATAACAACATGCTTTGCTTCTTGCTTAACTACCTCTAATTAACACTAAATTTAACTTGATAGATTGATTTATTTGATCTATAGGTTATTTTTGAATTAATTATTTGATTTAGATTTATGAAATTATTTTTGAAACTTAACTTTAGCACCAGTTTTCTCATTTAAAAATGCTCTTGAGTTAGGTTATAAGTTCCTATCGGTATACTTTTCGAAAAAATAAAACCTAACCATATAAAATTAAAAATAAAAGACATTTTTAAAACTATATCTTAACACTAAGGACATCAAAAACAGATTTAAACATATATTTAATCAAAAGATGAGTTTGTTAATATAAAATATTTGCTTTAGGTCTATAGGTTCTCAGTCCCAGGAGGAGGGATGGTCCAGCCCCTCCGAGGCCTGGTCACCTGAGAGGAATGTTCACAAACAAAATAACATACCATCCCTTTCCATTACTAAAGAGGTGCAATATTTTTTAAAGTTATTTTTTGCCATTAACGATTAGTAAGTCAAAAAAGATATTAGACATATGATGATCTTCTTTTTTGGAGATTTTAATTAACATTTATCCAAATATTTAATTTTAGCTAATTAAGGCAATATTACACTATATAGAATTTATATATGAAGAATTGATAAATCAAGGAGGAAGGACAAAATCTGGTAACCAAAGTTTATATTAAAAAATTATCTTATTATTTGGTTTAATACATTGGGTACTTTTTATAAAACTTTATTGATTTGTTCAAAAAAAGTACTTTTCAAAGAAATTTATCTGCAAAAGGGTGATTTATTTATCATTATTGGGGATTTAAATAAATATATCATCCATTATCTTATCCATTAATACCCCTACTAAATATACTAACATTTGTAGGCCTGGACATCCAACGAATCAACGGAGGAGGCCCTGAGAGAAGGTTCAGAGATGCTCAAAGATTTGCTCAGAGTTAAGAAATTAACCAGAAGAATTTCAAGTGTAGAGAGTAAGTTAAAACTATCATTATAAAATTATTGGTCTTGTGCTTATTATTATTATATTGTAAATCTCTTTTATAATGGGAATTCAATTCATGATGGGGCACAGCGGAAAGTGTCCTGTGTGACGCCATAAAAATCCGCTTAAAAAGTAAGAATGAGAGGAGAAATGAAAAGGAAACACCTAAAAATGATATGTATAATAGACGTATTTTTATGACGTCACACATGACACTTTCCGCTGTTCCATTCATGATTTAAATTTTTCTTGCTGACTAAATCTTTCTCAGCAACAAGTTCGTCTGTGCGTATGTTACACCTTCAAAAAATTACCAGGCTGTCCCACTAAGTGCCTGTCGAGCACTGAAACCCCCTCCTTTATTTACATTTACAAGGGGGGGGGGGGCTCCTAACCTTCAGGGCCCATTCCTGGGGTATCTAACCCTGCAGGGCTACCCAATATGAAATGATATAACCTGACCTAAAGTGATAAATAATCAAACAAAAAAGTACCTTCCTTTGTTGTCAATTTTGTTTTGAAAAATGTAGAGAATATTAATTGGTCTATCTTGCAAATTTTTTTATTTGTCAAAACACTCAATCAAATATACAATTCTAGGTGATGGTCTGCCTTCCATGGCCAGCGTGGACCTGGAGGATGGATCTGAGAGCAGTGACCTCCAGAAGGCCAGGAAGCTGTACGCTGAACTCACAGCAAAGTCTATGAGTATTGATTCCAGAGAGTCTCAGGTACAGAATAAGATTGTTGTCCCGTCTTTTTAGAATAATTTGATTTATTTGTTATAATAAAATGTTAATTTCATTTTCAAACAACTATCACAAATGCTTGAAAAAAATTTTTGAATATTTAATCTTGCTAGCCCTTGAGTAGGTATAAGACAAGGAAAGAAAAAATGGTTTTATCATGTGTAATAACCTGTCAATGCCATTAAAATTTCTTTTCAATGGTAAGCGATATTCTCTAGTAGCAACAGGCAGAAAGACATCCTGTTACAAAAATTTAAAACAACTAATATTTGTACAATTTAGGAGGAGATCCCAGATCTTGATGCAGCAGCCAGAGAATTCTACAACGAGATCCGTGCCCTGTCCATAGAGACTGGTGGTAGCATTGAGAATATTCTAGAAAGTATTGGGGCAAGCACTGAGAGTTTGGCTTCCATTATTCCCCTGGAGAAGAGAGAACAGCTGGCCAACTTTGAGATGAATCTGAAGCAGATGATCGAAGAGGCTAAACAGTTGGCTGATGAATCCCCAGGTAAATTTTTAGTTGTCAGGAAGGGAGGGGAGTTTAGTGTCGTAATTGTTTGATCAAAAACCGACTTACAGACAGACGGACATCCTGCTGTTTTTTTAAAAGAGGATACACTTTAAGCTCCCTTCAAAATGACAACCTAAACAATTAAAAATATTGTAGTTTAAATTATATTGAAATTATGATGTGTTAAAAAGCTACAATTAATTATGTGTAGGTCGCAGCAGAGAAAGTTTGTATAGCATGGACGCGCCAACAGAAATTGAAAACAGATCTAGAAAATCATTTTCTGTCGGCTCCCAGGCAGAATCTGTTGTATCCGTCATCGAGGCGGCTCCAGAATCAGATTTCGCCAGCCAGGTGGAGGCCATGGCCAGGCAGACAGAAATTCTGGCCAAACAGACAGACCAGTTTTATGCACAAAAACCTTTGCCTCCTGCCCCTGTCCCACATAGGATGCCTGAAGATGATCTGGAGCCAATGCTTCCAATGTCTGCCCGTGGCCGTCCAGTTAAACGTGCTCCTGCAGCCGCAGCTAAACAGCAGCCAGCTCTTACACTAGATATTCCACAGATGCCACCACAACAGGCTGACGCGTCAGGCCAGATCACGCCAGATCCATTTAAATACAAACAAGGTCCAGATTTGTCAACATACAAGTTTGAATCTCCAGAACCTGCGGCTGAAGAAGCCCCACCTCTGGAAGAACTCCCTCCTAAGAAGCTACAAAGCGCCTCACCACCCAAAGCCTCCCCTGCCCCTAAATCTACACCTGGTGGACATCGCGGCCGCCAGCCCATCAACAGGGAACCCAGTGTGGGCAGCGACAGGTACGAGGATATCATTGTAGAAGTGCGCAAGCGCAGCCTGTCACGGCCCGGATCACGTGTCAGTTCACGCATGGGATCACGCACCAGCTCACAGATGAACTTCCAGAACATGAATATGGCCAGCAGCAGCGGCCAGGGCTCACGGACAGGATCCCAGCTAGACTTCAGGCCGGGATCTTCACTACATGACTCCCGTTCGCAGATTGGAGAATACGGGCAGAGCATTGGCAAGTTAGACTTGACAAGCCTGCGTGCCAGCTTGTCAAACAAAAATATGGCCTCTCTTGACCTGGACCTTAAGTTTGTCAACAACAAACAAGACGTAACAGATTTCAATAATATGCCACCAGAAGTCATCCAGGAGGCCCCTGCCGCAATTCAACCTAATATACCCCAACCACCAGCAAGAAAACCAGCTGAACCCTCCCCACCCAACCAACAACTGCCACCCAAAAAGACAGCGCCAGTAATGGCATTAGATGCTAACCAAAATGACACTCCCGCCGTCCTGCCCACAGTTCCTATTCAACAGGCAGCTGTCCAGCCGCGCAAACGGCCACCAGCACGTGACTACAAGCCAGACCCACTTGTGGAGCTGTTCCCCAAGAACATTCCTACCTGGGTTGTGCTGACCTACACGTACTCTGTGGTCCTGATATTGATCCTGCTGGTGGCTAACTCAACCCCGGATGGAAAGTTGTATATTCACTTCACAGCTCTCTGGAGTATTATTCTGTATTTCATTATAGATGAAGATCAGGTACATTTTAAATTATCTAATTTTTGGATCATTGAAAAAAAGGAGGTTGTGGGTTTCGTCGTATTTTTGTTTTTTTCTCCTGCTTCTAACCTTTGTGGGCGGGAGCTCTAATCCTGCGGGACCAATTTCCTAACCAAGTGGGGCAATCATTAACATACCTAACTCAAAAGCTACCGTAAAAATACTTCGTTTTCTTTCCATGATACAATTTTTTTCAAGAGTCACAAATAAATTCACATAGAAAACCTGAAAAGGTAGGTTTTTTATATTTTGTATTATGTTAGAAAAACTTTTAATTTATACAAATCTTTTTATTTTAGATCTTAAATCCCCCTGACAAAATAACATAAAAGTTTCCCTTAAATGTTAAACCTATTTTGTGAAGCTGCTTCAGTGATTTTTTTTTACTTCACCACCATATTAATTAATACTTTTTTTTTATTTTTAGGACGATGAAATAATAGATGGACTTCTAATCAAAGGAGGCTTTGTTAAATGATTTTAAATAATACATAAATAGTTGTTAGTATTTTTTATTATCAATTGTTACATTTGTTTTTTAATATTGTATTCAATAATAGATATTTCTCGCATCGTATTATAAATAGTTTTTCGCGGATATAAAATGTATAATTATAAGTTTAATCTTAGACATCATTTTTCAGTATTGCTGATAACCAGTTCGAATCCACCGGATATTAATCGGTTACGCAGCGATACGGGAAAAATATTTATATTTTGTTGGCTGTAAAATATAACTTATTAGAGAACTCCCTTCCAGTTCTGACACATTTGCGTAAACCTGGTATATAGGCTTTATCTTTGGACTAAGAGGATAGGTTTTTTAAGATAAAATCATTCTTATATGATGAATTTTCCCAAGTTTTAAGATTTTTTTGGATAGGCCTCCAGTTGGCCTCTGTACAGGTAAAAATAAAAAAAAAATTTTTTTGAAGAGTTAGAAGTCAACGCATAAAACAAAATATGCATCTTTTTGAATGTTATTCACATATTTAAAGAAAAAAACATGCATATTTTGTTTCATAAGCTGGCCTCTAACTCTTAAAAAAATTAATTTTTACCTGTCCAGAGACCACCTGGAGGCCTGGAGCTCCGGAACCTGGAGGCCTATCCAAAAAATCTTAAAACTTGGGGAAATTCATCATATAAGAATGATTTTATTTCTAATAACCAATCCTCTCAGTCAAAGATAAAGCGTATATACCAGGTTTAGTCAAATGTGTCAGAAACCCCTTCCCCCCTTATAAAATTATACAAGTATAGTTCAAGATTTATGTAAATTTTAGGATAAGCCAACTTTTCATAAGGTTTTTGATATCTTTACTAAATAAATATATAGAGATAGATATTTAGAAATTCTAGTAATCAATCAAATTTATAATCTTAAGAAAAAATATTTTTTATTATAATTCTTTTATATAAACTTTGCCTCTATATAAATTAGCAATTAAACTTCGATTACTTTTTAAAACTTTATCATATTTTGAAAATTTTAAAAATATGGTCTATAGTAAATTTTATTTAAAATTAAAACAAGACATAAAACACGAGCGAAAATTTTTGTAAATTATTTGACAAATTTTGTATTTAAATAAAACCCTGGATGAAATTATAGAAAATAAACATATCACACTAAAATTTGTTTTAATCTCACTATTAATCGTTTTAATAGAAAGTAACATTTTGTCTGTACTGCAAGTATTTTTAAAAGCGAAGCTTTTCTATAATTAGGGTCGGTCAGTCCGTCCGTCCGAGACAGATAGCTTTTTTTCGTTAATTTAGGCATTATCCTATCGATTTCAAACTTTGCATGGTGATTCCTATAGTAGTTAGGTACGATTTAGAAAGCGTAGCAACTCTATAATCATTACAAGAATGTCCATACGTCCATTTTAAACATGTTTATTTTTCTACTTTTTTAACAACAAAGTTTTATGTGATCTTGTTACCGATTGGTCTGGTTTTTGGTATTTTGATTTCTGGGACAACAAAGTATAATATTCTAAGCGAAGCAACTCTATAATCAAGTCCTAAAATGTAAGTATGTCCATAAACATTATCCTGTATCAAGCAGTTTTTCAACAAATTTACTTACAATTTTGCTTCGACTCTTATACATTTATATTCTGATTATTTAGTTCTGACACTATACAAGTGTTAATGTCCATTTGTCCTACCGTTTTAGTGCTTTTATGGATGTTGTCATCCTTGTTAGTAATGTTTGTCTATCTCTAAGGAACGGATTAACTTCTTTTTTTCGACATTATTTTTTAACAAGACTCTGCCTACAAAAAAAACATCCAATCTGCAACTCGCTTTGTTCGTTGGTCTTTCGTTTTAGGGGCACTGTATTCCAGAAATCCCGAAAAATGACAAAAAATCATAGAGAGTGTATATTTGAAAATTTTGATGAAATTTTATTTAAATAGCAATAAGTATACATATATCTTTTAAAATAATGGTGAAAAATAATTATAATTGGGGTTTTACACAAGGGGCGTCAAGGGGGGGTGTAAAGATAGTCTAATAAGCACATTCCAGAAGCTGTAACTTCCTTTGTTTTTGAGCTACATTGACGGGAATCATATCAAAAGATATTGTACAACCCAATTAACAATGTTTGTTAACCCTTAACAGTCTCGGGGGGGGGGGGGGGAGCGACCCTCCCCCTTCTGGTATTTTCGATCTCATTTTCTGTGTGTGAAAGATAGAGAGCTATAACTGAGTGACTTGTTTAAAATGGGTATGACACATAACTGAAAGTTGAATATCTTCAGGATGCCAGGATACCTGGCAGGATCATACAGGTAAATGGCAAAAATATTTTTTTATGACTTAAACTTAGCATTTCATCTTACCAAAATACTAAAATATCCTATATTACTACATCCCAATACGAAATATAGGTGATCAAGTCAACTTCCGGTTCCAGGTATGATCCTGGAGGTCCTGATCCTGCAGGTCTCCAGAAATCTTTAATTAGCTCCTTTTACCTTAATTTTTGACTTAGAGACTTCAAATTTTAAACTTCAGCTATTCTAACAACAATACACGACTAAAATTCCATGAAAATCTGCCGCTAAAATTTATATTTTGAGATTTCTAATACAAAAATTACTTACAGAGATGAGTCAATTTCAGACTCATTTTAATATTTATATTTAAGCAGGGAGAAAGGGAACAATGGGCTGTTTATTATACTAATCCACAAAGTTTTTATAAAAGTGTTTTCTTATTTGTAGGCATAACAACTTTTGGGACTTTTATTGACTTTGATTGGTTGGTTTAGTAGTTAAGTGTCCAAACATTTCAACAACTAATTGTAATTTATAGAAGGGGCAATTTTGTGTATTAGCATTGGGGGTGTACATTAATTTACCGTCCATTGTCTTATCCCTTTAGATTCAACAACTAATTGTAATTTATAGAAAGGGCAATTTTGTGTATTAGCATTGGGGATGTACATTATTGGCCATTGTCCTATCCCTTTAGATCATAGATATGTAAGACTTTAATTTTTATTTTCATTTAACTTTAAAGGAAACAGTTTCTATCTTAATCAATATAAATTCTACTCTTCTTTTTTTAATAAGTATGAAAGAACCTTTTGTAAAAGGTTGCTCAATAAAAGAGTAGATAATGTTAAACATATAAAATCAGAATATTTTTTGTTGATCAAGGAAAACACATAAAAATTTTTAGACTTCTAGCTTTAATGGGATCAAAGTTTGATATAAATTGAGCACCCCCCCCCCCCCCAATAAAAAGGTATAATAGTTCTGATAAGAGCTTGGACATCAATGGATAATTTTTTATTTGATTTGAAAACTTTTCTTTACTTTAAGTTTAATTAAATAGGTGTTTTAAATAATAAGAAATATATACTACTTTTATATCTTAAAAAAAGTGTTATTTTTTTATAGACCCAGTACCTTTAGGGCTTAACAAAACAAACTTCGCATAGCTTCGCATACACAGGGTAAAGTTCTCTGATATTATACATACATCTAATATCACCATGTAAGAGGATTTGCTTGCGCTCTTTTGCGCTTAAGAGTTCTGGAACCAAACGTAAAATTTTCATTAGAAGAAAATTGTCTATTTTACAGAAATCGGGTATGCTAAGAAAACCATCTACAATTACAACAAAAAATGGAGATTTGACTTCTTTTAAAGGCTAAACGTATAAATTATTACATACTGATTCCAAAAATATATAATACTTAAAAATAGCTTTGAAAATAAAGGGTCCACACTGATTTGAAATGTAGTTTAGTTGACCTTAAAAATAGTTGTTTACAATGATGAAAAGGAACTTAATTCCACACCTCTGGTATAATTACACATAAAATTCTTATTTTTCATAGTAAACAGCTAATTCTTTCGGCTTTATTTCCAAAAACTTGTGTATATTACTAAACAATTGTTTAAAAGTGTATTTTCCAAAATGTAAAAAACGATTTTTTGTCAATCACTGGAACATAGTGAGGGGATAAGAAACTTCTAGGACTCGGCAACCTCAGTCTCGCAGCTTACAGAAGCCTAAGCAACTTGCATAAGCTGCCCAGAAAGCCGCAAAAACCCATTTCTAATTCAGCAACATTTAGCCAAAGCCATTCTGAGCTCCTTACTCAGCCAATGCCAACCAAAGCCTCAGCTGCATGGTTTTTTATAAGCTGCTGCGGAACCAGCTAAGATTCCTGCTGCTTTGAGGAAGCTGAGCAGCTTCAGGGAGATTTAGCCATTCTGAGATGTAGCCATCAGCCTCAATGATCCCAAGCCACTGACCTCAGCCTTCAAAGCCACACTCAACCACAGCTGCTAGGCTGCAGGCGCAGCTGCTTAACCCCTTTACAGATATAAAGCTGAATCTCCACATGAAGATTCCCCATATCATAAAGAAACCTCCGTCGGTCTGTCGGCAATGCTATGGGGTATGTGAATTACAGTAAATCAATATAGAGGACAGTATGTGAGATGAAAAATCTCCCATTAATATACAATGCACTGAAATCTTTAAAGCAGCTAAGAAAAGTGAATATTATAAAAGTCGTATTTCTCAACATTTTGCTAAAAAATGTTCTTCTATGTGTCTGTTGGTATTGTAAAAATGAGTTTGGGCGTTCGTATTTGTTTCTATGTGTTTTTACAAAGACATTCCTCAAAATTATGACGTTAATTGTTAATATATAAGCTTTTAGCAAAGCTTAAAATTAGGATTTGTAAGGACATTTTAATATTTTAAAATGTCTAGAATTACAGGGGAAAAAAAGCTACAAGTATTCCTAAAATCATTCAAAACAATTTTTTCCCTCCAATAAATTCGCAAAAGTAAGAATTAATAGAAAACATATATCAAATTTTCAGACTGTTGCCACAAATTTCCTTTTCAGCGACTAGACGTAGACAGCTACCAAATAATATTTTGTTGCAGCCGTAATCATAAACCTAAATTTCCTTGAATTTAACCGGGTTAGGTCTTCAGCAAAAAAAATCATCAGTTGCTAAAATAAAAAAAATTCTGCAACCTAAATAGACGGCTGAAAATGCTTGTAGACAAAAAATAAAATGATTTTTAATATTTAAAAGTAAAAATTAATTATAAAGTAAAATTAGGCAATATTCTACCTGAAAGAAGGTAAGTTGAGTGCAATTGACATAGATAAAAAAAATATTGTATTGCATAATTACTATATAAACTCCTAACCTTACTACGCTAATATACAGTTATGCATTTGATATATTATTACTTGGATGTTGCACCAGATTTTAATGTACTCTGATAAAGTTATTCTCGCAGCTGGCTAAAATACCGATACCCTCCATCCAGCCCCTTTACCCCATCCCCTCCCCTCCTACTGGATGAACGAACTGACCAATGCATAAGGTCTATATTAGCAAGCTTGATTGACGACAAATTTTCCCCTGTCAATATATCCACGTATATACTAGATCCACTAGCAAGGCATACCTATGCAAGCTGATATTAAACTTACAAACATGTTAATATGTGTATACAAAAACTTTAGTTTAGTGTCCCTTTCCCCGCCAAATTTGCCCATAACCTCCTCAAAAATCTTGCAACATTTTCTTTCTTTCTTCTCCTTTAATTTTATTTCCCCTGTGACAGGCTGATGGCCCTGCAAATATGTACATATGCTTTGGATTCTATACTTTTTAAATAAATAAAAATAACATAAAATTTGTACAATAAAAACTTGAAAGCATTGTGTGATTTTATGGAAAATTAGACACCTTAGAAATATAGTGTAGTGTAGTGACTGTTGGGAGAAAGCTGTTGTTCTACTGGACAGGTTAACAGGTAGTAGCTGGGCGTACACCAACATAGCCGGAGCGGTCACACACACACACAATTATTCTAGTGAATGGAGTGAGAAGAGTGTATGGGCAAACTTTATGTTTATGTGAGCACTTGTTACCAAAAACTTTGACACTTTTCCCCCCAAGGTTTTAAACCTTTAGGTAAATATAAACTTATTTTTGTAAATATCTATAAAATTTAGATAGTTAATATTATAAGTTATGTTGTAAGTTTTAGCTAATATATGAGGAGCGCAGTTACTTCTTAACTATGGAAGGACTATACGTCAAAGTATTTTTTACATTTAGAATTATCTTTCAGGTTTGTGACAAAAGTTTACTTTATTTTAATATCTAATAGATAGTTTATTACTGGCATTATTAATACAGACAAACAAATTTTGTATAATATTGCAAAAAAAAAATAAGAAAATAATGCAATTTACAACATGTAAACTAATACAAGAACAATGTTTTCATAATTATCTCATTGACAACGAGCCAAAACCTGTGTAGAAAACATAAGTAAACATTAAATTCATAAACAGTATTACAGTTAGAGCTGATTTTGCCATGACATTTACAAACAGCTGTGATTATTAAACGTAGCAGCGCTACTTTAAAAAGCCAAGAATCTCATGTGATAAGACTATAGGTGTTAGATTTATGTACACACCAACCATTGTAAACAAAGATAGATTTATACATATATTTAACGAAAACTTTTCACACTGCTAGATTTTAGGTCCAATGTCACCACCCCCCTTAAAAAAGGACAATGAAACAACACTATGTACACTAATATTCTTTTAATATTGTTCCCAGCTGATTCTAAAATTGATTATAATAACTGTTACACACCTAGTCACCTATTTCCTGATGTAATTAGGATTTTCTGTCATGCGTCTCGCTTAGTGTCATGCTTTCTTGCGCATTATGAGCAAATTTTAAAAGCATAAGTGAAGTCAGAGAGTAAAGGGACTAAGGCTGAATGTTAAAAAACAAGGTCAATTTTGTTTATAATTAATTCAGCAAAACTATTTTCAAAGGAAAAACCTTATTGCATGTACCATCATTTCCGGGGTTTGCTAAATCTTACCGGACAGACTTTACTACTTTACTAATCTACTAGCAGCTACGCCCCCTAGAAGCCTCTAGGGGCACTGGCAGGAGGTGGAAAAGTCGACCTCAGCACAGACAAAAAAACGTTTACTACTTTATAAAATAGGATATGATACAAGAGGTCTCTTGGTGCACTTAATTGTAGGAATGAAGGGTGGAAGTCAACCCTCCGATTTCAATTTCAGTTTTTAAAAGAAAAAGTTAAAATAATTGGAGAAGGGGGTATTTTTTCTAGGGGCGATTTCTCTAGCGTGGTACCCTCCCATAAAATAGCTTAAACTTTTCCTGGATTAGGAATGAAGAACTGAATCGGTTCAGTGGTTAGTAAGATCTTTAGCTACACACATACACCCCGTTACTTTTATATAATGGTGAAGCAATAGTTTTAAAAGGTTTTCTTTGATATCCTTTTCCAATTCTTGTGTTTTCTATCGATTATTTCTCCTGACATGTATTGAAGGCCAATCAATAGATTATTATATTTGGATGTTGCACCAGACTTTCAAGTGCCCTGATAAAGTGATGCTCGCAGCTGGCTACTATAACGATATCCCCACCCCATCTACCACCTTTACCCCATTTCTTCCCCGCCTACTGGATACACGACATGACCAATAAATGAGGTCCATATTAGCAGGCTAAATAGACGACCAATTTTATCCTATTAACATATCCACGAATATACTATATCCTTTTGAAGGCCAGGATGTGTCATGTATCCTGTAATTGTTAATAAGCCAAGCAACAATATTGCAAAGAAAAATATGGCAAGAATTTACTAAATATTTTTACTATTTTTGCTAAATGTTACCTTCATTCAAATAAATGTAACTTATATGTATACGTAAGGATGACAACATCCATAAGTAGCGAAGCTCAAAAGTTATGATTGTATATCAGGAAAAAAAATACTATAAAGCAGTGTCATATAAATATTAATATTGGTAAAATAGGGAAATCATCACACCTTTAATGTCACACAACCTTATAATCATGAAAACTTAAAAATCTAGGAATCGATCTAGCACCCCAATTAATAAAAAAAATATTAATAAAACTTAGTGAAAATATATGTAGAATATAAAATTAATTAATCCCTGAAATTTAAGCCCTCTATCTTGAAAAGGAGTTGAGAAAATCACGAAAACGTAAAAATCTAGGAATCGATCTAGCACCCCAAATAACAAACAGACGGACAAAACAATGTAAATATTAGAAAGGCATATATAGTGGGAATCTTCACTAAAAATTTCAGCTGTCTATCTTGAATAGGAACCGAGAAAATCACGTTTCCCCCAATTCATTAATTACGGACAGACGGACGGACATTGTGAATTATAGAGTAGCTTCGCTACTAATAATGTGCTTTTGATTATGTACAATGTATACATATGTATGTGTATTATAAAACCAAAACTTTTTAAAAATTTAAATGCTTCTTAATTATTATCTTACGATGCGATTGTTTCAAAGGGGGAGGGGGGGGAGGGGAGAGTGTTTACCATAAAAAGTATTAGTCAAATTCAATTGATCGAAGTAACATCCAACAGGCAACCAATCATTCGACTTTACGACCCTTGTCTTAAAGTCTTAACTTTGGTAATGAGTTGCTTCTGTTTATAGACATGATCTCATACTCTTATTCTCTAAAGCAACATTAAGTACATTTTGTAACGTCTCTAGTATAATGCAGTGTTATTTACTCGAACCCTAAATCACCCCGACAGTTTTAAAGCAAGCTACCATTCAATTACGGTTAAAGGGCGGAGATTACTCCTAAAGAGTAAAACTTGAAGTACCATAGTACAGTTGTGTTTATTTGAATTTGTTTATTTTAGATTTAGCTCAATAAACAAAATAGTAGAACATAGCTGTCAAATTAAAAATCTCAACTACTTATATGCATAAATACCCGATAATTTGCTTTGTTCGTTTGTAGGTTAGCTAACATGGCAGGAACTTTCATGTTTTTGTAAGAATTAAGAAATTGCTTTCCTCTTTATTTACTACAAATGTTGATCAATATCAGAAAAAAAAATAAATATCAGCTACATGTATAAAAGTATCCTTTAAAAATATGAATATCCAGGTATAATATTATATTTTATTTATGAAGTACAAAAGCCACGCTACTGTGTGAGACAATGTGTTCTTGTTTATGCACCTCAGAAAGTGGGGAGTATAATTTGAATAGGTAATAAATGGACTGGTTCTTTATTTTTGAAACCTAATATTATTGTAGTTTTAGAAATGACTAAATTTTTGATGTGGGCATTGATGTTTAGTTCAGCAATATAACTTCATGCTTTATAATTAGGGTATTTCATTTTATAGTCCATAGTCCATACCTCCGACCACCTGAAGTCGACGTAAACAAAAAAGGCCATGAAACCATGAAAATTTGGTTCATTTAAATAAGTTTAAGTCATATTCAGTGATTTAGTAACACTACCTTACAAAAGTCTGTTGTTTATGTATTTGTATTATTTAACAATCCCAACCTCCTTGGATAAATGATTCAATCAACGATTTTTTTCTACAAAAACATTTTTGCCCTCTATCAATAAAATGGCATTGTATTTTTTACGTGGTATATGTTAAGTTATATACAAAGCATGTTTAATGTCTTTGTTAATTGCCTGGTTAGATGTATTTTTTTTAAAAATCTTTTTATGAACAAATAATTTTCTCTATATTTTTATTATTTAGTGGGAATACATAGATGTTTTTTACTAAATTCCTAGCATGACTGTTTTTTTATGTTCATGTGTATGTTAAAAAACAAAAACATTAAAAAGTGATTTCAGCCAATGAATAGAAAAGCAGATACATGATAAATAACATTATATTACCAAAATAACAATATTCTAGAAAAGCCACGATCATGAAAAATATATATTTGAAAGTCTAGTTTTGCTTCTAGGAAAAACCCTATGTGATGTACTATACAACACAGGGAGTGGTACAAAAGTTGTCTCCTAAAAAAGTTTGGGTGAAATTCAGTTCATAAATCCTCCTAAAAAAAGATTACTTTATTAGTATGTACAATAAATCTGTAGATGAATAACCAGACAACTAGCTGGATTTCCCTGTTGGGGATCGTTTTCGACGCTATTGGTTGATTTCAAAGACCCAATTGAAAGTCAATACAGGGTCCTAGGGATGGGGATATACAGTTATTTAACCCCTTACCTCTCTAGTGATATACTCTAATTTATGTACAGTGGTTATATAAACGGATAGTAAAAAATGCCTAGATTTAAGATTAACTAAAATCTATTGATAAATACAGCCTTAAATCACCCTTTTCCTAGGAAAAGTTATTTAGTTCAATTTTAAGTGATATATATTCACGGACAAACAAAAAAAATATTAGACTTCATACAATATATATTTTTTTTTTAAATTCAAGCGAGACAAATTAGTTGACACACCCTGTATAAAATATACTTAATATTCCCCCTAATCTCTTCCTGTTTACTCAATTTTCATCAGAGATAAATTTAAGACAGGAGGAGACTCATTTTACTCCACCCCCCACGGATAGGAACAAGTTTCATGGAGAAATTTTATAACAGGATTAACTTTGACTGAACTGAGAAGAAGCATTTCAAAGTTAATTCAAAAGTAAAGCAGCAACAATATTTATGTAAATACAGTCTTTTATTTGTTAAGGTTAAAATTAGGGTTGGGCCGGATACTTTTTTGTCCTGTTAACGGATATCCGGTTCCGACCGGATATCTGGCCAACGTTCGATATCCAGCAAATTATCGGATATTCGGCCGGATAACCTGATATCCGGAAAATCATCGGATATTCGGCCGGATAACCGGATATCCGACATAAAAAATCAGCCTGATATCCAGTATCCGGATAGTTTCAATACTAAAAATCCGTCCGGATATTGAAAATGGCCGGATATCCGTCCAAACCGGATATCCGGCACAACCCTAGTTAAAATCTTTAATTATATACTTTTATTAAATCTTGATTGGTTGGCTCCCACTAACTCTATCCAAACTTTGACGATTTTAATTTAGAGAACTTGCAGTTTTGTTCATCATCAATGGAAATGTACACCAATTTATCGTCCATTGGGTTATTCTGATATCTCCAGTAAATGTAATATTTTAAACAAAAATGTAAGTGCGTAGAGAGAAAAATAGTGCAGTAAAAATCTGTAATTTGTTTGTTTCTGGCCAATCATTGAACGGACATACTCTATATTAATCCTAAATTAATCGTTAAAATTATGGCACAATATTTGATTTTAAATAATACCTTTCCTTGTGACTGACTTCACCTTTCACCTCTGAGGTGCTGATAATTTTCGACAAAAATATTCTTGCAAACTTTATAGTAGTAGGTCATTCTTTTCATGATTTATTTAAAATCGAGTATATGGCATACAATGGCCATCTCTAAGAATTCTTTTAATAGTCGAGTATTATTTTTTTATATTGACTTTAAGTATATAGTTTGCAATTAATATTTATGCTCAACAACACAAATTTTCGACAGAATACTAAAACACCATTCTTGCAAATACGTTTAAAATCTCTGTTTTAGAGGGAAAATACGTTCTTACGTTAATTTACCTTTCCCCAATTTCCTTCCAAGTATTCTGTTTTCCCCCTTTCTATTCCTAATATTCTGACCTAAGCTTTCATCGTCATATATATCCACGAATCCCTTAATATGTTAAATAATAGTTATTTCTCGCATCGTATTATAAACGGCTTTCCGCGGATATAGAAAGTACAATTATATGATTAAAAGCAGTTTTTTAGCCACGAGGTGCCGAAGGTACGGGCTAAAAAAACTGGTTTTAATTTTATGATTGTACATTTTTATATTCGTAGAAAGCTGGATATAATACGATGCTAGACATAGTTTTTTCATATGGATGAGAACCGGTTCCTATCCACCGGATTCGAATGAATACGAGAAAATTGATTAAACTGTACACTTTCAGGGATCTGTTAAGTTCATTAGAGGTAGAGCTATTTTTGTTCGACTATGTTTTAAAGCTTTTAAGATAATCAAAAACAATGATTTTAAAAAATCTTATTAATTGAAAAGTTTGGGCAAAATTCGACGAAGCCCAATCTGTACCACTTTTGCATCAATTTTGATTCCTGTGACGTAATAAAAATGAGGGATTCTCCATCTCTTTTTTTAGGGGTTTTCTTTCCCACTTCTCCTCTCATCTCCCTCATTTATATGACGTCACAGGAATCAAAAGTGGTGCAAAAGTGGTACAGATTGGGCTTTGTCCAAAATTTGCATTCTGTAAATAAGATCTCTCTTATTGCTAACTATGAACAAGAACGCCTGTTTATCAGCCAATGCATTTTCCAACGTATAAAAGATGAAACTCTAAGGATGTCCATAAGCGTATAAACTTCATGAAATAGTTAAAAACAACCCCTCTCTTGTATTCGAATTAAATAAAATTTTATAGCAATCATTAATCGTTATCCAAAGGAAGTAAGTATTATTTAGTAGGGGAATTTAAAATAAATTGAATTATTTATTTAGTGCATAATAGAGATTTTTAACTAAAATTAAAAATAAAATCCGTTGTTTAAAACTCATTATCAGTTTAAACATAATCATTAAGACGAAGAAAGTCCCTCAATGACGTCATAAAAATGAGGGATGAAGAGAGGAGGAGTGGGAATTAAAACCCCTAAAAAATGGATAATCTCTCGTTTTTTGACGTAACATGCTGATTTTTTGAGGGACTTTCTTCGTCTTCATAATTATGATATTTTCATTTGAAAAATCCCTAAAATTTAAGCTTTTAAACTTTAAATTCAAAAATTCAAAAAGCTTTTCCTTTATTATTATTTTCTATTATTGTTTATGTTCATAACTGTCCTTGTTGAGTTTTGGGAATTTTAGACTTTTGTGTTAGTTCCGGGCTTTTTGTAATTTCTTGGGGAATTTACAATCACTTTTCCCCCCATTCATGTAAACTTACAATCAGGGATCTTAAGGGATAAGACAATGGACGATAAATTGACATACATACTCAATTATGAAAACTCTAATTTACTCCTCTAAAGATTAAAATTAATGGTCGAAAAGTTTGGACACTACTAGTTTGGAACCGACTAATCGATTTTCTATGAAAGTACCCAAAGTTAACGTAGTTTAAAAACTTTGGATACCATTGTAATTAACAGTTCATTGTCCCCTCTCTTACTGGTTACAGCCCTCTACAAAACATTTGATACCCTTGTTCATTTCCATGTTTTCAAGACACTTTTGTCCATAGATTTAAAGGAAAGTTAAATAACTTTAAATTAAGGTTTCTGATATCAGTGGGGTATTTGAAACCTAAAGAATGAACTTTTTACAGCTATAAGAAGTTAAAATTATTATTATCAACAAAGAAAAAATTGGCTAATTAGATCACTATTGGTTTTTGGGTAAAGTGTCTTCTTAAGGGGTGTTCCGTCGTGTTTTCACAGCAGCTTTTGATAGGTTATTTTAGGTTAGGTCAATTGATTGCCCCGCAGGGTTAGAGCCCCCCTCAGTGGCTAGATATAGTGGGATAGCTGCTGTGAAAATACGACGAAACGCCCCTTAAGAGGCGTTGGCACGTTGTAAGCTGCCAAATCGTAATCCAAGTAAATTTGCATTCTACTTATCCTTTGAACTCATCTCTTACCCTCTTTCTAGTAACTTGAAAGACAAAACATAAAGATTAATTGATATTACAGCACTGGGGTTAAGTAAATGAATGTAATGAACAAAAATTCAACAAGTTTATCTTCTTTTCTCCAATAAAAACATTTCAGAGTAAACTCTTTATTTTATTTTTTTTTGTCTTTTTGTGTAACTTATCATAAAAATCTTAGATAAAATATAATATTCAGTAGTACTCTGTCGTAATCTGTAAGTAGTAATTAAATTTTTTGAATCTCGACTTTTTTCCTTGTTTTTCAAAAAAAATTAGCTTTTTATCTATGTATATGAGTTTCCTTTTTTACCTCAAAGGGGTGAAAAATTTAAAAACAAAACTTTTTATCTTATTAAAACAATTTGATTTACCTTGATTTTGTGTCTTAGTGTTGTTATTTTAACTAATTGAATTAATGTTGTGTTTCTTTTGAGGAGAATATCCCTCTTCCCAGGAAAAAATCATTATTTTACTTTTTATTAGGTTTGTTTATAAAAATTTAGAAAATTAAATTTTTTATTTTTTTAATGTTTTGAAAATCGTTGAGGAAGTTTCGCTCATTCATATGTGGTTCAGCAACAAATAAAACAACAACAAAATACTTTAAAACTTATCATAGGTTAGGTTGGGTTATTTTAAAAGAGAGCTCTTATAGTAAACGAGTTATAAGTCTCCAAAGGGCAAGAATCACGTATTTAAAGAAAAAAAAAGTAAGTGGAAAGGGTTTCAGTGGTGCATTTACAGGTTTAGCTAAAATCTTGATTTCTTTATGTGTATCTGTACATACTTCAAAATATGCATGTTTCTAAATGTTTACTAAATTGACATATAATGGTCTGAGATAATTTAAATGATATGCACGTTTGTCGTTGTTTTTTGTAAACTTTAGAAAAGCAATTTTTTTATGGATTCAAATTTTATGATTTTGATATTTTTTTTAAATAATAAGAAAATTAACTATTTAAGTTTTAATTTCAATCATAATCCTATTTATTTCAGCGGGGACAGGATGTCCCCCCCGACCTTCGTATCTCTGCTGGAGCCGGACCTGGTCCAGAAGGTTGGTACCACCCTCCTACTCAAGGTCGACGTCGAGGCAGATACAAATGGAGGAAAGGTAGGAGGATTTTTTAATCGATTTCCCTCAGAGTGCCCATTATAGCAAACCCAACCTTATTTTGAAATATATTGAAAATTAGGGTAAAGGGGTATGTTTTTGTGTGCTTTTAATTTTCTTTAGGTCAGGTTAAGTATGGTTTTATTAGCAACAATCCCCTAACCCCCCTACAGCGGTTTTGTCCTCACTAGCACTTTCTTTATTTTATGCTCAATTTAAGTACGGTACCGAAAGGCTCACATATAAATTGACAATTATTTCTGAAAATTCTTGTAAAGTTTGTTATATATTACACTAGTGGCTTCGCCCCTAGCCTCTAGGGGCTTTGCCCCAAGAGGTATAATTACATCTTCTATTACTTACCCAGCAGAACGAATCACAAATTTTCGCACCTACCCAGCAGGAAAACATTTTGCGATTAAATTCGCAAAATTCGTAAAATTCGTAAATTTCGTAAATTTCGAAAAATTCGTAAAATTCGTAAAATTCGTAAAAATTCGTAAAATTCGTAAAATTTGTAAAAAAAAAAAAAAAAAAAAATGGGGGGGGATTTTTTTGTTTTTGGGGGTTGGGGGTGTCCCACCCCCCAAGAAAATAGTTTAAAACCACCGCAGGACCAATAGGTATATACCCTGAAGAGTAGAATCCAATCGGTTCAGTGGTTACCGAGAACTTAAGCTTCAGACGGACAGACAGACGGACGGACGGACAGACATCATTCTACTTTGTATTATAGATATATTTCAACCTTTTGACTATCCAATACGATTAAAGAAATGAACTTAAATCTATTTTTAGGAAAGAATTAATCACGTGATATCATTTGACATAGATTTTACTTTTCCTCAATCACAATAAGAAAATGACTAAAATAAGCAATAAATAAATTAATGCTTGTTTGACTTAAAAATAACATTTAACGTACGGTCAATTTTAGATACATTGATCGCGTAATATTTTTAAAAGCGAAGCGTTTCCATAATTAGGGTAGGTCCGTCCGTAACGGATAGCTCTTTTTGTTGATTTAGACATGTTAGAATTGTCCTATCGATTTCAAACTTTGCATAATGATTCCTATAGGAGTTAGGTACGAGTTAGAAAGCGAAGCAACTCTATAATAGTTACCAGAAAGTCCGTACGTCCACTTTAAATATGTTGCTTTTTAACTTTTTAACAACAATTTTTTATGCGATAAAATTATCCGATTGGTCTGATTTTTTGGAATACTGATTTCTAATACAACAAAGTACATTGATATTACCGAAGCATCTCTATAATCAAGTCTTAAAAATGTAAGTATGTCCTTAAACAATATCATGTATTTAAGCAGTTTTTCAACAGATCTACTTACAATTTTGTTTCGTAAGACTTTAATACATTTATATTTTGATTATTGAGTTCTGACACTATACTCAAGTGTTAATGTTCATTTGGCCTACCGTTTCAGAGCTTCGCTTTTGTGGATTTTGTCATCCTTGTTAAAGTTTTGTCTCGTTTCTGATAACATTATAAAATTTGATCTATTTTTATATCTTTCTATTAATTTCCAAATATTTATTTCATCATGTATTTCTTCCAATAAGAGGTTAATTCTCATGGGATTAATAGGTTTAACATTTTACATTTAGGTATTCTTTGAATGGCGTGGTCCTAGCACAACCTTGGACCCCGGCAGGGTTTCTATAACAGAAGAAGGGTTCACTAGCACAGCTACTATCACACCATTATCTCTTCAAGTAAGATTTATAATAGAGTTAGCAAGTGTAGAGTAATAAACAATAGAGTTAGTAAGTGTAGAGTAATAATCTCTATAGAAATATTCACTAGCACAGCTACTATCACACCATTATCTCTTCAAGTAAGATATACAATAGAATTAGTAAGTGTAGAGTAATAATCTCTATAGAAATGTTCACTAGCACAGCTACTATCACACCATTATCTCTTCAAGTAAGATATACAATAGAGTTAGTAAGTGTAGAGTAATAATCTTTGTAGATCGGTTCACTGGCACAGCTACTATTACACCATTATCTCTTCAAGTAAGATTAATAATAGAGTTAGCAAGTGTAGAGTAATAAACAATAGAGTTAGTAAGTGTAGAGTAATAATCTCTATAGAAAGGTTCACTAGCACAGCTACTATTACACCATTATCTCTTCAAGTAAGAATAATAATAGAGTTAGTAAGTGTAGAGTAATAATCTCTATAGAAATGTTCACTAGCACAGTTACTATCACACCATTATCTCTTCAAGTAAAATTTACAATAGAGTTAGTAAGTGTAGAGTAATTATCTCTATAGAAAGGTTCACTAGTACAGCTACTATCACATCATTATCTCTTCAAGTAAGATTAACAATAGAGTTTTTAAGTGTAGAGTAATAATCTCTATAAAAAGGTTCACTACCACAGCTACTATTACACCGCTATCTCTTCAATAACAATAGAGTTAGTAAGTGTAGAGTAATAAACAATAGAGTTGGAGTAATTACAGCTACTTATTCTTTAAATAAATTCAACTAAACAATAGAGTTAGTAAGTGTAGAGTAATAAACAATAGAGTTAAAAAGTGTAGAGTAATAATTCATATTTTTGTTAATTTAGGACCAGGGAGTTTGGGTTTGTTCTGCGAAGAATAAACATGGAATCTCTCAAACTAAATGTAACATCATTGCACAAGGTAAATGAATAAACACATCCATTAAAGTGAACGTTAATAAATTATTCGAAAACGCAAGGAAAAGACAATAGACGATAAATTAATATACATACCTCAACAATGAAAAACAAATTCTATACATTTAAATTATTTATTGAAAAGTTAAGTTAATGCTAAAGGGTGTTAAAAAAAACCAATCGCTTCACTCTTTTCAATATAAACCCTAGAGTTTTGGTCAAAAACTATCAAAAAAATTAACCAATTCATGTCCAAGCAATGACAATGAGAAAATACTATTGAATTTCGATTTCTACTCACCTCTCCTGAGCACTACAGCTCGATGCCTAGCCCTTGTGGAAAATTTTTTCTTACATGGAGAGTGCATATTTTATTACAAATTTTTACAGCTTTGTCTTTTTTTAAAAAGAATAAACTGTCTAAAGTACTTGAAATCCTGTATATAGACACCATAATGTTCAGATTTTTTGATGGGGCCTATAAAGACCTTTCTATGGACGCCTTAACCAGATTTCTAACTCAATCCTTGCCAATTAGGCATCAATAAGACATGAAGGCTCTGTCTTTTAAAAAAAGAACAAACCGTCTTAAGTACTTAAAATCTTGTGGATGGACCCCATAAAGTTTAGAATTTTAGATGGGGCATGTCAAGATCTTTCTATAGATACCTTAACCAGGTTTCTAACCCAATCTTAGACATTCTGGCATCAAAAAGAAAGATCTGTCAAACATCAAGAACTAGAGAGACATGTCATGTCTCAATGTTTGATGGGTCTGTCTTTTTTATGCCAAATTGGCTAGGATTGAGTTATAAACCTGGTTAAGGTGTCTATAGAATGGTCTTTACATGCCCCATAAAAAACTCTGAATAGTATGGGGCCTATCTACAATATATCTAGTATTTAGGACGATTTGTTGATTTTTATATCCATGTAAGGAAAAATTCTCCGCAAGGGCTAGGATTTGAGCTGTAGTGCCCAGGAGAGGTAAGTAGAAATCAAAATCAATAATATTTTCTAATTGTCATTGCTTGGACATGATTTGGGTCATTTTTTGTTTTTGACCAAAACTGTAGGGTTTATATTAAAAGAGTGAAGCGATCGGTTTTTTTTAACACCCTTTAGTTCGGAACCCGAAAGATTCTAAATATGGTACCTAAATTTAGTAAGTCAATTTAATTAGATAACCTGGTTATAAAACTTTGGGTACCAGAGTAATTACAGTTCATTGTCCCTTCTCTTACTTCAAAAAGTTTTCACTTTTTGAATTACCTAGATTTAAAAAAAATTATCTTCTATAGCTATATGTAATTTAGAAAAGGTAAGCTTTTATTAAGAACTTGATCGAATGTCTAATTTGATTGAAGCCATTTTTTTTATTCTTGCCCGTAATACACATATGAATTATTTTCTTGATTGAACATTGTATTGTGAGTGTTATCCCGATAATTCAAACTACAGTAATGAAATCTCTAAAATATTTTTTTTGTCAAAATTTAGGTTAACTCAAATTTTAAAAATGGGCGTTGCAAGCAAAAATTAAAATTTCGTGCGCCCAAACAGACTTTTTTTGAATTTGTATTAATATATATTAAGAAAAACAAGGAATTTTTAATTATAAGAACAGCAATTATAAACTAACATCAATTCAGATTAAATGTTATTTATTATATTTGTTAAATTATTTCTAATTTTAAAGACAGATTTACGAACAACTCTAGTTACATAGTAGCTTTGCTATTAGAAATAATTAAGCTTATCTTAGTGAAAACATCCATCTATTAGACTTGTCAAAAACATTTCATTTAAGTTGTTGAAATATTTTATAGGTTTGAATGATATTTAATTTGACACCGATAGTATATTTTGTTCAAAATGCTTCAAAAAATCGTTTTTCCAAGATATGATTTTAAAAGAAAATGATAGTGTTAAAATTAAACATAGAAGTTAATTTGCACCAGTTTTGAAAGTACACACTTACTGCTATTTAGCAGATTAAGTTATTTTTTTAGGGGGGGGACACTCCCTCATCACTTAGAAAGAAATACTACCTAAAAACCATAAACTTTATATTGAACAAAAATACGGGGTTATAGTCCCTTTCGTGACAACGCTCCTAATGGTGCGATACTTCGTATTTTTCACTGTAGCTTTTCTCCTATTTCTAGCCACTGCGGGGCCAATTGCCTAACCCTGCGGGACAATCACCTAGCCCAATATAACCTAACCTAAACTAACCTATTAAAAGCCATTTTAAAAATACGACGATTATACCCAAAATACGTGTTGAAGGCAAGGGCAGAATAAAAACCATTCTTTGATTGTTGTCAAGAAAAAAAGATATGAGAATTCAAAATCATTTAATTTCTAAAAAATATGCTGCAATTTTAGTGCCCAAAAGCTACAAACCGCCCGTGTTTCTTGAAGAACTATCAACATCTGTCACAGACACTGGCACTGTATCACTAGAATGCAAGGTAAGGGTTTACAAATTTTTGAGTCATCTTAGAAAACGCTTCTTGAGATTGACGTTTTTGGAGATAGGAGTTTTTATTTTATTTTAAAACCTATAATATCCTACAATATAAAGTAGTAAGGTACTTTTTGTGTCAAGCTTTGAAGTTTAATAATTTTTTAGGGTATTTTCATACCTATACAGACCTCACCTATATGCTTGGGGTTAAACGATTGATTGTCCTTTGGTATACTTAATATTTATGACATTTATGTATGTTTGACTAAATCAAAACATTTGAATTTAAAACTGCACATTACAATTTTTTGATTGAATTAAAAATGTCGTCTCTAGGCAGTGTAAAGACATTTGACAAGGGGGTGTAAGCTTTAAGGGGGTGAAAAAAGGAGGATGGGAGACAAACCAATTTCTATAGCAATTTATCCTTGTTTTTGTACAGGTTGTGGGAATACCATCACCAATCCTTCGTTGGTTCAAAGATGGAGAGGAAATTAAATCAGGTTGGAAAGCCTTTTTGCATGTTTTTCACCCTTTTAAATAGATAATGAATGATTTTTTAAAGATCTTTCTATCTAATATTTGTATGTATATATGAATTAAAAATTTTTGTCATTCATTATCAGTTATTTTTAACCTTCATGTTAATATTTATTGTTACCATTAGCGTAAAAAAACAGAGATGTTGCAAAGGACCACCCAACCCCCCTCCCCCTACCTAACGAAGGTACTAAGCCTGCTGTCCCCCTATTCAATCTCTGTGAACGCGCCTGGTTACTTCCCTTTTGATTCAGTACCCTTACTATACATGACCTAATATAACCTTTCATTTTCAGGTTATAAGGGGTGATTGTTATTGAAAATAAATGTATTTCAGAAGAATACAAAAATGTTTTTATTTCCTTATTAGTTTTAATTCTTTGAAAAATTTTCGACTTTCAGAGAAAATGAAAAAAATTAATTCAAGTTTTACCTGCCCCTTACCTTTTAAATACACTCCATCCCCCCCCCCCCCTCTTTTTTTATTTTTTAATGTAACAATTATTGTATAATTTCAGGTGATAACTAAGCTTTACAAAAATACCAAATATAAAAGTTAAATTTCATTCATTAAAAGAAGGGAGTATGACGTTTGTAAAATTGCAAATTTTGAATAATTAAATAAAAACCTAAATTAAAATGATTAACTTGCTTAAAGAGAAGCTTAACTGTTTATTAAACAAGGATGACATCATTCATAAGTAACGACGTAAGTAACGTAACATTTTACATGTGTTTTAATATAATTTTAGCATGACTGACATACCGACGGATCAATTGAATTATAAACCGGTTGCCCATAGGTATATGGAATCTTGAAAAAAATGTAAAAAATGTGTTTTAAATACAATGTGATTCACGAAAAGCACGCACACGCGCAAAAACTCTCTTATTAGCACATATACACACTCACACACACAAACATACACAAACACTTATACACACACAAGCACACTCTGAAATACACAGAAACAATTTGAAAAACCCATAAATTCTTGCATTCCCAAAGTCAAGGTAAGAATAAAAACTATTTCAAAACTTACCTTCAAATTTCTTAAACTTTGTTCTACAAATGGATTTATTATTACTTGGATGTTACACCAGATTTTCATTTTTTTAATAAAGTATAACCTACAGCTGGCTAAAATAACAATACCCTCCATCCATCCCCTTTAACCCATTCTCTGGCCTCCAACTGGTTGAACTAACTGACCCTGTAAATGAGTTAGCAACTTAAATTGACGACAATTTTCCCTCTGTCATAATATGGACTTATATCATTTACCTAACCATTAATAGAACCCCAGTTTCGGAGGGATAATTAGGTCTTTGCATTATACATGAAAGAATTGTATGTTTATTGTGAAACTTTATGCATAATAATTTTGTCCTTATAAACACTTAGGAGTTAGGATGTACAATACATTAATTACCCCTAAAAAAGTTTTATTATTATTTTTGAAGATTAAAGTTGTAATATGTATTAGATGACTAAGTTTTCCATATGTTACACAATTAATTTAAATTTGAAATATGAAATGTTTGGTGTCAGTTTAATGAAAGGAAAAGTTTTGACCTTGACTTCAGAGAGACAGAGAAAAAAAAGAGAAAGAAAAGAGAGAGAGGGATAGAGAGAGAGATATAGAAAGATAGAGATTAAGGTATAGAAAGAAAGAGAGAAAGAGAATGGAGTATTATAAGAAACTTACTACACATATAAACAGACAATCTTTTGGTCAGCCTTGCTAGCAATGATTAAAGCTTCACTTTAATTTACTTAAGCTGTTCATCTTAACTATATAAAAAAATTAATTAATTGAATATTATAATTGTATACAGAGATCTTAATTTGTTTTAAAAAAAGAATTACAAGCATTTTAAAAGCAAAAAAGGGGGTTGAACGTCTATCCTGATAATAAGCTTTTAAAATTATTATTGCTGTGCCCTATAGCATATTTTCACACTTGGAAATAAGACAATAGCTCTTTTGTTCATTATAGTTTCTTAAACGTGATAATTAGGAATTTTTCAAAATATATTTAAATATTTTACCTATATTATTTCATTAGTTTATTTAAAGATTGTTAGATATTTGTTAATTATAAAAAAAAACAGAAGATCTTTTTATTTACAAAAAATCTTAAGAGTAGGACAGTGTCAAACGCTTTTCAAAAGTCTAAAAATCTAAACAGGACAGCTTCCCTTTTTACTGCACAAGAACTTTGTGCAAGCTTTTTCTTTTGGCAGCGGTCATTCATAATTCTTAAATCATTAACACGTAATTGCTTTACAAACACAATACAACCTTTTATTAGGAAAAATAATATCACAGACTAACTAATTATTTCAAATGTTTGTTAAGGGTCCATGTTTACAAGGAAAAATTTGTTTATTTCTACAACATTTAAACTTTCATTCATTTTTTGTTTATGGGAAGTTTACATTAATTTGTTTGGGTCTTCAACTTTTTAGCTATTTATAAAATAACTTTAAGTTTACTATACCTATATTATTTTTACTATTTTAAATTATGATTTTTTATATTATTTACCTTCTATCACTGCACTGTCATAAATTTTTTTTGTATTCCGCTTTTATAGTATTCAAGAGTGATGCTAAGCGTGATGATTGTTTAAACTTCAATTTCCTCTTTTTCCTGTTTTACGTCCTGTTTCTCCTTCTGTCATGGACAAGCTGAAAAAGTTTACGTTGTCATTGGATATATAATATGCGTGGATATTATGACAGGAGAAAAATTGTCGTCAATTTAGGTTGCTACCATGAACATCACTTATTGTTTATCCAGTAAGAGGGGAGGGGATAAGGTAAATGGTTTGGATGGCAGGATTCTTTATTTTAGCCAGTTACAAGTTTCACTTTATAAAAGTATGCGATAAAAGGATGTAATATCCAGGAAATAATAAATCAATTACGTTAACGTCTTTTGTATTTTACATGCAAATAATACATAAAAAAGAGCCAAATCAAATCTGAGAAAGGCTGAATAAGTAAGTTATTTTAGGGAAGCTTTATCTATGTCATGTCAATTTTCAAAGCAAAAAGACTGCCGGTTAATTCGCTCCTACCCATACAATAATGTACAATATATGGATAATAAAAAAAATAATTAATAACAACAAACTCTAAAGTTGGATGTGAAAGATTAAACTATGTTAAAGATAAGCCTTCCTATAAAGGAAATAGATAAGCATGTTAAAGAGATATAAAGGAAATGTATGTTAAGATTATTAAAATTTTGTCTAATTGTTCTCTTTGAATATAGTTATATATTGTGTATTTATCCTTGACTTAGCTAAAATTTACAACAGATTCCAAAATTCCATACATTCCAAAAATTTAATTTTACTATACTTCAAATAATTATTTAAGTGTACAAGAATAATTCGAAACTATAGTTAAAGAGGGTGAATGAATATACTGTTTTATTTTTAGAGAGAGAGAGAGGGGACAGTGGACTGTTTATTACACTAGTTGCAAAAGTTTTGAAATAATATTTTCATATTCGTTGGCTTAACAACTTTGGGAATTTAGTGAATTTTGATTGGTTGGCTCATTAAGTTGAGTGTTCAACAACAAATTTTAATCTACAGAAGTGTGTGTATCATCATTTTGGATGTACATCCCTTTAGGTCCCTAAACATATTTTGTAGATAGGTACAATACCTGCATATTTTAATGTTATTCAAATTGTTATGATTAATCCACACTCAATAGGGATTAAAAACATAATAAAAGATAATTTAGTTGATAATCTTCAAATGTTAAAATATTCTGAAAATTAACCAGTTTTATTGTTTTTGATATTGTGCAATACTAAAAACACAAGGAGGATGCATTTAAAGACAAATTTGCGTTTTTATATGCCAAATATTTTCAATAACACTAAATCCCAACTTTGTTAATTTGTTTCTATGCAATAGTTCTGCTTCTGCAATTTTGTGCGAGTATATTTGAGTTTAGTGCAATATTACATATTTGCAATGCACTAGGGGTTAATTTTAGAACATTTTAGTGGCTCAGCTATTCTATAACTATGACATAAGAATATGACTATATTAAAGTTTACTGCCATTTTCATTTAAAATATTGTTGAATAATTATAATCTAGTAAATCTGAAATATAATGACTTTAACACAATTATTTATAAAAAAAATCTTCTTACAATAATTCTTCAAATTTACTTATATAATTAAAGTAAATATAGAGATATGTAAATAATATATTTTTTTAATAATTTTAAAAATATGCAGCTTGCAGAAAAAGAAAAGGTAACCTTGTAACATTCTAAAATGAATTATAATTTTTTTCCATATCAATACAAACATCACAAGAAATTTGCAAAATGAAAAGATATGAAAGTGTTTAGATAACTCAAGGTGTAAGCATAATCTTGAATTACGCTCTGAAAATTTTTCGCCTTCCGAAAGAGTAGCAAAGTTTTACATACATTTTTAAATAAGGGGAGGGAGTTTGATGAAGGGTGGTGTGGTTGTAAAAACTAAAGTATTAGCATAGTCTTCAATTTCACTTATAAATTTTTTTGACTCCCACATTTTATGACAGTCAGAATCTTACATTTGAAAAACAAAAAGTTGTGTACTTTTATTTTATGTTGTGATATGATAATATGTCTTAAATGTATAATGGATGCATGTGTAAAAAGACAAATGCATAGATATTTTCCCTGTAAAAAAATGATGTAACACGCAATTACAATGTGCTTTCTTTCTTCTTGTTATTTCAAACTGACCCTAATATAAATATCAACTTATTTCTTCACATCAAAGACTTAAAAATATGTAAAGTGAACATTCTTCTCAATGTTTTCCTCTTTGTTAAAGTTTGTTGATAAGATACGCAGATATTTAATTCATTAAAAACGATTTTCATTTAAATGGTAACTATTCCATAATTGTTACTTTGATTTTGTTCTAATGTGCAAAGAAGAGTATTTTCATACATTTCCTAAATACTTAAGTCTCTACTTAAACAGTATAAGCTTTACAATGTGGACACTAGTTTATTCTATTTTGGATAATTTGCTTAAATACTTACATGTCTGTAATATAAAAAAATAACTCTGAAGTAGGTCATTACAATCTGCTATTATTCATTTTAAAAATTAAGAAATTAGACATTTACAGAAAAAAAATGAAAATTTTAAACAATTGGAATTTACAATTGGATTAACGTGTTTATAATATATATAATTTATTTTTGGAAATGATGTAAAAATTAAACTAAATTGCATGGTTTATACCTATTATGCATATAAAAAATTTAAAATTTATAGATATTTTCATGAAATGGTCTTTTTTGTGATGGTTTTTACTTGCATCATGTATTGGGCTTAAATATTTTAAAGTGTGTGTTCATGTTTGATTATATTATTTAGGAGATATGATTGCCCATCAAGCAAGACTGGATAAACTACTACTTATTCATATGTCAATGAAAAGAGGTGTAGTACCATGAATACACACCTTCAAACCCAACAAACAATTCCTCTAAAAAACTATGACTGTTTATAACTATACTAAAATTTTATAGTAATTATTTATTCACAATGCTATAAAGTTTTTGTTAGTTATAGGGCAAAGTTTTTAAGGGAGATACAATGTAAAATTGGCTTCTATTTATTTATATTGTTAGTAAACATTTTCTGATATTGCATTCTTAAATGCAATTATCAAACAATGAGATTTGAACTTTAGATCAAATTGACTTAGATGCCTAATTCATTTAGAAATCCAAGTTGCCAATCTTAATTTTTGTTTGTTGGGAGTCCATAGGGACAGAGTTTTACACTTGAAAGCAGAGATCTTAGGGATCATGCTTCATATCGCACTTGGTCTGTTTTAATTTGATAAATTGTGTCAGAGTATTTTTGTCTGTTTTTCTGCTTGGTTTGAATAATACACATACACAAAATTATTTGGTGGTCCTATTTGGGACAAATTGACCATTTTTAATGTGAAAGAAACAACTTAAATTGGAAAACATACAGATTTGATTAAATAATGTTTAGACTTTTTAAAAACATGTTTACAAATGGCAGGGTTGCAGTTTAAAACTGAATCTTGATTATAAGAAAATTTAAATTTCAAAAAAAATATATATATATATAGCTTTGTAAAAATGTCCTTTTTTAGGTCTTTCATGCTTATATATTCTATCCCAAGTAAATATAATTCAAATAATGGTAATCTTTAAAATAAGAAGAAAGTCACAGAAACTTGATTATAATTAAATACTTCTCCAGCTGGGGATGTTTTACATTTTTTTGTCTGCATTCTTTATATATGCTAAGAAACAACAGCCTCTCCAGACAGTGGTTAAATAAAAAAATATATATTTGGTGATTTTGAAAAGTATTGGTTGATAAACTTTATTTTTGATACATAAGATAAATGGTAAGTCAAATGATATTTTACTTGAATAAACACGATAATATGAAATGAAATACTTTAGATTGTATATTTAGTCTGTTGTATGTGTAGGTAGGTAAGTAAAATTATGCAAATAAAGACTCAAACTTAAATTGGATAAACATGTAACAAGTTTTACAATGAGAATAGTAAATTTTGCAATATTCTGTAAAATTTTGAGCAAGCTTCCAGTCAAATGGGCTTATTGAGTCTAACTGTTCGTAATGTTGACCAAACGCATAGAATAATTAAACAAATATTTAGAAAGAGTTTGACCTAATAAGCGCATTTGACTGGAATCTTACTTACAACTTTACAGAATTTGGTGAAAGCTATTATACCCTTTGTTACATTGGAATCCAATTTATTGCTTACGATTTGTATTTAAGGTTATAAAATATTATACATTTTATTTAAAGTGGAATAAATATGTGTGAAGTGTCTGCTTAAATAATATTGCCAGCTTATTATTATCTTTTAATACATACACTCTTTCAAGATCTTCAATTAAAAATGATTTTTGGTCTAAAATATTACATGTATATCAATTGATACTTATAAGTTGGCAAATGCTATGTAATTACAATAGTTTTGTAATTAATTTATTCTATATATGCAAAGAAAAATACACATTATTTTATTGAACTTGTCCATATTTTGGTTTCATAAAATTTGCTTAGAAATTTGCTGAATGTCTTGTCGATTTTTTATGGTTCCAAATTTGAGTACAACTCTAAAAGAAAAAATATTAAGTTTTTCATAGTTTCATCAATGAAATTTTAAAATATAGCCTGATTTTAGAACCAATGAAAAGAACCAGTTACACCTACAATATTTTATATGTAATAATTAAATCTATAACTTTATTTACTTTTAGGAGATATGTTTGCGCTGCAGGCAAACCTAGAGAAACCTGTATCTGTGTACAAGTGTGAGGCTTATAATTGTATGGGATCTGCATTCTCTTCATCGGTTCTAGATATTTCAAAATCTCTTACAGAAAGGTAATGATTAATTATTAACTCGCGACCGTGGCTCAATGTCACGAAGGTGATAGGTTCGAATTTCGGCCCGACACCGCGTCAAAACTAAAGAATTTATTAATGGTTCCCACTGCTGCTATGTCAGATGCACGACGTAAAAAGTTTGTTGTGCATCTCAGAGAGTTGGTTGTTAAATGGGCGAATGAACGCTTTACACCGCAATTATAAGCGGAGTATGTTTTTTGAAGGTGCGTAGAGAGGTCTAGTACCCGAAGCCACACAAAGCCCTCTTAACGAGTCATTAACGATTAATTATTAGTTCATAATTGTATAATGAAAACTTTAAAAACTTCCTCTGAAATCCTCAAACACGTATAGAAAAGGTGACAATTGTTGCAAATAAACAAAATGTATAATTCTGAGTGTTTGAATAATCAAATCAAAATGCAATTTAAGGCAAAAAGAATTAAACAATGTAACCACAGAGTATCTATTTCTCAATTTTACTTTTAACAATTCGTTTCTGTGATTTAAATATAATGCTTAAAAGAACAATGTCTCACTCACTGTCCGTCCGTCTGTCAGTCTGACCTGACGAAGCTTTAGATCTCAATAACCGTTGAACCTATTGGGATTTGCCTTTTAGATTTCTACTTGTCATATCATGATTTTAATCTAATGTGCCCTACCCTCTAAAAATGTAGACTGCATTTTTGGATCAAATATTATTGTGGGGGGGGGGGTATCTCAATCCCCCCTTATGGGCCGAAGTCACTAATTATAAGTTATGGGCTAGGCAGGTAGCTTAATGCATAACATGATATTGATATCTGTACCATAAAAGAATTCAGTTGTACTGCTTTCTGTATAGGAAAATTTTTGACTGGAGACCTAACATTGTAAATGCCTAAATTCTAAACAGAGAATTTTAATTGTATTCCACTAAAGACTTGAAGTGTAGTGTGTTTAGTACTTGTACCCACGAATTTGTTCCTTTGTGAATTTTAGAAAAGAGAACATAAATATTAAAGTTGTACAATATCAATTAAACTTCAAATAAATCATATTTGTTACCAGACTTTTTTAGTCCAATTTTCTAGACAAAGTTGCAAATAAGTATTTGAAAAAAGTCCTAAAGTTCAAACTAGCAGTGTTTAAACCATTCAACCATTTTAATTTATGATTTGTTCATCTTGGTATTCCCCCTCATTTATAGTGCATTGTGCATAGTGCATAGTGCATAGTGCTATTACAAAATATTTATTGCTCTATTATAATCAACTGAAATGTAGAAAAGTATTTATTTAAATGATATTGCGGATTGATAAGACAAAGAATTTTTGTGTCATGGCCAATTAAAAATAAAGAAAAAAACTATGTATTTAAAAAATCTATTTAGGTGTAGGTATAGGCACGAATTTGTATGGCCCACATTCATGTAAAAATCTTATTTGTATCAACTCTCTAGAAAAAAAAATTTGGCCTTTGAAAAAATAGATCAGACTTAAACATTTTCAACCAAACTAATTTTATTTTCAATGTAAAATTTATCAATTTTAGATTATTTCTTTTAAAAAAAACTTATTATGATAAAACAAACAGATTACAAGATTTGTTTACAATTTAGAAGAATATTTTTAGATAAATTTTCTTTTTCTATCTATTTCAATACATTAAATCAATTGCTCTAAACTTTCACTAATTAGATTTGACCTACTCAAAAAATATTAACTAATATTAAAAATATAACTTATAAAAATTATCACACATAGTTAGAACTTAGAGACAAAAGTTGTGCAATCTAAGGTTGGTTGTCTGCAAGTTAGTATGTTAGTCCCACGTTGTTATAAACCGTCTTTAGAGGTGTAGGATGATTCTAACATTTTATTTTTCCTTTTTTAGATCATCAGGTCCACCTGTCTTCTCTGATGGTCTCATGGATAGAAAGGTCAAAATTGGAGAGGTTGTCGAGCTCACAGCCGCATGTAAGTTCAACAGATTATTTTAGAAAAGATTTTTCAGCATGGCTTCGAAGCCGCTAATGCCCGCTGGATTAGAAGCCATACTAAAAAATCTATTGTATAGCATCGTATTTATTTCTACGTGTAATAAGATAAAAACTCATAGCCGCATGTATGGCTTCGAAACCGCTTAATATCAGCAGGATTAGCAATCATACTGAAAAATAAGGTATCGCATCTATTTAAGAAAAAAAATCCTCGTTAGTGTGGGCCCTCCGCCCCTCGGATTAACAAAAATATAA
Organism: Acartia tonsa; assembly: GCF_053477335.1. Lineage (NCBI taxonomy): Eukaryota > Metazoa > Arthropoda > Copepoda > Calanoida > Acartiidae > Acartia > Acartia tonsa. The sequence continues at coordinate 18,262,992 of NC_137265.1, forward strand.
TAGTCTCATAATTTTAAATTTTACTATCCTCGGGAGTCGGAAAACTGTTTATAATACGATGAGAAAAATGATTTTTTTTATTTAACTAGTTTATTTACACTTTTTTCCCCTCCTGCATAGATTCCACTGACCAATTTTCTATTTTTCATTTGTTTTTAGTGACTGCTTTAAGTCTTCCTGTGAAAATCAGCTGGTACAATCATGGAAGCAAGGTAAAAAATAATATTAAAAAATCTTCCAATTTTGAAATGAAAATCTATGAAAACAAACAGTCAAAAGCTTTTAAATATATTAAATAGGGTTGGGCTGGATATCCGGTAATTTGCCGGATATAGAATGCTGGCCAGATATCCGGCCGGAACCGTATATCCCGGATTAGAAATCATCCGGATATCCGGTCAAAAAAGTATCCGGCCCAACCCTAATACTAAAGTCAATGAACATGCCTAATATTATTTTGTATTGAAGCTGTCAGTCTTTAATTGTATCTTGGGGTAAATTAGATTTTCTCGGTTTCTATTTAAGATAGAAGGGAAGATACCTCTTTCCAAAGAGCTTCAGTATACAGCTTACTTCTCTGTCTGTCTGTCGGTCATGCATCGAAAGACATATAAACATTTTTTATGATACTAATATTTTCCTTTGTCTTATATTCTTCTAACCTTTCTTTTCTTCAGTTTACTTTATCTGTCATTGTTTTTATAACCACTAATCATTTGTTCTTAAATAAACTATGTCTGTTTGTCAATCCATGTTATTACGCTCCTTATGGATGATGTCATATTGGTGTATAGTCCCTTTCGTGGCAACGCACCTTAAGGGGCGATTCTTCGTATTTTTCTAACCCTGCGGGGCCTGTTGCCTAACCTTGTGGGGCAATCACCTAACCCAAAATAACCTAAAACAACCTATAAAAAGCCATTTTAAAAATACAACGAATCGCCCCTTAAGGGGCGTTGCCACGAAAGGGACTATTCCCCATCTTTGTTTTAGATTCAATATGGAGATAAATACAACCTTGTTGAGAAAGGTTCCGGGAGATACAGCGTCATTATTAATCCTGTAGAGCTCAGCGATGATGGCGAATGGAAGGTAGCAACTAATTACTAATTTCATATTATATTTAAATGGTTGAAAATCGGATTATTTTATAATTTTGTGGATTGATTCTTTGCTGTAAAACCTTAGGTACTTTTATGAAATCTTGAATAGTTGGTTAAGCTAGCAGTGTCAAAATTTTTCCACTGATAATTTCATTTTAAAGAAAGGGTAATTTTGTTACATAAGGTTACCTTATTACCTAATATCCCTTGATTTTTTAAAAGTAGTCTGCTAACATATAATTCTAAAGATATAAAAATGTAAATTATGTAGCCAAAACGTTAATAAGCTGTTCTTTATTGTTAATTTATTAAAAAAATTATCTCCTTTATGATATATATACTATAAACAATAATGAAATTTTATTATGTAGATTGTAGCAGAAAATCAATTTGGTACCAGCACTTCACATTGTATTCTTACTTTAAGAGGTAAGCTTTACATATTATTTATTTTGGTATATTTTTGTATCACAAATTGAGTTTTTTTTATTAGGGTATTATTATCATATGGTAGCAAAGCTACTTTATAATTCATTATGGTTGTCCGTATATATGATATATGTCATACATGATGTTTGAACAAGATAAAAATGTACAACATTTATTGTGTACCTAAAAATAGAAAAAAAATGTTTTGCCCATACAAGAACAGACAAACGTTAGTTTCAATAATTTAGAACATATGTCTTTGCAAGCATTGTATTCTGTATGAATGTATGTATTCCTTGTACCTTAGATTTTCTGGCATTTTCCCTGAAAGTGCCATGTTGTGTACTAAAACCTCCCCCCCCCCTCATTATTTTAAAATAAAATTAATAATAAAGTGGGAGGGTAGATTTTCGTTTGTTTAACACTGTAGGTCAGGTTAGGTTAGGTTATATTGGGTACTGGGTCGCCCTGCAGGGTTAGTAACCCCCGGAGGGCTTAGGGAAAAAACTACTATTTTCAATTTATTTAAGGTGGGGGGGGGGGGGGATCAGTGCTCATCGTGCATTTTGTGTAAAAACACTATATTTCTTGTAACTAAGGGGCAAAAAAAAGTATGCAACTATGTATTTTTCTTTTTGAATCAGAGAACATTTGGATCATTCGGATCTATTAATTTTACTGCTTTATTTAATGAATAGGTCTGCGGCGAATGATTGAAATATACTATATTGTAAAATATATATATATTAGATTAGGCTGTGGGGTGTGCAATTCGCCTATGAAAAATTATTACTCTAAATAATCCGTCTATTGTCTTGTGTCATGAGTGTAGACTGTTTAACCCTGTATTAGAACAGGTCACTTCTATTTTTACAAATTTTTAAACAAAATCAAACAAAGTTAGTCCGTAACAGGGAAACTTGGAATAGGACAATTTTTATGTGATAAATTAAACTTACCCTAAGAGTTGAAAAAATACACATTTTTAAAAATCTTCAAAGTTTAAAACCTAACCCAACTTTTTAAAAAGATACCTTTTACTGTCAGAAATACTAAATATATATGAACTTCTATGAACAAAAACTAATTTGGTCCTAAAGTTATTCTTATAAAGTCCAAAATATAAATAAATTGTATTGGTCATTTTGTGCTTTGAACTTCAGATTAAAATAATGTTTTTCATTTCAGTACCCAAGAACTATCGCGTACCCAAGTTTGTAGAAGATTTGAAGGCAGTGCTGACCAAGGAGGGATTAGTTTCATTTGAATGTAAAGTTGTTGGTTTTCCTACACCTATTTTGAGGTATGCTTTTGAAATTCAAATGGGTTTTAGTTTTTGTCTGTTAATAACTGAAAGTATTCAAGGTTCTGCAGGTTTATTTTTTAGTCCCATATTTTTCTTTTGGTGTTAAAGACAGTAAATGACTTATTCTACCAAATTACTTATTCTACCTAACCTGACTTAAGATAAGAAACAAATTAACTAAAAGAAAACCCCTGTACAAAATAATTGGGGGGTGGGGGGGGGGGGGGTGGTGAGTGATCAGTTTATAGCAAAGTTCTTTGTATGACAACTATTAATATAATGTTTGTGCAGGTGGTTCAAAGACGGAGCAGAATTGAAACCAGGAGATGTTTACCAGCTCAGTGGCAGCAGATCTTTAGGTAAATCAGAGATTTTAAGGGATAAGACAATCGATGATAAATTAGTATACATTTTACACTCCAATTGATTGTAAACAAAATTACCACAACTGTAATAAAAATATTTATTGGAAAGTGTAAGTTTCAAAACAATTAATAACATATGAACAAATTACCATTACCTCGTAAGGGCGGAATTCTCCTTCGATTTTTAAGTGATCATCTAAAAAATCCAGAGCATCATTCGCGTGTAATGGGATGCGATACTCTAACACCCATGGATATTGGGTTAAGTAACATCCATCAGACAACCAACCCTTTGATTGCACGACCTTTGTCTGAGTTGCGCCTGTTTTGGGCCAAGGCCTTCCCCCTACTCTAACTATTAATGTCGCGCACCTTTCATAGTAGTAGGAACCATTTTTCTCGTATTCATTCGAATCCGGTGGATAGGAACCGGTTCTCATCCATACGAAAAAACTATGTCTAGCATCGTATTATATCCAGTTTTCTACGAATATAGAAATGTACAATCATGCACCTCGGGGCTAAAAAACTAGTTTTAATCTTCTAATTGTACATTCTATATCCGCGGAAAGCCGTTTATAATACGATACGAGAAATAACTATTAACGTATTTAGTTATGACGAGTTGTCGGTTCGAGATCCGAATCTATCACCTTCCTGACGACGAGCAAATGCGCTACGTGTTAAGCCACGGTCGCGCATATGAATAAAAGTACTCAAAGGTTTTGTTCAAACTTTAGGATAAAGATGGTATAAAACTTTAGAAACTAGTGAAATTTACAGTCCAATATCCGATCCCCCCCCACACCCTCCCATATTTGGTGATACATAATAGTTATACTTAATTATCGCATCGTATTATAGACAGCTTTCCGAGGGTAATAAAATGAAAAATTATGGGATTAAAACTGGTATTAATTTTAATATTTTAATTCCAATAGTTATGGATAAATGTCTGTAATACAATGAAAATGATTTCAGTATGACTAAAAACCGGTTCTAATCCAGCGGATAGTAATCGGTTTCGAAGCTATACTTGAAAAATAATTGTTTCAGGTACCTACTCTTGTTTGGCTCGGAATTGTATGGGTGAGGCAGTGAGCACAGCTGCTCTCACTGTCGAGGATATTGGAGAAAAGTTCCCAGATTCTGCAGGTTATATGTTTATAATTTTTGAATAGATTTATTATTCACAACGGCTAATCATGCACAGTAATCCTTCTAAACTTCTAAAAAGTTATGTTTATCATTATATAAAATTAACAGAAAGTTCATCTGTCTTTATGTACCCATAACAAATGAACCCATTTGATTTTACTTTACAGTGTAGCCTCAACTATTTTCGGAGAGGGTGCCACAAACCTTCCAAGAGAAATTGTCCCTAGAAAAAAAAAGACTTACCACCACAATTTTTTTCTATTTAAAACTAAAATTGATATTGGGGGAGGGTCGACGACCCCCCCCCCCCCCCCACACACACACCTCAAGTGCCATTAGAGGCAATAGGGGGATTAGTAAATTGTTCTAAAATAACTCGTTGTAAATTGTGTTTTTAGGTGCCCAGCTGAGATTCCTTGTACCCCTGCGGGATGCTCAAGTTGCTATTGGCGAAAATCAGAGGTTATCAGTTCAAGGTAAGGTTTACCAGGAATATTTTTTGTCGTTTAAACATTATATTTACTGAAAACAGTTTGCTGTTATTTTAAATCTGAGATAATTTTAATAAAGCCCTACTTATGGCTACAAGTGTTCCTATTATTAATCTTATTAATTCAAATTTTGTTAATTTTCAGTAACCTACAGTCCCTGCCTGGAGCTTGCCTGGTTCCATGGGGAGGCCAAAGTTATACCTGGAGACAGGGAAGGGTTATGTGCATGTGGTTATGCAAAATTATAAAAAAAATGTACATTACAAGGTTAGGAATGAGGTATGAGTAAAAATGAAGCCTTTTCCATTTAATATCTGTTTCGATCTAATAATTTAATTCTTTCAAGGGTGGGTTTAAAAATTGCTTCTTCACTGCAGGTTCTTTTTAGGCACCTCGACCCAACCCCCGTGAAAATGGAGTGGGGACAAAACACCTAATTTAAAAATACCTAATTTAAAAATGCCTAATTTTATAAATGTCTAATATGACAAAACACCTAATTTATAATTACCTAATTTAAAAATGTCTAATTTAAAAATACCTAATTTTAAAAATGCCTAATGTGACAAAACACCTAACTTTAAAAATGCCTAATTTTATAAACACCTAACTATAAATACCTAAGTTTAAAAATACCTAATTTTAAAATACCTAATCAAAAAAACCTAATTTTAAGTATATCTTAAAACTGTTGTTAAATATATTAAACCGGCGGCTACGCCCCCCTAGAGAACTCTAGGGGCGATTGCAGTGTGGAGGGAAATTCAATTAAGTCTTTGGGGGGAGGGGGGGATTGAGGGTTCATGACCCCCCCCCCCTCCAGAATTTCAAAGGTTGAAGGACAAGGAAACAAATGAATTTAAATTTTTTTTGGTTTCTTCCCTAACCTAAGTAGCCGTAGCATCCCTTTTTTTCATGGGGGGTGAAAGTTAATCATCCCCCATTTTTGTTCTAGTTTGATAAAGAAAGATTGAAGAAATATTAAAAAACGGAGGGGGGGGGATTTTTTGCAACGGGTGATTTCTCATTGGAAGGTGTTGGTAACCTCCCCAAAACCTTCCCATGACATACGGGAAGCTTCATTGTAAAAATGGGGGGTAAAATGGCGCGCAAAGTGTGCCGCAAATTTTTTTTACCCCCCCCAAAAAAAAATTTTTACCCCGGGGGTAAAATTAGCTTGGGGGGGGGTAGTTACCCCCCCTCCCTGAAATCTGTTGGCAGGGGTAAATTTTGTTTACCCCCCCCAAAATTTACCCCCGGGGTAAAATTTCTGGGGGGGGGGGGGGTAATTTAAGTTTTATAAAATATTTAGTATTAAAAATGCGCGCAAAGCGCACAAACATTTTTTTTGTTAAGAGATTTTTTATTTTGGGGGGGGTATTTACCCCCCCAAAATTGATTGTGTGGGGTAAATACTCCCTCCTAAATGGTTGGGGTAAATTTTGAATGGGGGGGTAAAATGAAAAAAAATTTTGGGAGGGGGTAATGTCCACTTTACCCCCCCCCCCCCCCCTTGGACGTCTATGTAAAAATAATAGAAATAGAAGAGTAGAAGAATATTCTGAACCCTTTTTTCGTCAAATCTAAGAGAGAACATTCCTAGCAGACAAAAGTATTGTTTACTTTCGACTCAAGCTGATGTGGATTCTTAAAAAATGATAGACTCGCTATTCGATAGTGAGGCAAAATTATTTTTGTGAAAAATCATCCAAAAGCACATTAAAAATCTACAAAAATTAAACAAAATCATATGTTAATAACCCTCTTAAGATTTTATTTCATTTTTGTAAATTTTTTTATTCGATTTTGGAGGATTTTTTACAAAAATAATTTTGCCTCACCAGCGAGTTGCCAGTCTAACTTTTTTTTTAAGAATCCAACTTTGTTTCAAGCTTTCAAATTGTAAACGAAATTTTTGGGCAATTAATTCTGATTCCGCAAAGCTTTCTACTAAGAAAATATACTGTTAACAGCTGACTTTTATGTATGTATGAAATGAAAAAAAACATGCCTTCGTAGGAAAATGTGTACATAATTTCAACCAATGAGATCCAATGTAAATTCCGATGCGATTCTCCTATTGGCTCAATCAGACATTCCCTCTCTTTCTTAGTACCTTTATTGTAAAAATGAACCATATTGGTTCATCGACTAGCAAGATCCTTTAGCAATAACAATCAGCCAATTGGATTAATGTTATCAAGACATATGTTTAGGTATTTTAGTGAAAATATTTGATATTTTAGAATTAGGCATTTCTCAATTAGGCGTTTAGATAGTTTAAAATTAGGTATTTTTAAATTAGGCATTTTTAACATTAGACATTTTTCAAATTAGGTATTTTTAGTTAGGCATTTTTAGTTAGGCGTTTTTAAATTAGGCATTTATAAATTAGGTGTTTTTAAATTAGGTGTTTTTAACGTAGGTGTTTTTAACATTAAGTATTTTTAAACTTAGGTGTTTTTAGTTAGGCATTTTTAGTTAGGCATTTTTAAATTAGGTGTTTTGTCCCCACTCCGTGAAAATAGCATAAAACTAAAGCACCACAAGTAGATATATACACTCAGAAGCAAAACATAATCGGTTCAGCAGTCAGTAAGATCATAAGGACGAACGAACGGACACACGGATGGACAGACAGACGTAGTTTTTCTCTCGAATACCTATAGATTGACATTTTTTGTAACATGCAAAGAAAACTCTAAAGCCAATAACCCTTAAAATTAGGATTCAGCTATGTAAGGAGGATGGAGGATATTTTCATTGTGATCTTATCAATGCAACCATGGAGGATCAGGTAATCTTCCACACGTTTTACCTCCATTTTATCAAGATTCTTGATTAAAGGGGGAAAAAAGACACATAAATTTGACAATTTAAGATTTAATGTCAATCATTATTATAAGCATCTATATAAACAAAAATTTCACCTACCTACGAACACTTTGATAATAATTAAAGAGTTGCTTAACTTCCAAGACTTAGTCAAATTGTTAAAAGATTCATCAAATAAATTTTCAAATCAATAGGGCAATTCTAACTTGCCCAAATTTAAAATGGGATGAATCATATCTTAGGCAAAAGTCACAATTGTATTTAGAGTCGATTTCACAAAATATTTGTTTTCAGGGAGAATGGAGTGTTGTGGCTAAGGATTCCACCAACAAAATTAAGTCCACTTGCATCATGACTGTGGCTATACCTAAACATTACAAGAAACCAAATTTCCTGGAGCCATTGAAGGCTGTTCTCACTGATGAAGGAGCGGTCAACCTGGAATGTAAGGTGAGAGGCTAGAAAATCTTTTAAAATCACCTTTACTTGATTTAATTGATAAGAACTGTCACGAAAAAAAATGTAACGTGTACCCTTTTTAACTATTGAAATAAAAGAAACACTGATTAAACAATTTAAGTAAATAAAGGCAAAACTAGTTTTCTTTTGTTACTAATATTCTTTAAAATAATGTTTATCCTAATAAGGTTATTGGTGTGCCACAGCCTACCCTCTCCTGGTACAAAGATGGTTCCCAACTCAAGGCTGGCGATATTCATAGACTTATGTCAGGTAAACAAAGTTTTAAGTAGCTACGCTGCTTTAAATTTCACTTGACTTGGTTGATTTGCTTATTGCTTGATATTTCTTTAATGTATTATGCATTTCCACTCCTATTACTCTTTATTTTCTTTTTCTTTTAGACATATGATTTAAAAAACTTACATTTAATTTATACTTGCTTTATCATATCTTCTTTTTTTTCTATTTATTGTACCACAATAGATTAATATTTTATTTTTGGAATATCTTTCTTGCCTTAAACCAATAATAATTTTCAGGTTCTGATGGATCTTGTTGTCTTGGCACATATACCTGTGTTGCCTCTAACTGCATGGGACAAGTCACAAGCTCTGCTGCACTACTAGGAAATTATTTGTCTCATTAAAAAATAAAAACATATGAATAATGAGAAAATTAAAAGTCAGTAGTAATATTTTTATTAAATAAATTTTCATTTATTTGAGAATCAATAGAATTAAGTTCCACCATTTTGCCTGCTTAATAAAATCTGAATTTAAATTAAGGCTTTTCAAAACTACAAATTAAAAAGACAAAAATTGTTAAGGCTATGATGATGCTGAGAGCCCTGGTGTTCCAGACATCAAATCACCTGACCTCAGTGGAGAAACTGTGAAACCATTCTCTCTGTCCACAATACAGGAGGAGAGAACTTCACAGCTGATGAGTCCAGAGGCACAGGAACAAGTTCTCTCCCGGCATAGCTCACCCAGCCTCTCATTTGGAAAGGTTGATGAAGTGGGAGATATGAGTATTTCTATTGGCAACCAGGAAGTTACTCTATCATTGTATCAGACTCCTGATTTGTCTGAGAAAGATGCTAAGAATATTTGTGAAATGTTTGCTGAAGAACTGGCTGAATCTATTAATGAAAGTAAATATGTTGAACTTCCACCATTGAGATTCACAAAAGAGACAGCCAAAGCTTCTAATATCAACATGGAAGCTGTTATTATAGATGTTGACCAAGAAGGATTAGAAGAATATGAATCAATGAAAAGAGCTCTGGAGGGTGTGGATGACCTGAAGACAGAAGCTGATATTGATGAAGTGTCAGAATGGAATGAGGAGGTACCAAACATTATGGAATATGAAGCCCTTACATGTGAAGAAGTGTTTGAATATGACCAAGAAGGTGTTACAAATGCAAATATCACAACAGAATCTGAAACTCTACAAGGATTGACAGAAAGCAATGTTAAAAAACAGAAAGTCTTTAGTCCTGCCCCAGAATCAATCAAGGAAAAGTCAATATCTGAGAGTCAAGATGCTACACCTAAGAATAAAGCAAAATCCAAAAAGGGAGGATCCAAACCTGCTTCTCATGCTACTGAAGCAGTCAAAGCTAAAGAAACAATCGAGCAAGATTTTAACAATAAAGAAAATCTTATAATTGAGGAAGATATTTATGAAAAGATTGGATTTAACAGAGAAGATGAAACACAGATTACAAAAGCTAATAACAGTGATAAATTAAACCCACCTGTTGAATATTCAGTTGTAAAGAAAGATAAACCTGAGTCATCTAAAGACGAAACAGATGTCAGCAAACAGTCCAAACAACAGGTTTCTCAAGATAAATCTTTGGGTAGTGCTGAATCAGAAATAGATTTAGATGAGAAAGAAAGACTTTCTAAAGATGCAAAGAAAGTCAAAACTCCTAAATCTAAGAAAAAGAGTGAATCTGTTATTGAAGAAAATAAGGCAGTTACTGAAAATAATATGGCTGCAGATACTACAATTAATAGTGAAGTTTCAGTACTAAGACCTGAACTTGAAATGAGAGAGTCAACTGATAACAAACCTGCAAAGGCTCTTTCAGTTGAAGAGGCAAAGGAAATTGCAACAAAATCAATCCTTGACAGTATTTTGAATAACAGTAAAAAAGCTATTCAAGAGCTGGAATCTGCTAAAGTTGAAATTCATGAGATTCAAAATGAGAGTTTATCTGTTAATGTTGAAGCTATGGCTAATGAAGTTGATAGTATTGATGGTCAAATCATGAAACTACAGACCAAAATTAAGAAAGAGGAATCCTCTAAAGCACAAAGTCTTCAAAGACAGCCAGAAACTATCTTAGAACAATCCAATGCAAATCATGAAAATGAAGTTTTGGAAAGTATCCGGTCTAATAAAGATGTAATTGCTGAAACAAAGCCTTTAAATTCTAGTGTTCAACAAACTTTAACATCGCAAACTGTAACTGATCATGAAGTTAAAGAAACAACTGTTGAAAATGTACAGCAAGATGAAGCAATAGAAATCAGTAGTGTAAAACAAGAATCAAAATCAAGAATTGAAACTGCAATCCAAAAAGAATCTGTTGATATTGCAGAAGTGTCAACTGTTGTGGAAAGAAAACCAATATTTGGTTTAACTGATGTTCAAGATGAGTGTGCAAGTGAAACTGTGGAAAGAATTAAGAAGGTGTCAAGAGCTGAAAGTGAACTTAGTGGATCAATTCCTGACATCGAAACATATAAGGATGATGAAACTTTCACAAAGAAGAAGATTGAACAGAAAGATATTTATGTTGATTCTGATTCTGACTCTGATGGTGAATTTGATCCTGAAAAGTATAGGGAAAGGAGGGGCAGTAGTTATGAGGCAACTATTGCAGGAATGGACCTAGAGTTGCTGGCAGAACTTGGTATTTCACCATCACCCTCCAAGGAAGGCAGTGAGGCTCCTCTAGATCTTACTAAACTACCTTCAGAGAGTGCTGAAGATAGATTGTCCAGAATTGAAGAAAAAGCCATGAAAATGGCCCTTGAAGATGATTCTATTTCAAGCAAATCTAGATCTAGATCAAGATCAAGATCTAAGTCAAGACCGCCAAATCTTGATACTGTTATGGAGAAAAGTAAAGAAGAAGTGGAAGAGGCTAAATTTTATGTTGCACCATCTCTTGACACAATCAAGGAGAGTCCATCAACTGCCTCTATGATGGGTATGCTCCAAACAGGATTCTCATCAACCTCTATCAATACTGTTTTGCAAGGAAGTCAATCAACTTCATCAATGCAAAAAGAACTACTATCAAAATCTAAGGAGGAATCTCAATTAGCGGTTAGTCAAGATGGCGCCAATGAAGAAGCATTAGAAAATGAAAATATACAAATAGCAATTCAAAAGGAAATGGCAGTAAAATCACCTAAAGTGTCAATGAAGCAAGATAAAAAGATTGAGGAAATAATTGAGGAGAAGGAACCAATCTATGAGTCAATAGCTCCAGAAACTAAAAGTGATAATGGAATTGGGGCAGCTAAACAAGAAGTTATGGAACCAAAAAGTGAAAGTAAAATTGACAGTTCTTTGTCTGACAGTGTTGAAACAGTCATTGAAAATATTGAAAAAACCGACAGAAAGGATAATACTAAAACTGCTGCGGAAGTAGGTAAGTCTACTGAAAGGAAATCGTCCACTGAAAATCCATCTGTAAACAAAGTTGATATTCTAAAAGAGACTACCATTGTAACTGAACCTAAATCAATTGATATAGACCAAGACAACTCTAAGTTTGTTGAAATTAACAATGCGAAGAACAAAGAAATGGATATAAAGAGTGCAATCATAGAGAATAAAATTTCTGAACAATGTGTAAGTGAAAATACCTCTTCTAGTGTTAGAAATACAGAAATTGTAAAAGAATCCGCTCTATCTCCAGCAAAGGAAATTCAAACATCAGCAGCAACTCCACAAAAAAGACCAGACTATGCTAAAGAATCTACATTATCTCCAACAAAAGAAATTGATTCAGCATCAGCAACACCTCAAAAAAGATCAGTAAGTAGAACTAAAGAATCATCAGTTGATGATATTTTACCACCTCTAGAAAAGGTTGAAAGTTCACATGATGTGGATGTTGACAATGCTGATGAATGGGTTAGAGAGAAAACTCTTGAACCTGAAGTTGTGCCACCTGTAGTAGAACAGAAAAAAGAGGCTTTCAATTTTGTTCCTGGCTACAAACAAAAAGACGAAGATCTGCCTGAGGCTGAGGAGGCTCCGATGCAATTTTATGGCTCAAGAAGAACTAGCAGACTGAATACACCAGCTGAGCAAAGAACTGCTCCTCAACAAGATACTGATAAGAAGCTTAAGGAAGCAAAAGAGCAGGAGGAGATTAGAAAGAAAGAAATTGAAAGAAAGAACATAGAGGAGAAAAAGAAATTAGAAGCAATCAAAAAAGAACAGGAAGAGTTAGAGAAACTAAAGAAAGAAGAAGCTGAAAAGGCTGAGAGAGAAAAGAAAATTAGAGAAGAACAGGCAAAACAAGAAAGAGAGAAAGAAGAGGCTGATAGAAAACTCAAAGAAGAACAGGAGAAAGCTGAATCTGAGAGAAAACAGAAAGAAGAGAGAGAGTTATTGGAATCAAAAAGAAAAGCGGAACTTGAGAAGAGAAAGAAGGAGCAGCAAGAAAAGGCTGAAGCTGAAAGAAAGAAACTTGAAGCTGAAAAGGAAGAAAAAGAAGAAGCTGAAAGAAAACAGAAAGCAGAAAATGATAGACAAGAAGCTGAAAGGAAACAGAAAGAAGAGAAAGAAAATCTTGAAGAGTACAAGAGGCTGAAGGAAGAAAAAGAAAAGGCTGAAGCCCAAAAGAAACTTCAAGAAGATGCTCTTAAAAAACTACAGGAAGAAACTGAAAAAGCCATGGCTGAGAAAAAGCTACAAGATGAAAGAGAAAAGGCTGAACTGGAAAAGAAAGAGAAGGCTGAAGCTGAGAAAAAATTACATGAGAAGGCTGAACTTGAAAGAAAACAAAAAGAAGAACTGGATAAGTTTGAAGCAGAAAAGAAACAGAGAGAGGCTGCACAAGCTGAACTGGAAACCAAAGCCAAGGCAGAAAAAGAATCAAAGGAACAAATTGAAAAACAACAGAAAGAAAAGATGGAGGCTAAAAACAAACAGATGGAAGATAATTCAGCTATTCCACTTAAGTCTGCTGATGATAAAAAGACCAAGGATGAAAGAGCTACAACTAAAACTGAACAAGAACCTGATATTAAGCCTAAAGCTGATTCTGCACTGCCACCTAAAGGAAAGCCATCAGGCAGAAAAACACCTCAAAATGCTGTTTTCAATGACAGGGGTGCCAAAACTCCCACTGCTGATAAGTATTCCCAGGGATACCAGGAAACTGGCAGACACTCTCAAGGAAGAGGATCCTCCACAGAAATGTCAAGATATAGCACTGAGCACTGTTACTCCCCTACATATGATAATAGTGTCAGAAGTATAAGTGGTGAATCACATACATGTAGAAATACAGTTGAAAGATCATTGCAGACCTCACAAAACCTTATGTCCATGGTAACTGGGTCACTTGTACCAAAATCAGAAGCTCATAAAACCAAACAACCTGCACAAAAAGAGGTTAAAAGACAACAACCTACAGCTGAACAAAAGGCTAGAGAACTGGAGAATCAGAAGGCTACACCAAGTGCAGTCTCTGATATTATGATTAAAGAAGTTGGATGTAATTGGGTATCATTATGCTGGAAAAAGCCAACAGTCACCAGGGGCTCTCCTATCCATACCTACAAGGTAGAGGCTTGGTTGTGTGGTGAAGGTGCCTTCTGGGTGGAAATTGGCCGAACACCAATTCCCCAATATGATGTTTTCAACCTGAAACCAAACAAATGTTATCACTTTAGGGTTACAGCTAGAAATAAACGTGGCTGGGGTGACTCAATCATGACCACACACAAGGTTGACCTGAGCAAGCCGACCCAGATGCCTGTCATCAATACTGATATGGACAGTGTTATCAAGTCCCTGGCAGGATCTACTGTCAAGCTTAATGTCAGGATCTCAGGAAAGGATTTGAAGTTTTAAGTTTGGGTTAAGGATTATGTTTTTATCACTAGCTTTCCTTGATTTTTCAATGAATTAGATAACATTTCTCTTCACTACTGGATTTGAATTTTTCCATAATGAGGTTTATAAATTAATTTAGATTTCCTTTATTTGAAGTAAAAGTGATGTTCAAAACTAAATGTTATGTTATTGCATAATTATGTAAATTTCAACCTTAAAATTAAAAATCCTTGAAATCAGGTGAGCCACAGCCCACAATAAAATGGACTCGAGACAACCATGATGTAGAATGTCTAGAGGGGGTCACTATTACCAATACAGATTCTGGATCCTGTATTTTAATATCTGGAGTAGACAGAAGGTATATAAAAAAGTTTTTGAATTAAATTTGCACAAAAGATCACATGATCAAACAGCTTTTTTTTTAAATTAATAACTTCACAACCTCACATTTCTAGTGTGAAAAAAGAAAAATTTGCTTAATTTGTAAAAGCAAAGGGCTTTGAGTAAAAGCACTAAGGAGGGGGGAGGGAGGGTCTTGTTTTGAGTTGGGGGTTATTCACCCTTCTAGTTTGGCCCTTGTTCTAATTTCAATTACAAATTAACCAATTAAAAATAATTATTGCCTAACTTGTGGACTGCCTTCTAAACCACAAAACTAGGGTTTCTTTTATGTGTGGGGGAGGGGGGGTTGTAGACACTACCTTACCACTTCCCCCTTGGACGTCCTTGGCAGTAGTCACGTTGAAAATTAGTATTATTATCCGTATCTCTTAAGGTACAGTGGAAAGTACACTGTGACCGCCAGCAACACAGCTGGCAAAGCTACCAAATCCATCAGCCTGGAGGTCCTGGATGATCCTCATATACATGCCACATATTCTAAATTCAAAAGGTAAAAATTATCAAATTTTATTAAAATTATATTTCAAATAGCAGACAACTTTCAACATGAAACTATCCTATTATATGCTAACCGCTGAACCAATATGTGTCTTCTTTACAGTGACGCTTCTTATAAGTCATGAAAAGGTTTATGAAAGAATAATTCTCTTAAAATGCAAGAAGCCAAGAACAATATTCTTTTTATAATTTCTGTCTAAAAGGTTTTCTTTTATTTTTGAAAGTAAAAAATATTTTTTATTTCAAAGATAAAATTTTATGTACATTTAGTTGTTTCATAAAATTCATTTTGAAAAAATGGCATCAATGACTAGGTCATTTACAAATTACCATTCTTTCTAATAATATTTATTTTTAGTTGGCAGGCTATGTTAAGAAACAGCCTCCCTCCGTATATGGTAGCACCTCCCAGGGATAGAAGAGTAGAAGAGGGAGGATCTATACAGCTTTCTTGTAAGGTAACACTTTAAGTTATTTTATATTTACAATCTATTATTTTATATGTGTTACAAGCTGTTATAACCATATTACAATCTCAACAAATTTGAAAAAACCTTAATTTTTGGCAAGGAGTACCAATACTTCCACCACAGATTAAATTTTTAAAAAAATTTAAATTTTTTTTTTAAAGTTTAGTTTATTTTTTTGGAATGGAATTTATGTAGGTAAATCTTCAAGATTTTAAGAATTCATTACATTTTACTTAGATGTTTTTTTGTAAATAATTTAATAGATGCTTTTAACATGACATAATGCGGGGGGGGAGGGGTAATCATTGATTAACAAGACCCTTTGTGTGAAGGCGCTACATAATTTAGGTTGTTGGTAACCCGTGGCCGCATGTGAAATGGTACAAGGACGATGATGAAGTTATCCCAGATGGTAAACTTTAAATCATTTATGAAAGTACCTGGATGTCTGTGTAAGTGTGTGTGAACCAAAGGGTCTCAATAACAGCTGTACCGATATGGTTTTCCTTTACAATAAAGATTTTTTATGTCCAGGAAAGGTTCTCAAAAATAATAACATAAGCGCTAGTAAATGATTATTTAATACCTATATTTGCGGGAACATTTGTTTAATGAAATCTTCCAATTTTTAATATTTATAAAACGGCCTGCTTTATTGCATCAAGATCCATGACAGATCTATGTAGGAAATAAAAGTCTATAAATAAGCTCAAGTTTTCCAAATGATAAGTGTTTAAATCTCATACTGCTCTAATAATCATCCATAATAGACTCACGTAAATTATATTTACCACTTTATTTACATTTGGATTGTAAATTATACTCTTGCCTGTTTGTTTGTTTATTTGCTTCACAACTTTTAAAAATCTCCTAATTGAATATTTCCTAATAAGAGTGTTTAAAATTTTTCATTAATAATTTTAATCTACATAAATAAATCGTCCATTGTCTTATCCCTCTTAAGATCTCTGGGATTTACAAAGTCAACATTCAATTAAATATAAACATTTCTTGTGCTCTAAGCTTCTGCCACTAGTAAATCGTGATTATTTTATTTTGTAACGGACTTTTAAGTCCCCTTTTCCTTCTATTATTTTTATCTAATGCCTTATATGGACTGTAGCTTTATGATATATATTATATAAGCCTAACCAATATAAATTTTTATTTTAAGAAAACACTTAAAAGAATAGAATTTAAATGATTGTTTTTTTTATACATTTTATTTGAATTTATGAATTTTATCGAATGTATGTGATCTCATGTATGGGTTATTTGATTTTTATAAAAAAAAAATTGAAATGAAGAAAATAGAAATGCGATTGTTTTAGACTACACTCGAATCTACAGCGAGGGAGACTTCCAACACGTACAGATCGACGACATCACCCTGGAGCACAAGGGCAGATACTGCGTGGAGGCGTACAATGAGCACGGTGTTGTTAGGAGTCATTTCACCGTGATTGTCGACAATGGCCTGGAGAGATATATGCCACCTTTCTTCACTAAAGAACTATCTGATATTACTATTAGGCAAGTATTTTTCAACTTTCTAGCTTTATAATCACTAAGTTACGAAATTATAATTGGGGTTTTAATGCTTGTTTTATATTACTCTATAAATAAATAAATTAATTACATTACTTTTAATATATTTTGTTTCTTTTATTTAGGAAGGGGTGTAATTTATTGCTTCACTGTCGTGTAGAATCATATCCTTGTATTGGTGTTACATGGTAAGTTTATATATTTATATTATATTATATCCCTATATAATTTACTACTTCACTATAGTGTAGAATCATATCCTTGTATTGGTGTTACATGGTAAGTTTATATATTTATATTATATTCTATCCCTATATAATTTAATACTTCACTATAGTGTAGAATCATATTCTTGTATTGGTGTTACATGGTAAGTTTATATATTTATATTATATTCTATCCCTATATAATTTAATACTTCACTGTCGTGTAGAATCATATTCTTGTATTGGTGTTACATGGTAAGTTTATATATTTATATTATATTCTATCCCTATATAATTTACTGCTTCACTCTAGTGTAGAATCTTATCCTTGTATTGGTGTTACATGGTAAGTTTATATATTTATATTATATTATATCCCTATATAATTTAATACTTCACTATAGTGTAGAATCATATCCTTGTATTGGTGTTACATGGTAAGTTTATATATTTATATTATATTCTATCCCTATATAATTTAATACTTCACTGTCGTGTAGAATCATATTCTTGTATTGGTGTTACATGGTAAGTTTATATATTTATATTATATTCTATCCCTATATAATTTAATACTTCACTATAGTGTAGAATCATATCCTTGTATTGGTGTTACATGGTAAGTTTATATATTTATATTATATTCTATCCCTATATAATTTACTACTTCACTATAGTGTAGAATCATATCCTTGTATTGGTGTTACATGGTAAGTTTATATATTTATATTATATTATATCCCTATATAATTTAATACTTCACTATAGTGTAGAATCATATCCTTGTATTGGTGTTACATGGTAAGTTTATATATTTATATTATATTCTATCCCTATATAATTTAATACTTCACTGTCGTGTAGAATCATATTCTTGTATTGGTGTTACATGGTAAGTTTATATATTTATATTATATTCTATCCCTATATAATTTACTGCTTCACTCTAGTGTAGAATCTTATCCTTGTATTGGTGTTACATGGTAAGTTTATATATTTATATTATATTATATCCCTATATAATTTAATACTTCACTATAGTGTAGAATCATATCCTTGTATTGGTGTTACATGGTAAGTTTATATATTTATATTATATTATATCCCTATATAATTTAATACTTCACTATAGTGTAGAATCATATCCTTGTATTGGTGTTACATGGTAAGTTTATATATTTATATTATATTCTATCCCTATATAATTTAATACTTCACTGTCGTGTAGAATCATATTCTTGTATTGGTGTTACATGGTAAGTTTATATATTTATATTATATTCTATCCCTATATAATTTACTGCTTCACTCTAGTGTAGAATCTTATCCTTGTATTGGTGTTACATGGTAAGTTTATATATTTATATTATATTATATCCCTATATAATTTAATACTTCACTATAGTGTAGAATCATATCCTTGTATTGGTGTTACATGGTAAGTTTATATATTTATATTATATTCTATCCCTATATAATTTAATACTTCACTGTCGTGTAGAATCATATTCTTGTATTGGTGTTACATGGTAAGTTTATATATTTATATTATATTCTATCCCTATATAATTTAATACTTCACTATAGTGTAGAATCATATCCTTGTATTGGTGTTACATGGTAAGTTTATATATTTATATTATATTCTATCCCTATATAATTTAATACTTCACTATAGTGTAGAATCTTATCCTTGTATTGGTGTTACATGGTAAGTTTATATATTTATATCATATTCTATCTCTATATAATTTACTGCTTCACTATAGTGTAGAATCATATCCTTGTATTGGTGTTACATGGTAAGTTTATATATTTATATTATATTATATCCCTATATAATTTACTACTTCACTATCGTGTAGAATCATATCCTTGTATTGGTGTTACATGGTAAGTTTATATATTTATATTATATTCTATCTCTATATAATTTACTACTTCACTATAGTGTAGAATCATATCCTTGTATTGGTGTTACATGGTAAGTTTATTTATTTTAACTAGAAAATTCATCCGCTCTTTTAGGAAGGAGAGGACATTATACTCTATATTATATTGATAATATCCAGGTTTCTTAGTTGTTGGCTTAAAAACTTAGGTTACTTTTACAGAACTTTTATTGGTAGGTTCCAAACTAGTAGTGTTTAAACTTTCCAACCAATTAGTTTAATCTATAGAAGTTCTAAATTGTTAATCATCAATTCATTTCGTAATCAAAAAGTTTGATTGAAGGTATTTTTGATTGGTTGATTGATTGATTGATGCCCCTTTTTAATCAATTTTATATTCAAAACTTTTTAGGCACCAGTCTGGCTCAAAGATACGGCTGAGAGAATCAGATTACAAGATTGTTGACGAGGATGGAAATGTGCTACTTGTCTTGGCTGATATGCAGGAATAATACCTTATTTTGCATGAAAAGTAGAAAAATCCATCTTGACTTCAATAAATTAAAAAAACAAACTAATCTGTATGATGAGTTAGAGTGGATAAAAAGGCTATAAGAATAAAAACATAATAAAAATTTGATAGGGTAGGTTAAGTTGTGGTTAAACAAGGTAACCCAGTTTATATTTTACTACACTTAGAGTTAGAGTTTTAATGCAGTTAGTTGGTGGTTTCCAGTGAGGGTTATATTAATTTGTTTCTAACTTAACCTAATATTAGTAAGAAATTGGGGTTACTTTATAAGCTTACTTGCAAAACAAGGAATACTCCTAAAAATTCAGACTAGCGAATCATTCAACTGCGGGATCATCAATGAGATAGCTGAGAACAGCACCAGCTGTCATGTAGAGGTCACCACAAGCAACCAGATGCTGGCAGTTGATGAGGACTGTCTCAGGTAGATAGATAGATAGAGAGATGAAGGGATAGATTAATAAATAGATAAAGGGATATATAAAGGGATAGATAAAGGGATATGTGAAGGGATAGATTAATTGATAGATGAATGGATAAATATATGAATGGATAGATTAATGGATAGATGAAGGGATATGTGAAAGGATATATAGATGAAAAGAATGATGGATAGGCGAAGAAAGTTTCATTTAAATTTCAAGTTGAAATTTTCATTGATCTTAACACTTTGGTTCAATTAATGGAATTAAAAATGTATCTATCAAAAGCTTTGATTAAGTCAAACTGTCTTAAATAAATAGTCAAATTGCCAAGAAGATTAATAGCATCGTATTGTAGACAGCTTTCCTGCTTTATAGTATAATAAAGAATTAGAATAAAGATTAATTCCACTGTTTTTATTTTATTACATGTGGAAACTGTAGAAATAACTATTCCATTATTTTTTTAGACATTCCCTGATGCCCCGGTTTACTAGCTGGCCCAGCAACCAGGTTGTGAATGAGGGTGACACAGTGAATATCACCTGTACAGCTGAATCCTGCTCCAACATCATTCTGTCCAGAAATTTTATACCTGTAAGTGTTAGTGGTTTATCAATCTCATATAAAATTTTTCTGCCGTTCTTTGAAGTTTGTACGATGTCTATTTGTTGGTTTGGTAAAATGTTTGCATAGAAAGTTTGTTAATATTCGTTATATAATAACGTTAAAAATTCTAGTCGTTTTATATCTATGAAGTTTATATGCCAAATTAATAGTGTATCTGACTGTCGTTTTTCATCTGTTTATACAAAAATGTTATGCATATTATTTCTTTTGTTATATGGGGTTGGTAAGTCTAGAATTGGTTTATTGAAGTTTACAATGAATTTACAGCAAATAAGTTGATTATGAAATCCTAGTAATATTTTTTTTCTTGTAGTTACAACTACTTCAAACAATGCAATTTATTTTATGTTATCTCGTCATATGGTTGGCACTTGGGACCTCCTATACTATGATTTTCAGATGGTTTGTCGGTGTATTTGTGTTTCACACTTTTTAAAGTGCCCACTTAAATATCCTACTTTTTAATATATCTCAATCGGTTTTTGCATAAAAGGCATAAGTTTTGATGGAAACTAATTTTGCTTATTGTAATTTCAGCACAGCCTAGATCCTGATGTAGTAGAATTGAACAAGAATGGAAATAATTTTAGTATAGATATTGAAAATATTATACCCGACCAGGAGGGTCTATACTTCCTTTCAGCAAGGTAGGATCTTAACAATTATAACTGTTTAGATTAGCTACCAAGCAATTATAAGCAGATTATTTTTTATCTAAAATCTCAAGATGTCAATAATGATTTGATATAGTTAACCACTCCCCTCCCTTTATTAAAGTCAGGTCAGGTTAGGTCATTTTGGGTACTTGGTATTCCCACAGGGTCAGGGCCCTTCGTAGGAAAAGGAGAAAAAACTACCCTCAACTTATTTTCAATCATTGGGATATTATTGTTAAATATTTCTTATTTAATTTGGCATCTTCCATTTAAAGTACCTAAGTTACTATCATATTTTTATAGTAATTGCATGAAAATATACCATTAAAGAAAATTTAAGTATAAGTATATATTTGAATTGAAAGTATTTGAATTAGATAAATAAAATCAATACTTGTTTTAGGAATGCTCACAGTGAAGAGAAGTATCCATTAATTATAAAAGTAAAATCAATAGTGGATCTTTCATCTATAGAATCATGTGCACCCGTAAATAAGTAAGTAATATTTTTAGTTTTATCTGCGATGGTTGGGTAGGTGTTAGGTTCGAGGCCGCGAAATCATGCACTTCATTAGCAATTATAATTATAATATTATTATAGGAAAACAGTAAAAGTGTCTGACTATGACGTCAGAAAAAATTAACAATTAACCAATGAGAGGCCGCTATATATTTTACCATTGTGAATACTGGCTTCCCATTGGTTAATTATTAATTTTTTCTGACGTCATAGTCAGACACTTTTACTGTTTTCGTATTATAGGACAGGAGCTCCTAGTCTATATGATGGTGGACCAGTGTATGCCAGAGATGGAGATACAGTAATAATCAAGAGTACCCTGGAGTCTGGAGCACCTCCTTACAATATTTCATGGAAATTTAATGGACAGGTACAAATTTTCAATAATTATTAAAGTTTTAGATTTCAAAAAAATTTCTTTTACTTTTCTATCTTTTTTGTATTCTTTTAATATTATATTATAAACAGAAAAATCAATATATTTTGTTTTCATAATGGGTATTTTTTATAGCTAATTTAGATATAAAAAAAAGTATTATGGAAAAAGGTTTTCTGGTGATTGCATTAAAGTGCCTAGCGAGTAATATAACACCGCACTCTATTATTTTCTAAAAATATATACAAAATAAGAAGGGTGTTTCTAAAACCTGCGGAGAGCTCTAACACTGCTGGGGATTAAGCCTCCGGTGCGCATTAACTCTCCAAGGCTACCTTGTACACAATAGAATAAAGTAGACTCCCTCCTTATTATCAATTTTTTAAAAATAAGGGTATGGGTTATGTGCTCGACATGGAACTTTAAAGGAAAATTATAATTTTCTTCATTCAAAATGTATCCCAATTTACGAATCAGAGCAATAGAGTGCCAAAATCAAATAATTTTCTTTTAATCTTAGGATATTTGGTGGAGTAGCCGTGTGAGCCCTATAAATGTGCCCGGATGCATTGGTATCCGTATGACTGGTGTAGGTACACAGGACGAGGGACTCTATACCTGTACAGTTCATAATGCTGAGGGCTCTGCTGATAGCACTACTATTCTTCTCGTTGATTGTAAGTATCCTATAATATAAGGTATTTTAGACAGGGGATAGTTTTTATCTTTTTTCTATACCCTTGTCTGTTCTTTAATGCTTGGGCGCAGCCCTTAGTATATTATATCATAATATCATCTATTTTATTGTCGAATTATAGTCTACTGTTATCTTTTTTTGTAATGATTTTTATGATTGACCAAAGATTATTTTGATATCTCTTTGCCTATTTTTTTATATTTTAGATAATGAACACAAAGAAAGTGAAGTCATGGCAGAATTAACAAATTGTCCAATGTTGGATAATATTACTCCCCTCATGTCCTGGTCAAATACACCCGCAGTAACACCCAGGTATTATAATATGTTGGATAATATTACTCCTCTTATGTTCTGGTCTAATACACCCGCAGTAACACCCAGGTATTATAATATGTTAGATAATATTACTCCTCTTATGTCCTCTGGTCAAATACACCCGCAGTAACACCCAGGTATTATAATAAGTTGGATAATATTACTCCCCTCATGTCCTGGTCAAATACACCCGCAGTAACACCCAGGTATTATAATATTTTAGATAATATTACTCCTCTTATGTCCTCTGGTCAAATACACCCGCAGTAACACCCAGGTATTATTATATGTTGGATAATGTTACTCATCTCACGTCATGGACAAATACACCCGCAGTAACACCCTTGTACTATAATATTACTCCCCTCATATCCTGGTCAAATACACCCGTAAGTCATCCATTGCCAGAAATAGGGTTAAATATGAATCATCTTATAATTTTTATTAGACGCCTGACACCTACTCAACCTACACCACGTGGCACACCCTTGCTGTCCAGAAGAGCCTCGCCCCGTGTGACACCCAGATCTACGCCACGGGCCAACAATACTCCTCGGGCCACACCCACACCTCTCACACCTACTTTCCAGAGAAGAAATTATGATTTAAGGTTGGGTCATTTAAAAAAAAATATGACATGTTTAATTTTAAAAACGAATCTTTTCTTTAAGTAAGGGATGTAGTCTGACAGTACGTTACAGTTTAGGCAAGTTAGAATTGATGATTTCAAACTTTGGTTCTTGATTCATGTAACAATAATACTTCTTAGAAAGCGTAGCAACTTTGTATTGTTACCAGAAAATGTGTGCGTTGATTTAAAAATGCTGATTTAAAACTTTTTTAACAGCAAATTTTTTGATGATATAATTATCTATTAATCTGATTTTCTAAAAAAAAATGATTCCTAGTACAACAAGGATCATATTTTAAGCGAAGCATCTCGGTATTCCTTTTCAATGTTGTATTATCTTTTTCTAGGTCTTCGTTTACCTGACATATTATCTTTTTTTCTAGGTCACCGTCAGTAAGCTCCTCCCATTTATCAGTAATGGATGATTTACTGATGCCTCCCCCCAGAAGAAAGTACGTTCAAGCCCCAGAAATTTTCTCTTCATTTACCAGTCAAACTGTTGAGGTAAAGAACATAAAAACACTCCTTATATATATTACTAGCTGCTGCGTCCTTAGTATTAAGGGGATCTGTATTCAAAGGAATATAAAGAAATAAAGAAATAAATGTTAATACAAAACAGCCGGAAACCATCTCGAGACATAAGTGAAGCTTCCCAAAAAAGAAGAATACAATCAGTTCAGTGGTTATTGAGATCTTAAGCTTCGGACATAGAAACCTTACTACTTTATATAATAGGATAAAAGTAACATGAAGTTTATCACTGTGTATATTTGTCTGTGATAGCTGCTGAACTGATATGATTCTCCTTTAAAATATAGCTTCATGGGTCAAGGAAAGGTTTATGACTGTTTTCACCTTCACAACAGAAATTGCCTCTAGAATAAATTAATCCAAAAAAATCTTTTTTACTTTTTCTTTATTAAACTAAAATTGAAAATGGGCAGGGATCGAGTTAACCCCTCAAGGACTACATACAAAATTATATTGTAAACTTCCATGCAAAAGACAACGAAATATCTTTGTAGGTTCTAAATTTATTTAAAAATCAATATTATTAAGTTGTACAAGGCGTAAAATGAATTTTTTATTTTAGGAGGGTGGAGCCGTGGAGTTTAAATGTTTTGTGTCCTGCGCCCCTAACACAACAACCACATGGGAGAGGGATGGAGTTCCCCTCCTCTCTGGGGCTAATATCTCACTCCTAGAGAAAACGGGGGTAAGTAAATAGAGGTTGAAGATTACAAAGACCAAATTGTGTCAAAAATTTTCCATGTGACGTCATAAAAATGATCATCATTATCATTATTCATCTCTTTTTTATGGGTTTTCTTTAACACTTCCCCTCTCATCTCCCTCATTTTTATGACGTCACTTGGATAATTTTTGTCACAATTTGGTCTTTGTCGTTGAATATATGTGGATATTATGACAGGGGAAAATTGTCGTCGATGTAGTAGGCTAACATGGGACATCATTTATTGGCCAATTTGTTCATTCAATGAGAAGGGGAGGGGATATTGTTAAAGGGGGTGGATGGAGTATCGTTATTTTAGTCAGCTACAAGTTTGCTTTATTAGAGAGCATGCAAATCTGGAGTAAGGTCTAAGTAATTATATATCAGTTGGCATTGCTGACACAATTAATGATGATGAGATTATGACTAATCTAAATCTTGAAAAACTATCATATGCGTTGGTTATAGACTAGATTATAGTTGTTTAAAACATTTTGTGCAAACCAAAAAAGTCAGTTAATTATTTTTAAGGTGAGAATGTTAAAACTGCACAGTGTAAAGATGGGGGATAGTGGTAATTATAGAATGACAATAACAAATAAATCTGGAGTCACAAACTGTTCTGCAGCTCTTATAGTTAAAAGTAAGTACATTAAAAAATTTTCTATGGTCGATTTTTTTGGTGTTGGGGGGGGGGGGGGGTTAGAAACCTTCCCAGGACCTATGAGAAGCTGAACTGTAAATGATAAACCTGTCGTTTCAGCGTTAATGAGATTCTTCCTGTATAAAAATTGTAAATTTTATTTTTTTATTTTAGAGAGAGTTGCAACACGTAGTACAGAAGTTACTAGCAGCACTAGAAGTACATATGGAGGTTCACAATATGGAAGTACACAGTACAGCAGTACACATTATAGTAGTACACATGGCTACACGCCTTCAAGATTGTATTCAAATCAATATAATTATAATTCAATCAGGTCAAGTGTTGATTCTCAATGACCCAAATTTCAATTTCAAATTTGCCGCCATATTCAACCAATAATAAGTCTCCTTTCAAAATTCTAGCGTATTATTGGATTTTTTCCCAGAGAAATATGTTATTGGTTTATTTTGGCGGCAAATTATAAATTCCATAATTTTCTCTTTCAGTAGTGCAGCTGTTATCTGTAAGTTTGAAGGACTGACCTACGGACCGTGCCCGGTCAAGATAAACGTTAATGCTTTGACTTTCCTATTTATCAACGGATTTTAAAAATTAAAGTACATACTCTCCTAAAATTAAAAAGATCCTTTTAACAATTAATTACATACCAACAATTGAACATATTTTTCTTTATTAATCAATTATAATCTTAAAAACTTTTTAGATTCCATTAAATAAACTTTATTTTAACTAAAAATGCAGTTGAAATTGAAAATTTTTTTAAAGAATATTGTCTTTTTTACTATATTTCAAACTAGCAGCTACGCCCCTAGAGGCCTCTAGTGGCACTTTAAATGTTTTTTTTTATATTTAAAATATGTCTATGTTGCGTTTGACGTTTATGTTTGCGTTGAACTCTCTTTCTAAAATCGAGAACGTAAAAATATTAAATTTTTTAAATTTCTCTTGGGAGGGTGGTGGTACCCTCCCCCTAAAAAGTTATAAACTTTCCCAGGACCTATGAGAAGCTACCCTGTTAAGGAGAACCCGATCGGTTCAGCGGTTAGCGAGATTCTTTGGTAGACACAAACAGACAGACAAACATACATCCTGTTACTTTATTATAAGGAATGTTTTTTAAACCATCAATTTGTTTTTATTTCAGATATTTGTGATGAAGAGAAGAAGTGGTGAGTTCTTGTGGTGTCCTCCTCCCAAATTTTAAATTAACTTCAGTTGTGGTGTCCCCCCCTCAAATTCTAAATAATTTTTATTCGATGTCATGTTGTTGTTACGAATATTTTAATAATTAATTTTCTTTGTGCGATAAAATTCAAACAGATAATAAACGTTGATAATAAATTGTTATTTTTTCTGTTTTACATTTTGTATTGGAAAAGCTTCTCTATAATTCATTTTATCTGTCCTTCTGTAACGCTATGGGGGAAACATGATTTTCTTAGCTGCTTTTGTAAGATAGACAGTTGATTTTTTTATGACCACTGTACATCTGTTCTATTATAACACTGTCTGTTTATCCATCTAAGATTTTTATGTGGTTTGTAGGTTTGTATATTTACAAGCAGTAAAGTACTGGGAAGTTTGTCTGTGTTATGTAGAAGATCTTAAACCAGGCGAGGCGAATACCCTGTCTGTAATAAAGCGCTCTCTTCTTTATTTCTCTACTTTCTTCCTCTCTCTTTCTTTTTTTTGCTATCTTTTTCTCTTTATTTCCTTCTCTTTTTTCTAATTCTTCCTCTTTCTTTCTTTTCCAACTTTTTCTCTTTTCCTTTCTTTTTAATCCTTTCTCTTTATGTATAGACTAGCGGCTACGCCCCCTAGAGGCCTCTAGGGGTATTTGAGGAAGGGAGAGTCAAATATGTTAACCCAATTTCTTATTTTTAATTTTAGTTGAAAAATAAAAATTTTTGGGGGGTAATTTTTTTCTAGTGACGATTTCTCTTAAGTGGGTGTAGGTATCTTCCCTCAAAATAGTTATAGACCTTCTCGGGACCTATGAGAAGCTACCCTGTTAAGGAGAACCCGATCGGTTCAGCGGTTAGCAGATCCTTCGGTACAAACATAAAGACAAACACACAGACAAACATCCCGTTACTTTATTATAAGGATAGATATATTTTGCTTACAATTTCAGATTCGCTAATATTGGACTAAGTTTTTTTTAATAAAAGAAACTATTTTGAATATTTGTTTCTGCCTTATTGAAATTTGAAAATTAAATCACACAACCTCCTCTTATACAAGAAATCACAAAACTTCTTAAATTTGAGTTAAATGCGTTTTCAAGTACGGCTCAAAATCAGATAAATAGCCTAAAACCATCCAAAGACTTTACTAAAAATAAAATATCCTAAAACTATCTGAGACCTATTTAAACTAATATGTTGAACTTATTCGGTCCAGTGGTTAGCAAGATCGACCAAACATAAAAACCTTACCATCATTTGTTTTAACATGAAATAGGCCAAGATATTAACCTCCTGGACAACTAGCGGCCGTGTCGTCACGTATTTAATGACTTTTTCCTTCTTCTATATATAAAACTAAACTAATAAACATAGTAAGTCTAGATAAACAATTCCATAATTAGACCAATAGTAACACGTGGAATAACAAGTCAGCTTTAAAGTAAACAATTGAATTTATGCTTTGAAAACTGAATCAAAATTACATTGCTTTATAAGTGAACTAGCGGCTTCGCCCCTAGCCTTCAGACGGACAGGCATCAAGCTACTTTATATTATATATATAAAAAAGAGTTGGGATCAGTAAAAGGGAAGGAAGTAGCGGGTTTCGCCTTATTTTCACAGTAGCTTTTCTCCTAATTTACCTAACCTAACCTAAAATAATACGAAACCCGCTAAATATCTCTTTCCCTTATCTAAAAATTTTGTTTTTAAAAATCCTTTATTAGTTCGGCGAAATAAAGTGGCTAATTGGACATCTAGGGTAAAAATGTATTGGTGAGCTGTTTACCTAATCAGCCACTTTTGATTAATGTTACATGTCCACTTTAAATGCAAACACATGCACGGCACACACAGGGTTACCAGGGATAAGACAATAGACGATAAATTGATGTACTACTCAAATTATGTCAAACAAAATTACCACTTCTGAAGAATGAAATAATTGCTAGATAAGTTATGACATTAAAGTTTTGTAGCAACCAATCAAAATTAAAACATTGGGTAGCAGTAAAATTATCAGTCCAATGTCCACACCCTCCCTGACACCACAACACAAATAATGATTACAAATATTCTTTTTCATTTTTTGCATGCACATTCAAGGTATAGAGTAGGAAGAGGTATTAAAAAGTTAAGAAATAAGAACAATAGTGTGGTAAAGTCCACTTCTTCGCTACTTTACAGATCTCCACGATGGAACCTGTAGTCCTGTCTTCTTGTCAAAGTTGTTCCTCTGAATAAAACAGTCTTCTTTCTTGTTAAGTCTTTATTGATCTTGTTGGTTCTACATTTTAAACATGACTGAATATTACAATGATTGAATGAGTATTTATAGTCAGTGCAAATGGATATTATAGAATACATAATGAAATTTACAAATAGTACAATCATGGTGCCATTCTAACGATAGAAAGGTCAAATTCATCATGCTATAGGAAGGTGTGGTGGGTTGGGTATTTTTGTGTTCATTTGAACTGACAATAGTTATGTATACATATGTACACAATAATTGCCCCCACAATATGATTCCATGTTAGAGAGTACAAAGTTTGAAACTGAGCATTTGGTATTACTGTGTACATTCGAACAGGCAGTAGCTGGTGTACAGATGTATATCATTGCCCATTTCCATGTTGATTGTAAAGTTGAACATCACAGCAGGATTTATAACTGGTACTGGTACATGGTGGTGTATTCTCTGTTCATCACAATAGACTCCCATAACTGAGCCTGTGTGGTGTGATGTGGGGGGCTTGTACAAAAAGGGAAAGGTAGTCCAAATATGAATTCATGTTTTCATTGTATGGTCACACCATAACTTCTGGATTGCATGTGTAAGGTTGGGGGGCTTACAACAAAAGGGAAGGTAGTCCAAAGGAATCTTGACCTTTTGAAATCTTGTTAGGTTGGGGGCTGGAACCATAAAAGGGAAGGTAGATTACTTTAAAGTTTGTTTCCATGGCGTGGCCACTTTACCACCAAATATATATATAACAAATTTCCACAGAAGAAATGTTCTTCAAATAAAACAATAATATTTCTACCCAAGAAATCTCCAATTATATGTATACATCTCCACAAAGGAAAATCTCCATTTAGGGTCTCTAGATTCTACATAAGAATTCTCCAAATAATGTCTTCAGTTCCAAAGGAATACTCTTTTCATTTAATACTTCTCCTTGGTCTGCATAGATATTTCTAACAAAAAGAAATCCAAAAAAATATGCTAGAATGATTTCACACCATATTGTGTCTCAAATCATTAGTTCTTATCTGATAGGTTGAGTCAATCTTGGGCCAATGTAGGTGTGTGTATGTGTGTGTGGATTGTCTAGTATCACATCATTAAAGCATAGCTACTCTGTAGTTGCTATTCTGTATGTCAGGGTCATTCTACTACATTTTATACCCCCAGCAGACTTTAAAATTCAGACAATATGTCTTAATTTTAAACATCTTGGTCTCTCCGGGGACATGAGGAGTGTTGTCTTGAGTCAGTTAGAACCAGGTTTCATCTTTTGGAACAGCAACAGGTAATGGGTCAGGTAGGTCAATCAGGTGGTCTTGGTGAGATGTTGATGGTTTACATATAGAGGTAGGTCGCTGGGGTGTGGTTGACATAACAGCAAGTGGTATAGGTTCAGATTCAGAAGCCAGTATCCCTCCTGGATAAGGTTCTACAGCATCTCTATAGGGATTAGTCCTTAAGTGGTTGGATGATTGTGTACTGCTAATCTTCTTGTCAACAATAAATGGTAGCATGGTTGCATCTACAACTATCTCATTTTGATCTTTTGTCTTAATCCCATCTTATGATAGCAGGTCAGCAGGAGGACTCAGTACAACTTGTAAAAGTTGGATAATACAACAATTAATACTATCAGAATGGAACAAACATTTCCTATTCGGGCTATCTTTTTGGACCAGTCAAATAGGAACTGGAAGTGTCCAGTAATTTCTTGTTCTAGGTGCTGTAAATTAAAAACTGCAGAAGTTCCTCTAGCGGGTTGGTATTCTTTACATTGTGTATTGCCCTCACAGTAACTGGATACCATACTCGTTGTTTTGTTCTTTGAAAGTGAATTAAATTGTTGAATTGACTGATTTCTTCAGCAGTGTAGAGTAAATCTTCTCCAAAGGAAGGATGGTTGAACTTACTTGTGCTTTCTAGATGAAGATAATCTGATGATAAATGTCCCAAGGTGGTTTGTACTTCAGGCATTGCAATTAACATCATTTCTCCATCAGATGATAAAAAGACAGGAACAAATGCTGCATTGCAAGGTATTCACTCCAAGGGGTCTTCATCAATTACTAAGTGTGTGCGGGCTTGTAGTCGCGATGGTTGGTTCTCAATCCAAACAGGAAGGCTGTCACTTGAACACTGTTCTCCTTGTTTATCTCCTATCCTAGCTGTAGCTACTACTTTCTTATACCGAAGGTCTTGTATAACATCTCCTCTTATTCGCAGAAGGCTATTTGGGTGGAAGGGAGATAATTCATGCATTCCTAGAGAGTCCTTGTTGAGTGAACAAAGTTTGTTGGTTATATCTCCAATTTTGTTCTGAAGGACTGTCTGAAAAAGTACATGAGGTGGGATTCGGAAGTTCTTATTTCCAAATCAATGTCTAAGTTCGATGGATCCAAATGATGGTCAACATTGATCAGGTCAAACATGGCTAAGTCTGCACTTAAGACCTTGATGTTTGAGTACTCAGTCGCATAAACAGTGAATACTGGCTTACAGGAGGAAGGAGCATTCTCTTGAGATTTTGAAGTAAGAAAGACTTTGTTCTTAGAATCAACCAAAACTTCTTGAGAGCCTTCATCTGTCTCTACCAATACCAGTTCCATATCAGCTCTTTGAATTACACTAAGGGGGCAGGCTGATTCTGGGTACTCTAGCACATAAGCCTCAGTTCCTGCTTGACAGGATAAAATGTGGCTGCATATCTTCGGTAGCTTGGTGTGGGAATCCAGGTCTATTACATAGTATGAGCCTAATTCCAATTCAACTTCCTTGATTAGAACTTCAGCGGAAACTAATTCAACCAGACTTGATACTTCCTCTTCATGTAAGATTCTGGTGATAGTTCAGTGATGACTGAGGGAACAGTGATGGTTGAGGTACAGTGTTGACTGAGGGTACAGTGATGAATGAGGAACAGTGATGACTGAGGAATAATGATGACTGAGGGATAGTGATGACTGCGGGTACAGTGATGACTGAGGAATAGTGATGACTGAGGAATAGTGATGACTGAGGAATAATGATGACTGAGGAATAGTGATGACTGAGGTACAGTGATGACTGAGGGTACAGTGATGACTGAGGGTACAGTGATGACTGAGGAATAGTGATAACTGAGGGAACAGTGATCTTGGTCACAACACATTCTGGGTACATTGTGCTTGTCAAATCAAAATAATTTAGGTTTCATCAATGCCCTATACTCTCTACCTTATTAAATATCTATGGTCCTGATCTATACTGATCCTTGATACAACTGTCCACTTTTGGGTTGGTATGATTATGTCAGCATTGTCCAGGTCTCTAACTTGTCTCAGGTGTTCATAAAATAGGTAACTTGTAAAAGGTAAATTTATAAGGGGAATTGGCTTCTACACCAGTCAGGCTAAATTGACTTCCAGGTACAAGGTTTCTGTGGTAGATGTTCAATTTCCACAAGATAAGATTATTCATGGTTGGATTTGTTGGGTTTTGCATAATCTAATTGTAGGCATTTTCCAACTAGGATGATGCTGAACTAGAAATAATCTTCAATGAATGTTAAGCTTACAGCTGATGTAATGTTGTTGAGTGTCCAGAGCTATATCAGTTTCCAGTATTATGATGAAATTGAAGTTGAGGGTCATTTGCCATAGGGAGTTGTTAGACAAATATAAATGTTCTGAATGCAGTCATGGTACTGCAGGTGGCTTTGGAACTGCAGATAGTTATCAATGTCAACTCATTAATCATTGGTTAAAATCCTGCAATAATTGTCATTGCCGCAGGTGGCTCCTTCTGCACCGCAGGTGGTGAGGAATTCAGCAGGTGAGTAATTTGCACCATTTGTCTATATTCAATCATTATTAGAAGATGGTAAGGCTTGACAGTTTTTCTCATGTAAAAGGCATACTCTTTATGTATACAATTGCTGGTTTTGATTGCTCAGGTAATTGCCAATTTGGCTGTAATGTTTCATGTGTCTCAAATTCTTAAGATCACTGCTGGCAAGTGTAAACACAATACATTTGTGGTCTCTTATTCAATATTTTACGGTTTCCTGGAATAGAGATCTGGGGAAGATTGATGGTTGAGGACAGTTGTAAAGTTGTACAAACATACCAGTACACAGCATACCTGTTAAGCAATCTTGAATTTGCTCATTCTCAAATACCATCTTCCATGTGTAAGATCATAACTTGAATATGTCTTAATCTTGCTTCTTGGCTCCAAGGTGTTATGAGCTTGTCTAGTTGGTGACTGATGATGATAGAGTGAACAGGCACTATGATAGTGGCTGGTTCCTAGTTTGGATTTGGAGTTATGAGTAACACTACAATGGCTGTTGGATTGATATCTTGTCTGTGTCCTCAGCGGTATCTGAATATTATCTTCCAGCTCCTTCAGTTTCTTGTTGTACTCCTCACCGACTTCTCTTCTTTTAACTTACCAATTACCATCTCAATGGATAGTTGCTTATTTCCCAAAGAAGAGCTAAACTTGAAATTTTGTTGATGATAATCTCTTCTCCTCATTTCCAAACTTTCCTTATCTGATTATGAAGAAGCAACTTTCAAAAAGTATTATCTACATAAAAATCACCAAACTTCTAGAGGGCAGATTCTGGTCTTGGAGCTATAATCGGGCTATAGCAGCTGCATTTGAAATG
Source organism: Acartia tonsa (assembly GCF_053477335.1). NCBI lineage: Eukaryota > Metazoa > Arthropoda > Copepoda > Calanoida > Acartiidae > Acartia > Acartia tonsa. The sequence goes on from NC_137265.1 coordinate 18,297,034, forward strand.
GTTCATCTACTAACTCTGGATTCTCCATCTCTCAAAAATCTGTCTCTAAGGTCTCTTCCATTGGCAGGACTTCTTCATGCATTTCATGTGTGGATGGACTAAGTTCCTCATGAACTTCAGGCTCTTCAATAAAAGTTGATTATTCCAAAGGCTGGGTATCATTGTATATAATGTATTGTATATAATACATTTGGACAGTCGTGTAGGTCTGCTATCTGCTTCAGAAGATCAGGTAAATTGCTCTCAAATTCTTCTTGGAAGGTCAAGTATTCACCACTATCATCTGTCTTCAGACTGTAGGTAAGTTGTTGACACATCTGGTAGCACACGCTTCATTCTGTTCACAATTACAGAGATTTCTTGTGGTGATTTACGCCAATAACCAACTAGATATAATACAAAAACAAGGTACTCAAAAGCATCCTTTTAATACCTCCAATGGACTTATCTAATGAGAATTTAGTTTCTTGGTTAGGTCTTTCTTGACACTAGTCAAGAAATAGTAACATATATCACCTTCTTTAAAGTCTTGTGTTGATCTTCTGTGATATCTTCATTTTCTCTCATCAAACCAGTGTTGCCTAGAATGTCTCATTTCACTCTACTGACTGAAGTTGAGCTTCAGATCTTCACTAGAGGTAGACCATGCTATGCCTTCAGGTTCTTTGTGAATAAGGAAATACTGCTTCTAAAGATGACCAATCAGTTATTCGATTCACTGAAGCATTGTATGCAAGCAGAACAACACTGAGTTTATCTCTCCATCTTTGAGCAGGATAGCATTTATCTGAGTTTAGCAAATCACCACAAAGGCAATGTAACACTCAACTCTGTCTCCTTCTGGTGAGTAGGAAGGTGTTAGGTTTAAAAAAACCATAAGCTTTCACAACTTTTGAAATAAGTTAGTTGTTTAAGAACTTCCTCTATCAGTAAGCAATGTCTCCAGACGTCCAAAAACATAGATCCAGTTATTAATAAAATCTTCTACAATGATTGTTGTTTGTCAGTTGAAGATAGGAACAGAAAACAGGTATCTTGTAAACCCATCCAGGATGGTTAGTTTATAATGGCAGGTTTGTTCATGGTAAGGATTACCAGTAAGAGATCCAACCACATCACAGTACAGATGTTTGTTGAAATAGTTATTTAGGTTCTTTCTGAAGTGAGGATTACTTGGTGATACATGGAATGCAACTAAGAATAAGATTGCTGATCAATGCATACTATGGGAAAAGTAGAATCTCTCCTTCATCTTGTAGTAGTTGTTTTTCATCCCATAGTGTACTCCCATAGGATCAGCATGACCATGTCAATTGCAAGTCTAGCTGATCAGATGCATTTGGAAGAAGTCTATCATTTAGTTAAAGAGCTTGGAAATACAGAATTCCTTCTTGGCAGGACAAACATTCAAACACATTGACATGCTCAGGCCGACACAACCAAATGACTGGCTTCCTTCTGTATCAGGTTTCTTGTTAAATTCCACGAATATGATGAACTTAGGTATGATGGGAGCATGGTAGGTGTTCTTCAGCAACATGTTGTTTGAAGTTGGAAGATATGACATGGATACCATCTACATCATGAAAGTACTTGTTAGGATCAATTTCTTCACCATACTTTCTTCTGGTATTCCTGGTCTTCTGATTAAGGCATCTACATATGTGTCGAGTCTTCCTTGACATATGTTCTTCAGACAAGTATCCCATGAGATTCCTTCATGGAGTGTAGGAAATGGACACACCGACTATCTGTGTACATGATGGAGGGTTTGGCTCTTAGGATGCGCTTGAATTCCTTTAATCCAGTGATGATGGCTGTCATTTCTCTTTTGTGTAGGGCATAAGATGCTGAGCTTGGTTACATTTCTTGGCAATACCCACAGAAATACCATTCTGCTTCTAATAAAGAACTGCAGCCTTGTTGGTGGAACTAAGGTTTGTGACATCCACAAAATACCATTCTGCTTCTGATAAAGAACTACAGCCTTGTTGGTGGAACTAAGGTCAGTATCCAGAGTAAAAGGTTCAGGATTCTTGTATTGAGGATACCCATGCATTGTTTCTTTCTGAAAGCCTTTCTTGAGTTATTGAAACTTCTGATTTGTGTCTTCATTCCATTCAAGTGGTTTTCCATTCTTCTTTTATTCTTGTCACAGGTAAGATGAGTTGATGAAACTTCTATAATTTCCAGTAATCTAGGGAAGGGCTTTAGTTCTTTCCCCACTTTGGCAGAGGCTAATCCATCATCCTCTGAGTAAGCTGAGAACATTCAGTATCCCTAGAATAGGCATTACATGCCCAAAATACTGGTCATCCAACTGAAAGGTGTTGCACTTCTGGAGGTTAAGTTTCATTCCGACATAATCTGGCATAAGTGTTCAATATGTACATCTACTGTCTGAGAATTTGTTATTATATCATCAATGTATCCCATTGCAAAACCAGGTGGAAGCCTATCCAATGCCATCTGCACTAATCTACTGTAGGCACTAGGTGCATATGCCAAACCAAATGGCAACCGGCAGAATCTGTACTGGCGCCTGGGAGTATTGAAGCTGGTATAATTCTGGTATTCTTCATGCACTGGATTGTGTGGAAAGCTCCTGCACTGTTGATGGTACTGAACACAGAGGTACAGGCTAACTTCTGTAAGTAGTTCTCTATAATAGATAAAGGGAATACATCCTTGACTGACACAATTTAATTTTCTGTAGTTGATAGCCAATCGGAAGTTCTCGGTTCCTTTCTTCTTGCATGGTACAAGAGCACTGGCCCAGGGACTGTTTGATGGTTCAATTACTTTAGCTTCTAACCATGCATCAATCTGTCTCCATAGATCCATTTCCTGCATTGGGGTTAAGAGGGCATATCCTATCTCTGATAGGAATTATTCCTTTAGGTACTTCAATGTGGAATTTCATCATGTTGGATATTGCATCTCATCCATCTAGAAATATCTGAATTACTTCTTCCTTTGCTTCAGGATTCTGTTGTCTTTTAACTGGAGTTGCTTGATAATGTAAGCTCTTCTTTCCATTACTCATCTTGAGATAACTGTTGTGTAGGATGATGATCTAGAGTGTTGATTGAGTTGGAATGGTGAATAGCTTCTGCAATTGTTCCTAGATGCATACTTTTGGGTAGATATTGATCTTGATCGCTACAGTTTGTAATATGAACCTTAACTTGGTTACCTTCTTAATGATAAGTTCCAGGGTGAACAAAACTTGATTGTTGTTAAGCCACTTGTTAGTCTTCTTAGGAAAAGAAACACGTCATTGGACTTCTTTACAGCTGGAAAGGTAAATCCCTTCCCCCTTGAAGGTTTACTATGGTTTTATGCCCTGCTTTTAGGTATGTCTACTGGATGTTGAGAACTTGCAGCAAATTTTCACTAAATGTGATAGCCTTCTTTCTGTCTTTGTAGAAAATACCAGTAAATGGAGTTTGATTGTCAACTTCATCTATGTGGTTAATCCGGAGATCAAGTACTTCTGCTTATTCAGACCAAGGGTTAGATCCATCTTCTTTGAATTTGTCCAGAATTTGTTTGATTTTCACATCTATAGTTGGCTTGGTCAGGCTTGAATCACAAGTGTTTAGCATTGTTGAACTGCCTTTGATTCTTAACTGGAACACTTTCTCTCTGATACTCAGATCAGCATTGTTGGCCCTTAAAAAGCTCTGTCCAAGGTTTAGTGGGTGTGAAAGGCTCTTCCAACATAGGGATAAACTGTTACTGTTTAGTCTTGGCGAGGATAGTCACACTTTGATTTGTTGAAACATTAACAACTGTCTTGGTATAGCAGGTGATGGGTAGAAGTAATAGCTTAGCAAAGTCTTCTGAGATCAAGTCACCAATGAGGTTTCTGCTGTCAGTCAAGTTTTGTTAAGGATACTTCTATTGAAAATCTTGGTATGAGGATAACCAACAGCTCTACCTGGGGGAATTAGGTAGGGGATTCTGTTTCATAAGTTTGGTATTATACTATGGATGAGTTCTTCTTGGATAGAGGAAATTACTTGGCCTAAAAAGAACCAAGGATATAATCACCCTCAGAGTGATCCTCGGTGTCTGCTACCTTGTTGACAGCATCCTCTGTTTTGTCTTCCTTCTCTTCTAGAGTGTATTCACTTGTTCCTTGTTCTTCAACTGGTTCACATTGGAGTTCACCTTCAGTATCTTCATAGACAAACATGATCTTTCCAGTATGTCCTTTCTGTTGGCTCATATGTTGGTGATTGTTTCTTGACTTGTTGGAAGGAAGTGTTGTACCCATGGTATTCCTCACTTCTAGATACATGTTCTTGCTGACCACTGCAGACACTTCTATCTTGTCACCAAAGGAGGGTGCCACAGTATCTTCATAGACAAACATGATCTTTCCAGTACGTCCTTTCTGTTGGCTCATATGTTGGTGATTGTTTCTTGACTTGTTGGAAGGAAGTGTTGTACCCATGGTATTCCTCACTTCTAGATACATGTTCTTGCTGACCACTGCAGACACTTCTATCTTGTCACCAAAGGAGGGTGCCACAGTATCTTCATAGACAAAAATGATCTTTCCAGTACGTTCTTTCTGTTGGCTCATATGCTGGTGATTGTTTCTTGACTTGTTGGAAGAAAGTGATGTACCCATAGTATTCCTCACTTCTTGATACATGTTCTTGCTGACCACTGCAGACACTTCTATCTTGTCACCAAAGGAGGGTGCCACAGCTAGGAGTTCTGTTTCCTTTCTTGGACATTGTGCAATGTTATGTTCTTTGTTCTTGTGGAAATGGCAATATCCTTTCAGCTTCTGTCCAATCAGTGTATTTACCCCTTCATTCCTTGGTATGTTGGTTTTAACTGTCTGCACTGCAGATAAGAACTGAGAACTTTTAGCCTCTGCTTCTTCCCTCTCTCCTTCAAGATGTTTATACTGGACAACACTTGCAATTTTCATCACATCTTCTCTAAGCAGTTTGAAGTTCTCCACTGGTTCAGGTATCTGGAAACATAAACAATTATGCACATTCTGGTTCAACAGACCTAAAATCATCTTGATGTATATGAACTGGTAGTCTCTTTGAAACTTCTTGTGGGTATGATGAAATGATCCAAGTTTGTTCTGGAGATAGTCAGTGGGATGTTCTTCTTGCAACTGGATTTTTTGTTCAAAAATAAGTTTTTCTTGTCCACCCAGTTCAAACAAGTCACTAAGTTTCTTGTCAGAGTGTTGGAGTGTCAGGGGTTGAAAATATGGCTTGAGAGGGAGAAAATCAGGACTTGTAATCTTGGATGCTTCATCAGTAGGCTTGGAGTATAATATCTTCTTAAAGTCATCATCAGTGAATAGATTGTAATCAGACTTCTCTGTGGTGAAGAAATCCATGTAAGGATCCCAACTCATGTTGGTGCAGATGTAACTTGGTGCTAATTTCTTGAAATCAGCTTTCTGTCTTCCCAAAGCATGTTCATACTGATGATTCCAATTTGGTGGTGATTCTTGTTGGCCATTTGCTCCTCCCACTTGATCATAAAAACATCTCCAATATATTCCATGATGAAGTTGGTCTAGGTCACAAGTTCTAACTTCTCAAAGATTTTTTTTTATAAAGTTATTTAGTAAGTCAAAAAAAAAATCTTTAAGTCCTAGAAGTATCTCACAGCTGACACCATTTGTGGTAAAGTCCACTTCTTCGCTACTTTACAGATCTCCACGATGGAACCTGTAGTCCTGTCTTCTTGTCAAAGTTGTTCGTCCGAATAAAACAGTCTTCTTTCTTGTTAAGTCTTTATTGATCTTGTTGGTTCTACATTTTAAACATGACTGAATATTACAATGATTGAATGAGTATTTATAGTCAGTGCAAATGGATATTATAGAATACATAATGAAATTTACAAATAGTACAATCATGGTGCCATTCTAACGATAGAAAGGTCAAATTCATCATGCTATAGGAAGGTGTGGTGGGTTGGGTATTTTTGTGTTCATTTGAACTGACAATAGTTATGTATACATATGTACACAATAATTGCCCCCACAATATGATTCCATGTTAGAGAGTACAAAGTTTGAAACTGAGCATTTGGTATTACTGTGTACATTCGAACAGGCAGTAGCTGGTGTACAGATGTATATCATTGCCCATTTCCATGTTGATTGTAAAGTTGAACATCACAGCAGGATTTATAACTGGTACTGGTACATGGTGGTGTATTCTCTGTTCATCACAATAGACTCCCATAACTGAGCCTGTGTGGTGTGATGTGGGGGGCTTGTACAAAAAGGGAAAGGTAGTCCAAATATGAATTCATGTTTTCATTGTATGGTCACACCATAACTTCTGGATTGCATGTGTAAGGTTGGGGGGCTTACAACAAAAGGGAAGGTAGTCCAAAGGAATCTTGACCTTTTGAAATCTTGTTAGGTTGGGGGCTGGAACCATAAAAGGGAAGGTAGATTACTTTAAAGTTTGTTTCCATGGCGTGGCCACTTTACCACCAAATATATATATAACAAATTTCCACAGAAGAAATGTTCTTCAAATAAAACAATAATATTTCTACCCAAGAAATCTCCAATTATATGTATACATCTCCACAAAGGAAAATCTCCATTTAGGGTCTCTAGATTCTACATAAGAATTCTCCAAATAATGTCTTCAGTTCCAAAGGAATACTCTTTTCATTTAATACTTCTCCTTGGTCTGCATAGATATTTCTAACAAAAAGAAATCCAAAAAAATATGCTAGAATGATTTCACACCATATTGTGTCTCAAATCATTAGTTCTTATCTGATAGGTTGAGTCAATCTTGGGCCAATGTAGGTGTGTGTATGTGTGTGTGGATTGTCTAGTATCACATCATTAAAGCATAGCTACTCTGTAGTTGCTATTCTGTATGTCAGGGTCATTCTACTACAATAGGACGATTAAGTCCCCTTTCAAATTTCCCGGGCTTCGAACCGACAAACTTAACTGCTGCGATTGAGTTCAAAAAGCAAAAATTCCAAAACTTAATGGAATGTAGGAATAAAAACTTTAATACGATAAGAATAGATAAATATAAAGACTAGGTAAAACAAAATCTGGTGATTTCATCTTGAGTCCCCGTTGGTCACTAATACCTCTATTTAATTTTAAAATAAATTTGAATTAAATCAGGTTGAGTAGTTTTTTCTCTTGTGTCTAACCCCTGCGAGCCCCTGGGAGCCCTAACCCTGCGGGGTTTATACTTGAAGGGCCCCAGCCATCTTAAAAAAACCTAGAGCCTGATATAACCCGACCTAATAGTACTTATCATAAAAAAAGGAGGAGCCAAAACTAATGGATAAACTTTGTGGGACATTTCGTTATTTAGCATATTAAATTTTAAGTTAATCGCCCTTAAAAAAGGGAAGTCACGGTCTGTTTACTTACCTATCTTTTATCAACGGGCTTCTAGCATCGGGTGCTATATTTATGGAAGAAAATAGCCCAAAACCATTCCACGATCTGTTAGAAGCTCCCATATAGATGAAAACTTCATCAATTCACTTAATGGTATGCAAGATCTTAGCGTAAAAACAAAAAACCTTTTGAAATTTACAAATAGGATAGGGGAGTTTAAGATTAAATGTTTAGAGAGAAAAAAGGATTACAACATCTGTAGAAGCGAAGCCCAGAAAATAAAACGGACAAGGAAATGTAAAGAAAATTTGTTAAAATCAATAATCAAGAAACATATCATCACGAAACCTTTCACATAAAATTCTATATTTTTTAAGATGACTGGTAGACCAAGGGACAACGTAAAATGCACACTCGAGCTCATTTTAATAGGAAATATTATGTACAAATAATGACAGCTGATAAAATCACTGAGTTAGATTTTCCCAATAGCGTTGAAGACTGACTGACTGACGGGTGGGCGCACAAATATGTAGAATTATAGAGTAGCGTCGCTACTAAAAAAGGAGAGTGGGAAGGGAGGTGAAAATGCATTTTCGCATTAATGTTTAAAATGTTTTAAGTTTGTTAATGTGTTGTGAAGAACTGTTACAGGGTGCCACAAAAAAACTGTTAATCGTTTTCGTTAAATAAATTTTTATAAAATGATATTTTAACTTCAATAATTAGTGGAGATAAATTTATCTTTGATGGTCCTCTCTATTTCAATGGTGGAATTGTTGTATGAATTTAAAATAGTTGATGTGTTTTCTTAGTCTTTTTATTGATTTTTAAACCTCAAAAATTCATTTGAAGCCACAAATTTGGATTTTATTTTTCAGAAGAACTGAATGGTCTTTTTTTAACTCTTTCGCATAACTTAGGAAATTTTATTTTGTGGCTGATTTGACATGGAAACTTTAATTGGTTTATTCTAGCAACTAATTCTGAAATTCGACAATTCATCATAAGGTGAGAGGAAAAAGTCGCTCTAAAAAAATTCTGACGTTATGAAAATGAGGGATTAGGAGAGGGGGAGTGGGAAAGAAAACCAATAAAAAAAAAGATGGATAATCCCTCATTTTTATGGGGTCACATGATAATTTTTTGAGGTAACTTCTTCCCTCACATCATAAGTCTCATTGAGTTTGATTCTAATTATTGAATAAGATTATTTAAAACAACATCATTGATTATAAATTATAAGGACTGAAACCTTTTAATTTTTCAATGAAACTTTGATCTTTTGAAATGAAATATTACTTTCTTTTCTTGTACAGACAAACAAACATTACTAAAAATATCCAGAACTTATAAATAAATTTGTAGATGACCCTGTAAGAGAATTAATCTTTAAGAAATATTGTTTGTTTTCACACTAAACAAACCAACCAAAACAATAAGAAAATTTATACAAAATTTAAAAATTCATTAATTTATTTACTAGTTTTAAAGTGTTATACCTTAAATTAAAAATTTTTAAATGTAAAAACCCGGTGCAAAATATTATAAATTTGTTAAAATTTTTGTTTTGTATCATGGTTTCTAGACAATGTAGAATTTTTTTGTGTGTGAGTTAACGTAGAGTGTTTTGTGTGCATTTTTTCTGTGTAATTGTGTGTGTGTGTTTGTGTCTGTGTGCTATAAGTTATATGTGCCCTGTTAAACCTAGAGGCTTTGTATTTACATTTAATCGACTTATTAATGACGCCAATATTATAATTAAATTTAGCAATATTATCAGAAACTTAGAGCAAAGGCCTTTTTTTAAATAAGTGAAATATTTGATGCTTTTAGTAAATTATTTGCAAAAAAAATTTTACTCTAAAAATGTAATTATGGAATTTTTTCATTGGTTTGTTAGATAAATAAGCAGTTTTTAGCAATTAATAATTTGTAGGGATAGTTAAACAAGATTTCAAAATAGGAGTATTTTAATATTTCATTACAAATATACTTTATATATCTTAAGTTTTATTACATTTATAGTCCCCATTATATTTAGAATCTTACTGTAAAAATAAACGAAACTTGGCATCTTCACCGGTAGGTCGCACATTTATCCGTTTCAAACGTATACTTAAATTAATTTCAAAATCGCTTAGATTTCTAGATATTAAATAATTCCATTTAGACGGTTGTCTCTGATGATATAATAACAGCTCTAAAGTTTACCAGGTACAAAGAGTATGTGTATGTGAGGGGCCCAGGCAGGATTTCAAAATTGTATAGTCGTTAATCTCTGGGCTAGTCAACTTTTCCCTCATATATAGATAATGCTAGCCAGAGCCATACACATACCACGTAGCCAGGGATAAGACAATAGCCGATAAATTGATGTACATCCACAATGATTATACACAAAATAAGCCCTTCTTTAGATTATAATTTGGGGTTGAAACGTTTGGACACTGAACAAACAATCAAAACTCAATAAAAGTCCCCAAAGTTGTTGAGCAAATGAATAAGGTAACGATTTTATAAAACTTTGGGAACTTGTTTATTTTACAGCCAAATGTTCCCTCCTCCCTGACACGTAGCACACACAGGCCAATAAATACTCCGGCCGCCAATAGAGTGCCGCCAAAATTTGTAAATTTTGCCGCCATTTGAAATTGCCGCCAAAAATGCTTGTCTCTGATTGGTGGATGTTGAACACCAATATCCAATAGCTGGAAATTGTCAAGCTTAGCTTTATTGATGTGCATTAGTATGTGTGTCTGTGTGTATGTGCGTTTGTTATGTGTGTCTGTTTGTGTAAAAAAGAGAAAGAGATAGAAAACATTTGGAGATAGACAGAACTAACAAAGAGAGAAAGATTAATAAAAGGAGAACTGGATTTATGATGAAAAAGGGGAAAGGCACGAAGATAAGACAGACATGTTTAACTAGTGTTTGCCTGTCTGTCCAAATATCTGTATTTGTCTGTTGTAAGTTAGAGTCTGTAAGGTAAATTATACTCGCGGCAGCAGCCAGCCTGTCTGTCTGTCGCACAATGTGAATTTGTGTGTTTTAAATATTATGCTAGCAAGTTCTGCACTTTGGGATCTTTAACTTTATATTATACTAAAAATTGCGCCCTTTTGCCTTCCCTAAAATAAATTACTCAACTAGTTTATAGTTATGGTGAAATGACATAAAAACTGTACTTTTTATAATACTGTTAGTATCCTATTTTCATATTAGACGTAAACTTATTATATTCAATCCAAGAACTTCTAAATTTATATCAAAGGCACTTTTGTATGACTTTAAATATAATAACTTATTTCATTAATTGTAAAGATTTAAGCGATTTTGACATATATACACGATCAAATCATTACCCAGCAACATGGTTAACTATTAGACAAAGGTAGTGCAATCAAAAGGTAGTCATTTGTAGGATAAGTTAGAGTTTCAAACATTAAGAACCATACAAATATTGGACACTGTTATGAATATTGAATATAAGCCGCACCTAAAACCTTACTCCAAACTTTACAGTACTGGCTGTTTGTCTGTATGTTAGTATGTCTATAATGTATATCTAACAAATATTATTGAGAAATGTTTAGTTTTTAACTTAAAAACTAGGCTAGCCCCCTTCCCCCTCCCCCTTCTTGATGTAAATGTTAGAGGGAAAGGAAGGATATATAAATTGTAAATAAAAAGAGAAGGTAAAGTATTGAACTTACAACACATGCGCTAGCCATAAAAAAAAAACTTGAGGCAATGTAAATTGTAAAATCTTGCCATACACAGGAAATATAGATTCTTATATGCAAAGCTTTTCTATAATAAGGAAAAGTAACATATGTAGACTAACACTTCAAAAGACAATGTCCTACCGTTTTTAAACCCTTGAGCGGTAGGGGAAATTCCCCCCCCCCCCCCACAATCTAAATTGTAAAGGAGGACAATATCGGTATGCAGTCAGTAAGATCCTTATGTGCACACCACAAACACAGAGAGAGATCCTATTACTTTATAATGAGGATAATTTATAATTTTTATTAATAAATAATTATAATATGTGATATCATTTGTAAGTTAAAAAATAATGGGAAGTGGAAGCATTTTCCTGCTTTAATAAATTGATCATTATAGGTTATAAAAAAGCATTCCAACTGAATTAGCTGAAATCAACATATTTTTTATATTATTCAGATATGACTTTTTTCAAGCTAACGGCAGCTTACCTAGACTTTATATTACTTCCCTTTCTCTACTTTTAACATGTTTAAAGCTTAAATACTTAAGGTCATTTTCTTGCTTGTTTTTTGTTAAGATCTAGGAGAATTTGGCAATTTTTCTAAAAGAGCCTTGTCTGGCAATGAACCCCCCTTATTTTGTCAAAAAGTGAAAATAAAACTGGGAAGGACAGGAAGATTTTGCATTTGTTTGTTTATTACTTATCGTCAGGTTAGGTTAAATTACATTTGGTGCTGGTTAGCCCCACAGGGTAAATACCTAGAGAAAAAAAAAACATCACCAATATTTTCAATTTATTAAAAGATAAGGGGTAGTGGGTTCAGTGCTTGATAGACACTTAGAGGGAAAATGCGCCAAGAATTTTATTTAACCATAACCACAAGATATTAAGACTAATTTTGCGTCTAGCCAAGACAAAATTAACTGCCAGACGAATCATAATTTGTGGAGTTTTTATTTGGTTCTGCCTTTTACATTACAGATGAGGCTGCATTTTCCCTTCTCTAAAAAAAGTCATTTCTGGTAACAAAACTAATTTGCGTTGTCCTAATTATTCAAAAATAGGCCTTTTTGTATTTGCCTACTGCTTAAAAATAGTTATAAAAATTCTTTTTATCGCTATAGAGGGAGGGAGGTCAAATCACCCCTTCCCTCCTAAAAAAAGGAAAGTTTTTGGGGGGTGTTGTGGAGATTCAGGATTTATCTTATTCCACACCTTTTAGGGATGAATTTTATTCGACTCCTATTCAAGATAGACAGCTGAAATTTTTAGTGTAGATTCCTATTACATATGCCCATCTAATCTATACATTGTTTTGTCCATCTGTCTTTTTTTGGGTGCTTGATCGATTCCTAGATTTTTAAGTATTCGAGACTTTTTCAACTGCTTTTCAAGATAGAAGGTTCAAATTTTCAGTGATTAATTGATTATAAAATACTACAAGTTTTATTAAGATTTGTCTATTAGTTTGGGTGTTAGATCGATTCCTAGATTTTTAGGTTTTCGAGATTTTATCAACTCCTATTCATAATTAACGGCTGAAATAATCAGGGATTGAATATGCTCATATTCTACATATTTCCATCAGAGTTTCATTAAGATTTGTCTGTTAATTGCGGTGCTAGATCGATTCCTAGATTTTTAAAGGTTGCGTGATTTAAAAGGTCTCGTATTGTATGATACTGCTCTGTATTAATTTTTTTCACGATATCCCTTCATCATTATTGAGCTTCGCTACTTATGGATGTTGTCAACCTTGTTTATCAGTCAAGCTTCGCATTCACTTTTATTTAATAAGTTTTTAGTTTAATTTAACTGGGGTCTAATACATCTCTATCCCATTAAGTTTGTCTGCTTTTAATAGACAAATAATATTTTCACATAATTATATATATATTTTTAAAATTTGATGATAATTATTTTTTTGCTTTTTTCCCTGATTATCTTAGGAACTTTTATAAAATTATTGAAAAGATTTTTATTTGTCTTTCTTACTAACAGGAATAAGTATGTCTAAAACTAGTCAGGGATCTAAATGGATAGGGCAATGGCAATAAATTAATATACAATACATCCCCAATAATGACAAACTTATCCCGTAATGGTTGAAAAATAAGATCACTACTAGTTTAAATCTATCCAATAAAAAAATGATAAAAGTAACAAAAGATAAGATTACGTTTTTATTATAAAACATTGGGTACAAGTGTTATTTACAGTCCAATTTCCCCTTCATCCCTCATTACTAGTACAACAAAATGAAAATATTACAGAAACTTCAAACAAATATATAGAATATTGACCCAGCTAAAAAAAAATAATATTCTGTATGGTTTTGAATCCTAATCAGAAATGATGGATGACACCTCGTTGTAAATTATACTGAGCTGGATCTTTAAATCATTTTAGTGGTAAGCCACATCGGGGTGAGCCAACTTTCCACCAATGAGAGCACAGCATTTTATGAAATGCCGTGCTGTGATTGGCTGAAATTCGGCGCACCCCGATCTGGCTCACCACTAAAATGACTTAAAGATCCAGCTCTGAAAAAAAACATTTATCTTAAACGTTTGTCGAAATATTTCACGAAAAGAAAATTAAATTGAAAGATAGTTCTAATTTTCTTTTCTTAATTGGCTTTGGCCTATAAAAAAACAAAAAACATTAAATAGTTCTGCTATTTCTTATTTTCCTGTCCGCGGACAATTGTCTATAATATCATACAGTAAATACATATTTTATATTATTTAATTAAAATTGCTTTTGAATATAGCATATTAATATAAGTCTAAATTAAAAAGTACATAATTTACTTTTTTGATTTTGGGAAAGAAAACCTGTCTTATATTTAAATTTTCCTTAGTTTTCTGTTCTACTTAAATTTCTCCTTTTTAACCAAACGCCATATAACACTTCCCAGCCCCTTACATGGCCCCTTTTCAAACATTAACATAAGCCCTCCCACCCCATTTCCCCCCCTTATCTTTTTTTCTCAAAATTTTTCTTTTCTCTTTCCTGTGAGCGAACAAAACAGGATTTATAGTTTCAACTTTCTCTTCATATATTATATATCAATATATATACATATATATATGAAAGTATAATATATATTGACTGTACCCCCTTCTTTAAATGTCTTCCCCACCTTCAAGGGGTCGATGACAAATTAATGCCACGCTGTATCATGGGATGGGGGCGTGATTGAAATGTGTAGTATACTCCTTTGATTAAACTCAATTTACGGGTTTTTATATAATTGCAACGTAGTTATAAGACTTTTGGTAGCAATAAATTGAGACGTTGGGTATCCCTCTAACTGAACCGATTTTTGATTAGTCAACGGTCTAAATTTGTCTCGGCCAGGATATGATTAAAAGCCTAAATCGGCCAAGGAATAGCCGAGTACAATATTTTTAAACTTAAAAAATTAAAAATAAAGAGCTAAATGATTTATTGCGTCTTTCTCTTTTTATCGACAGACGCACTTGGATATATTATTTTCATAATTAATTATATGTATTTCCCATGTTAACGTCACCTTATGTGTAAATTTGGTGAGCTACATTATTGAATAGCGTTGTTAAGTTAGGATGGAAGAATTTTGTAATGAAAGCAAAAGTGGGGTAGAGGATAAGGGATGGGGTAAAACGGGTTATCATAATGTTTTATTTTCTTGACTTTAAGTTAAACTCTATCCTTCAAGGCCAGTTTTCGGAAGAGGGGGGAAATAAAGTAAGACCCCCCTTCCTCCTCCTCCAACGAAATATTTTACCCCTTACATAAATCCAGGGACGTAGATAGATTACAATTGATGATTAATTTCTTTAGAAATTTTCATTAATAATATTATGTATTTGTCAACCTAATAATGTAAGAAAACGGAGGTGTACACTTAAGCGCCATTGCAATCTCCTATCCCTGTAAGTATTCGTAAATGTTCTGCCTGTGCTTCAGGCAAAGACAAACGGACGTACGACAGACAGACAATCTTACCCTTTTTCTACATTTACAGCCTTCCTTCCACAAAATTTAGATAAAAAGCAGGTTTTCTATTTTCTTCCCCATTTACTCCCCTCACCCCCCCCCCCCACATTATTGAACCCCTTACTTATTTTTCTCCTGTGTGTAGGGGGGAAGGGGGGGGGGAAGGGTACTATAAACTTGAACACCAACCCCCCTCTTTTAAATTTTAAGCATATGGAGGGTTTTGGAAATGTGTAGAACTGGCTTAAAGTTTGGTAATTTATATATCATACATTTTTTATGTTTTTTAAATGCAAAGCTTTTATAATAAAAGATTTGTTATTCGTATTAAATATAAAAGAATCCCTACATAGCTATTTAATCATTATTCGCTAAAATAAATAATGATATATTGATGTGAAAAATGTATAATATTTATGTAGTTTAACCGGACTTTACTTATAAAGATGAATACTTACTACTTATTTGGCAAATAGTTGAATAAAAACAAACTTTTGAACAAGATAACTTTTGTCTAGAAGTCCTAATTATCCGCACAGCAGAAACAAAGAGTTTTTAAAAACACTTTAAAAGACAATTTTTATTCTTTTTCCTAAACAAAATTGTATATTTTATTACTACAAAAAATATAATATTTTATAAAACACAAAGATACAATATCTATCTTTTTATTTAATGTGGATAGAAAAAATTTAACAAAACTTGGTAATGTATGTTGAATATACATGGATATTATGGCAGGGAAAAATTTTCGTCAATTTAGCTTGCTAACATGGAACTCGTTTATTGGTCATTTCGTTCATCCAATAGTAGGGTAAGGGAGTGGGTAAAGGGTTGGAGGTGGAGGAATCGTTATTTTAGCCCGCTGCGAGTTTTACTTTTATGGAGAACTTGAAAATCTGGTGTCAGATCCAAGTGATGATATATATATCCATTAACCTGGCAAAACATATTTTACCTTCTCTTTTAGAATCTACAACACACTCTTTTTTTCTCACTTCCCCTAGTTCTATACCTCAAAGTGAAAACTAATGTTTGCCAGGGATTTAAAGGGATCAGACAATGGCCGATAAATTGATGTGTTTCCCTAAATCCCCAATAATGATACACAAAATTACCTATTCATTAATAGATTACAATTAGTGGTTTAAACGTTGGACTCAACTTAATGAATTAACTAATGAAAATCCAATAAAGTTGTTAAGTCAACGCATAAGAAATCGTTAGTAGAAAATTTGGGGACTGGGTTAATAAATACCCTAATTTCCTCTCCCTCTCTAAATGTTTGTCTCTGATAAAATATTGCTTCCCCTTTTCTGCTTAAATAATGAACATTCTCCTTAGATTCTTTTCGCCTTAAAAAGAAACTTTTGATTTTATTGAATTTTATACTTCTAAGTTCATTGCTTTTATGTTTGCTGATTTGAAGGCGTTTGGTTTGAATTCCTACCGCACAACGTCAGATATTAAGACATTAAAATGCTATTTTCGGCGTTTGAAATTGTTGGTAAAACAAAAGGCCATGCATTTTGGCTAAAAATTAGAAGCAACTCTATGGGGTCTTTAAGATGTAAGAGCAATACGTTAATAAGCAATACAAATATAATTGATATAATAACACTACTTAATCAAGAGGATAAAAATTTTCAAAGCTTTGGAGTGTCCTCTCATTTTTTTCTTGTTCTCTTGCAATCCTAGCAGGAGAGGTAAATAATATTGTGGTACGCGAAAATATGCCTCAAGCCACACCAGGGATATAGTAATAGGGAATATAGTATAGCAGGGATATCAGGACAGGTAAATAATATCATAGCATACTAAAATATTCCTGTGTAGCCACCAGGGATATAGTAATAGGGAATATAGTATAGCAGGGATATCAGGAGAGGTAAATAATATCATAGTATACTAAATATTCCTGTGTAGCTACCAGGGATATAGTAATAGGGAATAGTATAGCAGGGATATCAGGAGAGGTAAATAATATCATAGTATACTAAAATATTCCTGTGTAGCTACCAGGGATATAGTAATAGGAAATATAGTATAGCAGGGATATCAGGAGAGGTAAATAATATCATAGTAAACTAAAATATTCCTGTGTAGCCACCAGGGATATAGTAATAGGGAATAGTATAGCAGGGATATCAGGAGGGGTAAATAATATCATAGTATACTAAAATATTCCTGTGTAGCCACCAGGGATATAGTAATAGGGAATAGTATAGCAGGGATATCAGGAGAGATAAATAATATCATAGTATACTAAAATATTCCTGTGTAGCCACCAGGGATATAGTAATAGGGAATAGTATAGCAGGGATATCAGGAGAGGTAAATAATATCATAGTATACTAAAATATTCCTGTGTAGCCACCAGGGATATAGTAATAGGGAATAGTATAGCAGGGATATCAGGAGAGATAAATAATATCATAGTATACTAAAATATTCCTGTGTAGCCACCAGGGATATAGTAATAGGGAATAGTATAGCAGGGATATCAGGAGAGGTAAATAATATCATAGTATACTAAAATATTCCTGTGTAGCCACCAGGGATATAGTAATAGGGAATATAGTATAGCAGGGATATCAGGAGAGGTAAATAATATCATAGTATACTAAAATATTCCTGTGTAGCTACCAGGGTTATAGTAATAGGGAATAGTATAGCAGGGATATCAGGAGAGGTAAATAATATCATAGTATACTAAAATATTCCTGTGTAGCCACCAGGGATATAGTAATAGGGAATAGTATAGCAGGGATATCAGGAGAGGTAAATAATATCATAGTATACTAAAATATTCCTGTGTAGCCACCAGGGATATAGTAATAGGGAATATAGTATAGCAGGGATATCAGGAGAGGTAAATAATATCATAGTATACTAAAATATTCCTGTGTAGCTACCAGGGTTATAGTAATAGGGAATAGTATAGCAGGGATATCAGGAGAGGTAAATAATATCATAGTATACTAAAATATTCCTGTGTAGCCACCAGGGATATAGTAATAGGGAATATAGTATATGCAGGGATATCAGGAGAGGTAAATAATATCATAGTATACTAAAATATTCCTGTGTAGCCACAAGGGATATAGTAATAGGGAATATAGTTTAGCAGGGATATCAGGAGAGGTAAATAATATCATAGTAAACTAAAATATTCCTGTGTAGCCACCAGGGATATAGTAATAGGGAATATAGTATAGCAGGGATATCAGGAGAGGTAAATAATATCATAGTATACTAAAATATTCCTGTGTAGCTACCAGGGATATAGTAATAGTAATAGTATAGCAGGGATATCAGGAGAGGTAAATAATATCATAGTATACTAAAATATTCCTGTGTAGCCACAAGGGATATAGTAATAGGGAATATAGTTTAGCAGGGATATCAGGAGAGGTAAATAATATCATAGTAAACTAAAATATTCCTGTGTAGCCACCAGGGATATAGTAATAGGGAATATAGTATAGCAGGGATATCAGGAGGGGTAAATAATATCATAGTATACTAAAATATTCCTGTGTAGCTACCAGGGATATAGTAATAGTAATAGTATAGCAGGGATATCAGGAGAGGTAAATAATATCATAGTATACTAAAATATTCCTGTGTAGCCACAAGGGATATAGTAATAGGGAATATAGTTTAGCAGGGATATCAGGAGAGGTAAATAATATCATAGTATACTAAAATATTCCTGTGTAGCCACCAGGGATATAGTAATAGGGAATATAGTATATGCAGGGATATCAGGAGAGGTAAATAATATCATAGTATACTAAAATATTCCTGTGTAGCCACAAGGGATATAGTAATAGGGAATATAGTTTAGCAGGGATATCAGGAGAGGTAAATAATATCATAGTATACTAAAATATTCCTGTGTAGCCACCAGGAATATTATAATAGGGAATAGTATAGCAGGGATATCAGGACAGTTAAATAGTATCATAGTATACTAAAATATTAGTAGCAGGTATTATAGTGTAGCAGGGATATCAGGAGAGGTAAATAATATCATAGTATACTAATATATTCCTGTGTAGCCATCAGGGATATAGTAATAGGGAGTAGTATAGCAGGGATATCAGGATATCACCTCTCTGACTCTTTTTTTTATGTATTTAGCCTCTATTGTTTTTTATTAAATTTTACATTGGATGTAGAAAATACGTGGATATATATTTATGACAGGGTAAAAATTGTCGTTAATTATGGTTGGTTTTTCCTCTGTAATTTATTGGAAAATTTGTTCAACCAGTAGGGGGAGGGGATAGGGCAAAGGGATGGAGGAGGGGTATCGTTATTTTAGCCCGCTACAAGGTTCATTAGAGTACATTAATCTGATGTAATATCCAAGAAATAATAAATCCATTAATTTAACTTCCTCTGTACTCTGTCTCCCTTCTTTTTTAATAAAAATGTTCCCTCTAGACTATGTGTACACTGTTAAAAATAAAATAAAAAATTTAGCATCAGATAATACTATATATTCATTTCATTACTGTATAGAATCATCCCTTACGTTCTAGCAAAAAAACCTCATTACGATATATAAGTAAAATTCCAATACTGTATTGAGTATTACTTAGTGTTCTATGGAGTAATATGTATTACTAAATAAAGAATGTGCATTTAGTATTATCTAATACTCTAAATTCAATATGCTAGAAGGAAGTTTTTAATGCTCTCTTTCGTAATTTTTGCTACTCTGTAGGGTAAGATTTGATACTAAAAACGTAATATCTCTGTATAGTATTAGTTATTACGGTATATAGTATTACATGGTGTTATATATTCATTTTGTTAATACAGCACACTTACGGGTCCAGGTCTAATACAACCCCAGCGTATCAATTGATACTAAATGAAAAAATTATTTTTTACAGTGTACCCCAAACCTGTATTTTTTATATTGGCCAAACTAGAATCTGTCTAGTACGCTTTTATGACAAACACACACAGACAGACAAACTTTGTCTGTCTTCTCAAACACGCATTTAAAGTCCCCTCAGATTTACACCCCTTTCTTCCAGTGATTTTATAAAGAAAATAGGGAAGGTGAAGATTGCTTAAATTCTAGTATCATATCAGGGGGAGAAAGGGTAAACCTTAATTCAGAAAAGAGTAATGCCAGAACGTGTAGACAAAAAAAGAGAAAGGGTATAGAAAAGAGAAAAAGTGTGTCCAGTACATGTTTAAGTCGGGGAGGGTGTAAATATACCCCTCCCCCCTTCCTTCCTGAAATGAGGCAGTCAGTACTCCATCCAAAGTTTGCCCATCCACTTTTCTCTCCCTTTCTCCTTGTATAAAATTCACCTTAATTTGTACACCCCTATAAGCATTCCCTTTTAAATTTATATCTCCTTAGGACTGCCCTAGCTTGTGTAAGATCTAACAAATGGCATAGCATCCATTTTATATTTCTTTCAACCTTTCCATTTTTAATGGAGATTCAAGCCCTTGTCCCACAATCCTGTTATTGTATAGTAAAAGAGATATTGCCTGCTTGTTTAAGGCCAAGAAATTTATCAAAAGTTAGAAAATAGTTTTACTATAAAGTAGTAAGGTTTTTTTGTATGAAGCTAAAGATCTGGGAAAATAATGGTTCGAGTTAGGTGTGCACTTTAAGGAAGCTTTATAAATATATTGAGGTGGTGTTAGACTATTTCCCTGACTTACCTTGCCCTCCCCAAGAGGCTATGTGCGAAAAAAATAGTATTTTTTAAAGCAAACTAAAAGAAGGAGATTTTTTCTTAATTGATAAGTTTTTCTACTGCTACCGCTAATCAAAAATTCTTTGTAAAATAAACTGTATTGCTTTAATATACGATGGTACAAAACATTAAGTTGTGATTGTAAAAAATTAAGAAAGTTATACACTTTTCATCTGGTAGAAAAAGGGAATAAGATAGGTATATTTTTACATGGAATATTACTTCCTGATTTTTAAATGGCTTTGAAGAAATTAATGTTCTAGTTTTCCAACTTTGTATATGTAGAATCCTGTGAAGTGGCGTGAATGTCCGCCAGAGCGCCTGCCTGGCCCCTTCCTGGCTGGCATGCAGGCACCACAGTCACACAGTCACCCACTTGCCGGCTCTTTAAACATGGCTGCCATATGTGCATACCTCCTCTAGGAGAATTCTCAGAGGTGGTGGTCGTCTAGCAAAATATTATTCATTAAAATTTTAGTTTCACTAATTATTTTTTTTTTGTTATTAAGATATTTATTTAGTTGGTCTGTCTGTATTGCTGCTATGGTCGGTAGAGTGTGCGCGAACGCGAAAAACTACCTCCTCTCTTCTTTTTCTCTGTTAGAAAAATATTTTTCACACGCACACACCAACCCTCTCTCTTTCTCCCTCTTTCTTTCTCTGTCTAGTTGAAAAGGCTTGCCATTATTATTGCTGCGCCCCTCTCTCTCCCTCTCCTGCTGCTGCTAGATATGAGCTGTGTGCTGCTCTGCTGAATGGAGAGGAGTTTTATTGCCTATACTATATTGAGTGAACATAACACGAGGTACACAGCACACAGTACTTTAATTGTTTTGTTTACATATACATAAACTATACAAAACTCTACAAGCAAACATTACCAATTAGCACCAGTTTTATACATAATATTTGTGATTTTTTTTTAAGTGAGGTTATAGAATATCAATACTTGTTAAACAATATTATTAAAATAAGTGAAAAAAGCCTGAGAATAAGCAAAACGTTACAAAAAAAGACAGTGAGAAAAACGTATACGGACTTTTCATTTCTTTTTTATAGCAATTAAATGAGAAACATTTAAAAAAGAGAAGGTAGGATGAAATCAAAGAATAATCAAAATTCATTTTTAACTAACTAGTTTTAAGACAAATGTGCAGTCTTCTATCTTAAATAGTAGCCGAGAAAGACCAGATGACTAACAAAAGTTAGAACAAAATCTATAAGAATAATTTAAGAATCATCACAAGTTTAAAGCCATTGATTAATACAATATTTGTAACTAGCGGCTTTAAAAGTTTTAAAAAGTTTTGGGGGGGATATTTTCCATTTTTTGGGGAGGTTGGGGGTGTCCCATCCCCCAAAAAAATAGTTATAAACCTTCCCGGGACCTATGAGAAGCTACCCTGTAAAGGAGAACCCGATCGGTTCAGCGGTTAGCGAGATTCTTCGGTACAAGCATACACACAGACAAACAGAAATCCTGTTACTTTTTTATAAGGATATTATAAGGATATGTTTATGGTATTTAATATCTTAATTTAATATACTCAAATTATAACTTATTTATCTATTAGTAAAGTAATAATATGCTTTTTTTATCAAAATTACAGCTATAATTCTAATAGAGATAGTAAGTTTTTAAAAGATTTATTTATTTCTATAAGAATCAAAAGTTTAGAGCCAAGATTTTCAATAAAAGTTTCATAAAAATCCCTTAGAATCCGCCAACTGTGTGCTAGCATAAGAAATTTGATAGGATTTGGCCTATAATTTCATATGATCATTATAAAGCTGCATATATCAATCGAAGATAAATCAATCTTCAATCAATTTTCTATTTCTAAATGGAGAAAATATTAGTCTTTAGTTATCTTTTCCCTCGTTGTTATCTTAAAATTTAAAAATAGTCTAAAATCCAGATGAAATATTTCTATTGGTCAATTCAAGCTTTTTAAAAAAGGGAGATATTTGAGAAAAGAAGGGGTTTAGTATTGAAAGGGGATTAGTTTAGATATTCTTGTAATGGCGTTTCTGCCACAAAATTAATGGCGTTTTTAAGAATTTTTATCTAAAAAATTGAGTATTGCTCTTTGCATAGTTTTATTGACAGTTTTCCGCGGATAAAACAATATAAGATCAAAACCAGTTTTGTCACCCCGGGCCTAATTTTATGATATTTATTTTAATATTCGTAAAAAATTGTATATAAATACGATGCTATACATGAATTTTTTTATAAAACTGAATTTACGATATTCTATTAAAATGACAAATTTTCAAAAACACTTATTTTGAATCATGAAATTTTCTTTTTACTACGATAAAAAAAATTCAATAAAATTAGATAATAACTGCAGCGTTCAAATTTATGTAAGTACTAGCGGCTACGTCCATATAGACATCTAGGGGCGATTTTTCTTGGAAGGGTGGTGGAATCCTTCTCCAAACTAGTTATAAACCTCCCCAGGACCTATGAGAGGCTCCACTGTATAGGAGAACTATTTTAGTTCAGCGCTAAGCGAGATTTTTCAATATACAAACAGACAGACACATCTCTAGTTACTTATTTAAGGTTTTATACGTAATAAGCTTAATTTCTTTATGCAAAAAAAATATAACTTTATAATTAATTTTGATTAAAATTTACTTCCTTCGTGCGCATTTTGATTAATTTTTATAAATATATTTCGCATATTTCTTATGTTAATGCGATGTATTTTTTTTGTAAAAAAAATGATTTTTTATTAGAATATAATATTTTTGTTTATCTGAATTTTAAAATTTAAAGCTAAATACTTTTTCATTGCATTATAACCTAAAAATCATATAAATGGCTATTTCTCAGGGAGTAAGGGAGGGGACAATGGATCGAATATTCAATTTTGGGTACCAAATTGGAATGACGTCAGTAGAAATCATGCAGAATATCGCGGCAAAATAGCAAACTTATTTCATCCGACAGAGATACATATTAATGGACAAAACAAGATGCAGAATATTTACTCTCAAAAAATAATTGTTTTGGGGCGTTGCTACAAAAGACCAACACCTACAAAAGACCAACATTAAAAAAATCGTAATGCTAGAAGGTCTAAAACTGCAAATGGTTTACCATTATATCTGTATTTATCAAATTAAAAACATGAATGCTTTAAATAGATTATAAACGACACAATTACGAGAATAAGCAGAAAATTAATTTTTTTGTATCAATGTAATGAAATAATTGCATGAAAATCTTCCAATTTTAATGATAAAAAAATCATTACATTCCAACATTCTGCAACGAAGGGTAATCTTTTGATGAAATTGCAGAAATGTATTGGTTTATTAATAAATTTGATGTTATTATAGCAATAAGGTTGTATCAATTGATATTTTGTATGGGTAGACCTTGTGTAGGTGTTGGTCTTATGTAGGTGTTAGTCTTTTGTATGGGTTAGTCTTTTGTAGAGTTGGTCTTTTGTAGGTGTTGGTATTTTGTAAAGTTGGTCTTTTGTAGGTGTTGGTATTTTGTAGAGTTGGCCTTTGTAGCAACGCCTGTTTTGGTCCTCTTTTTACTAAAGTAAACAGATGTCTGTATGTCAATAGCCTAAAACTATTTAAAATTTGAATGCGTTTATGTTTTTTATTATAAAAAATCTTCCAATATTTTGAAGATAAATCTTCTAAAAAATAGTGCCAAATATTTTAAAGTTAGCAACCATGTAGGTAAATATTTAAAATAACTTTTATGTATTTCAATGAAAAGCGTTGTAGAATATATGAGGATATTATGACAGAGGAAAAATTGTTCTTTATTTAGGTTGCTATTTATCCTGTCATTTTTAGGTCATTCCATCATACACTAGGATGGGAGGGGATGTGGTAAAGCTAGGGAGTTTATACCGCTACAAGTTTCACTTTATAAGAATACATGCCAATCTAAGATACAAGTAAAAATAAATGTAATCTAAAAAAAAATTTCATTCTGTAACCTCATTTTTTGTGATTTTAAATAACTTAACACGGTGAAATCATTCAAAAGACATAGTCCATAATTGAACAATAATCTAGTGAAAAATCTAACATGAAACATATTTTAGTGATGTAATATTTAAATCCAGATAAAAACCAAGAACAAAAATGTACAAAGTGAAAAGTTAATAGCGAACAACCAACAATTAACGGTAAGTGAGACAGCTTTTTCTCGTATTCATTCGAATCCGGTGGATAGGAACCGGTTCTCATTCATACGAAAAAACTATGTCCAGCATCGTATTATATCCAGCTTTCCGTGGATATAAAAAAGTACAATCATAAGATTAAAACCAGTTTTTTTAGCCCGTGCCTTCGGCACCTCGGGGCTAAAATAACTAGTTTTAACCTTATAATTGTACATTCTATATTCGCGGAAAGCCGTTTATAATACGATGAAAGAAATAACTATTAGTTTTTTTTTAAATCAGCATTTTTGTTTAATTAATTTTGTGGAAATGATACAACCGCTTGACGTCGGGCAGGTTTCGGGTCAGTACGACATACTATAGACGTTAAGAAATGTATCTTTTGCTCATATGTACAGCATGAGTTACTTATAGTTCGGATATGGGGAATGCCTTGGACTGTAAACAGGAGCAATTCACAGCCATGTACAGTTAGGACTTTCATCAAAGGTTGTACAATCAAAGTGTCGTATATTTGAACCTAATATCCTTGGGTGAAGTTAAAAACGTTTATTTAAAAAAAATAACTTTATTACTTTTTATAATTTTTGCACTAAAAAACCATAACACACCGGTGTCCTGGATAGGAAACAGGTTTTTTTGACATACGTCTCACAAGACCTATGTAGTCATGACCGGGAGACAATGACGGTTCAGTACATGACTTTCGTTAAATCACAGCTGATCATTTTTGTGGCTTTTTTTGAAAATTACTTTTATACCCAAATTTTCATAGTTTTTCCATAAAAAAAACCAATTTTCTCACATTTGCAGCTTAGTTAACTTAGATTTACACAAGAAAAGTATAATAAATACAGCTGAACTAAAAAACTGTGTTATCATTAATAACAAAATCTTTAAGAATCTTGAATAATCTAAGATTAGTAGTCTAGAAATGAAATAAGAGTTATTTGAAGTAAATATTTGAATTGATGTCTAAACAACTCTTGTAATTAACTTTTTAAAAAATATTTCATGTCCCTGTTGCATGCCTCGTGACATATTATATTTTTAAAACAAGTTTCCTTAAAATATTAACAAGTTATCCTGCTCAATATTGGTTCCTGGCTGATTTGATGTCTCAACATCAAAACAATATCTGCTTGGAGTATAACATATATATCCACAACCACAGTTGCCATGTTTAAAGTCCTATATTACCATATATACCAGGCTACAATTGAATATACAACCAGTCCTTGGTTCAAAAGAGCTTAGTAAAAGGTTAATATTTTTAACAAGTGGGATCATCACTTGTAAGTGTTTGACATGAACTTGGAATCCGTGTAATGACCAGTCTATAGCTGGTCTTGATTGAGTCTCTGCCTTTTGTACACACTGCTTATCTTTACTACTGATTAAATGTCATAGTGAGAACCATGGAAGGTTTTCATAGGTGAACCTACAGATACATATTGGATTCTAAGCTGGATGAATAATTTGCAAGATAGTGTATTCAAGATAGTGTAAGAGCAGCTAACTGACAGGAAAGCACTTGGCTCATAGCTTGAAGAAAATAATAGTAGCTTATTACTAGAGTAAATGTGAATGCTGGTTACATGATCATAACTGGATTTTATTCAAGTGTGATTTCCAATGGCGACTTTAAAATCCAATTTGAAAATAAACACAGGCAAGTTCTTTGTCCTAAGCAGATCAATACTACCCTTCCTAAAAGCTACCAGTAGTAAAGGGACCTAGGAAGGTGTTGAACAGGAAGACCAAAATGTAGGATTAGCAAAGCAAAAATAAAGGGCAGTTTGTCTATCAAGTGGTGTTAAATTTGGAAACATAGACCCACCTGACTTTCAATCAGCAGAGTAGGCAGAAACCATGGTGAATTTCTGAGTAATAGAGAATGAGAGGATATGAGCTCTTAGCTGAAGTAACTAAGGTAAGGGAGTCTTAAAAACCATGTAGCTAGATGCATGGCAGTCTTGGCTTTCATTCATGGAAAGATCTCTCATGACAGTAGTTGGTTAATAGGAAACCAAAGGAAGTTAAAAGTAAGAATACTTGAAAGTTTATTCTGAATCTTGAGGTTATCCCTTTATATGGCAAAAGTCAAGCCACAAGTTCAATAGCAAACAAGTGCCATAAAGAAAGAGTCAAAAGTGTGTGAAATTGTTGATTAACAAACAAGGTCAGAATTCTAAACTGACTTCCATCAAGATTTATAGGCAGGGTGAAACATGTCAGCCGGCTAGAATAGAGGTCTGGCAATACCAGGGTGGAGAGAGGTACCCTGTTTAGCGGAAAGTATTATGAGGCATACTTGTTAAAGTTGAAGGACAGGGACGGTAACTTTAACGTCTTTAAACAAGAAGTTTAACATGTGGATTGATAGGAGATAATGTTTTAGTGAAAGAAATTTGAGGGCAATAACTTTATGTTGTGGAGTCAAAGGCAAAGTCAGATAGATTGAATCATGTTAAAGCCAGGTGAAAGCCTATGGAGGCTAAAAGCAGTTCTGAAGTGCAAATTTATTGTTGAACATTAATTCAAAATAATTAACTCTTACTCAATTTCTAGACTACAAATCTTATTCCATTGTGTCTGAAAGATCTTGTTATAGGTGATAGCACAATCTTCAGTTCAGCTGTTACTTATTATACTTTTCTTGCATAAATTTAGGCTAACTAAGCAGCAAATGTGAGAAAATTGAGATTTTTTTGGGAAAAACTATGAAATTTTGGATAAAAAAGTAATTTTCAAAAAAATCCACAAAAATGATCAGCTGTGATTTAACGAAAGTCATGTACTGAACCGTCATTGTCTTCCGGTCATGACTACATAGGTCTAGTGAGACGTATGTCAAAAAAAACCTGTTTTCTATCCAGGACACCGGTGAACAGAGTACATAAATTTATTTTACAAATTCAAATATTTAATTTGTGACATTGACGTTAGAACAGTGGAGTTTATAGGGGGGGGGGGGGGGGGTGTAAGTGCCCCCATTCAAATACGAAATTGACAAAGACTACTTTTTTCAACCCCTTGCAAGTGTCTGAGCCCGCCACTGTTTTTTTATGAATATTGCCATTGTGATGATAAGATTTAAATTACGGTTTGAACATCTTTTTAAACGCGAAGCTTTTCTATATTTAGGGTGTGTCCGTCCGTCTGGAATAGATAGCTTTTTTCGTTAATTTAGGCATGTTAGAATTGTCCTATCGATTTCAAACTTTGCATGTTGATTCTTGAAGTAGTTATGAATGATTTTAAAAGCGTAGCAACTCTATAATCGTTACCAGAAAGTCCGTTCGTCCATTTAAAACAAGTTGATTTTTTACTTTTTAACAACAAGTCTTTATGTGTTACAATTATCCGATTGATCTGATTTTTGGAATGCTGATTCTTATGACAACAAAGTACAATGATATAAGCAAAGCATCTATATAATGAGTCCTAAAAATGTAAGTATGTCCTTAAATATTATTATGTATTTAAGCAGTTTAACAAATTTACTTACAATTTTATTTATAATTATACATTTATATTCTGATTATTCAGTTTTGACACTCTACAAGTGTTAATGTTCGTTGGTCCTACCGTTTTCGAGCTTCGCTTTTATTGACGTTGTCATCCTTGTTTTAAATCATCTCATTAAAGCTCTTTTGTTAATAAAAATTTTCAAAATAAAAAAAATTTCTTTTGTAATAACATGAGATGTATTTTAAGATATTCTTTACAATACAAAAAGAGTCAAAGTAAATTCCAAAATAATGCCATAAAAAATGGGTTATTCGCTCTACATACACCAACTAATTTTTTTTACATTTGAAAATGCATCATATTTAGTAAGAAGTGTGAATATAATTAAAATTTTTAAAAGCGAAGCTTTTCTATAATTAGGGTCGTTTTAGGCATGTTAGAATTGTCCTATCGATTTCAAAATTTGCATGATGATTCCTATAGGAGTTAGGTACGAGTTAGAAGGCAAAGCAACTCTATAATCGTTACTAGAAAGTCCGTACGTCCATTTTAAACATGTTGCTTTTAACTTTCTTAACAACAAATTTTTATGTGATATAATATATAATCCGATTCGTCTGATTTTTGGAATACTAATTCCTAGGACAACAAAGTACATTGTTATAAGCGCAGCATCTCTATATTCAAACCTAAAAATATAAGTATGTCTTTAAACAATATCCTGTATTTAAGCAGTTTTTCAACAAATCTACTTACAATTTTGTTTCGTTCGACTTTACTACATTTATATTCTGATTATTCAGTTCTGACATTCTACTCAAGTGTTAATGTTCGTTTGTCCTGCCATTTCAGAGCTTCGTTTTCCTTGATTCCTATTATTTAATGAAAGAAAAGAAATTGCCACTGTTAAAACTATTGTAAGGTATATGGTAAATTTAATTTGAAATTATTAGAAGTATGGCGTCTAGTGTCTTGGAGAGTCTGGGGATCTAAGGGAAGGATATTAAAGGAAAACACTAGAGGGAGAAAGGGTAGAATAATTGTATCTCTCTATCACAATGTTCTTGTGCCGACTCTCAATTGGGTCATTGAAAATCAATCAATTAACACAGCCAAGTAGCAGAAAATAATTCAGAAGCAGACGAAAGAGGTCTTTGAAAGAGGAAGGGAGGTAGTTGTCTGTATATACATCTATACTATAGATATGTTAATTAGGAAACCAATATTAATGGCGTTTCATATCTAATATTATCAATATAGGGAGGGAGGGGGGAGTTCTATGACTACCAAACCGCCAGTTTCTATAACAATTCAATGCGGCTATTAAAGATTTCTGGTGTTTTCGATTCTTTTCAAATATCTTTGGAGAAGATTTTACAAATAAACTAAATTTTATTAATGTATTCAGTATAGGCAATATAACAGTCTAATATTAAACCAATAATTTAAAACAGTTCTCCCTCTCAAACAAAGCAAAGCTGATAATTTTATCTTTCATAGTTCGCCAATTATAAAGTATTTTATTGTAATGAATTGTTTCATAGAATTAAAATTTAATTACTACTAAGAAAATTAGTAATGTGAGTGTTATGTAAAGTATCAATTTCACCAAGAAAAAAAAACTTAGTGTTTACATCTGCTGCAAAAATTATAATTGGAGCAAATAGTTAGAGAGAGAAGTCCACAAAGTTTTATAATAATGTTTTCTTAAAAACTTTGGGGACTTTTGATGCATTATGATTGGTTTATCAAATTGAGTGTCCAACCACTAATAGTAATCTACAAAAGGGGTAATTTTATGTATTAACTTTGCATGGGGATGTACATCAAGTAGTCGGCTATTGTCTTATCCCTTTATATCCCTGGCAAATAGCGCATTTGCAAAACTTTACATGCTACCAAAAAATATTACATGGACTACATGGGTTTAGTTATAAATATAGGGAAGGTGGCTGTTTTTTTACTGTATTAATAAATCTTTGTTGTTGCTTAAGATTATATTAAACTAGCGGCTTCGCCCCAAGAGGTTTGATCAACCCAATTTTTCGTATTTTAGATTTAAAAAGAAAAAGTTAAAAAAAAAATTTTTTGGGGGGGGTATTTTTCATTTTTTGGGGGGGTTGGGGGTGTCCCACCCCCCCAAGAAAATAGCTTAAAACCATCACAGGACCAGTAGGTATATTCCCTGAAGAGTAGAGCCCAATCGGTTCAGTGGTTACTGAGATCTTAAGCGTCAGACGGACAGACAGACGGACAGACGGACAGACATCGTTCTACTTTGTATTATAGATAATATGCAATTTTTTGCAGTTTTGATTAAACATGAAAATTGATATTGTAGGCTCAAAAACTTTCTCTCCTGTTGTGTTATCCAATGGATATAGAATACGTGGATATTGTGAGATATTCTCGCATACACTGAAAAAAATGTTTTTCCCAGCTGGCTAATATATCTTAACCCCACTCATACCTTATACCCTCCCCTGATCCTGGAGGAATGTATTGCCTAATAGCTGAGGACTATGTTATCAACCTAAATTAACGGGCAAAAAAAATCACAATATCCACGTATTCTATATCAATTGTTATTCCTCACTTCTAAAGTAGAATTTAAGCGAAGCCGGTTTACTATAATTCAATTTTTAATTAAAGAATCAGACTTGAAAACTTGATATTTGCTGACATAAAATTTCAAATTATAATTACAGGCGATGGTTACAGACTTGCTTCGCCTACTTCCTAAGAATTTATTAAGATGACAGAACATACATAATCTTATTACAGAATAGATTTGAGCTTAAAATGTTATTAAATGTATAAAAAGTTTTGATACATACTGCGATAGAAAACAGAAGGTTAGGGGATCCATATACTTCATAATATGTATACTACAAAGTAGAATGTAGTATGTCCGTCTGTCTGTTTTGGTGCAGCATATAACTCTTTTGACCTATGTTTGCGAAGTGGAAACTCTCACTCAGAAACTCTAAAAGATTAATGGAAATGATCCAAAAGTGCATAATTACATATTTTCCACAACACTACCCCCACATCGGGTATAATCCCTAGAGGCTGGTGGTAAAGCCATTAGCATGTAATTTATTTTGTGGTGTATTCGGATCCGTATCTCTGGCTTCGAGGGAGAGTTCTGAATTTTAATCTGTTCTTGCAAATAAACAACTTTTTACTCAACCTAATTACAAGATAAGGTGGCAAAAAATTATCAAGGGAATATTATGTGTTGTACATGACTTGGATTAAGAAATCAAATTTACAGAACTTTAATTTGTAAGTTTAAACAAAATTGTATATAAATTGTTGCACAATTGCGTAAATATAGGATACTTTATAAGGACATATTTACATTTTTAGGATTTAATTATCTGATTATATTATACCTTGTTTTCCTATAGGATCATAATTCCTGAAAATAAGATTAACAAGATAATTATATCATACAAAATCACAATGAAAAGTTTGAAATTGAAGGGACAATTCTAACATATCTAAATTAACGAAAAGAATTATCTGTTACAGACGGACCGACCTTAATAATAGAAGACGCATCGCTTTTTAACACAAAAAACTGTTGATTTTTTTTAAAATTTACATATCCGTTTACCTGGGCAATAATGGAACATTCTCATATAATTAACAAGTAAACGTGTAAAACATACTTTATCTTAAAGTTTACATGAGTGGTGGCCAATTAAGTCAAATAATTCAAAGAAAAATATTTCATATTATTGTTAGAAGCAACAAAATGTGTTTTAGGCTGTAAAATTTTAGAAAAATATTTTGATACTTTTATAATAAAAAATACACTTTTTAAACTTATGTAAAATTATCCAAAAAAATAATAAATTATTGAAATTAGTTTAAAATTCTATCTTTGATTCAAAATTTAAAAATTCTTAATATAAACTAAAAATTTAAATTCAATTTACACTTTACCAAAAAACTAAGTATAAAAAGAAATTGTTTACATATTCCAGACAACCTAAAATTTGCATAATTCGCCTACATACCCTCAACAGTTTTTTTTTGCATCAGCACTTTGGATTTCCACCTCCCCCCACTTCCCCCTTGTCAAATTTTTTTATGACAATGTTGAAATATTTAAGATTTTGATCATGTTATACATTTTGATACACAAAATGGTCACTGTGCAATTTTGAACAGGAATTTTTTTAAAGGAAGCCTGCAGGAAATAGCTGCAGGAAATAGCTGCTGAAAGACTGCCACAAGTAGACCTAATAACCCAAATTTGAAGCTTTCAGCTTCAATAACAAAAAGTTATAGCCATCTTAAAATGACATTTTATGGGGAGGAAAATATAATTGTAGCAGTCTTTCAACAAATAGAGCAGTGTATTTTCTACAGGCTTCCTTTGAGAACACTGTAAAAATTTAATTGTTCATGTAAATTTCTATTGATACGTTTTAAGCCCTTAAGTTTTAGATTTGAGATAAAATATTGAAAGTAGTAAAATAACCAATCTTAATTAAAGGCAATTGTGCTTTTCTTAAATTTGCCATGACAAGCATTAATTGCATAATAAATTAATAACAGTAAATCTACAATTTTTCTCTATTTGAACTATTAATCAGAGCTGGATCTTTAAATGTGTAGCCGTTGCCGTAGCCAGAGGTACAGCCACTAACATAATAGCGACCTTTAAATCAAACTGGCTACGCGTTGCCAAGGCTATATGCGATCTTTAAATCACAACCACTTTTTGAATTTTCAGTAAAAATATGAAAAATAATAATAATACGTAAAAACTTCAAACATTCAAAAATCCATGTTTTATTGGCAGCAATGGCAGTGGCTATGGCTACAACTACGGCCACGGCTATGGCAACGGCTACATATTTAAAGATCCAGCTCAGTACTATATTGATTGTTATAAATGTGTTCAGGTCCACATGTTGGAAAGATGGGAGAAGACACTGATATCGATATTCCAACTCCCAGACCAAGAAAACGAAGTTCACCTTTTATTCAGGTATAAACATAATAAATATATGCTCAAGTAACTGGATGTGTGTGTGTGAATGTGTGTCCTTTTATAGTTGATAGATCTACATTTATATGGGGATGCTTCGTATTGGACGGGTTTTAGACTATTTTTCAAAGAACGGCTGGGGAGGGAAAGATGTATTACTAGTCAAAACTAATAATACTTTATTCCCCCTTGGTGCATGGTTATATTCATATTATGGACCTATCGATTCTCTGTATTGGATTTAGTCTGGTTTTAGGCTATTTTATCATGAGATAAAAACCTCCCTTAAGCATGCTTTTTTTGTTCAAGTGTTTTGTGGTGATTTTTGAATAACAGATGTATGTATGTAAACAGTAGTATGCAACATAAAAAATAACAATATAAAATAACATTCCAAGTACTAAATAACACATAAATAGCTATTTTCCGTATCAAAAAAGGTATAGTCTGTCACTTGTTTGTGTTGTGATAATAAAAAGTTTTTACAGAACTTATTATTTCTTTTAAACAAAGATTTTGGATAAAAAAGTAGTTTAAACTGTTGAACTATAGTTACAAATTTCAGCTGCCGTTGGGGGTCAACACATAGTAAAATTGATGACCTTTACATCTGTCCCTCAAATATTATTTTAAATTTATTTTGCTTCTTGGTTATACCAAATTTCTGTATAAAGCTCATTTTAATTAGAAATACTTCTATAGAAAGTCATCATCAATAGTAAGTAAGGTACTCTTAAAATATTATGACATTCATAAGGGCTGGATCTTTAAATCATTTTAGTGGTGAGCCAGATCGGGGTACGCCGAATTTCAGCCAATCACAGCGCGGCATTTCATAAATTGCTGTGCTCTTATTGGTGGAAAGTTGGCTCACCCCGATCTGGCTCACCACTAAAATGATTTAAAGATCCAGCAAAGTATAACTCCTATTAAAGACCAACCGAAAACTATTAACAAATTTGTAACTAAAAATCAAATAAATTGCTTCCCTCTTATGATGATATACTTAAAATTGTATATGTTTACAAGTGTTGAACTGGCAATCTCCGTAATTAATATCAAGTCTATACAAATTCAACTGGAAAAATATGGAAACATTTAAATTATATGAACTTACATTTTTCTATTTTTTTTAAGTACAAGTATTTTTGTACTAGCTTTATTTTTCTTAGTTGGTTTTTAGTAATTTCCAATTCCAGCAGCTAAAACTATGAACATTACAAATACACGCTTCCCTAATTGTTAAAGATCAAATAAAAGAGATTTTACTTAACTTTACTTAGATCTAATAAACATATTTAGTTTTTAAAAGGTTATAATGCAATCTTTGAAATAATAAAATTGCAAATGCAGTGCAAAAAACTGCATGTTTGAAAATATTTGAAAAAAATATTCTTACCCCCACCAAGACTTCTTGGAGGAGGGTAAAATTTGTATATCTGTCTCTAAATAAGCATAAAACATATGTATAATTATAAAAACTATTAAATGTCAGTTTTTTGGAGGAAAAATGGATAGTTAAACAATTTAGAATAAATTAGAATTATTTATACAAAACTTTACCCATAAGTCAACATTAAAAAAATGTATGGTTTGGTTATCCATTTTATTTACTTTTTAAGAACTTAAATTGAAATGAGCATAGATTGTCTCGAACCTCGTAAAAGTGTCGAACTATGACGTCAGAAAAAATTAACAATTAACCAATGAGAGACCGCTATATATTTTACCATTGGTCAATTACAGTGAATACTGACTTCTCATTGGTTAATTGTTAATTTTTGCTGACGTCTTAGTTCGACACTTTTACGAGGTTCATTGTCTCTCCCCACTTAAATTTTCTT
Organism: Acartia tonsa; assembly: GCF_053477335.1. Lineage (NCBI taxonomy): Eukaryota > Metazoa > Arthropoda > Copepoda > Calanoida > Acartiidae > Acartia > Acartia tonsa. The sequence continues at coordinate 18,332,362 of NC_137265.1, forward strand.
AAAGTCCTCTAGGGGCGTAGCCGCTAGTAAAATATGAATTACTAGAACAATAAACAAATTTATTTCTCCATGTAACGTCAAATACAATTACAATTCAAGCAATCTACCACCTAGACCAAAGTAATTTATTTGTTAAAATTTTTAACAGAATGCTTGTCTATGTCTTGGAGCATGTTAATTCCCCCCCACTGCATTCCCACAAAAATTGCAATAGCAAAAAAAACTATTCCCGTGTTGAATATTTTGTAAAGGGCAATGACTTCTTATATATGTTGTATCATATCATGGAGAGAGGAATGGTTAATCACACACCCCCATGCTATTAGGTGAATTAACACCCTTTAGACAACAAACCATTTCTGGTGCCTTTCACACTGTAAAGTTAGGTTCTAGGGCAAAACAATTTGTTTATGACAATAATCTTAGAATAAGATAAACTCACTGCAGAAAAAAATTCTTTTACTTTGAATTTTCATTTGTAAATACATCTTGTGAATTTTTCGGCCAATTCAGTTTAGTGTTGTTTAGCTGGATAGTAACTGTAAACTTTATATATCTATACATAAAGTAATAGAATGTCTCTCTGTAACAGAGTATTTTACAAATTTATAAACCTATATGGTTCTCCTTTACAATGAAGTTTCTTCAATGTCATTTTTTATTCTTATCCCTTTCAGTTTACAGGTCAAAACATTCAATTCTTAACAAAATTTTAGTGAATAAATTACCAAGATGGGTTTTTATTAATTTAAATATTCCTTTTCCCATGTTGTTGTGTGCACAAATCCTCAAATCAATTAACACATGTACAAGAGAATCAGTTCAAACCTAATAGGACACTCTTTAGTTAACACATGTACAACAGAATCAGTACCAACCTAATAGGACACTCTTTAATTAACACTGTGCAACAGAATCAGTTAAAACCTAATAGGACACTCTTTAGTTAACACATGTACAACCGAATCAGTTCAAACCTAATAGGACACTCTTTAGTTAACACATGTACAACAGAATCAGTTAAAACCTAATAGGACACTCTTTAGTTAACACATGTACAACAGAATCAGTTAAAACCTAATAGGACACTCTTTAGTTAACACATGTACAACAGAATCAGTTAAAACCTAATAGGACACTCTTTAGTTAACGCATGTACAACAGAATCAGTACCAACCTAATAGGACACTCTTTAATTAACACTGTGCAACAGAATCAGTTTAAATCTAATAGGACACTCTTTTGTTAATACTTGTAGCATATAATGAGTTTAAACCCAACAGGACCTTCTTTCATAAATACCTGTAGCTCAAATAAATCTAAATCTAGTAGGAATAATTTTATTATAGTATAACACTCTTTTTTGCGCCTACAAACAGAGTTGAAAAAAATAGATCATGAAACTATTTAACTATTTTTTTTTTGTATTTCAGTTTATAAATCCCGATGTGAGTCCTCCAAAGCGCAGCCTTCCTTCTCCTCCAATACAGGAAAATAAACATTTTATAGAGCAGCTTCGCTCCACTAGTTTTTTATTTATTGGGTCATAAAGAGAATAAGCTAAATTTAATATATAAGAATGACAATATCCATCAAAGCGAAGCCAAGAAAAATCCAAAAGTCTAAAAAGAAACATTAACTCCTATATAGAGAGTGTCAGTACTTGAAGCAAACTGTCACAAAATTGCTTCACAAGGATATAGTTAATACTTGATCATAGAGATGATTCGCTTAAATGTGTCATTTGTAACATATGATGGCTTCGCACTTATAAGGTGTGGGGAGTAATCCTCCATATTAAAAAGAAATATCAACGTGCTCAATCTCCCCCCCCCCCCCCTCAAGAAAATAGCTTAAGGACCAGTAGGTTCATTCTCTAAAAGGCAAAATTTAATTGATTCTGCAGTTAGCAAGATCATAAGGGACGATTATACGTAAATAGTTCTACTTTAATTAATTACTTTAAATTTGACAATGGAAATATTTTTTTCAGTTAAGATTAACGTTTCTAGATTATTTGATCGAAGTGAAGCTAATTAATAAATAAGGAATGGCAGTTTGTCAATCTTACTAACCAAGTAACCACCAATAAACAAATGATTTAATGAAATTGTTGAAACTTAGTTGACTTTTATTTTAATTTTACTAAGGATAAGTTTTGTTTTACTTATCTTTGCATAAAAAAACTGTTGTTCTCCTGATATATTGAGGACAAAAGACTAGAAATTTAATTTTATAAATTAGTTTCATATTAAGGTGTCAGAGGACAAGAGAAAACATAGTTTTTACATAGCAATGAAAAAATTATTAAAAGTGAAACATTAACTTATTTTTTAACTAGCGGATACGTCCCTAGAGGCCTCTAGTGGCACTTTAAATGGGTTTTTAAAAAATAATCTTTGTTGCGTTCAAGTCTTTAGGTACGATACCTATCTATGTTGCGTTCAAGTCTCTGCGTAAAAAACATTATTTTTTGTAATTTCTCTTGGGTGGGTGGTGGTACCCTCCCCCAAAATAGTTATAAACCTTCCTGAGACCTATGAAAAGCTACCCTGTTAAGGAGAACCCGATCGGTTCACCAGTTAGCGAGATCCTTCGGTACAAACAAAGAGACAAACACACATCCTGTTTCTTAATTATAAGGATGTACTTTCCCTGTATCCCTGATAGTTCTCACTCTTCAAATTGATTGTTTAATTTATGTCACGCACCAGTGTGCACACAGCTAGCTCTATGTATATAAAAAAATATAAAAATTAATCATATCAAATGTCAATCAGTTTTATTATTTCTTTGTCACAATTATACATTTTATTATTTTAAATTTAAATTTTTTATTATTCAAGCTTTGATTATTCAAGATTATTTAAATTTAACCGCTGTAATGATTGATTTTTCAAGCTTTTTATTAAATAAAATGACCTAATTTTTATATCAGTATAAAAAAGTAAAATTTTGTGCTTTTACTAATACCTATAAATGGACTAACACCCACCCACTTAATTTCAACTTTTAAAGAAAAAAACTATATTCTAGCACCTACTGGAAAATCTAAACTTCTGGGGTGCTGTCCCCACAGGGTACTATAACTGCGGGGCTCCTGATACTTACTAGCCTATACATCCATAGAACACAACCCAAATTGCATAAAAATAACATTGAGTAAGGTATACGAAATCCCCGCAGGGTTATAGCTCAGAGAATCAAAAGGAACAAGAATTTTAATACACAGTTCTGCTTAGGATCTAAATTTAAATAAAATGTTTTTATTAGTCCCGAGACCTAATAACTTTTGTAAACAGCAATGACAACCATCAAAATCATCCAGAAACACAGGTACATAACTATTTTCAGGTTTAGGAATTTTGTATGAAAAAGCGTAAGTTTTGATATTATTTTTTTTTGCAAGAGAACCTTTTAGTATCAGCTCTTTAAAAGAAATTTACCACAAAGATAATATCTTAATCAAAATACTTAGCAAGTATAAACATATGAAGGAAAAAAGTCATTTAATTTAATGTTTTTTTCCCTTTAACTTGTGTATAAAAATATAAAAATCTAATTTGGACTTTGACTTCTTTTCTCCAGCCCTTAGATAAAATTTAACATAAAAAAATAAATTTTGATGTTTAGGAATATAGATCAAAAGATGAGAGATTACAAAATGGTTCTAACTCATCTCCCAATCCTAATGACATACAAAAGGTACATATTAAGAATGTTTTAATAGTTTTTCTCGTATTCATTCGAATCCGGTGGATAGGAACCGGTTCTCATCCATACGAAAAAACTATGTCTAGCATCGTATTATATCCAGCTTTCTACGAATATAAAAATGTACAATCATAAGATTAAAACCGCTGAAAGCCGTTTATAATACGATGAAAGAAATAACTAATAAATAATGCAACTAAAACGCCAAAGGACCTTCAAATCAATGGTCTTCAAAAAGTTTGTCTATTATATGTGTCACATTGGATGTCTATATGCCAAAGTAGTAGAATTTATGTGTGTCTTTAGGCTAGAAGGATTAAAAAATTATTTCCAGATTTATTTTTATGCTAAATTTAGCGTATCTTCATTTTCCATCAAATTTTAATTTTTTCTTGGTACTGAAAGCTTCAGAAATATTTGTTTGTTGTATTATATACGATAATTTGCTGCCAATTTGCCAAAGTAGTAGGATTTTTGGGTGTCTAAATATATTTAATTTATCAGTACCATTTTAATCAGATATATTTTTGTAAAAATTATGGTAAAAAATGATTTTTAAACTTTCTATAAAGTTTGTATGTCTGTAGACGAAAATACAGTAATCTTTTTTAACTTAAAAAAGGTATAAGTTTTTTTTATGAAAGCAAATCTTGTCTAACAAGTAATTAAATTTAGAGAAAAGAGGAGGATAGAAATATGAATTCAATCCCTACCAAAACCCAAATTGGTCCTCCGCCTCCATCCTCCAACCCTAAACCTTTATATTCGGATCAGAAAACCAAACAAATCTCCCAGCCGTCCCTTGCAAATATGAATATTAAACATCCCCTAAATATAAGCAGCCCTGAATCCAAGAAATGCGGGAGTTATCCATCATCTACTGGCCCACCCAACAAACCCCTGGCAAGATATCCAGTGCCAGAAGGGGCGCACCCTGTAAATTCCTCCTCCCCTGAGAGCAGCTGTAACAATATTTCTACTAATACTACTTCTAGTAACAATAAATGTGATATGAAACAGGAATGGATTAAAGGATTTCTTTTTCCGCTTCACTATAATGAAAAAACATGTAAAGCATCGTATTACAGACAATATTCAACAAATATAAAATAAATTCATAAAATGAAAGCCAGTTTTTTAAGACTTTAGACCAGCCTTTTGACCCCTTGTTGCTATCAATACTGGTTTTAATCTTTTAATTTCATTTCAATATCCGCGGTATAGGTTAGAATGCTGTTATGTAAGGGAATAGTAACTTTCCAAACATTGCGTAAAAGTGTAGGCAAGCAAGTTTAACTGTTCTTAATGTTAATTAAACGCATAGTATAATTAAACACATATTTTTAAAGTTTGACCCTTTGTTATCTGGTAATTCGTATTTGGTAGATAATAATATAGAAAAATTATCTAGCTTCTTATTGTTAATCCCCTAATCCATAGAAACAGGAGAATGGAGTTGGTGGGGGTGTGGGAGGGGGAGGGGCGGCGGGGTTTGATAGACATGAAAATTTGAATGGTGGAACTAAATATTGTGGCCCAGCAAACAAGTTTATTTTGCAGGTAAGTTTACTAATGGCTCTTAAGATCGATGCTTGCTTACAACTTCTGGATCACTGATCACCTTCCTCATTCTTACTTTAATTTAGAATAGTAAATGGCAGATTCCCCTCCCCCCCCCCCCCCCCTCTTTAGAATTGAAGAAAATTGAAAATATGGAGGGTGGGAGGTGTTTGTCTTGTAGTAATTTTGTTATCATCTGACATAGCAGCAGAAGGGACAACTTTAAAGGCCTTAGTTATGACGCTTTACCATTTAATACAAATATTGGATTTTTTTATTATTATTTTCAATTTTTGTCTAGGTAAAAGACATGGGCAAAATTGTTGGCCAGACTCAAGAAAACTCTAAACTCCACAGCCCAGCAGAACAAATGGTCAGACAGAGTGAACAGGTGGTGCCCAGGCACCAGCAGGATCAGGGAAAATATGATCTTCTGGATCCAGGTGAAGTTTATTTTGTACATACCAGCTTATTAAACAATAGTTCTCCAAACAAAATTGTCTGTACGTATTGACTACTTTAGAAAATTAGCTTATCTTTTCCATTTTTAGAAGGAGAATATATAATTATCTCTATGTAAGAAATAGGGTGTAAGGATGTCCAGTAGGTCGTTATTGGGGTTTCAGTATATCCCCCTACCAATAATTCATTTTAGTGGTGCCTTGTTTGTTCAGCCTTAAAAAGTTAACTGTAAAACAACCCAATGCAATGGTTCATAGCCCTTCATCTTTGCTATGTTTTGTTTATGTAAATAATTATGAAAATGTTGGTAATTGCTTTAAATAGGTAACCTGAATCAAAGTTATCAAAATTGGTTAATGAGGTTGTCATTTTTAAACATATAATTTAATATAAAAAAATAGCTCTGAGGCTCTGAATCTGTAGAACAAACGAACATGAAGAGAACTGAATAACCAAAGCAGAATTTAATTTTGTATAAGTCTAAAGAAAAGTGTCAGTAAATTTGCTGAAAAACTGCCTAAATACAGGACAGGCTTACATTTTTGGGACCTGATTATAGAGTTGCCTCGCTTATAACATTCTACCTTGTTGTAATAGGAATCAGATTATTTGGATAATTATATCTCATTAAAATTGTTGTCAAAAAGATTAAAAATCGTACCTAAATACTACAGTAATCGAAAAGTTTAAAATCGATAGGACAATTCTACCATGCCTAAATTAAAGATACGAGCTATCCGTTACTGATCCTAATTCTAGAAAATCTTCGCTTCTAAAAATTGTATTTTAGGTGGAACACAAAACATTGTAGCTGCTAAATTTCCTACTCCCCCTAACAAACAAGAAATACAAGTAATTAATAACAAGGACAAGTTGGTAGCAAAGATGGGACATCATACTCTACCAATACATGTTTTGAGGTAAGGAAGAGAAATCAAAATCGTACAGCTTTAAAAACGTTTACACGAAGTACTCTGTTCAGCAATAATAACCCCCCTCCCCCAACTCATTGGAAAATAAAATGTTTTTTTCCGTTTGTTTGGGTATTACTTTAGGTCAGATTTAGGTTAGGTTATATTGGGTAGTGAGTAACCCCGCAAGGGTTAGACATAGTTAAAAACTACCCACCCTTTTTATTTTTTTTTTATATTTAGGGGAGGAGTTATTACTGCTTAACAAGCACTTTTTGTGAAATTTCCCAGCTTTATTAATATTTTAAGAAAATTCTAATTATGTTATTATTTTATGAGCTCGGCTAAAATAAACTAGTCGTAACATTCATTGGATTTAATCGCATGCTTCTATCTTTTTTTTGTTTTCCAAAATTCATATCTATAATACAAAGTAGAACTATGTCTTCTGTCCGTCTGTCTTTCCGTCTGAAGCTTAAGATCTCAGTAACCACTGAACCGATTGGGCTCTACTCTTCAGGGAATATACCTACTGGTCCTGTGATGGTTTTAAGCTATTTTCTTGGGGGGTGGGACACCCCTAACCCCCCCAAAAAATGAAAAATACCCCCCCCCCCAAAAAAAAAAAAAAAAAAAAATTTTTACTTTTTCTTTTTAAATCTAAAACACGAAAAATTAGGTTGATCAAACATCTTGGGGTAAGCCCCTAGAGGCTAGGGGCGAAGCCGCTAGTAGTAGATATATGATATAGTTTAAATAATTTTTGTTGAAAATTAGATCACATGATTGGAAACATAAAAGAACAGTTATTTAAATGTTGGCAGTGAATCATAATTCAATACAGGGGGTAAAATATGTATGTTTCAGATACATGCAAATATTTTAGCCATTTTTTTGTGACGCACTTAAAGGGATTGGATATGGAAATATATTCAGAAATATTTTTGAACAATAAAAAAAGATGGAGTAAAAACGTCATATTGCAGTCGTCAATAAACAAGCAAATTAATACCTACCTTTTTTCTTACACATTCAAATTCTTGTTTTTTATAATCCAGCGTAAAATTGTTAGACGATTCTGTCAGTCTTTATCTAAGCCTCTTTTATTTGCTTTTGAGATCTCCTATCCAAATTCCTAACCAACTTTCATCATTTATTTTCAGTGGTGGAGGTCATTCTTTGGTTCCAGTGGGGGTGGTTGGAGCCCCACATAGCGGTACAACTCTCTCTCGGAGGGTCCATCCCTATACCAGGCACAGTCCCCCCTCCACCCCGCCCCACCAGAGATCCTCCCAAACCTCCTCTGTAAATTTTCCCGGCCCCAATCACAAACCTTCCCCTGCCACATGTATGGCCCCACAAAGTGGTAGGAATGTGAGTTCACTGGCCACCACACCTGCAGGACTTCCCCTGGTGCAGGTTCCAGCGGCCGCCAGCAGCGGGCCCAGCCACACCCTGGTGGTCACTCAGCCTGGGCCTGGTGGGGGGGACTCTGCTCCTCCCAGGCAAATCAGTCACCCCCGCGGTCCCTTCGCTAAAACAGGTTGGGGTTGCAATGTAATTTTTTTTATGTTTTATAAAACATAATTTTGCTTAGAAAAAGTTTCTTGTATGTTATGTGAAAAAGTAGGTAAGAAATGTGATAAAAAATGTTCTAAATATACAAAAAAAAATTAGTGAAATAAGTAAGCACCTCGATAATAATCTATTACATAAAATATTATATAAAATTTAGCTTCCCTCACTCCACAACTATGTTTGTAACGTGATAATCATTCTGTTAATTATGTTTGTTCATATTTTCCATTTGTTTTCTAATAACCTTTCTAGATTTCTATTTAACCTTTGTCTCTTAAATGAATGGGTAAAGCTACTCTGTGTTTAAGTAATTTCCATATATTCTAATTATCATTCTTGTAGTCAATTTAATCAAAAATGCTTTCATATTTGTGTGTTATGAATGTTAGAGGACTTGTTTGATATGGATGAAAATGTGTCCTCAGTGGGATTTTTTTACCTGAAGCCTAAGATTTCGATAACTACTGCACCGTATGAGTTGTTTATTTGAGGAAGCTTCAAATAGACCTCAGGATGATTTTAGGATATATTTTATTTAGATTTAGGTCTTGAGATTGTTTATGCTATTTTTTTAATTCCCTTTCTGTCTAGGGCCGTAGCCACTAGTGATCATATAAATTTGAGAAAGCTTCAAATAGATCCTAGGATGATTTTAGGATTTATTTTATTTTAGATTTAAGTCTTGAGATCGTTTATGCTATTTTTTTTGTCCCTTTTAAAGCCAGAACTCCTAAATTCTAGGGCCGTAGCCACTAGTGATTATATAAATCAATTACAATAATATTCGGGTAAATGGCTGTTCAAATTTTTAAAAAAAGGTTTATTACATGGTCCATAATCCCTGAACATTTAAAGCTCAAGTAAGTATTGTTGTAGTGCAAACATAAAATAAATAACATTTTTATACATTCTAATGCAATCAATTATTTTTCTATTCTCCTTCTGAAACAATGTAATGTTCCCTATAAAGTTTTTAAATTTACGTAATTCCTGGATGAATAAGAATACATAATACCGCATTTTTTTCAATGTTTTTTTTTTTGTTTTAAATGGAATTGAAATGCAATATAATTATATAACATTCACGGTACATCCTGAAACTTGAGATTTTGTGGAAATTTTTTTAATGCTTTTTTTATCAAAACATTTTGGATAATAAAACATAGGACTCTCAACAGCCATTCATTTTGTGAGTCCCGGTGAAGATAATTGAATTAGCAGCAGGTTTTTATTTTTGCAGTACAAGTTTGACAAAAACGTGCGGATGCGCCTGCCGTTCCTTAATTGAAAAGATCATAATTGAGACAAAATGAACTTATTTCTGCGTTCTATAGTATTACCTAACACTTTTGACCGGTATCAGTAAAGTTTAATATAAAATAATCTTTGTATTGAGAGGAATCTAAGAATACCTAATTTATTGCATTGTATTATAGACAGTTTTCTGCAGTTGTAATAAAATGAAAAATTTAGAGGGACCAAAGAACCTGCTAACAAATCTGGTATTAGTTTAATGAATTTTATTTTAACTCGTGAAAAATTGTCTGTAATGCGATGCTATACATGATTTACATCGAATCTATATCGGTTTCAAAGCAATACTTTAAATTTTATTCCAGAAATGGGGAAAAAAAATTTAAATAAGAATAAAATATTTTTTTAAATAAACAATTTATTCATACTTATAATATGAAATTGCAACCCCATAAAAATGTTGTATAGAACAAAGCAATGGTACTTTAACAACAAACTGGCAGCAGACAATATCAACCAGTAACCAGTTTAACACAACCAGTAACCAGTTCACCACAACCAATAACCAGTTGAAACCAGATCTGCAAAAACGTGGCACAACCAACGACGCAAATATTAGAGCTAAGGTAGGTCAAACTCATGGATAGCAGGGAATGGGCAATTCATAACATAGTAATTTTCTCTTGATTCTAATATTTTCATTTCTGACTATAGCCATTTTTTGGAGAATAAGGGAATGCAGATTAATTTTTTAGTAGCAACTGTTATTAAACAAATTAAATAAAAAGATTTATGGAAAAAATAGGAAGAAAAACTAATTACAAATCTTTTGTCTTTATTGTTTTTCTAGAAACATTCAATATTATGATTTTAATTAAAACATCAGATGTTAGCAACGCAATTTTTGTTGTAAAACGACTAATTTTCGTTGATTCCAGTTAATTGTAATGTAAAATGTATATATTTGTAATTATTTGTTCAGGAGAACAATCCTTTTGTTGTTGGGGTGGGTGGTGGTGCAGGGGGGAGTGGGGGGACAACACAGCCACCTCCATCAAACAAGAATGAGTCATTCCCAGGGCATTCAACCCTTCCTGTAGTCGCCATCTTGGCCTCATCAGCAGCTGTTGTGCCAAGCAACCAATCACAGAACAGCCGCGCCCTAGATGGCAACCAATCAGAGGCTGTGGCTGGTTCTACAGCAGAAGACTTGCAGCGACGTGGCGGACCTGGTAATTTCCAACAGCTTTCAGCAGCTGTGGCAGCAGCTGCAGCCGCAGCTAGCTCTACAACAGCTGTACAACATATGCGGCCAATGAATGTAAAGAATCAAGTGGCGCCGCCAAAAATTGATTTGATGGGACCAATCAGAGTGAAGGAAAGTTTAGCGCCAGTGAATCAAGTTGGACCAATGACGAACAAGGAAGGTCCTAATTGGCAGGCGGGCCGCGCTGACTCACGCAAAATGAAACAAAACTCGAGAAGTAGAAAGTTTAAGTAAGTGTTTTTTCTTTTTTTGTAAAAGACAATCATATTTAACAAATGATAAAACATTAACAAAACTATTACTTATACATATAAGGTATTTGTATGGAGGAAAATACGTTTGCCTCACAGTAATTTTTTGATAAATTAGTTTAAAATTATCAGTGGAAAAGTTTGAACACTGATAGTTTGTATAACCCAGCAGAGATTTAGATAAAAAAAAATACATAAGGTTTTAAGCCAACAAATGAGAATATATGTTAATAACTAAATGGGGACCAGTATAATTTATAATCTTTCCTTTCATTTTACAATGTTCTTCTTTCCTATATGATAGCTATTCATCTTATTTATTAAAATAAAGATCTTTCTGTAAGAGAAAATTGATATAGTTTTATACCCAATATCAGAAAAATCTATTACCATCAGTTCAAGCTAACATTCTTTATTTACAATATTAGAAGTACAGATATTCTTTTCTGTTTTGAACATAAATTGACAAATAATCATTAAATGAGTCAAACTTTCTAAATTTATCTATCTAAATGAGATGAAGTCATAAAAGAATAACAATTGTAGAATAGGTGCGTATAAAAAAAAATCAGTCTGCTAAGTTGAATTAAATTCATGGTTGAATGAAAAGGATTGCTTAAGAATATTTCTATGATATGTTTATTGCATATTTATAAAGCAATAGATAGATACACTTTAGATTGATTACTTTATTTTTAAACATTATATTTGTTGGTTTGCACATTTTACTGATCTTATGCCTTATAGACATCTACAAACACTGTTTTAAAAAGCCTTATTTTTAGGGTATTTTAAATTGAAAAAAAAATTTCGCGGATTTTCTAAAAAAAAAAAAAAGAGCCCGACAAAAACTTTTTTTTTAACTGGCATTTCTTTTGCTTATCATATGGAGGAAATATCAAAATAATATCTGCACTTTTGTACCAAAATGTGTGCATTTCCTATCTAATAATATAGTAGGATTGTTCCTTTTCTTATAGTCAAAATTATTTTATCATATCTATTAACATTGTGAATAGTACTCTATTGTAATTACTCCTTTGTTGATAGTATATGCACGTATATAAACTCAGGGATCTAAAGGGATAAGACAATGGCCAATAAATTGATGTACAAAGCATAATGATAATAAACAAAATTACCCTATCTGTTGGTTACAATTAGTACTTGAAACTTTTGGACACTTAACTTAATAACAAGCCAGTCCCCAAAGTTGTATAGCCAACGAAAATGGAAAAGTTATAACAAAACTTTTGGGACTAGTGTTAAAAACAGCCCAATGTTCCCTAACTCCGGATCTTGGACAAAGTAGCTTCGGACAAAGTAGCCTCCTAAGGAAAGTAGCCTCCACTGTTAGTAAAGGTCATGGCCGCAGCGCTGCGGGCGCTCGGCGCCCTAGCCTGTAACCTAACCTAACCAAAAAATTGTAAAAACATTATTAAAAAATTGTAAAAATCTATCAACCACTTTTTGCAAATCCCACGAAATTCTAAACCACCTATGTATTATCAGTTGATGATATTTGTCCTGAAGCTACTTTGTCCTGAAGCTACTTTGTCCTGGAGCTACTTTGTCCTAAAGCTACTTTGTCCGAAGCTACTCTGTCCAAGATCCCTCCCTCCCTGGCATACACTATACATATTTTCATGTGCGCATATGCATGAAAAATATTATTTCAAATACAATTCTTACATTACATATATGTACATCAGACAAACATACAGTGCAGGCATATATATCAGGGAGTAAGGGAGGGGACAATGGATCGAATATTCAATTTTTAGGAGTCTCAGACTTTGGGTACTGGCTTAAAGGGAATGTGCAAGAATTTAGCAGTTTCTGACTGAGTTTGGGTACTTGCGCATGAAATGCCGCTACTCGTTATGTATGTTTTGAATATTGCAGACGGGGAGAAGGGATAAGGGAAGTGGGGGCAAGGGAAATAAACACTCGTTGTGTTAGTTTGGTATGTAGCAGACGGGGAGATGGGACAAGGGAGGTGGGGGCAAGGGGCAAGGGAAATAAACAGAATAAAAAGGGGCAGTCATATTCTTGCTAGCAGCTGGCCGGGTCCAATAATCTTGTAATATAAAAATCACACCAAAAAACCTCAATATATTTCATCAAAAACAAGTTGTGATTTCACTTTACATGACGCTATGGAAATCTATTATTCAATTAACAATCCCTTTATAATTTCCTACAAATTTATTGGATTAAACTGGATTTCATGCCCTTTCTTTGATAACTCTTATATTGCCCATTGTCCCCTCCCTTACTCCCTGCATATATATAATATCAGGAATATGGAATATTGCAAAAAATACTAAGTTTGGCTTTTTAAATATTTAAAGTTGTCTAGATTGGTTAAAATCGAAAGAAACTTCACATAGAATTCAATGAAATTAAATTATTAAATAATAGGTTATTTTTCGCGAAATTTTTATTACAGAAATTCAAAAAAAATACTATACAATTCAATATTTTGTCTCTCCCATTGCTTTTCAGTGTAATTTTTTCTTAAAAGATGAAATGCCTGTAATAAAAGATCAATTTATTGTTGTAAAAGTTAGCACACTTATGACTTGTGTGCTAGGAATTCATAAGTAACCAAAGTTTAAAAACTAACGAAGGTAAAATAAAACTTTAAGTATTGTATACTTTTACCTTGCAGTGTCACCTCCCTCCCTCAATTCTTACATATTTACATACACGCGAACATGTAGAACAACCCTCTAATATCATGATAGTATTGTAAAGTCAGAAAAAAGTGACACTAATTTTAAAATTTAAATTTACGGTAAATGAGAGTATTTAAACTTAAATTTGCATCCAAATAAAACCCACACAAAAAGAATAAACTGTTTTATATAAAATCTAATTTGCTTGTTTTAAATGGCTTTTTTGCATTTTTTTTTTGAATTTTAAAATTTGTAAGTTAATAATTTTTTTGTAATTAAGTGATATTTTTTACGCTTTTTGCGTAATTTGAAGAGCGCAGCTACTCTATCAGATATTTTACAATAAGTACATTTTTCAATGTTCTTCCACATAGTTCTTATTTGTTATCATATGATTGAATTTAATTAGTAAATTTAAGCAATAAATAGTGCAGAAAGAATTAAACAGTTAGGTGTAATACAGTAAAAATGTCAAAAAAAATGTATCTCAATATGATAGTAAGATTTAAAGATGTTCCTATTTAATTTAGATTAGTCACAAACATGACTTTCTCATTAGTTGGCCTTTAAATTCATTGAAGTTGATCACTTTCCTAAACAAAATAATAATTCATTTATGAAGTTTAAAGATAAGACGGATGTACTGACAAACCGTATAGTCATAGAGTAGCTGCACTGCTAAACATTATTTATAAATATTAGTTTTCAATCAACAATTAATTGAGAGCCGCGACTGTTCCTTTATTATTTTGGAGCGTGTGGGTGGAAGAAATTTTAATATTCATTTACCTAAACAAAAAATATACACACAGTACAAAAAAAAACTGTATGTTAGCGGCGGCGGACGTTATCAGCGCTCCCCAAAACGCTGGCGCTAATGTTAAAGCCGGTATAACACTGAAAAATAAGCGGTATGTCGATAGTGCGCCTTAAATTTTTGGCGGTTTAGATTAATGGAGGTGTTTGTTGGGGGTCTTAGGGGGGGGGGGTGGGAAACGCGCCAAGATGTCTAGAAGTATCCACATTTGGTGGGTAGCGGTCAACTGAAGCCGGTCACTTGGCAGCTTTCTTTTTTTTAACCTTATCTTTTCTGATGTAGAGAAAGTTTTTATTAGTAGCCAATGATACAAAATGAGGAAAGCGAAATGATTAAAGAGACAGAGGGGGGGGGGGTATAGTTTACCCATAGAGACCCCGGATTTAACATTTCAATGTTTTGTAAGAAAATTAGAACAGAGAGAGCGCCACATTTTTTATAACATTTAACTGGCATATTAACTTCCACTTTTATGAGGAAATAATTATTTCACAAGACAGACAAAACTTGTGCAAAACTTGAAGATAATTAAATAATTATTTTTCTAGGTTGCAGCGCACATAATTAGGGAAGGTTAGGAGAATAATTAAACTTTTCTTGCATTTTTCTTATCATAAATTTTAAACTTTAGATTGATTTAATTTATTATAACTATTAACTATTTTTAGATCTTTTATGTATTGCAGTTAAAGTTCCTAGGTTACATCTTTCATAATTAGGAAAGGTTAGCAGGATAATTCAAGTTTTCTTGCATTTTTCTTATCAGAAGTTTTAGATTTTAGATTAATTTATGGTTCTTAATCTATTTTTAGATCTTGTTATAATTGCAGTTATTTAATCAATATAAGATAAACACATTAAAATAAGATTCTTAAAAATTGATAAAAGTGGGGATAGGGGGTGTTATAAGTTGTCAACCCCCTTAAACTTTAATATGAAAGCCTGTCTTTACTTTTTCAACTTAAGGTTTACAACCCCCTTGGCTGAATCCTTAACCAAATATTTATATAACTTCATTTCTCGTATTCATTCGAATCCGGTGGATAGGAACCGGTTCTCATCCATACGAAAAAACTATGTCTAGCATCGTATTATATCCAACTTTCTACAAATATAAAAATGTACAATCATGAGATTAAAACAATTTTTTAGCCGGTGCCTCCGGCACTTCGGGGCTAAAAAAAACTGGTTTTAATCTTATAATTGTACATTCTATATCCGCGGAAAGCCGTTTATAATACGATGAAAGAAATAACTATTATCTGTCCGTTAAGAACCCGGAAACCAACCGCTGAACCGATTGAGATGTCCATTTAAGAAAGCTTTGCTTAGGGTATGGGATGATTTTCGGGTATTCAATTTGTAATATTTGTAAGTCTTTGGAGAGTATAATGTTTTTTCAGCCCCCCTCTCGCCCTATACATATCCCATAGATGCTATTGACGCAGGAGATCAAATAAAAATACATTATTTCTGCTTTAAATCATCTATGAAGTAAAATAATTTAAAGTTGAAATAGAAAAGTATAGAAATCGTTACTTATGGTAATTAGTTATAGTTAAGATAAGAGAAATACATTAACATTTTAAACGCAGACTTCTTAATTAAAGCAAAAACGCAAAACACACACATACGCACACACACACACACACACATACACGGGCAAACATTGCAGTAAGGTTTACGCTAGTTTAAACATTTTCAGCAAATTAATTTCTTTTTGATTTGCAAAAGAAAGATTTGCGTCCGAGATAGTTGTACAGGAAAATGTGTGTTTGTGTGAGTGGGGGGGGGGGTGTAGTAATTACAAGAAGTATTTCAGAGAAAAGGGAAGGAATTTTAAGAGGTAAAAGGAGTATGTCAACCAAGGGGCGTGGGGGGAAGGTTTGCTAAAATTTGCGTAAAGATAACAAAACAAAGTGGCGCTGATGATCAAATTTGCTAATTTATAAAACAGGTTATACATAATGTATGTATGTATAAAGCGCCGCTGATTTCAGCGCTTCAATAATGCGAAAAAGAGTATTTATATTATGTATATTTTAAATAGCTAATATAACTGAATTTGCTTAACATATTTTTGTTTATGATGAAAAGAGAACAATTAAAATGTTTTTCTAAACATTAAAACATTATGTATAAGTTTTAGGTATATATACCTTACAATTTTGTAAGAGAGGTATATCTAGATACTAGTTATGCTCATATTTTAATAATTTAGTAATGGAAAATAATAAACCAATTGGTAAAAATTTAATTATTGTTAAGGAAACCTATTTAGTAAAAGATATTTTAAGATTTTATTTTTTTTATTTATCAATGAATATAAATATCTCTGACAAAACTGTCAAAAACTAACAAAAATTGACCCGATTCATGTTCAAATATGGCAATGAGAATACAATAATGAATTATGAAATTTACTCACCCTTTGACATGATTATGTTTTTTTATTTACATGTATAATTATGTTTCTTTTAATTAAAATTGTTCATATTTTTATTATTTTATTATGTATGATTTTTTTCCATAAGTTGAATAAATCATTTAAACACAACTCACCTCAACTCAATTGACGATATTTGAGGCGACTATATTTGACGATATAATTTTTAGAAAGCTAACTTTATTAACAAAATTTCATAACTAACTTAATATATGTTTTGTCATATGCTCACATTATAACAGGGAAGATTTTTTACGTGAGTTAATTAACCCAGGAAAAGCTTAATCCTAAGATATGCGACAATTTATAGCTGACTTATAATACAAACGAAATGAAAAAATTATGCCCAATGCGTAACAAATTGCGTACACAATTTCAACCAATGAGATCTCTTGTATGTTCCTTTAGTATTCTCCTATAGGTGAAATCAGACAATATGAATCTTGATTAACTCTATTATAATAAAATTCTAATGACACAATGACTAAATTGTCAAGTTGACATTATAATTGAAAATGGATGTTTTAAATACGTGGATATTATGACAGGGGAGAAATTGTCGTCAACTTATCTTGCTAACATGGAGCTCGTTTATTGGTCAGTGTGTTCATCCAGTAAAAGGGTAGTGGATGGGGTAAAGAGGGTGGAAGGGGTTATCGTTATCCTTTATTGGAGAACATGAAAATCTACTAAAAGATCCAAGTAATAATACATCCATTTTTTATTGGACAATTTTTACATGGTATATAACAACAGTTCGAGAATTTAACGTCAAACTACTACATACATATCTGGCTACTCTTTCTAAACTAACTACCACAAGAATCACCATGCAAAGTTTAAAATCAATTGGACAATTCTAACATGCCTAAATTAACGAAAAAAGCTACTCGTTACGGACGGACAGACCCTAATTATAGAAAAGCTTTGCTTTTAAAAATGATTATTTCTTGTTTTAGTTGC
The DNA here is from genome assembly GCF_053477335.1 of Acartia tonsa. Lineage (NCBI taxonomy): Eukaryota > Metazoa > Arthropoda > Copepoda > Calanoida > Acartiidae > Acartia > Acartia tonsa. The sequence goes on from NC_137265.1 coordinate 18,350,266, forward strand.
CGCTACCCATTACCAGAGAAACCAAGGCAAAAACGAGCAGTAATACAGGTACGGTTTTGATCAGGGATATTGGGATAAACCAATGGAAGATAAATTAATGTAAACCTTCAAATATGTAGAACAAGTAGTAGGACAAAGTGACTCAAAAATTAGCCATGTGGCGTCATAAAAATGTAGAAGATGAGAGGAGACGTGTGAAAAAAAACCTAAAAAAGAGTTGGATAATCCCTCATTTTTACGACGTCAAATGGCTGTTTTTTGAGTCACTTTTTCCCACTACGTCTGTTGTTGAAACTTATTGGTGGAAAAGATTGAACACTGCTTAATTAAATAACCCAAATCAAGATGGATCGTCTTTTTCCCTTGAACCGATTCTATGAATAACTTGTAGAGTAGCTTTACTAGGGAAAAATCCAACCCATACTTTAAATTATGTATTTTTTCTAATGAAAATAAAAGACTATAAAAATATTATCAAAATTAGACAAATCTAAAACAATTTAATATAATTTTTAAGTAAAAAAGCATGTATAAAGACCTATTTATTAAAATGGGGAAATAAGATTTTATAAAACGAAGACCCTAAAATGTAATGTTAGAGACAATAACCCTTTTTAATAGAATGGTCATAGTACAGCTAAAAAATTATTAGCAAATATTGTCAGTACAAATTAACATTAGTAAAACAACACAAGAATCATAAAATTAGAGGTTTCGTGATAAAAAAACTAAATTAAAAGAATGAAAATTTGTAAAAATTAAAGAGGATATTGTAAAAACATTACTAGAAAAACTAATTTGAAACCAATAGTTTAATGTATTCTTGATGTAAAATAAAATAAAATGTGATCTTACTAATTTATGAAATGAATATTGTAATTTAGTTGAGATATACACACACCATTAAATGCAAAATCTTAAAAATTAGGTCGCCAATTCCTGATAAAACATAAGAATCAACATAAAAATCAAAATCATCCTTTTTGTCTCACTTTTCTCCTTAGGCTTCAGGCCTATAAAAGTAAACCTGGAAGAGAGAAACAGTCAGTCGTTATACGGAATTGCTATATCACACTGACTCTTTTCAAAAATTCTAAAATTTAAGGGAAGACTCCCTTCTCTTGCTTTGGAATTTCTGGAGGGTCCTAGCGGCTCAAACTTAGGATTTTTCATTTAAAACATACCTAAAAAATAAAAAGTTTTGTTAGATAAAATTCATAATACTTTGTTAAATAAATTATAGAATATCATTTTGATGTTGGTCAATTGAGATAAATTTAAGGGTAAGGCCTTCTTAGGGCCTAAAAGCTTAGGCATCCGGACGGATAGTTATCTCCAAGTTTTGTTCTGAAGAGAACTCCTATAGCGCGTGTACCACCATAAGTCGCAAGTCACTACGGGGCTAAATAGGGATAACATAGGGAGATACGGTGGTGGCTCTGCTACCAACGGTTGATTATAGCTTGCTATCTGACGGCCGATACTAACAACCGGATCCTCCCCATGCTTCTGAAGTCCAGGAAAGTTGGAGATCGTTATCTATTCGGACAATCTAACATTTTCGGATTAGAACTCTGAATAAGTTCACGTCTTAAAGGTAGTTTTACTTTGCTAATACTCTGGGAGATCGGTTCGGAGCTAGTCTAGTGATTTTCTTACCTGTCAAAGGTACCTAACAAAGAACTTCACGCCTCACGGGGATACAGGCAGCAAGAACGGAATATTGTGGTCATGTTCGCATGATTCTCTTCGGAGTCACAGTAGATACTTTCAGTCCAAAAGTGTTGGCAAAGTTAGTTACCTAGGAATAAAAAATTTTTAGACTAAATAACAGTATAAAGTTATCAGTAATGTCTTAGTACCATTTTCGGAATAGGGCTTACAGACAAAAGACTATCTCTTAAGTGTATTTGGGTTTAGGATCGGTGTAAAATAATACCCCCATTCTAAGGTTAGATATACTTGACAAACAGGGATTAATGCGTCGCTGATCTGGAAAGGAGACATTGGTGAGAGATTGTAGTCCTGTGAAGTAGTGATAAAGGATTACATTTGTCCCTGGAACCCGGAGGTGACCCAAAGATCTAATAAAAATTCCAATGATTATGATTTAGTTTCTATTTAACTTGGTATTTTGACCAAAGGAATAGATATATTACTACTTTAATGTTGCACCAGATTTTCATGTACACTGATAAAGTGATAATTGCAGTTGGCTAAAATAACAATACCCGTCATCCACCTACTTTACCACATCTCCTCCCTACTACTGGATGACAGAACTGCCCATTTAAAGAGGTCCATATTAGCAACCTAAATTGACGACATTTTTCCCCCTGTCATAACATCCACATTCCACATATATTCTATAATATCCACGTATATTCCGTGTCTATTATTTCAGGACATGGTGAAACCTTTGAAGCAATGGTTACTACGGCACAGACACAATCCCTACCCTACCAAGGAATCACATTTATTTACTTTTAAAAATTAAAATCAGTTGGATACATTGATAGATTATAGTGTATTATAGAGATAATTTAAGTACTGAAATAATTTTAAATCTTAGAACCTAGTATCATGATTGTAAATCTTCTTATAAGTTAAGAGCAATCAATTAGATGGGAGGGGGCAGGCATAATTTTTTGGGGGAAAAGTTTGTCTTATCCAAGGACATCCGAGCTTTTTGTGTGGGGAGGGGGGGATAAATAAGGATTTAAAAGGTTTTGGGGGAGGTTTAACACCCCTTTACCCCTCCCTTGGTCCTAAACCCCCCAAAATAGCTAAAAACTACCTCAGGACTAGTAGGTATAACCCCCAATAAGCTAAATCTAAATATCTCAGTAGTTAAGGAACAGATGGAGAGACAGACATACAAAAAAAACATGTTTTTACTCTGTATTATTAGATAGTTTACATCTTTGTATTGGTGGTTTTAAAGAACAATTATGTATACACAATAATTTTCTAAAAATTTTTCAGCAAAATAATATAAATTTTCTTTTCTTCAGTTTTGATGAAATTTATTGCTTTAAAAATCACTTCTTTTATTTGTCTAAAGCCCAAATTCTAGCTGAATTTTATGTGCATTTCAAAATGAAGGATAAAATGTCAGAAAAAAACTAGACTCAAGTAATTGCTGTTAAAGTTTTGCATGTAAATTTTACCACTTCTAATTGATTGAAAAATTAGCATAGGAAATTCTAATACATTTTGCTTCTTTAATTAGAGAGAAGGGGTAAAGGGGTGAAAAAAAGAGAGAAGGGAGAGTAAAAAGAATTTGAGAAAGGTGTTTTTGCACAATGCAAAACAATTTACAATTGTGGTGATTTAAATAATCAAATTTCTAAATTCAGTTAATTTTTAATAAATTGACAATTATAAGTACGTTTTAAAAATAGAAATGATTTTCAAGCTTTCAGTATGTTTTTATAAGAAACTTTTATTTGTTCAAGTTTCTATTAGTTTTTAAAAGAGAAACAGAGCAAGTACTTAAGCAGTAGCAAAGCTTTTAAATGTATCAAAAAAAAGATTTTTCCGTCTTCTAGTTTTGACATTAAGTCTCTTTCGAATAGGTATCTATCTTTTCTCGGATTTTCAACCCTTTCCCCAAAAAAGTTTATTGATATATGTTTTATTTTTGGAGGAATAAATGCTTCGTTTTACTGAAAATAATTAAAACCAATAAAATAGACAAACATACACGCAATTTGTGTAGTATGGCTTTGCTGCTAAAATTAATTATAGTTTTAGCTGTTTGTAAAAAAAATGCTATAAGTGGAAGGATAGTATTTTCAAGCTTGTCAACAATCAACCCTAATTTGCATGCACACATACACACATACACACACACACACATCTCTAGACAAGGATACTATTCAACGTTTATTTCAACAGCATTTAGATTAGCCATACTTTGTGCAAACATCAGGGTGCAAAACAGGAACCAAGGAATAGGTAATTAGCCGCCAGGCATTGGTGCACAATAAAATACTCGACTTAATACTCAATACAATAGTCATAATTAATTATTGTGGTTTAAGAATTCCATGCTTTTGTAGAGCAACATTTTTTTAGTAAGAGATTGAAATTGGTATGCATGTTTGTTTAAAAACAGTCGTTTTTTAGTGTTTGTTTCAATACATCTTCATAATTGGATAAATGGTGGTTATATATCTGAAGAATTAATTTTTTTCTTGATCATATCTGCAACATTTAATTTGCATGGACAATAATCCACTTTACAATTTTTAGTTCATTTCTTATATTAAAGCTTTTGCTAAAGTCAAAACACCAGTTTTCTAAATCTGAAACTAATAAAGGGTTGTTGAAGTTCAGCCTTTACCTTAACTACAGATTCAAATTGTAGAAGGGCAAATCATTTTCAATATTACTAGCGGTTACGCCTCTATAGACATATATGTGCACTTTTGGGTTTAAAAATAAAATTATTAGAAAATTGAATGGGGGGTGGAGTTTTTTCTAGGGGTGATTTTTCTTAGGAGGCTAGTGGTACCCTCACCAAAACTAGTCACCAATTTTCCCATAACCTAGAAGAATCTACATTGTACATAAGAAAGTTATCGGTTCAACTGTTAGCGATATCCGTCGGTACAAAGACAAACAAACAACCTGTTACTGCACTGCTACAAGGATGAAACAATTGGCTTGTCCTTTTTTCTAGAATGTGCACTAATTAAAGGAATTTCTACATACTACATAAATATTTATTTATTCAAGTACACACTAATTTGGACTTGTAATAAAGTTTGTACTTTAATTACTGTGTCAAGTAGAGTAACATAAAATTGACTTTTTTCTTATTTTATTTGACTAAATAATTTAACTCAATTAACAAGGGATAAGGAAGTTGTAATAATAATTTAAGATTTCTTTAAGTTTAAATGCTATAAAGTTGGAGGCCACTTTGTAGTTGTGTGAGAATGTATGGACAATAAGATCTTGTAACCGGCTTGACCTATTGTTATTGGTTTTAGGTAGTTAACAAGATATGCTGCTAAAATTAACCTGATTTGAAAAAAGTAAGGGCTTTGATGAAATATATTTTTGGGAGGTTTCAGAGGATTTATGTTGAATTACAACTCTTAGGAGAGATTACTTTTTAAACAACGACCCGTTATTTTACAGGAATTATTTTAGTATAACATATTAAGCTGCGCATCAAGCCTCTGGGGAATTAAGTTTTAGGATTTTTATCATCATTATTAATGCTATATATTTTTTTTGTAAATGTTCAATATGAAGCTTTTTTGAAATATGAGAAAGCCCTTTTTTTTTGGTCTTACAGGATACACATCTATACCCATATCTAGTTACTTTATTTTATAAAGTGACATATATTACAATAGTACAACAATTCTACTGCCTTAATCAAATTTCAAAGTTGCAACTCTTGTTTTTCCTAATAATTCTCCCTTATCCCTGACTGAAACTTGATTGGCATAAGAAAACACTTATCACTTGAGTTATTCAGAACCTAAGCTGTGAGAGCAAGTGCAAAAAAAAAATTTGCACATAACATTAAGCCAAAAGACATGAATGCAGTTCTTAACAACATAAAGGGATGTGTAAATGTGTTTATAATTGGTTTTATACTGATAATTCTTTTATTTTTAACAAAGCTATGCTTTTCTATAATTAGGGCCTGTACGTCCGTGCTTACGTAATGATTAGATCTTTTCGTTAATTTAAGCATGTTAGCATTGTCTTATCAATTTTAAACTGTGGAGGTAATTAGCACCATGATTCTGATCTATAATTAAAATTAAAAGGGTTTGACTGAAAAAATAAATAATTAGAAATGAAAAGAAAGTAGTAGAATATATAAGAATCTATTGGACTAAATTATTCTTTTTTGTATATATAAATTAACATGTGATGTTTGTTAGACTGAGAAATGTCAACTTGCAATGAATTCACAAATGACCATAGTACAGGTAAATTATTTTCAAACAAGCTCAGAATATCATTTTTTCCTCCCAATTTTTCTTTACACGTAATTCTGTAAAAATATGTTTATTGCTATAGTAATTTGCTTATTTATGAATATACTCTAACAGCTACGCCCCTAGAGGCATTTAGGAGAACTTAAGGTAAAGGTAGAGTCGACCCCCACCCCAACTTTCAATTTTAGTTTTTAAAAAAAGGTAAAAAATATTTTTAGATGGGGGTACTTTTTTCTAAGGGCTTTTTCTTTTGGGTGGGTAGAGGACGGAGATACCCTATTCCAAAATAGTTATAAACATAGTTATTAAGACCTATCAGAAACTTCACTGTAAAGGAGAACCATATCGGTCTAGCGGTTAGCGAGATTCTTCGGTACAGACAGACAAACACACATATCATGTTACTTTTATATAAGGATATGTTAGTTATAGGTAGGGGGGGGGGGAGTTTGCTAAATAAAAATAATTTTTTTTTGGTCGAATCTATTTTCTAGGCCCTGTTTTGCTTAAAAATTTATTCTTATTTTTATATTTGTTGTACATTGTAGGTTTCAAATTGGTTTGCCAACGCCCGACGGAGACTTAAGAATGTTGTTCAAGAAGACCGATGCTCATGGTCCAAAAGGCTCAGGCTTTATAACAGATATGTTCAGGTAACATTTTCTAACTTGTAGTTTTCAATGTATTTAAAGGTTGATTAAAAGGTTGATTGAACAATAATAGTTATTGTTAAGAAGAAAGAATTATATTTTTCTTCCAAGAAATTTTTTAAATCAAAAGGCTTTATATTTACTTTCGTCCTTTTTAGATAACCGTATTTCATAATTAATACTAGTGTTAATTCGACTCAAGGGGTGTAGGAGGATGAGCACCTACAAGAGGGGTGTTACTTGTTGTGGGAGGGGGGGGAGGGGGTGAAACCACCCCCTTTTACAGGCCTTCATTTAGCTAGAAAACTTTATAGTGTATTTTAATCTATTTAGTTATATCAATACTAAATAAGCTTAATAAATGCATTGCTGTTGGATTGTTTAATTTATTTTTAAAGGCGAAGCTTTTTTATAATTTGGGTCGGTCCGTCCGTAACGGAGAGCTTCTTTCGTTAAATTAGGCATGTTAGAATTGTCCTATTGATTTCAAATTTTGCATGGTGATTCCTTTAATAGTTAGGTACGATTTAGAAAGCGTAGCAACTCTATAATCATCACCAAATTGTCCGTACGTCCATTTTAAACATGTTGATTTTTTTACTTTAAAAAATAATTATGAGATCTAATCATCCGATTGATCTGATTTTTGGTATATTGATTCCTGGGACAACAAAGTATAATGTAATAAGCGAAGCAACTCTATAATAAAGTCCTTAAAATGTAAGTATGTCCATAAACATTATCCTGAATCAAGCAGTTTTTCAACAAATTTACTTACAATTCTGCTTTGACTCTTATACATAAAATTATTATTATTCAGTTCTGACACTATACAAGTGTTAATGTCTGTTTGTCCAACCGTTTCAGTGCTTCGCTTTTATGGATATTGTCATCCTTGTTCATTTCGCTTTTGATTTATGGATATGATTATCTTTTATATAGGGTAATGTAAAGCTGGTTTCAATATCATCAGATGATTCTATTTGTTTCAGGGTAATGCAGAGCTACTTTCAATATCATCAGATGATTCTATTTGGAACTCTGAGGATGAAGATGAGGATAATCCTGCCAACTTGAACTATGAAGCTCTAGGTAAATTATACCAATTGCTGCTCTTTCTGGTGCTTCACATTTTGGGCATGTCATGTTTGTAAAATGCAAGGACGTCCAAGCATTTTTTGAAGGGGAGGGTGGGGGGAGACGGTAAAAAATGAAATGGTAATACGTCTTCGGATTTTTTGTATTTTTGCATTAAGGTTATTTAGGAGATAATTTCTAACCCTATTTACTCTTTATATTTGAAATTCATCATTACTACTTACATTAGTATTAAAAAAAAACAATATATTATGTCCCAATGATTATATTTTATTATTATATAGGAATGGAGGCGAATGGACTGCAACATCTAATAAATACCAATCATAGGAATATATCTTGTAAACTTATTTTTATTTATGAATGTATACTGTGTAAATAAGTTGTGTCCGTACATTCATTCACGTAAGCTATAACAATGGATATATTATAACTTGGATGTTACATAAGATTATCATGTTCTCTAATAAACTGAAGCTCGCAGCGGGCTAAAATAACCATCCCATTTCCTCCCCTCCTACTGGATGAACGTACTGACCAATAAATGAGTTCCATGTTAGTAAACGATATATCTAAGTGTATTCTAAATTCTTTGCTAAAACCCCGTTTCTTTACAAATTTATATTACGTAATATTGGCTACTAATCCCGATAAAAAAGTTATAACATGCGTGCAGATGGGTAAGAAATTTAAAGATAAATTTTGCAAACAGATCAGAAAACGGGACCAGCTTTGCTTCAGAAGAATATTCAGAAAACGAATATGCCGGTAACGGCGAGCCTCACCATCGTAGAGGCGCTGATGAAAACGGATACGGCGGGGAAAACGGACTTGAAATCGAAGATAATGATGCTGGCAGTTATGGAGCTGCGGGTAGTGCAGAAATTGCGGCAAGATTGGATAATAGAATGCGTGATAGAGAGCACAGCTACTCACTACAGAGTCCGCCGCCGTGCTCAGAATTCTCATCGCCAGATCAAATAACGCCGATAGTTTCGCCGCCCAATTCTCCGCCCAAATTAACACCGCAACGCCCCTTGTCGCCGCTATCGCCAGGAATGAAACTAATTAATTTTATCTATGATAAAAAGTTTATCTGTTTATTCTTAACCGCTGAACAGATTAGGACATATGGAATATACCTACTGATTTTCTAATGGTTTAGAGCATTTTTGGGGAGGGTTGGACATACCTCTCCCCCTTTTTAAAGCGAAGCTTTTCTATAATTAGGGTCAGTCCGTCCGTCCGTCCGTAACGGATAGCTTTTTTCGTTAATTTAGACATGTCAGAATTGTCCTGTCGATTTCAAATTTTGCATGGTGATTCCTTTAGTAGTTAGGTACAATTTAGAAAGCGTAGCAACTCTATAATCATTACCGAAATGTCCGTACGTCCATTTTAAACATGTTGATTTTTTTTACTTTTTTAACAACAAATTTTTATTGATCTAATCATCCGATTAATCAGATTTTTTGTATATTGATTCCTGGGACAACAAAGTATAATGTTATAAGCGAAGCAACTCTATACTCAAGTCCTAAAAATGTAAGTATGTCCATAAACATTATCCTGTATAAAGCAGTTTTTCAACAAATTTACTGATTATTCTGATATTCTGATTATTTAGTTCTGACACTATGTAAGTGTTAATGTCCGTTTGTCCTACCGTTTTAGTGCTTCGCTTTTATGGATGTTGTAATCCTTGTTGAATTGATTTTAACTAAGATTAAAATGATGCTTAAGATACCGGTTTTTTTGTACACTAAATCCAAATTATAAAACAGCCAAGCTAAATTAAATTAAAATTTTGTTTCATTTTAATAAATCTAGAACTGGAAAATGTAGACCCGTTGAACAGCACACCCATAGATACACAGAAATACAAGACAAACATGCTGTACAGATATCTACAGGACTCACAGGAGGCCAGGCAGAGTCTACACCACAGGTACATAGTATATACTGTACAGATATCTATACTATACACAGGAGACCAGGCAGAGTCTACACCACAGGTACATAGTATATACTGTACAGATATTTACAGGTCTCACAGGATGCCAGGAAGAGTCTACACCACAGGTACATAGTATATACTGTACAGATATCTATACTATACACAGGAGACCAGGCAGAGTCTACACCACAGGAACATAGTATATACTGTACAGATATCTACACTATACACAGGAGACCAGACAGAGTCTACACCACAGGTACATAGTATATACTGTACAGATATCTATACTATACACAGGAGACCAGACAGAGTCTACACCACAGGTACATAGTATATACTGTACAGATATCTACACTATACACAGGAGACCAGACAGAGTCTACACCACAGGTACATAGTATATACTGTACAGATATCTATACTATACACAGGAGACCAGACAGAGTCTACACCACAGGAACATAGTATATACTGTACTGATATCTACAGGACTTACAGGAGACCAGACATAGTCTACACCACAGGTACATAGTATACACTGTACAGATATCTATACTTAATATTTACTGCATTTAACTTTACATTTTGATTATTTCAGTGTTGAGGATGGCCTGAAAAGCGGAGACGAAGACGACCTTTCCTGTCCCTCCAGTCCTAACAGATACCCTGCCTATGGAGGTCTGACCTCACCTGGCCCTCACCATGGATATAATCTGTCCTCCAGTCCTCATGTCAATGGCAAGGGTTCGAGTCCCCACAATCATCTTTATCACAACAGAGAGACAAATGTCCATTTAGATCATGGTAATTTTAGTTTGAGTAGCAAAGTCACTCTATAGTTATAAGCTTCACACAATGGTCTGCATATTATATGTTTGTCGTAAAACGCAATATGAAAATTATAAGGTCATTTAAAGTAGTAGGTCAGTTTGTACCTTAATAATTAAATTAATATTAGTTTTATAAATTTACTCTTTTTCTGTTTATAACAAAAGTAATTTATGAAATTAAATGCCTTTTATCTTCATATCATGATGTAGTGTAGACTATTATAAAATAGTTTTAACTTATGAAGGTAGCATAAAGTTAATCTCCTGCTCATATTAAATTTCGCAAACTTGACAGCAAAATTAACTTTATGACAAAACAAAAACAGTTTTTAGATATGAAGTTTTCTTAAAAACGAAAATAGAAATGTTTAGCTAAAATATATGTATTACTGAGGAAAACAAAACAGCAAACGGTTTCACACGCAATATTAAATATACTTTGTTTTTTATATAAATCAAGGACGTCCAACCCCTTTTTTGGAGGGAGGGGGAGTTTAGAATTGGTGTGGAAAATTTTTCTTCTTTTTTGGGGAGAAGGGGGGGTGAAATGAATTTTTAACTACAGTGTAAATACACTAAAAATGTAATTATGTAGATGTATGAAAATACTAAAACTCATAAGCATATCATGTACATTTTTATCTTTCCCTAATATGTAAATGTTTTCCTTCAAGATTCTAAATAATTTTTAAAGCGAAGCTTTTCTATAATTATAGTCTGTCCAGTCCATCCGTAAAGTGCAGCTCTGAGCGTTGATTAAGGCATAGTATCAAAATCTAATTATCAATGTTAAACTGGGCTTAATGATTCCTTCAAAACCAAAAAGCGTAGCAAATCTATATTCGTTACCAGAAAGTCCGTATGCACATTTTAGAAATAAAGCATCTCTACAATAAAGTCTTTAAATGCAAGTATGTCTAATTTAAACATCCTGTAATTAAGTGATCTTTTATGATTTTGCACGGAATTTAAATTTTAGATTTCTAAATAACGATAATTTTTAAATGTGTTACCTAGTGATTCCATTTTTATGGATGTTGCCGTCCTTGTTTTCATGTAATTTTATCCCACTCTATATCTCTCTCCGTTTTTTCTATCTCTCTTCTTATAACGATATCTTACTTTCATCAGTGTTGGCAAAAAATGAAAGTTTTAAGGTGTTAAATTTCCACCATATCATTCAAAATTAGCATGATATTTCACAGAATAATATCATACAGAGGCCTGGTGTCCAATAAAAATAATAATAAAAATAATGATTACAAGTTAATTGAAGATATTTCTTTGATAATTAATCATAAAAATGATTTTAAAAAATGTTTTAGAAAAAGATCTTTTGACAAATTTTTCATGTAGACAATTAAAACAAATAAAGAATTAAATAATAATAATAACAAATTCATTGAAACCCTCTTAAATTGAAAATAAGATTTGGGTAAAGTTTCTTCCCCTAAGGTGGCCCTTACTCTGCGAGGCTACCCTATACCCAATATAACCTAACCTAGCCTGTTCTAAAGCAGAAACAAACACATGAAAAAATTATCCCCCATCCCTTCCTTTACTTTCAATTTATTTCAAAGTAAGGGGGGAGGTTTTGTGCTTGACTACAGACTTTTAGAGAACTGATCATATATTTCACAACAAGATGTATATCCAGATTTAGCAATTTAACATTGTCCTATGAACATTCTACTTTATTTTTCTATGAGATACAATTTGTAGATGTGATGTGTTGAATTAAAATAATTAAAATGCCCCCATCTTGAATTCTTCAAATAAACTATTTTGCAATTATGACAGTTTAAGTTACACTTTGTGGGGAATAATACTCGTATAATGATGAAAACATCCATAAGAGCGAAGCACAGAAATATATATATATACATAGAAATAAAAAATACTGAGCTGGATCTTTAAATGTGTAGCCGTTGCCGTTGTCGTGGCCGTAGCCGTGGCCGTAGTCGCGGCTGTAATCGTAATCGTAGCCGTAGCCACTGCCAATGTTGCCAATAAAACATGGATTTTTAAATGTTTGAAGTTTTTACGTCGTTATTAGGTAAGTGGCTGTACCTCTGGCAGCGGCAACGGCTACACATTTAAAGATCAGGTTTCTCTTCACAGCATCACTGACAGATCGACCAACTAAATATTTATAAAAAGGGGACATCTTCAGTCATCTATCTTTAATAGCATACAAGTACTTAACCGAAAGTGATAGACAAGGATTAATTAATACAGTACTATAAACATTAGTTAGATTCATAGATTTAATCACATTTTTATCAGGGACAAGGTATCTGGAGAAAAAATGCAATTAAACTCACTTTTTCTCTTATCTCCATAAACTCATACATCCGTTTTATTTCGTCTCCGAACCAAGTTTTCCTCGACTTTACCCAGACAGAGGACTATGATTTTAGAAAAATTACTGAATCAATTTTTATAGAACTGAGCCCCACACAAAATATTTACCTACTTGATGAAAAAGTATTTTTTATTTAGATAAAAGAAAGGAGACAACCAATGGTTACAGTACACCCGAGCCTGCCTCGAATATGGAGGTTGATCCAGCTGGCCGCACCATGGAGGAGGAATATAATGGAGGGGAGAGAGGACAGAGACGTACAGGACGTACAAATAGTTTCAATGGATCTGACTCAGTTGACCAGGAATTTATTGTTCAAAATTTGTTGTTTTCTGGTTGATCCCAATTTTATCAGATTTGGTTGTGCTTTTCAGGGTAGCTTCAATGATATCTAAGTGGTGGTTTGAAATTGTTTATAAACATGATATCAAAAGCAGGCCTACATTAAAATAAAATCAAACATTACTGCAAAATACCAGCTCTACATAAATAGAAACTTTAATAACAAAATCTCTCATTTAAGATATTATGAGGAATATTTCAGAACTACCAAAAATAAGTATAATTAAAGGATTTTTAATAGGGGTCTAGCAATAGCATCTTATCAAAAACATATTTTTATAACAATAAATTTAGGAGAGTATGGAAAAAGAACGAGAAAACATAAAGAAAAACTTAAGCTTTGATTCAAGTAAGATTAACACATTTTTTGTAGCAAAGCAACTCTACAATTCCGTTTGTCTGTCAGTCTGTCAGATAAATACCATTTTATTATTTTAAACATATTCACAGATTGCTGGTTCTATCAGATTGATAATTAACACACCTTGACCTTTCATTTCTGGGGTAGAAAAATACTATTATTTTTTTAACTAGAAAAGGTGATCATATCTTTATACCACTATCCCCCTTTAAAAAACTAATAGAAGAACTGAAACAGTACTAAGCTTCCCTAAACAGTAGAGATTTATTGTTAAAGCCGTTTAAGGTAAAATGGATAATAATAGACACACTATTATGATGTTATACAGTGAGTTTTTTTTATGAGAACTTTTTTGAAAGGAATTTTACTCCACTTATAGTTATCAGAATTTAATGATTAATGGCTTATTTTCTTCGTTTTTTTAATGCAATTAATAGAACACCAAAAAAAATATTTCAGTTTTTATTTAAAAAGTACACTAAAATCTAAAATTCAAAACTTAGGTGTCAACATCTAAAAAATGGTTTTAGCGCTTTTTTCTAATGCTCAAATATTCAACTTTTTGTAAGAATGACTGCTAAACACTTCAAAGTTTGAAGGTCATATCTCAACCATGGAGAGAGTACTGGCCCCCCAAAGTCGACTACAGGAAATCCAATTTTTTTCTTGCAAAGGGTAGAAAAATGCGCTAAAACCATTTTTAGAAGTTGACACCTAAGTTTGGAATTTTTGATTTTTCTGTACTTTTTAAATAAAATCTGAAATATTTTTTTGGTGTTCTATTAACTGCATTAAAAAACGAAGAAAGTAAGCCATTAACCAATAAATTCTGATAACTATAAGTTGGGTAAAATTGCTTTCAAAAAAGTTCTCATAAAAAAACACACTGTAATATTACTTTTGTTTTTAGATTCTAGCCAAGATCCTGAAGCAAATCATAGATTAAAATCTAAGGTGAAGTTTTACTTCCTTTATTTTACAAATTATCTCTATAATTCTTCTTTTTCTATAAAGAACCTAATCATTTAATAAATAACAAAGCTACTTTACAAATAATACTGTTTGTCGGCCTAGGATGGAGGATAAATTGATGCACATAGCTATTGATGATGAACAAATTTACCCCCTCTTAATGAAGAATATAAATTGAAAATTTTAGACACTATTAGTTTGAATTAACCTATAAAGGTTTAACCCCCAAAGTTCTAAAGCCAACAAATGAGAGATCGTGTTTATAAAACTTTGGGTACTTTTAAGATTTAATGTCACCACACTTCCTGGTTTTTAGTAGGGTTGGGCCAGATATCCGGTAATTTTAAATATCCGGCCGGATATCCGGTAATTTTAAATATCCGACCGGATACCGGATATTAAAACTATCCAGTTACATGATATCCGGCTGATTTTTGACGCCGGATATCCGGTTATCCGGCCGGATATCCGGTAAATTGCCGGATATCGAACGTTGGCCAGGTATCCGGCGGGAACCGGATATCCGGCATTATCCGGCCAAAAAAGTATCCGGCCCAACCTTAGTTTTTAGTTACAGTTTATCGGTGTTAGTAGGCGGTGCAAGATTGTTAATTTTTTTTATAAAAAGGCTACAACAATCATATGGGTTAAAATGGCGCGAGATTTTTCATGTTACAAAACTACCCCTTCCCCCAATCAACCTGAAATATCCCAATAAAATGTTTTATAACTAATTTAGGGTCAAATGCGAAGTGGAGCTGGAGGATCTCCCCACCAACCTGGGTACACCATGATACCTCGGCCTCCAAGAACATCAGCCAGCCGTCCAGCTGTACACCATCCTGTCCAGGTCCACCAGCCTGGCTACCACCAGCAGATGTCCCCCGGGCGGTCAACGCCCGACATGCCCTCAAGACCAATGCCTCCCTTACCTCCCAACGCTAGGAATGCTATTGTAATGAAACTATAATTGATCCATCCCTTTTTTCTCATTTTAAAGAATAACCAAAATTTAGATATTTGCTGTTAAATGCCATGCTTAATACATTTAGCTAATTTCAAAGTAGTTTTTATAATAAATTGGATAAAAAATTGATAGCATATACTTTCTAGTGGAGGTATTTCTCTACCCATGCCAAATGGAACTTTTCTCCATCTTTCAAAAGTAAGTTATTTATACTATGATAATTTAATTATAAAACGTAATCTTTATATTTGTCAATTTTTCCATTTTCCATATAAAACACCTCCAAAATAATTTTACTCACGGTGTAAAATTTTTGGGGTTGCTTTTAGTTTAAGCGCTTTTGACTATTCCCAATATTTCCAACCTCCCACATCAATAAAAAAAAATATAAAAAGTAAAGGAAAACTCTTGTTCAGAATTTGTTGCCTCCAGATTTTGGAATTCCACCAGATGTTGGTGCCCAGGTAACATTCTACTAGCATACCTTTCAATTCGATCAATATCCGCTGTAGTAAAACAGGTTCTAAACCATACTGAAAAATAATGTATCGCATCGTATTATTGACAATTTTCTTGGAATTGTGTATTATTGTAATCAAAATAATATTAATAATATCCGTTCTGTTAGCACGGACTTTGAACTTTGTTGAATGACGCTATAGTAAGGGAAATAAATTCAAAACAAGAAATTAGGGTAGATTTTTAATGATGTGAATCTGATGTTCTTGATAATCTATCTATCTAGGTGGAGGTAACCCATACATCGTCAGTGCCCCCCTCACCCTCCTCTACCCCTCACACTGGCCTCCCTCCCCACTCTACACCACCCCCAGGCCTACCCCCACCCTCCACACCCCCTCCTGGATTACCCCCCACGTCTTGTTTTGGTGCATCAACCTGTCTACCTCCACCTCAGGTATATTTTTGAAAAAATCTAAGGCCTCTGCTTTCTAAAAAACTTGTTGTTTTTACACTTTCAAAAATATAATTACATTATCAAAGTATTTCTCTTGCTTCATAACTATTAAATAATTTTACATCAACTATATTAACTAACTAAAACTATAAGTAGTTTTATTAAGACTTTTTTTAAAGTGAAATTTAAATTTGTTTCAGATGGTGCCCCCTGTCTACCAGCTATCTACTCTAACTACCGAGAGCTTTCATGATGCCCCCGCGCAGGAGTTTCCCCCGCCCCCGGATGGCCTGCCGTCCCCCCGCCCCGGGCCCCCACTACCACTATTACCTTTCAATATTGCCCCCCATAATTTCTTCCCGTTTTTGCCTCCTTCTTCAGGTTTGTATTATGTTTACCTGTGGGGTTGCTCAATAATTAGGTCTGTCCGCCATTCAAAGATTGGCACCCTTTTCTATGTAATTGTACCATCATCATTACTTTTCAATGTTTCCCCTAATCATTTTGCCCCCTTATTTAGATTTGTTTTTTAGTGCTTCCGTCTGCTGGTTATGTATTGTTCTTGTCTAAGGTCCTTGATTAATACATATACAAAAATATTTTTGTATAGATGTCTATTACTTTTTTCGCTGTTTTTTTTTCTGCAAAATTTAGTGTTGTCTATTTGTAATAGATAACTGATTAAAAGTAATGAAATAATCTATTAAGAATATTTGTGTTTATATTTACATGTAAGCCTATCTGAAACACAATATAAATATAGTATACGGTCATACCTAACTAATATCTACATTTGTTTTAAAACTACTTATTGATACATTTCATTGAACTATGTTATAACTAAGCGTGGATACTTTAGAAGGAGGGTATGTCCGTTAGTTCCGCAGTTCGTAAAAGTATTTAATATGCACTGCGGTGGATTTGGCAGAAAAAAAATCATTTTTTTCTGTTGTCAGGTGGAGGTGCAGGAACAATGTACAGATTTCCTTATACCCTGCTACCACCTGCAGGATTATCCTGTGCACCAGGAGTATTACCCTGCGGACCCGGAGGCCAGGCCACTAGTTACCTGCCTTTCCTTCCAGTGGTGACACAACCACTTTCTCTACCATTCCCAACATTACCTCACCAAACAAGTAAGTAACTTACTCTTAATGGTTCCTAGTGAGCTCAGAAATCTCCCCCCCCCCATCATTTTAAAAATAAATTCAAAATATGGGGGGGGGGAAGGCGATGGTTTTTCTTCAAAATGGTAAGTAAGAAGGGGGTATTAAAAAGCCAAATTCATCACCAGGCTTAAATCTAAAAATGAAAAAATGTGAAGCTTCCCTAAAAAGGGTAACTCAAATTTAAGCTTCAGACAAAAAATCTACTTCTTTAAATAATAGGATATCATTATCTCCCTACTTTTCTAAATCCTTCTCTCTCATTCTTTCTCTTTATTAATTTATGATGTAATGGTTAGCTTACACTTCAATCTCCTTTCAATTCTAATTTCTAGACTGTGATATTCCAAGCGGAGACGGAGGGGGATCCAGCACTAGTGGGGGTGCGGGAGAGGTTGTCTGGTCCCCGCCAGGTGGGGGCGGAGCTGAGCCTGTGGTGTGGCCCCCCGGGGGCCTGCTGCCCCACCCCTGGTGCCGGGGGCAGGACACTCTTCGCCGCGAGAGCGAACTTGATGCAGCTATGACCTTGTCCCAGCTCTCTGCAGGGGCAACACATCCTCACACATGACCTACTAGCCAGCGGTCATAGACAGCTGGAGCTAAATTTGTGTTAGGGGTCAAGTTCTATTTTACAACACTTATGATATGTCACTCTGACTTTTTTAAACACCTAAAATAATACCTAGCTTGTTTATCATTTTTCTGTGACTCTTCTTATTCTCTATAACCAATAGAATAAAAATAAAAACAAGGACGAAACATATCATATGTGTGTAGGATGGGGTTGTAATTAATATGTGATTAGTATAGCTATTATACAATTAAGGAGATTATTACAATTGGTTAGGTCTCGCAGCTTGATGCATAACCTCGATTTATTATTAAATTTTCCCGTATCGCTTCGAAACCGATTAATATCCTGTGGATTAGAACCGGTTGTCAGCCATACTGAAAAATTATGTCTAGCATCATATTATATCCAGTTTTTTACGAATATAAAAATGTACAATCATAATATTAGAGTTTTTTTAGCCCTTCGGCAACACGGCGCTAAAAAAACTGGTTGTTAATCTTATAGTTGTACATTTTTATATCCAAGGAAAGCTGTTTATAATACGATGCGAGAAATAACTATTCGTCAATTTAATAGTTTGAAAAAATTCAAGAGCTTGCTTAAAATAAATAGTTTTTCATTAGAGATGTTTGAAGCATTAAAAAAAATGGCTTTTTCGCATGTTAAATTAATCGCCTAATATGTCAGCTGACCAATTTAATAATTCTCCTTAATATCAAATCTTTAAATCCTTTTTATTTGTTTTCTCTTTGACTGCTTTCAGTTCTTTCATTTGAATTTAAAATGATATTATTTTAGATTTATAATTATTATAGTTTCAACTATACTCTTATTTTATATATTATTTTTTGTCTCAATATTCATGTCTTATTTACATAGTTTATTTGGGTTTAGTTTTTCTTTAATTTCTCTTATAAGCATTTTAATATGATTTTATTTTATTTTATAATAATATATTTAGGATTTCATAATCTTCAAACTGACTTATTATATTATGAAATTTTAAAAATGCTTCAATAAGTCAAATTAAGAAAAATTAAACTATTTAGTAGGGGTTTTTTTTATATTCCTTATAATTGTCTATATACGTAAACTTATAACAAGATTTTAATTAAGATTAAAAGGGTAAATTTTCTTAATTTCAAGAAAATTGAACCAAATAATTAGATATTTTTTTAATCGTTGATGATTTTTGACAAAGGCCAGGTTAGGTTTCATAGATAAGTAATGATAGCTAAGTCGGTAAGATAAGTCAATATAGATAAGTTATTAATTAGTAGATAGGAACTAGCTAAGATATTGTTAGGTTAGGGGTTAATTAAGTTTGTCAAATATCAAACGATTATTTAAATTAAATTTTAAAAAATTCTTTATATTTTTGTTTATTTATTATTTTTAGATTTTTCCTATTCTGTTTCTTATTCTATTATTGTGCTAACATGATGTAATTGTAAAGTAACCTTATTATATGTATCAATTATCATTATACAATATGATTGCAAATAAATTATGCATCATAAACTATTCTTAAAAGCGAAGCTATTCTATAATTAGGGTCGGTCCGTCCGTACGTCCGTCCGTCCGCAACGGATAGCTTTTTTCGTTAATTTAGGCATGTTAGAATTATCCTATCGATTTCAAATTTTGCATGGTGATTCCTTTAATAGTTAGGTACAATTTAGAAAGCATAGCAACTCTATAATCATCACCAAAATGTCCGTACGTCCAGTTTAAATATGTGATCTAATTATCCGATTGATATGATTTTTGGTATATTGATTCCTGTGACAACAAAATATAATGTAATCAGCGAAGCAACTCTATAATCAAGTCCTAAAAATGTTAGTATGTCCATAAACATTATCCTGAATCAAGCAGTTTTTCAACAAATTTACTTACAATTTTGCTTTGACTCTTATACATTTATATTATGAATATTCAGTTCTGACACTGTACAAGTGTTAATGTCCGTTTGTCCTACCGTTTCAGTGCTTCGCTTTTATGGATGTTGTCATTCTTGTTAAATTAATAATTATTAGAAATATTTTTAGTATAAACAAAGCTTGTTTTGTTCAAACGTAGCAAAGCCAAAACAACCTAACATTGCATAGGATAAGACTAAGTAGTAGAAATAAAAACTAGGATAACTACATCCAAAAAGCGAAGCTTTAAAATCAGAATGAAGGACAAACGAACAATAACTCTTGTAGAGTGACAGATATTGATAAACAGAATATTTTGTTGTAAGTCTAAACCAAATTATACATAAATTTGTACTTATCTTAAAGCATTATCATTAAGTTATAAAAAGGATTAATTACAATTAAAATCTTCACGAATCCTGCAAATCTGTCATTCTACCAAACTAAAATCTTAAATGTAATTAAGTTTCAGAGCTCTAAAAGGATTAGACAAAGAAAATAAATTGCTGTACAGCGCCAATCGCGATAAACTAAATTTTCCTTTAGATTATAATTGTTGGTTGTAAGGTTTGGATAAAAATCAATCAAAATTGAATAACAGTTCTCAAAGTTATTAAGCCAAAAAATATTACAACATTGTCATAAAACTTTGGGTACCAGAAATTTTTCAATGCATATGCAATAAATTTCAATTTTGGGCTACCAAGTACTCATTATAATGTAACTGAAGCTGTCCTAGTAATATATGTAAAAAAAAAACGAACCCCTCCCCTTTATTTTCGATTTTGTGCTAAACCACTAAATTGTTGAGTTGGTTCTGTTACATGAAAAGCAAAAATATGAATTTTAAAGCCATTGTCACATCCCTAAATCCCTGCAAAAATCCAAAAATCATGGGGCCTTAATTTTTTTTGCATTGCATCGCCTTGTTTGGTTGAATAAAATATTACAAAGTAAAATAAAATATGGAGTGTCTCGCCGCATCAAAAATATTGCTCAGCGTCACAAGTTTGATTGCCGCTAAATTTCAATATGCATATTATCTCAGGGAGTAAGGGAGGGGACAATGGGCAATTAATTCAAATTAAGAGTTTTCGCTGAAAAGCAATGAAAGCCAGATTTATCCAGAAAACTTGACCAAAATTGTAAAGGGATGATGGTAATATAATTTAGAACCAAATTAGTTCTAAGAAAAAAATCATTTACTTGAAAATTAAATTACCAGTACATCACAATTTAGTAAACATTCTGTAATTAATCACTTGAAAAATCACCCTTAGAACTTTGTCAACCCTTCTCATATATTTTTAACTGCTATCTAAATTCAAGGGGTTCTTAGATTGTTTAATACATAAATTTCACAGTAGAGTGTCTATACATGAAATGATATTTTCTTGGGAAAAATATTTGTTAACACCAGTTATCTAATAACAAATTCTTCTGTCTGCTATATTCAAAACTAACTCAGCTAGTTAACGGAGCATTAATGCGCTGGTACCCAAAGTCAGTCAGAACCTGCTGAATTCTTGCACATTCCCTTAAAGCCAGTACCCAAAGTCTGAGACTCTTAAAAATTGAATATTTGATCCACTGTCCCCTCCCTTACTCCCTGATATTATCTACTTATATATTGGAGTGCGTCTATAGGAAAAATTGAAAGCCGCTTGATGTAAATGTGTACATACTACAGAGACGCAATTATTGCTTTACATTAGCATGAAAACAAGGATAACCTTAATCAAAGTCTTTAAAAGTTCCAATTTATTCATATAGAGATCGCCAAAATCTGTTTAGGGCAACTGATTGTGATTTTCTCAGAATAAATATCGAAACGGCTGTAGCCTAGAATTGAAATGAAAAATCCGACACGCTGTTTGTTAAATAGAAGCTGTAGAAAGTACACTTTGATGAAAGATTTGGAAATTATAAAAAAAACAAGGATGACAACATCCATAAAAGCGAAGCACTGAAACGGTAGGACGTACGGACATTAAAACTTGTTTAGTGTCAGAACTAGATAATAGGGTGGGTTCATATCGGAATTAGACAAAGCGGGGATATGCAACAGATAAAATTAACCTTAAAAACAATTCTGACCAAAAAAGAATTTTAAAAAATTGAGTTTTAGAGCACGACCACTTAAAAATATAATTCATTACTTATTAGTATGCAAAGACGACATTCAAAAAAAAATTTGAATCAGAACTATGGCTTCATGGTGCTCCCTGGAAAGGCCTTGAGAAGCTGAATCAGGAACTTTTGTCCGTTTCAAAATATCTCGTTCCTAGCCTTAGAAATCACTAAAAAACCAAAAATTTTTAAGGTTTATTGAGAATTGTCCAATTTGTAGAGGTTTTTTAGATTTTCTCAGGCTAGGAACGAGATTTTTTGAAACGGACAAAAGTTCCTGACTCAGCTCCTCAAGGCATTTCCAGGGAGCACCATGAAGCCATAGTTCTGATTCAATAAGTTTTTGACTCCCATTTACAAATAGCTATACAATTGAATGTCTGGTCGTCAGCGGTTTTAAGACTTAGGATAAATTTTAAATCACCCAGGGGTGTATTATATCTATATAAATTGAGTGCAGATCCCCGCTTTGGCCTCAGAAAAAAAATGTCCAAAATCGACCCACCCTACTAGATAATCAGAATATAAATGTATAAGAATCGGAGCAAAATTGTAAGTAAATTTATTGAAAAACTGCTTGATACAGGATAATGTTTATGGACATACTTACATTTTTAGGACTTGATTATAGAGTTGCTTTGCTTATAACATTATACTTTGTTGTTCCACGAATCAACATACCAAAAATCAGATCAATCGGATGATTAGATCACATAAAAATTTGTTGTTAAAAAAGTAAAAAAATCAACATGTTTAAAATGGACGTACGGACATTCTTGTTATGATTATAGAGTTGCTACGCTTTCTAAGTCGTACCTAACTACTAAAGGAATCACCATGCAAAGTTTGAAATCGATAGGACAATTCTAACATGCCTAAATTAACGAAAAAAGCTATCCGTTTGTGACGGACGGACGTCCATTTTAAACATGTTGATTTTTTTACTTTTTTAACAACAAATTTTTATGTGATCTAATCATAAAATTAATTATAGAAAAGCTTCGCTTTTAAAAATAGGCTGCTATTATGCGATTGGCTAAAAATAAAGACATAAAAGTCTTTTATATACAAAACACAAATAAAAGTTTTAAAAGCAAATAATTAAAGGAGGTTGTTTTTTTATAACTTTTAAGTAAGGTTAGGTTATGTTATATTTTATACTAGGTATCCTTGCAAGATTCAACCTTACATTACATATCAGAGGACGTAAATGTGACTATTACTGCTAAGCTACTGGATCTAATTTGATTATTGTAATCATTTTCTACTGTCAGTTAATGTTTAGTCACAGTGCGTTCAAAGGTGCTTTGACTTTTGTGTCAGAACCTAAATTGGGACATAGTGTATTTCATTACCCTAGGTTAGGTAACTTCATTTCACTTTTCAATAAAATCTAAAATGCATCCGTTTTTGAGATAATTAGATTTGAAAATTTCAAGTTCAATTTTCATCCATTAGGAGTTACCGCATAATCATGACAAGAAGAGCAAAGACTATTTATTTAAAATTTTGAACAAGTTTGCTTTTATAAAGTTCTTAATTAAACCACTCCTGAAGTGAGTTAATTAATGTCTTTTTTATCAGTTGCTTTGCTAAGGTCACGGAAATTCAGCCTTAAATAAATTATATATAGAGAGATTTTATGACAGACTTTATAAAAGCAAAGTTGTTCAAAATTTAAATAAATAACTTTTGCTTTTCTTGTCATGATTTTGCGGTAACTCCTAGTGGATGAAAATTGAACTCTACAAATCTAATTTTTTCAAAAACGGCTGCATTTTATATTTTATTGAAAAGTTAAATGAAGTTACCTAACCTAGGGTAATGAAATGCACTATGTCCCAATTTAGGTTCTGACACAAAAGTCAAAGCACCTTTATACGCACTGTGTGAGTACCTTCATACTGACTAAATGTAGAGTAGCTGCGCTACTAGAGAATATTATAATGTACATATGCCTCGCCGCTTTCCTTGAAAAAACTCACGTAACACAAATTTGCTGGTTTTGTTTACAAATGTTTTTGATATTTTAATTTTCAAACTTTTTGATACTTTTCACATGTCAAGACACAATTTTAACTTTTTAAGTCGCGCTGCTAATATTTAGCTAATACCTGTCCTTCCGTCAGAGTCACATGACACTTTAAAATTTTCTTACTGCTATTATAGATATAAGTCTGATAATTTTGTATAATGTCCAAAAAATGCCACCTGTTTGTAAAAAAATAAGAGTTGAGGGGGGGGGGGGCTGTTACCCATCGGAAAAATATTTCTTGGGTAAAAATATGACTTGATTTGTAACAACTAAGGGCTTAGAAATATGTGACCCCAACCATTCACACGAAACAAATTTCGGGTATAGTCCTTTCCACGACATCCCTCCATAAGGAGCGATTCTTCGTATTTTTTACAGTAGCTTTTCTCCTATTTCTAGCCCCTGCGGGGGGCTCTAACTCTGCGGAACCAATTACCTAACCCTGTGGGGCAATCACCTAACACAATATAACCTAACCTAACCTAAAATAACCTATAAAAAGCCATTTTAAAAATACGAAGAATCGCTCCTTATGGAGGGATGTCGTGGAAAGGACTATACCCCAAATTTCTTTTGACTCCTACTAATTCTTATAAAAAATAATATTTTTTATTAATTTAAATATCGTATTATTAACCTATGGAGAGTATCGTCCATGTTCTTATAAAACTATGTAGTACAAAAATTTTACAAGTTTTTATCTTGTTATAATTTCTTTTAATTTGCTATTCACGTAATTTTTTCATAATTATTTGAAATTGCTATAATTATATGTATAATTATCGAATAATATTGCCGCCAAATTGATAAGATTTTTACCTTTATATTTATAATCTTCATGCTTTTTAGGCTATAATACATATAACTTAAATTCACAACAATACAATAAAATTCAAAATATAATAAGGATAAAAAAGAAGAAATATGCATTTTTTTTATTCAAGAAGGGAGGAGGGGATGTTATTTGCCAAGAAACTTTAACTTAATTCATATTAAGGTCTTTGATGACAAAACCAAAATTATTTTTAAAAAAAGGAATTTCAAATTGATAATGAGCCTAAAATAAATCCTAAAATGTTTTTCTAGATTAGCCTAGGAGTAAGGGGTTCCTTGGCCTTGCATAGATATAAAGAAAATGTAAGACTTTGGAACAGCGTTGCGGAGCCGTTTCATTTTGGTGCGGCTCCGGCTCCGCGGAGCCGTCTGCGATGATGGCGGCTCCGGCTCCAGCTCCGGCCTAAAATCAAGAAAAAACCCAACATATTTTTTCCCACGTCTATTTTTGACTTTTGAAGGTTTTAAAAGTTCAATTTTTGATAAAAATGGACTTGAAAAACTTAATAGGGGCATTTGCACATGACAAAACATAGTTACCAAATTATAATTTATAAAAAAAACATCTTTATCTATCTAGTCCGGAGCCGGAGCCGTTTTTAAACGAAAATTATGGCTCCGGCTCAAGCAAAATATGGCGGCTCCACGGCACCCGTCTCCGGCTCCGAAACACTGCTAGAAACCCTAACTTCTTGGCTAGCCTAAGAAATTATTTTATTGTAAAAGCTTAGTTTTAAGCAAAGATACTGAGTTACAACGGTTGATCTAGAATTCTGATTCTGATTCTTATCACAATCATAAATATAACTTAAATAAATAACCTAAATATAACCTAAATGAGCTTTGCTTGAAAAGTATTGAATACTGATATAATCTTACATTAATTTATTTCAACAATACAAATAATATAATCATTACAAATCTGAAAAATTTTAAGATAAAGACAATTTTTTTCTAATCTTGAAATAGGATTTAAAGTTCATTTTGCTTTACAAGAAAATCTAAAAAAGAAACACAAGACAAAATTCATTGTATTAGTCTCTGATCATTTCTGGGTCTTCTGGGGGAATATTAGATGGTTCCTCCCCCTGCTCTGGCCCATGCTGTACTTGTTGTTGATCAGGCGGAGGCTTTCCTGACTGCACTATGTGGATTGGGACATCACTGGCCTAAATTGCAAAAAAGTTCATTTATATTTTTATTTTTGAAAGTATGGCTGAAAATTAGTATGAAACTGTTCATAATGACGTCATACAATAGAAGAAATGACCAATGATAGGCCATGGCACAAACTTAATTACTATTGACTGGCCAGTATACATCTTAATTGACCAATGGTAGGACCAGTATGACGTCATTTTTTTATAGGCACTATCAACATTGGACTGTAAATTATACAAGTACTCATAGTACTCTAAGTTTAATAACCATCCTTTCATTTTTAGTTAGAAAACTTTAAATCTTGATTGGCTGGATTAAACTAGTTATGCTTATGGTATGATAAGACAACCAACCCTCAATACCTTTCCAATAACCTTTTAAGGTAAATCTTAGTGTTACTAGCGGCTTCGCCCCTAGCCTCTAGGGGCTTTGCCCCAAGAGGTTTGATCAAACCACTATTTTAATTTTTAAAAGAAAAAAGAAAATTTTTTTTTTTGGGGGGGGGGATTTTTCATTTTTTGGGGGGGTTGAAGGTGTCCCATCCCCCAAGAAAATAGTTATAAACCTTCCCGGGACCTATGAGAAGCTACCCTGTAAAGGAGAACCCGATCGGTTCAGCGGTTAGCGAGATCCTTCGCTACAAACAAACAGACAAACAAACAAACAGACAGACAGACAGACAGACAAACAAACAGACAGACAGACATCGTTCTACTTTGTTTTATAGATAATTGTCTAACAAACCTGATTAACAAGATCACTAACACTTCGTCGTTGTTTCATAGCAGATCTGGCACTACGAACCCGAGCCTGAACAAATACATAAACAATTTTCAGTAGGGGTGCATATTTATATTAGCTAAGGATACAATTTACAGCATTTACACATTTAACATAGATAAGATTGAGGGGAAAGATTGAAGTCGACCCTACATTATTAATTTTATTTTTAAAACGAACAAAATTTATTCTTAGAATGGATTTAGCACCCTCCCCAAAAATAGTATTAAACTTTCCTTAGACCTATTAGAAGCTTCTCACACAGACATCCTGTTATTTTTTTAAAATGATAAAATCACTTTATGACTGTGTTTTTACAAATGCAAAATATTCTTTTCTACTTATTTTTCTTGTTAATTTACTGAATACTAAATTTAAAATCTCTTACTTTGACTTCAGATTCTAGTTCCTTATTGCTACGCACAGCTGCGGCTGTTCTCGGTGGCTCTGTTGGGATGGGTACTGTTGGCTCACCCTTACGGGATGGTGTTGACCGCTGACCACGGCTCTGACCTCCCCCTCTTTCAATTGCATCCAGCTTCTAAAATTTTAAAAAGTTATAACCATGGGAAAAACTTTATCTTTCACATTTATCAACTATTAGATATATGTATTGCAAACACTTTATACCAGCATCAGCAAAGTGCAAGCGCACCTAACATAGAATATTGTAATTAATAAGGCTAAGATTATTATTAAAATTATTACTATTTAAATATGTACAGTGTACACTACATATTTCTAATATAAGTAGGGCCATTTTTTGTTTACGTGATGCTAATGGTCATTTAGGCCTGTAATGCTGCAGTGCAATAAAACGAGGCGAGCAGTTATTGCACAGGAAATAAATTACAATTACAAGGTTCTTCTATCTAAAAAAAAGATCTTTAAGGACACAGAACATTAAGGTTTAAAATGTTGTAAAGTACCCCCAAAAAATTAAATGTCTCTAAACTTCTAGATTTTACTATTCTTTGCAGATGCATTATGCAGTATGGCTATGCTAGGTTTAGTCTCAATTAGCTTATTGTTTGTATTTGCTTATCTAATAAAATGTCTACTTCGTTGCATATCGACTTCCTTGTTTTATTTCTATATTTACTCACATTTGTATGAAGCAATAAAAAACTTGTTTAAAAGTTTAAAAGATTTTTTTGTGTAATTAGCAGGGAGGAGAAGGAAAATAGTTATTTCTTTCATCGTATTATAAACAGCTTTCCGCGGATATAGAATGTACAATTATGAGATTAAAACAAGTTTTTTTTAGCCACGAGGTAACGAAGGCACGGGCTAAAAAAACTGGTTTTAATCTTATGATTGTACATTTTTATATTCGTAGAAAGCTGGATATAACACGATGCTAGACATAGTTTTTTCGTATGGATGAGAACCGGTTCCTATCCACCGGAATCGAATGAATACGAGAATAGTTATTTCTCGTATCGTATTATAAACGGCTTTCCGCGGATATAGAATGGATGAGAACCGGTTCCTATCCACCGGATTCGAATGAATACGAGAAAAGATTTTTTTGTGTTTATAATTAGCAGGGAGGGGAAGGAAAAATACTGTTGAATTTTCTTCAACATTTATTTCCTTGAAAATTATTGAAAAAAGGTAGAATTTCTCATTATAAAGGCAAAGGTAGATTGATTTATTTTTCATTGTTCTTTCCATGTTTGTGTAATAGTTTTTGTATGCGTAATTTTGTAAATAAAACAGACACTATTTAACCACACACTGAGTTTAACAATGATTACCGCTAGGATTTAGACAAATCTATTTTTTATCAATCATTAAATTATTATTTAAGAGTTAAAAAGATGTATGTCTGTCTGTGTTCTTGTGGAGAAAAATATTTTTTTTTATGTTAATGGTTCTAATTAACACCCCCAAGAGGTTTAATCAAACCAAATTTTCGTATTTTAGATTTAAAAGAAATATTTGTAAGAAAAAAATTTTGGGGGGGGGGAATTTTTTTTTTTTGGGGGGGTGGGGGGTAGTCGACCCCACTATTTTGATTTTAGTTTTAAAAAGAAAAAAGAATTTTTTTTTGGGGGGGGGGTATTTTTCATTTATTTTGGGGGTTGGGGGTTTCCCACCACCCAAGAAAATAGTTATGAACCTTCCTGGGACCTATGAGAAGCTACCCTGCAAAGGAGAACCCGATCGGTTCAGCGGTTAGCGAGATCCTTCACTACAAACAAACAGACAGACATCGTTCTACTTTGTATTATAGATGATACAAATATGTAAGACTTAGGAAACCCCTAATCCAAGAATAGCCCAAGATTTTTTACATTCCTTCAATATGAAAACAAACCAAAATGTTTTGATAAATCCATGGTCCTATCCCTGTATTCCTGATTTGTAGAGAATGTGTACCTAAACAGACAAAACCTCATTCTATTATTCTAATTAACATTCTTTCAAAATTACAGTTTCTTCTCTTTCAATTATTTTAATTTGAGCTCATCTAATTTTTTTTTGATGGCCGCACAGTTTTCTAGAAAATTCTTGTTTCTTCAAACTTTGCATATATTCAAAATTGCAATTTGAAGCAACTCGATAACTTGCTTATAATCGTCATAAATTTTTCATTCAAACTATTTAAGTAATGTTTTTTTTAGTTTTAACATTGCTAATTATCTTTTACATATAAATAATATTTTAATATTATTATCATTCAGCAAATTTTTTGTTAAAAATAAGAACCTAGTTTTATATAAAATTTGAAGTGTAAGGTATTCAAAAAATATTTTTCTGGATAATTTGTATTTTAAGTAACAAATATAGTAGCTTAGACTTAATAACAATGACAGTAACATTAATTTCCTGTTTATTTTTATTACTAAAATATGACATTATTAAAAACTAGCGGAGCAATTTCTCTTGGTAGGATGGTAAAGAAGTAATAAACCTTCCCAGAACCTATTAGAAGCTATATTGTAAAGAAGAACCATTTCTATTCAGCGTTTAGCGAGACCCTTCGGTGTAGACAGACATTCTGTTACTTTTATACAAGGATATCCACACTTTCTTATTTAAGTTTACTTTTCCTTTTACAAGATCCATTATTACAATAGGCCTATATGACGTCATAGACTAATTTATAGAGCAGTCTCTCCGCTGAAAATAATTGAACTAAATACTTGTGTGTTAGTTTAGCCCCCACAGAGATATTACACAAATACCCCCACTATACATTACATACATAAGTTCATACACACACACACACACACACACACACACACACATACATTCACACATACAACACACACACACACACACAAACATAATTACGCATAGGGTGTCCACTAATAAAAAATGTTAGATTTAATTAAGCATGAAATAAATGTTAAACCAGAGCTGGATCTTTAAATCATTTCGTAAAATGCGCCGCTGTGATTGGCTGAAATTCTGCGCAGGGTGATTTAGCGCACCATTGAAATGATTTAAAGATCCAGCTCAGAATTCTGCATCCGCGATATGATTCGCAGCTGCTTTTATTACCCTTTCAAAACGATTATCATCATTTTATGTTATTTTTTGGAATAACCATCTTTGCAGCCATCACATAATGCTTATAAGCCGCCACAACAAAAGAATGTTATCTGCAAGTAAAAAAATAAAAAAAGGAGACCATCCAGACAACCTGCAGTCTTTTAAGATCTATAATTTTCTAAATTAGCTTTTTAAGTAGACCCTGAAATATATATTCAAATTATTTTAAGGGAATGACGACAATAAAAATTTCCATAATTCTTCAATCCTAAGTCAATAATTATTAAAAAGTAGTTGCCAATAGATTTATTACCCTAGATAATCAGTCAGACACAATCATATAGTTGGATTGTTTATACTCTGGTTTCACATTTGTGATGCTGTGAGTATTGGTGCAAAAAATATGACGTAACAAAAAAAATAGCCAATGAGAGGCCGTTATTGACCAATGGTAAAATTTATAGTGGCCTCTCATTGGCTAATTTTTTTTGTTACGTCATATTATTACAGCATCCACATTTGTTCAATTAAAGATGGCTTCCTATATTATAATACCTTCTTGTAAAGGAATTTATGAAAATTTATTTCTCCGTATAGTTGTCCTAACACTGTATTCTGAACGTATTTAATATGTTTCTGCAACTTTTATGCAATGCAGTGCAATGTAAAGCATGAAATGATGTAAATGCATATAATAAATTTGATGTATAATATTACCTAATTTTTATGGGAATAATTGTAAGAAAAAAAGTTTTTTTACTTGTGCTGGTGTGAAAAGATATATTTAAATTACTAATTTTAAATTTTTTTTAGAGTATAATATTACAGGGCAACTTTAAATTATTCAAATAAATAAGTTTATTTTGCATTACAAATTCACCTATCTAAAGGGTGTGCAAAAAAATTGCGGACCTTTTTAAAATCTAGACTGCGCGGCTTGTGTTAATAGTAGAAAAACGTTATGCATACCATTAGAACCGCTATGAAGTCTATTTTTTAGAAATATAAAAACGATTCCTGTGCTACGTATAGTTTAGGAGCGATGTGGTAAAATGTCTCAACTGCCTTAAAACTTGACTGGCGAGTAAATCATTAAAGATTAAAGTATATAAAAAAATATGTACATTTTTAAAATTCAAATTGCGCGGCTTGTGTTAATAGTAGAAAAACGTCATGCGTACCATTAGAACCGCTATGAAGTCTTTTTTGTGGAAATATAAGAACCATTACTGTGCTACTTATAGTTTAGGAGCTACGTAGAAGAATGTCCAAACTGACTTAAAACTTGAATTGAGAGTAAATCATTAAAGATAAAAAAAATTGTGTGCAAAACTGTGAACATTTTTAAAATTCAAACTGCTCGGCTTGTGTGAATAGTAGAAAAATGCTATGTATATCGTTAGAACCGTCATAAGCTCTATTTTTGGGAAATATAAGTACGATTTTTGTTCTATTTTTAGTTTAGGAGCTGTATTAATAAATATGAGAAAAGTGAAAATATTTAATCTTTAATGATTTACTCGCAAGTTAAGTTTTAATTCAGTTGTGACATTCTACCACATAGCTCATAAATTATACGTAGCACAGGAATCGTTTTTATATTTCCAAAAAATAGACTTTATAGCGGTTCTAATGGTATGCATAACGTTTTTCTACTATTAACACAAGCTGAGCAATTAGAATTTTAAAAATGTACGTATTTTTATATGCATACCCTTTAATTTAATCTTTAATGATTTACTCGCAAGTCAAGTTTTAAGGCAGTTGGGACATTTTACCACATCGCTCCTAAACTATTTGGGGGGGGGGGGGAATTTTTTTCCAGGAGCGATTTCTCTTAAGAGGGTGGCGGTACCCTCCCCCAAAATAGTTATAAACCTTCCCGGGACCTATGAGAAGCTACCCTGTTAAGGAGAATCCGATCGGTTCAGCGGTTAGCGAGATCCTTTGGTACAAATACACAGACAGACAAAGATACAAAGAGACATCCTGTTACTTTAGTATAAGGATTAATCAATCTTTTAATGATTTCATAATATTTTTTTTCTTCAATTTAGTAATATTATATAACATTTTTCTTGTAAAATTTTAAATTTTAATATAAAAATTATCCTTAGAATATTAAATCTCCTTTTCTGGACTATATATGAAAAAGGAACATTTAAGTCAGCTTTTGTCCTGTAAAAAAGTTTTTAAAAATTTAACCATTTCGATAGAATTAGTAAGCATAATATTTTGTTTACCTGTTTCTCATTTTGAAGAGAGACAGATAGTGTATATCCAATGTTAGCTGCTAAAATACTGGCACCACGTAGAATCTCAGGATCTACATCCAATCCTGAAATTAATATAATGTTAGCTGCTAAAATACTAGAACCATGTAGAGTCTCAGGATCTACATCTAATCCTGAAATTAATTTAATGTTAGCTGCTAAAATACTAGAACCACGTAGAGTCTCAGGATCTACATCTAATCCTGAAATTAATTTAATGTTAGCTGCTAAAATACTAGAACCACGTAGAGTCTCAGGATCTACATCTAATCCTGAAATTAATTTAATGTTAGCTGCTAAAATACTAGAACCACGTAGAGTCTCAGGATCTACATCTAATCCTGAAATCAATTTAATTTTAGCTGCTAAAATACTAGAACCACGTAGAGTCTCAGGATCTACATCTAATCCTGAAATCAATTTAATTTTAGCTGCTAAAATACTAGAACCACGTAGAGTCTCAGGATCTACATCCAATCCTGAAATTAATTTAATGTTAGCTGCTAAAATACTAGAACCATGTAGAGTCTCAGGATCTACATCTAATCCTGAAATTAATTTAATGTTAGCTGCTAAAATACTAGAACCACGTAGAGTCTCAGGATCTACATCTAATCCTGAAATTAATTTAATGTTAGCTGCTAAAATACTAGAACCACGTAGAGTCTCAGGATCTACATCTAATCCTGAAATTAATTTAATGTTAGCTGCTAAAATACTAGAACCACGTAGAGTATCAGGATCTACATCTAATCCTGAAATCAATTTAATTTTAGCTGCTAAAATACTGGCACCACTAAGAATCTCAGGATCTACATCTAATCCTGAAATTAATTTAATGTTAGCTGCTAAAATACTAGAACCACGTAGAGTCTCAGGATCTACATCTAATCCTGAAATTAATTTAATGTTAGCTGCTAAAATACTAGAACCACGTAGAGTCTCAGGATCTACATCTAATCCTGAAATTAATTCAATGTTAGCTGCTAAAATACTGGCACCACGTAGAGTCTCAGGATCTACATCTAATCCTGAAATCAATTTAATTTTAGCTGCTAAAATACTGGCACCACTAAGAATCTCAGGATCTACATCTAATCCTGAAATTAATTTAATGATAGCTGCTAAAGTACTAGCACCACGTAGAATCCCAGGATCTACATATAATCCTGAAATTTATTTAATTTTAGCTGCTAAAATACTGGCACCACGTAGAATCTCAGGATCTACATCTAATCCTGAAATTAATTTAATGATAGCTGCTAAAATACTGGCACCACGTAGAATCTCAGGATCTACATCTAATCCTGAAATTAATGTAATGATAGCTGCTAAAATACTGGCACCACGTAGAATCTCAGGATCTACATCTAATCCTGAAATTAATTTAATGATAGCTGCTAAAATACTGGCACCACATAGAGTCTCAGGATCTACATCTAATCCTGAAATTAATTTAATGATAGCTGCTAAAATACTGGCACCACGTAGAGTCTCAGGATCTACATCTAATCCTGAAATTAATTTAATGATAGCTGCTAAAATACTGGCATTACGTAGAATCTCAGGATCTACATCTAATCAAGAAATTTCTTGTAAGTTGGCTTAACAACTTTGGGGACTTTTTTGCATAATGATTGAGAAAGGAAAATATAGCCATTTTCTTTTATTGAATTCATTATAAGAAAATTATACTTATATGAAGGTTATGTCAGAGTTTGGCAATAGAGGGAAAATAAGAAAACTCAAGAATCATGCAATATCAAGCCAAGCTGGTAAATTTGGTTAAAGTAACTTCCTTATTATCCTTTACACAGATTACAAGTTTGGTGGAAAAGTTTGAACACTGTTAGTTTGTACAACCCAATCAGTCCAAAGCCCCCCCCTCCCCCTCCCTCCCCTCGCCCCAGCCCTGGATGAACTGGAAAATGTGACACAATCCTATTATATAAAGTAGCAAGCTGTTTTGTCTGTAGCTAAGGATCTCGCTAACCGCTGAACCGAAATGGGTCTCCTTTACAGCGTAGCTTCTTACAAGTCCCAGAAAGGTTTTTTACTGTTTTCGGAAAAGGTATGTCCACCATCCAAAGAGAAATCGCCCCTAGAACAATTCCCTCCCCACCCCCAAAAAGTAAAGGGTAGACCTCCTCCATTCTCACAAGTTTCCCTAGAGGTCTCTAGGGGCGTAGCCGCTAGTAAGGCATATACTAAATAAATATAAGAGAGCTAAACAAGAAATTTATTGAAATATTAATGTGTCTACAAAGGTCAACAAGGAGGTTTAAATTTAAAAATGTTTATAGAGATGCTACGCTTCTAAAATTGCATAAAAATGTAAAGTTATTAAATAAGAAAATATACAAACAAATTGTAATATCTGTTTGAAATCAACGAATGGAAAGTATTACGCTAATCCAATCGAAGCCACTCTATACTAAAATAGTAGGTATATATGTAAATTTATGCATTGCAGGGATCTTAAGGGATAAGACAATTGACGATAAATTGATATACAGCATTAATTAGGATAGACTAAATTACCTCGTCTGTAAATTTAAATTATTGATTTAAACGTTTGGACACTAATTGTCGATATTCAATAAAAGTACCTAAACTTCTTGATTAAGTGAATAGGATAACGTAGTTTCAAAACTTTGGGTACCAGGGTAATTTACAGCTCAATGTCCCTTCCCTCCCTGATATAATTTTTTCATAACTGTCCAATAAGATCTCGTAAATATCGCAACAGTCTTCATGACATTGTCCTTGTTTAAAAATTATCAACTGTCTTGCGCTTCACTGACAATTATTATCACTTAAATTTGATGGTTTATTTGTAAAACAGAGAAAATGACTAAGAAGCAAAGAAGATGAAACGTGAAAGTTTAGCCATTACTGGTGGCTAGGCTAGTATTACTTTGTGTCCAGATGACTAGTAGGTCTATTAGTTGCTTCGCCAATAACCTGAAGTTAATTCAGCCAAGAGGTTAGCCTAATATGGACTGATACGAAACTTCCCTGAAAATGGTGGAAGTACTGGCGAAGTAGTTTACAAGATCTTAATGAAAACACAAACAAACGAGGCCAATTACATCCAATCAGTGGCGTACACAACATTACAGCAGGGGTGAAAAACATTAGTGGGTGCAAAAAGTGGAAGGCAGGTCTAATAAATATCAAATTTAGGTTGGTGTTGACACCCCTCTACAAACTCTTAGTAGCGGAGCCTTTAAAATTATAAAAGAGTAAATAAACGGTCAATCATAAAGATAGACAGAGAAAGAAGGAAAAGCCTAACATTACATAAGGACATAGGTACAATCACGTATAGAGTGGCTTCGCTACAAAAATATAAATCTGTACTAAATCTTTATTTTAATCTTTTGCTGTTTTCAAAGTTATCTTTTTTTATTGATCAAAACAATTAAGTGCAATTATTACATAAAAATGAAAAAAAAAATGTTTTTCAAAATTTTCAAATTTTACTAATTTCAAGTGGTTAGATTATAGAGCTCTATTTGGAGTAGGTTAGCCCCGTAGACTACAGAGTTTTTTTTTCTGTCTATGATTAAAGAAATTTTGTCCAATTTTTGTATAATATTGTCTTATTATTCTTATAGCGGCTACGCCCCTAGAGACCTTTAGTGGCACTTTAAATGTGTCTTTGTTGCGTTCAAGTCTCTACGATTTTTTGTTATTTCTCTTGTGAGGGTGGTGGTACCATCCCCCAAAATAGTTATAAACCTTCCCGGGACCTATGAGAAGTCACCCAGTTAAGGAGAATCCGATCGGTTCAACGGTTAGCGTATCCTTCGGTACAAACATACAAACACACAGATAGACATCTTGTTACTTTATTATAAAGATTAGCTAGTGTCAATTGCTTCTCGGCTCTCAGTTTTCGAAGAGGGAGAGAGGTTCAGTGGTTAGCGAGTTCTTAAATAACTACCATAATTTTTAAAATCATAATACAAAGTATATAATAAGATAACGTTTTTTTTAAATATTAGCTTCGCTTCTAAGGATGTTTTTATTCTTTTTTCCCTAGTTTTCCTTATATGTTAGAATATGTCCTTGATTAGATATATATTTTGTTCAGGCTTTCAATCAAATTAACTGGACAAAGTAATCAATTAATGGGGAATAGTTATTTATAGCATCGTATTATAGACAGCTTTCCGCGGATGGAAATTATAGGATTAATTATAGTTTTGTTAGATCCAAGGAGGCTAACAAAACTGTTATTAATTTATTATTTTCATTTTATTATTCATGGAAAATTGTCTATACAACAATACAAAAAATTATGTATGTATGGCTCAGAACCGGTTCTAATCCAGCGGATTTTAATCGGTTTCAAAGCCATACTTTGAAGAGAAAAAAAACATTAATACCTGGAATTTCCCGAAGTTTTTCAACACGGCTCTCAAATTCCTGAATAAATTAGGAATAAATCATTTCATATAAAAAATTTATCTACTCGTTTCAAAGTGATATCTGACAAAATAAGAGCTTGATCTTGGCACGTTTAAAAAGTGGCAAGTGAACACAGAATCCTTCCTCCGAATATGTATGTATATACTGACCTAAACAGCCTAAAGTTAAAAACAAAAACTACCCCTAACCCATAACTTCAAGATATAACGGGGAGTACAGTGCTCGACTAGGCACTTAAAGGTAAAACCACCGTTTATTCTTATTTTAAGGAAAAACAATAAAAATAATTATGTAGGCATTTGAATTAATTTTAAAAAGCTCTTAAAATACAATAAAAAACTGTTAATACATATGTTTTGCTAAAATTACAACCTCCCCAATCTCTCTCTCTCTCTCTCTCTCTCTCTCTCTCTCTCTCTCTCTCTCTCTCTCTCTCTCTCTCTCTCTCTCTCTCTCTCTCTCTCTCTCTCTCTCCCTCTCTCTCTCTGTCTCTCTCTCTCTCTCACACACACACTCTCTCTCTCTCTCTCTCTCTCTCTCTCTCTCTCTCTCTCTCTCTCTCTCTCTCTCTCTCTCTCTCTCTCTCTCTCTCTCTCTCTCTCTCTCTCTCTCTCTCTCTCTCTCTCTCTCCCTCTCTCTCTCTGTCTCTCTCTCTCTCTCACACACACACTCTCTCTCCCTTCAGCATGGGGCCAATTATGAAGTTATTTAAGTTTTGATAGACAAGAAAACAACATTTATATGCCATATCACACTGAGCCGTAAAGAACATTAATTGGACAGACTTACATTTTTATAGAGTTCCTAATTTTGTAAAAAAAAAAAAAAAAAAAAATACTTTATGTGCAATGACTTTTTAATTACACCAACTGTACGATTAGGATATATGTCCGAATGTTCTTCAGGTCCGTAAAAATTTAATTTTGGTGGATTTTAAATCAAATAATATACACACAAACCGAAAAGAGCCCCGAGCAAAAATATTAAAATATATGATTATATATTTGACCTTCCATTATGACTTTAAAACTGAATAATACTATAAAAATCACAGAATTAATTAGTAGGCTCGGGCCATCGGTCAATATGGGCCAACAAAAATAAAATTAATTTTAATATTCTTATTTTACTATCCGCCGAAACCTGTCTATAATAATGATGCTAAAATAATACTTATCTTCTAATGTTTCTTAGAATACCTAATTGTTTTTCTTTTATTTTTTTAACTTGTTAATGTATTTTTGCCTCTATTGTAGCATAGTGCAACAGACATAGAAATATTTATAAACACATGGGAGAATTATTTCATAATAACCTCCTCATAGAAACTGTTATCTTAGGTTTTTTTTATAAGTAGAGAAGCTACTCTAAAAGTATAATTGTCTCTCCGTCTATAACATACATTCGAGGGAAACGTGAATTTCGTGGCTGCTATTTTTAAAGATTATAGATTTTTAAGTGAAGTTTCTCCTATTCAATGATCATCTACTCTATAAATTAGTTAGTTTGTCAGTCTGTCTACAATGCTCTAGAGAACATGAAATTTCGAAATTGGTATAGGTAATTCTCTTTTGTGCTCTAGAAGATAGATGGTTGAATACCTTTAGCTGAAACTATATATTTGTAATGAGATAGATAGATAATATTTACCTTTAGTTGTCTTGCAGCTGAAACTATATCTTTATAATTAGATAGATAGATAGTATTTACCTTTAGTTGTCTTGCAGCTGAAACTATATCTTTATAATTAGATAGATAGATAATATTTACCTTCAGTTGTCTTGCAGCTGAAACTATATCTTTATAATTAGATAGATAGATAATATTTACTTTTAGTTGTCTTGCAGCTGAAACTGTATTTTTATAGTTAGATAGCTAGATAATATTTACATTTAGTTGTCTTGCAGCTGAAACTATATCTTTATAGTTAGATAGATAGATAATATTTACCTTTAGTTGTCTTGCAGCTGAAACAACATCTTTATGATTAGATAGGTAGATAGCAAAGTTTAGAACAACCCCAGGGTCTCGCTGATCCAAAGCAATAGCCTATAAAGATAATAGTATGAACAAGACTTGCACTGAAAATCTACTTTGGTCTATCTGTCTGTTCGCATGTCTTTAAGTCCTTTTCAATATCGAACTAAAGCGGTTTCCATGATCCTTTGATCCAATCTCCGAAGAATTATAAAGCTGCAAGTAAAGATTATGCAGTATTCATAGTTTACCTGTTCATAAGCAGCCGTGGCATTCTCAGCATCCTCGAGGTTATCCAGAGCTATAGCCATCAACATGAAGGTCTGACCACGGCTGGGCCGCAGGTTTATAGACGCTGCTCAAATTGATAACACCATTGAATATTTATAAAAGATTTTGTTTGGATTTCTGTATACCCCTTAAAAAAGAATCTCCCCCCCCCCCTTTCTTTTTTTCCCCGTTACCAACCTTCCCTGTATCATCTAAGTCTGCGCCCCAAGATTCTAAGAGCAGAGCAACTAGTAGTT
This sequence comes from Acartia tonsa, assembly GCF_053477335.1. Lineage (NCBI taxonomy): Eukaryota > Metazoa > Arthropoda > Copepoda > Calanoida > Acartiidae > Acartia > Acartia tonsa. The sequence continues at coordinate 18,390,016 of NC_137265.1, forward strand.
CCAAACACGATTGTGTTTAATAATTTAAGTTTATTTTTTAATATTTGTTGTTAATTTCCTGATAAGAAATGAAAAGCAGAAGCGTACTGTTCCATTGTCAAGTGAACAAGACCTAAAATCAGAATCAATTAATACTCTAACTAAAACATGAAATCAATTGAAAATGATAATTATAACATTCTACTTACTCGAAACTTTGGAATCAATTTGGCCTATAATTACATGGCATAATGATCGAATCTAGAATCTAGAGGGTAGAATCTCAAAAAGAAACACAGCCCATATTTTCTGTATTTTTTTTGGATAAATGATAATTAATAGGAAAAGAAAAAAATGTTGTCCTTTCATTTACAAAATGCCATAGCCCTATCACTGACAAATTATGCGTTATCTAATCCATCAGAAATATGAAGTGTTACGCAAAAATATGAAGTGTGGCGCAAAGATTTTCCTGGAATCAAATCTTGTTTCAAGCAAAACAAAGCAGAAGCAATAAAAAAGAAATTCTTATACTTTGTCTTGTGAAGATTAAAGTCCCTACACAGATTATGACGTCATACGATAAAATAACCAATGAGAGGCCAGCATAAATTTTACCATCGGTCAATTACAGTGTATATTGTCCTCGCATTGGCTATTCTATCGTATGACGTCATAATCTGTGGAGGGACTTCTTGCCTTGTTATTCTCTTAGTTGTTAGAGGCGAAAGTACTCTATAAATAAAACGTCCGTCTGTTCTTCTGATAGAAACCACAAGGAAAAAATAATACTTTTTCGGCTGCTTATCAAAATAGAGAGCTAGCATTTTTTTTTAAAAAACGATTCCCTGACCTATGAGTGCCATGAGAGGAGAATCATATTGGTCCAACGAGATCCTATGGAACAAATAAATAGACAGACACCCTGTTCTTATTATATGAGGTTTTTACAAATGTTTTAAGATGTGTAAATATATTTCATTACAAAACTTAATTTCAAGATTGCCCTTTCAAGCTGTATAGAATAGACAGATAGACAAAGAAAAATGGGAACAAAAACCGGGGGAAATACAAGGATCTTAAGGGAAAGACAATGAACGATAAATTGTAGCACATCCTATGACTTTGATAAACCCTTCTGTCAATTAAATCTATCTTTGGAATTTAGATTCTTAAGGTTTGTTTAACCCAGCTTCTACAAACAATGAAATTAGTTCGGAAAAAATCACGAAACCTATACGTGTTTTTTCAGCTGTCGTCGGGGGGGGGGGGTGGAGGGGGCAACACATCGTAAAATTGACGAACTCTCCATTTGCCCCCCAAATATTATTTTAGATTTATTACGCTTGTTGGTTATACCTTATTCCTGTGTTTAACCCAATTAAGATCAAATGTAATTTCTTAAAGTTTTTAAAACTTTGGGGGTCTGCAAAATTTTCTAATTTCCTCTCTCCCTGGGGAAGTAAGTTTATAGTTCAAATTATTATGTAAAGTTATTTAGTCCAATTTCAAATACATTCAAGATGCGTGTAATCGTCCTTGTTAAAATAAAATAAACTTTTTATCTTTTGTAAACATATAAATAATATAAAAAAAACTCTATTCTTGCTTTATACATATAATTATGCATATTTTTATATTTTTATAATTTCACCCAATAATGCGCTCAACAGCTACAAACATTTACCATGAAACGAGGTGATAACTAAACTTACCCAGATTATACAGAATCTTCCAATCAAAAGGTGCCAGATAGTTGGCCCTCTTCAAACATGATATACTCGCTACAAACTTCTTCTTTCCGAAGAAGCACATTCCTAAATAAGTAAAATTATATCTTTTGGTTGGAGGATATTATCAAAAAGAGAAAAAATGACACATTAGTTTTGACTTTATTTTTGCTTTAATATAAAGCTTAAATTTGATTTTGGGTAAATAATGTCTTTTAATAAGTAGTTTTCTATACAAAAACTAAAGAAAAAGATTAATATACCAAATCGGTTCAGATTCAGAAGTTAGCAAGATCCTTCGGTACAGACAGACAGACAAACACAAACAAAGACAGGATTCCTGTTACTTTTTGATAATGATAGATAGATAGATATATAGATAGATAGATAGATAGATAGATAGATAGATAGATAGATAGATAGATAGATAGATAGATAGATAGATAGATAGATAGATAGATAGATAGATAGATAGATAGATAGATAGATAGATAGATAGATAGATAGATAGATAGATAGATAGATAGATAGATAGATAGATAGATAGATAGATAGACAGGATTCCTGTTACTTTTTGATATTGATATACCTATATTATTCCAGAGTGGAGCAGATTCTGGAATATTATGAGAAGCAAGCTTGTATTTTGACAAGGCAACGTCGTAATCCTTAATGAGAAGAAAGAAATTAATGCTTTTGTAAATAATTGAAAGGTTTCGTGATTTTACTACAAAACAATGTTTTTATTTTCGTCACATATTTAATGTTCGACAACACACAAAGTTTAAGTTTTAAGCAAGTTTAATGCATATGCCTATACCCTAATTAACTGGCGGCTTTAGACTTTTTGATCCGCAGCTGCTTTTTAGTAGCTTTTTAGCACCTTTTCTTGGTTATGTCTGGTCCTTACTTCTAATATTTTAAAAAGTTTTTGACGTCTAATAATTATTGTATAATGTATGCATAATATCTAGGGATATGTAACCATTGATTGTCATTCATTTAGCTACAAGAACTACCTGGCTGTTCTAATGTTCAAATATAACCTGATGATACTACATCATGGTATTACCTAGCTAATCTTAGGTCCAAATCTTACCTGATGAGATTGCATCATAGAACCAGCTGCCAGGATTACCTGGCTGTTCTAAGGTTTAAAATTACCTGGTGGGACTGCATCATGGATCCAGCTGCCAGGATTACCTGGCTGTTCTAAGGTTCAAAATTACCTGGTGGGACTGCATCATGGATCCAGCTGCCAGGATTGCTTTGCTGTTCTTAGGATCAAATGCTAATGCTGTTCCCAGATGTTCAAAAGCAGCCTTCACAAATATGAAGGTAATAGGCTAAGTTAAAGTAAGCGTGGCTAGTCTCAGGATACCGGTAAAGTTTTCTGAGTGATAGCTATAATATTGATATTGCCCCTAACTAAAAGGACAATTTTTTTGTTTGTATTGCATATAAACAATTTGTATTTTGTTTTCCCAAGAAACAGAGATTTATTCACAAAACTAAACATAATTACTAAAGACTTCTAAAGATAAATTCCATATTATGTAGACTTCAATATTCAAAGAAAATATGGAGAAAATATATCATATAAAAAGTCCTAGCGGCTTCGCCCTAAGAGGATTGATCAAACTATTTTTTCGTATTTTAGATTTAAAAGAAAAATTTCCCCCAAGAAAATTTCAATAAATTTTTTTTTTTTTTGGGGGGGGGGGGTTTGGGGTGTCCCACCACCAAAGAAAATAGTTATGAACCTTCCCGGGACCTATTAGAAGCTACCCTGTAAATAAGAACCCGATCGGTTCAGCGGTTAGCGAGATCCTTTGCTACAAACAAATAGACATAAATCGTTCTACTTAGTATTATAGATTGTAACTTTCTTTTAGGTTAGGTTATGTAATGTTTCGAAGAGCCCGGAAGTGCTATGCTATTTCCCGCAGGTTCAGGATCTGTCATGATCCGTCATAGTGTAGAATACCTGATGGTTTCCAGTCTGAATGTAGAGAAGACCAAGAGTTGTGTTCAAGTCTCCATGTTCAGGAAAAGCACTAATTATTGGAACAGTTACTTGTGAAAAACATTATGAAATTAGAATAAATAATCTGTTCTCATAATTACTTTTTAAACTGCCAAAAAAGTTGAAAGCAGAAGAGCTGTGAGATATATCCCATATAAGATAATTTTGGTTAAAATTGATTTAACACATGAGAAATTGAAAGTCAAATTAGTCATTATAAATTATTATGAGTAATGAGATCCAAGCTATATAGAACATTTAGCTTCTTATTAAGGTTTTTTGTCAATTTTTCCATAACTACTGAACTATATGAGTTCTCAATTTCGGAAATATTAAGATATTTTCCTTGGGATGGTTTTAGGCTATTTTTCTGCAAATCCTTCCCCTTTTGAATAATAAAAACATTGATGTTAGGGTTGCATCTGCTAGTAAATTATAAAATAATACAAAATTTCTTACTGTACAGCTTGTTTATAGACCTCCAGGGCAGATTGAATATCAGAGTTGTAGAGATGAACTTTTCCCAGCACTATGTAGGTCTCCTCGTGTTTACTCTCATTTAATGCACTCCTGAGATGGGTTTTTGAGAAAGAATGCCGCGTTTTTTCGACATTTTTTTAGAACCTACTGTGTCCAAACGTTTAATTAATAATTAATATCTACAGAAGGAGTAATTTTGTTTACCATCAATAGGTATGCACATTTATTTATTGCTCGTTGCTTATCCTTTCAGATCTTAAAACTAACGTAATCAATATTTTAATAGGTTTTTTTATTTTGTGTATTTCAAGTGTAGCATTTCTTCAAAATCATGCCATGTAAGTAGGTGAAAAAATATTTCCAGCCAATGGTAGTTTACCTTAGTAATTGAATAGCCTGGTCCCATTCTTTCAGATAAGTATAGCATACTCCAAGATTATGGTATATCTCCCAGTCACCAGAATCTATTCTACTCTCTGCCTGTCTGAAAATAATAGGTTAAGTATAGCATACTCCAAGATTATAGTATATCTCCCAGTCTTCAGAATCTATTCTACTGCCTGTCCGGAAATAATATGATAAGTATAGCATACTCCAAGATTATAGTATATCTCCCAGTCACCAGAATCTATTCTACTCTCTGCCTGTCTGGAAATAATATGATAAGTATAGCATACTCCAAGATTATGGTATATTTCCCAGTCACCAGAATCTATTCTACTCTCTGCCTGTCTGGAAATAATATGATAAGTATAGCATACTCCAAGATTATGGTATATCTCCCAGTCTCCAGAATCTATTCTACTCTCTGCCTGTCTGGAAATAATATGATAAGTATAACATACTCCAAGATTGTGGTATTTCTCCCAGTCTCCAAAATCTATTCTACTCTCTGCCTGTCTGGAAATAATATGATTATTATAGCATACTCCAAGATTATGATATATCTCCCAGTCACCAGAATCTATTCTACTCTCTGCCTGTCTGGAAATAATATGATAAGTATAGCATACTCCAAGATTATGGTATATTTCCCAGTCACCAGAATCTATTCTACTCTCTGCCTGTCTGGAAATAATATGATAAGTGTAGCATACTCCAAGATTATATTATATCTCCCAGTCTCCAGAATCTATTCTACTCTCTGCCTGTCTGGAAATAATATGATTATTATAGCATACTCCAAGATTATGGTATATCTCCCAGTCACCAGAATCTATTCTACTCTCTGCCTGTCTGGAAATAATATGATTATTATAGCATACTCCAAGATTATGGTATATCTCCCAGTCTCCAGAATCTATTCTACTCTCTGCCTGTCTGGAAATAATATGATTATTATAGCATACTCCAAGATTATGGTATATCTCCCAGTCACCAGAATCTATTCTACTCTCTGGCTGTCTGGAAATAATATGATAAGTATAGCATACTCCAAGATTATGGTATATCTCCCAGTCTCCAGAATCTATTCTACTCTCTGCCTGTCTGGAAATAATATGATTATTATAGCATACTCCAAGATTATGGTATATCTCCCAGTCACCAGAATCTATTCTACTCTCTGCCTGTCTGGAAATAATATGATAAGTATAGCATACTCCAAGATTATGGTATATCTCCCAGTCTCCAGAATCTATTCTACTCTCTGCCTGTCTGGAAATAATATGATTATTATAGCATACTCCAAGATTATGGTATATCTTCCAGTCACCAGAATCTTTTATACTCTCTGCCTGTCTGGAAATAATATGATTATTATAGCATACTCCAAGATTATGATATATCTCCCAGTCACCAGAATCTATTCTACTCTCTGCCTGTCTGGAAATAATATGATAAGTGTAGCATACTCCAAGATTATAGTATATCTCCCAGTCTCCAGAATCTATTCTACTCTCTGCCTGTCTGGAAATAATATGATTATTATAGCATACTCCAAGATTATGGTATATTTCCCAGTCACCAGAATCTATTCTACTCTCTGCCTGTCTGAAAATAATAGGTTAAGTATAGCATACTCCAAGATTATAGTATATCTCCCAGTCTTCAGAATCTATTCTACTGCCTGTCCGGAAATAATATGATAAGTATAGCATACTCCAAGATTATAGTATATCTCCCAGTCACCAGAATCTATTCTACTCTCTGCCTGTCTGGAAATAATATGATAAGTATAGCATACTCCAAGATTATGGTATATTTCCCAGTCACCAGAATCTATTCTACTCTCTGCCTGTCTGGAAATAATATGATAAGTATAGCATACTCCAAGATTATGGTATATCTCCCAGTCACCAGAATCTATTCTACTCTCTGCCTGTCTGGAAATAATATGATAAGTATAGCATACTCCAAGATTATGGTATATCTTCCAGTCACCAGAATCTATTCTACTCTCTGCCTGTCTGGAAATAATATGATAAGTGTAGCATACTCCAAGATTATGGTATATCTTCCAGTCACCAGAATCTATTCTACTCTCTGCCTGTCTGGAAATAATATGATAAGTATAGCATACTCCAAGATTATGGTATATCTCCCAGTCACCAGAATCTATTCTACTCTCTGCCTGTCTGGAAATAATATGATAAGTATAGCATACTCCAAGATTATGGTATATCTCCCAGTCACCAGAATCTATTCTACTCTCTGCCTGTCTGGAAATAATATGATAAGTATAGCATACTCCATGATTATGGTATATCTCCCAGTCACCAGAATCTATTCTACTCTCTGCCTGTCTGGAAATAATAAGATAAGTATAGCATACTCCAAGATTATGGTATATCTCCCAGTCACCAGAATCTATTCTACTCTCTGCCTGTCTGGAAATAATATGATAAGTATAACATACTCCATGATTATGGTATATCTCCCAGTCACCAGAATCTATTCTACTCTCTGCCTGTCTGGAAATAATAAGATAAGTATAACATACTCCAAGATTATGGTATATCTCCCAGTCTCCAGAATCTATTCTACTCTCTGCCTGTCTGGAAATAATATGATAAGTATAACATACTACAAGATTATGGTATATCTCCAAGTCTCCAGAATCTATTCTACTCTCTGCCTGTCTAGAAATAATATGATAAGTATAGCATACTCCAAGATTGTGGTATATCTCCCAGTCACCAGAATCTATTCTACTCTCTGCCTGTCTGGAAATAATATGATAAGTATAACATACTCCAAGATAATGGTATATCTCCCAGTCACCAGAATCTATTCTACTCTCTGCCTGTCTGGAAATAATATGATAAGTATAACATACTCCAAGATTATGGTATATCTCCCAGTCACCAGAATCTATTCTACTCTCTGCCTGTCTGGAAATAATAAGATAAGTATAACATACTCCAAGATTATGGTATATCTCCCAGTCACCAGAATCTAATCTACTGCCTGTCTGGAAATGAACCGAGTTCTCTTTTTAAAAGCGAAGCTTTTCTATAATTAGGGTCGGTCCGTCCGTCCGTACGTCCATCCGAGATAGATAGCTTTTATTCGTTAATTTAGGCATGTTAGAATAGTCTTTTCGACTTTGCATGATGATTCCTCTAGTAGTTAGGTACGATTTAGAAAGCGTAGCAACTCTATAATTATTAGCAGAATGTCCGTACGTCCATTTTAAACATGTTGATTTTTCTACTCTTTTAACAACAAATTTTTATGTGATCTAAATATCCGTTTGATCGGATTTTTGGTATATTGATTCCTGGGACAACAAAGAACAATATTATAAGTAAAGCCACTCTATAATCAAGTCCTAAGAATGTAAGTATGTCCATTATCCTGTATCAAGCAGTTTTTCAACAAATTTACTTACAATTTTGCTTCGACTCTTATACTTTTATATTCTGATTATTCAGTTCAGACACTATACAAGTGTTTATGTCCGTTTGTCCTACCGTTTCAGTGCTTCGCTTTTATGGATGTTGTCATCCTTGTTTAAGTTAAACCCACATAGCTTCTTTAGTGGTTTTAAGCTATATTTTCTTCTATACCCTCTGCATATTTAAATATAGAGACTCTACAGATCCATAAGTTGAGCACAAAAATGATATATGACGGACGGACAAGTGAGTTAAGACATCGTAAAAATAGATATATTATGAATAATATGTGATATGTATAGAACTAGAAAACCTTTTTAAAACAGACATATTTGGTTTTTTTTGTAGCATGAACGACTGACAGACTTAGTAAAATATGTACTGGATGCTCTTACTTAGCCAAAAAAAATCAACAGTTTATCTTAAAAAGCAGCCTAGAAGATCACATATTCCCCATAGCAGACAAAAACAATTGAATTATAGAGTAGCTTTAAAAAAGAATGTATGAAAATCTTACCTATAAGCCTCAATAGCTAGCCTATGTCTGCCGAGAAGAAACAGAGATCTTGCCATTTGTTTGATATTATCAGCTGAACTTGGGTTTAGCACATTACACACCTAAATGATAAAAAGTAGAACGATGTCTTTCCGTCTGAAACTTAAGATATCAGTACTTGCTAAACTAATTGGGATCTATTCTTCAGGGAAACATAGCAACTGGTCTCTTGGTGGTTTTATGCTATTTTATTCTATAGTCCTTCGGTGGTTTTAAGTTATTTTCTTTTATTAAATAAATTACTAAAGTATTTTGTCAGAAGCTTAAGATTTCAATGTCTAATGAACTGATTAAGTTCATTCTTTTGGATAAGCTTTACTTATGTTCCATTATAGTTTCAGGCTATTTTATTTATTAGATTTAAGTCATCAATGGTTTAAGGCTATTTCTGGCTGCCTCCTTTGCAGAGTCTGTAGGTGCTTGGGGCGCATCGGCTAGTGTAATATAAAGTACGGTTTATAAAATTTCACAAATAAATCATAAGTCTTTATCTATTTCACTATTTTAAAAAAATCCCAATATTTTCAAATGTAAACCGAATATATTTACAACTAATGGACATATAAATTTTAATACCAATTTTATGCCAACACAAAGAAGAGTGAAGTTTGTATCAGGTTATTTAGTGTTATTTGACTAAAATCTTAAAATGGCCATATCTGGGAAGAAGGGACGGCTAGGATTTTGTTCTCAACTGATTCTAACTACTACTAGGTCCTATTTGAACGCCCAATTGTCCGAATGTTTGGGACATTTTTTTTAATATAAAGTTCGGTTGAGGAGGGGTGTGCCAAGATACAATATAGCAGAAGGTATGTGTAGAGTAGTTTCACTTAAAAAATAAGAGTATTGTAAACAAAGAGTAATAATTTTAAATTCTTACTTGAAACTGCTCAAGTGATTCCTGGATTTTTCCCTCTTGTCTTAATATCAATCCTAAAATCAATAAAGTAAACCATTCTACAAAAATTCCACACTTTTAGATTGAATGTGTCCATTTATTAAAAAAAGATTAATAAATAAAAAATCTTTGAAAATTTCGTTGCAATTTTTTTAAAAATTACCACGAAATCTTTAACACTATTTTAAACGAAAATTTACCTAGAACATAATTAGCATATTCACACATGTTATGAGTCTCTCTTAGTTGAAGCTGGATAACCTCTTTACATTTCTAAAATATACAAAAGATTTTTAGAAGTAAAAAAGTTATCTAACACCCTTTTTTTCTTAAAAGTCAATAAAAAAAAATTTCACATAAGAATTTTAAAAGTAATCAGCTTATCGATCTGAAAATATTAAAAATAAAGGCAATTTAAAATTGAAGATACTATTGTGTGTAAAATTTTTAATTGTTGGTCAAGTGGTAACCCCTTCCCCCCCCCCCCCTCCACATGCAAGAATCATTTTTAACAAATCCTATATGTCGACATAATTTACACATTAAAATTGTATGGCAACATTCAGATTAAGGACGTCCAAGACTTTTTAAGCTGGTAATAGTGTCTCAAAATAGTTGACAAATGTTAAAGGAATATCCCGATTACCAGCTTCAGATTTTTTATTGACCATCATGCTCAGATAATCCTCATCCCCCTCCCCCCTTGAAGGTTTCTGATTTAGAAACATGGCTTACCTGAAATTCTTTCCTGATATAATGTAGATGAATAAGCCAGTTTCTTCTCTCTAGCGTGTGAAGCTCAGGTGCTTTCTTGGTACGATTCTTAGCCCTGAATTATAAATTCTTTTTAGGGTCTATAAATAAAGTAACTGACTTAATTTCCAAAATTAATGCCATTAATTTAAAGTATAGAAAAGTTTATTTTTGTAGCCAACTAATCAAATTCAAAAGAAGTCCCAAAATTTTTGAGCCAACGAATAAGATAAAGCGGTTAACAAACATTAGGTATTAGAGCAATTTACATCTATGGTCTAAAATAGTGTTACGTCAAATGTTTTGTTAAGATCAAACTGTAGTATATAATTAGAGGTATACCAATTTATGAAATTGTTTCACCTTTTTTGAAATATACCTTCATGCTTTTTTTAGTTTATTAAATTACTAGCGGCTACGCCTCTAGAGGCTTGTGGTTAAGGGCATTTGTGGGGGATGAATCGATGCTCTAAATCTAATATTAGCTTTGATATTCACTATACGTATGGAAAATAATTTATTCAAATTAATAACTAATAAACAGTACAATTCTTACCTTTTTGGACTTGATGAGGTAGGTGTTCTAAAATAAAATATTTTTTCACATATACGTTACATTTTAGTAAATGCCTTTTTTTTAAACAATTCAGACTGAAAAAAAAATTCAACTAGGACTAATGCTTTTTATACTTGATTATAAGTTAAGAATAATTGTTTCTCGTATTCATTCGAATCCGGTGGATAGAAACCGGTTCTCATCCATACGAAAAAACTATGTCTAGCATCGTATTATATCCAGTTTTTCTACGAATATAGAAATGTACAATCAAAAGATTAAAACCAGTTTTTTTAGTCCGTGCATTCGGCATCTCGGGGCTAAAAAGAAATAGTTTTAATCTTATGATTGTACATTCTATATCCGCGGAAAGCCGTTTATAATACGATGAAAGAATAACTATTATTTGTCAAATTCTAAAAACAATAACCGGAAAAAGACTTAATGAGCATGAGGAAGATAATTGACTTTTAGAGTGGCTTCGATACTTTATATCTGAAAGGTTATTGTGGTAATGAAGTTTAGCTCTTAGGGGGAGGGGACGTTGGGCTGTTTATTGCAATATTGCCCAAAGTTTTATAATAACGTTGGGTTAACAATTTTGGGGACTTTTATTGAATTTTAATTGGTTGTTTCATTAAATTGAGTGTCCGAACGTTTCAACTACATCAATTTATCAGCCATTGTCTTATCCCTTTAGATCACTGCGTTTAGTTTACCTTGTTTGTCCATTTATAATTGATTGTGACGGTTCATCTGGTAACATCGACATTTTTATCTTCTATAATATCAATCAAACATAAATAAAATCTGCAAAAATAAATTAACAAGGATGACAACATCCATACACAAAAGCTCCAGTACAAACAGACATTGACAAATATAATTTGTAAGAACGCATTCTATATTTAACTATATATAGATTCATAGAAGTCTAAAAAAATATGTATAAGTAAGTTCTCACTAAATTTAATAGAAAAAAATTTACTTTTATGAATCACTTTATTGTAGCAAGTTTATATTTGTAATAAATGTAATATTTACATTTATTAAAGTATATTATTTTTAAAAATATTGTTTTTTATTATAAAATATCTAACAAAATATTGTATTAATAAAAAGGTAGAAAGCTAAACTAAAATATTTGCCTACCAAAACCACTGAGTAAAACTACCTGTTCCTTTATGTAGAAAGCAGTTACAAATACTGTCTCTCTCTCTCTCTCTCTTTATTATTCTTGTAGGTATGGTTATTACTTGAAATAGGAAAGCAGTATTTTTGGCTTATAGAAGAAGACTTTTAAATACATTTTTTCAACATATATTTTATTATTTTCTTAAGAAGATTACAAATCTTATAAAATGCTTTAATTTCTTAAAGAAAAATAAGATTTAAACAAGTAAAAGTATAGATGCTGAAAGATCAGTTAAGAAATAAAAATTTTTGTACTAACCAGAATATTTTTAGATGGTTATTTAGTACTAGCATGTGTGTGTGGGCAAATTGTTTTATGGCCATCTGTTACTTAAGAATCAGGTACAGTCAAAACAAAGAAATTATCCTAGAAAGTATAAAATATGTATTAAATGAGTGGGCAAAAGGGCACTTAACGCCCTACTTTAAGAAACAACGTTAAGTTGTAATCTAAATTTGTTGTTTATGTATAGTACTTTAAATAAATAGAATTTGGACTTTATAATTTGAATTTGTAACTATTAATCACATTGTGACCACGTGATCACGTGTAATAAGCATGTTGCTGAGATATACATACAAGGAACAATATAACCATAACAGACTAAAAAATTAATTAAATAAAGGAATGCGTTATCTATACTACCTTGTCTGTCTGGCCTCAAAGTTTATTGTTATTAAAACCAAACGGATCAAAAGCAAAAAAAGTACTGATACTTGTTCTATTTTTAATATACATAAAAAGAGGAATAATGTCTTTCTGTGTACTTGTGTCAAATAATTTTGATAACACCTAAAAACCGACAATAGTCTCCTAAACAGTGAAGCTTCTTTTATATAGCGGAGATTTGTTTTGGTCAAATTTACCCTAGTATGATCTTTCCTTTTTAAAACTTAAATTAAAGGATGTTTAGCCATCCCACTCTTTAATGTCAACATTACAGTAGTATTTTGACGTCTGAAGAAAATGTGTCTAATTAAGAGTAGGGACGCTTCTAAAGTAAACAATAATTATTAATTTGATGCTACTTACTTATCTTTTATATTCTGAATAATATTTGTTTATTAAATATTTGAAATTAATAGTTACTAAGGATATAAAGTTTAAGGTACAATTCAAAGGTCATATACATTTAATGTTCCGTTAAAATAGAAATTTTAGAAGGAAAATAATGTTCATAAGATACTTTAGAAATAATTTACAAGCTTGAATGAACAAGGATGAGAAATTACATAAAATGTGAAATGAAACAGTTGAACAAACTAACACAGACACTTGTAGAGTATCAATACATAAAATGCAAAATATTAATTTAAGGGTATAAACAAAATTTTATCTAAACTTGCTGCGAAATTGCTTAAATACAAGATTCTGTTAACTTTTATTTTAAGGACTTGATTACAGAGATTTCTCGCTTAAGATATTTTACCTTGTAAAAATCAGATAAATAGAATAATTATATAATCCAAAAAAAGTGCTGTTCAAAAAGTTAAAAACCTAAATGTTTTAAGTGGACATATAGAATTTCTGGTAACGATTATAGAGTTGCTAAGATTTCTCAATCGTATCTAATTTTCACAGGAATCCTTATCCAAAGTTTAAAATCGATAGGACAATTTTTATATGCCTCAATTACTTAAGTACGGATGTAAATACACTAATTAGAGAAAAGCTTCGCTTTTAAAATGGCAATAACTCAATTAATTTGATGTAATTAATGTTCTTTAATTTGTAACGTTATAAAAATTCAGTCGCTTTAGCTAACGATCTTAAATGAAGGAAACGACGGATACCTACCATATTTATAAAGTACATTCGCAACTAAAAGTCTACAAAATATTTTTTTAAAGAATATATCAGCGACTGGCTCTAAAGGGTTAAATTTATAAACTAAAATTTAATTTTTAATTGTCCTAAAAACATTAAATTCGTTGTTTTTTTTTAATAGAAAAATAACATTTTTACGATAAAGATTTTCTTGTAAAAATACATTTAGCTTATAAGAAAATATTTTTTTTGGACACCCTTTATATTTATATTATCTTACTTAAACTAGTTTATTTGTACAGCAGATAAGTTAGGGTAAATTCTATATAAGCAAAGAATTACGATAATTTCTTCAGTAACATTTTACTCTCGTTCATTTTATCATCATTGTATCTCTCTACTTATTATATTAAATGTAAGTTAATTGATTGTTTATAAGGTTTATAGTTATTTCAACATTTATTTAATTATTTTTAATCCTTTCTTTATAATTAATGATTATCTTTATCTCCTTCAGTGGATACCATATTAGCATATAAATTATTTTAGATCTGCGTTAGCATTTAAAATTTTATTTGTATAAAATCTTATTGTCTTAAATATGTTTCAAATTTATGGTTAAACGAGATTTTAGTCTTTTTATGGTATGTTTCTATGTATTCCTTCCCCCCCCCCCCTTCCTGTTGGTTATTATCAATGATTTAACTCCTTATTAACTCTGTTTGTTCAAAGTTAATTTTTTTCTACTTTTGTAATGCTTATTTTTTTTGTATAGATGCCTCCAGTTGAGCAAGCTTCCATTCCCCTGAGCTACGAGGTTGCTGTTAAGTAAGTACTTTATCATTATAGCAAAATTATTATGGTAGGCCCTTTTATTTTCCTTGAAAAATTTCCAAGCTTTCAGTTTATTGGATAATTTATTACATAACTTTTTTTTAAATCAATAACTCCCTCCCCCAGCTCTTAATCTTAAAATAAAAGTGAAATTAGGGTTTTGTTTTTTACCTTTGCATATCCCTTGCGGGGTCCCAACTTTAATTATTTACACAGTATAACCTAACCAACTTTTATATTTAGGACTATTGGAGAGCTGAAGTCTGTTAGCAAGGCTCGTGAGCTACCAGTAGTTAATGATTTGGGTGCTTACACCACCACTCTGGCTACTCAATTGAAGTAAGCGCTTTTGCTGTAAAACTAATCTTTTTGTTCTTTGTCTTAATGGAGAAATTTTATTTTATTGATGGCTGTTCAGTTTGAGAATTTTGAGAATATAAGTCTTTAAAAAAAAATTTTCCACCCCTAAATATTTTTTTTTTTCTTATAAAACCTAAAATAAGAAATTGGGTTATCAAATTCGACTCCCCCCCCCCCCCCCCTCAAGTGCTCCTAGAGGCCTCTAGGGGCGTAGCCGTTAGTTTTATTTAAAGTATAATATGTATTTGTACATATTATTTTCAGTGAGAATGCCCATGTAAAATCTGCCAAGGAAATGGTGGAGGGAAGTCTGAAGACTTTGGCAGAAAATCAATCCTTTCAGCATATTCAGGTCTGTTCTTATTATCAGTCTAAGCTAAATTTGTTATTTTATTATTAAAATAACACTTTGTGTATGTACCAAAGAAACTTTTTTTTTTTTTTTAACCGCTAAAACTATTTACTTCCGATCTACTCTAGAATAGAATGATTGATCAAAATTTACTTTTAAAAACAAAATTTGAAAGTGTGTGAACTTTACTTCCCACTCCTCCCACATTAGATGCCTCTAGAGGCTTCTAGGGTGCGTAACTAGTTTGTTGGGAAGGATTAAAGTTTGTAACTCATTATTTTCATATGGTCTTGTTGGGGTTTAAAAATTTGAATATTTTATAACTGTAATTTTCAGTCAAAATAACTTTGTTTTTATCTTTTTTAATTAAAATTTTTAGGGAAAAGTTCTTGAGCTGAATGAGAACCCCCATGTGAAGAAGACTCTTGAGAATGTGAAGGTTGCTGCTGAGCACCCCAAGGTGAAGGAGACTATTACCAAGATGGGTGCAGCTGTCTCTCAGCTGGATACTCTGGCTGCTGGAGGCATTGAGAACCTGACTGCTAGGATGCCAGTACTTAGTGCTCCTACCAATGAGCTGGTTGAGACTACAAAGGTATTTTATACTCCTAGAATATGCTAGGCTACAATTTATATAATATACTATATCGGTTTTGTACCTAGAGGCCTGGGGGGGGAGGTTAATTAGTTATCTTTATATAAATTTCTTTAAAGCTAACCTGTAAAGGAGAACTAAATCTGATCAACGGTTAGCGAGATCCTTTAGTACAAATACATGAACAGACCTTCTTCTTCTTTATTATAAGTATTTTCAGAAGTTTCTTTAAAATTAAAATTTCTTTAACTTTGCTCTGAAAGATTATTATTATTTGCAGACTATTTTTAAATATTATCTGCAAACTATAATAAAACTTTTAGGATGCTGCAAGAAGCTACTTTCACCTTGCTACAGAGTACCTGGCCAGCTTTGGTGTCAGCCAGGTTGGGCTCAAGGTGGCCGACAAAACTCTTTCCCTTGCCGAGAAGACAACCAAATTGTTGCATGCTGATGTCAAGGATAAGAGTATTGCTGCCCTGACCTACAGCAAGCTGAGACAGACTCGCAGAGCCCTGCGCGCTACCAAGCGTGCTGGTGAGAGGAAGGCTTACCTGGAGAAGGATCCTGTTGCCCGTACTGGTCTGGTTGGTAGTCTGGCTAGCATTCTCTCTGTCAACTTTATCCTTCACCTCTTTGGACTTCAGCTTGTCCCTGAAAAGTAAGATTCCTATTCAAATTCTCTAATAAAAATCCTTTTACCCTCCTTGATGAAAGAAATTTGTTTTTTCCCTTGCTTTTGGGTAGAAGATTTTTTTACTTTGGTATCCAATGTAAAGTTTATCGTGCAACGAGAAATACAACTAACTTTTCCAATTAGTATTTTTGATACTTTTCTTTACTGCTACTCTTTTTATTATTCGAAGTTACGAGATTATTGAAATTAAGTTAATTTAGGCTGTTACTTTAAAACTCTACTGGTATTCTATAAATTAATAGTATAAATATATATTCAGATGACTAACTCCCTCCTTTTTTTCAAGGTCCTTTTTCGTATGCTAGCAAATTGTTTTCTGCTACTCGGCTGTTTTAATATTCCCTTTCCATCGGTTCATTTTCAAAGACCTAATTTTGTGTCGGCATAAAGTCCTAGAGTTACAGTTGTTAAACTCTTTCTCTCTAGTGTTCTACTCTAATTATAAATCCATATCTAGGAAAGTTCAAGAAGTAGAAGATGTAGGAGAGGATGGAGATGATAACCACCGCCAGATTGGAGATCTTAAGGGTGACCTGGAGGGTTACAAGAGTGATGAGGACCCAGACTATGTTCCTGAGGTTAGTACTATACTAGTCTAATATTTTAAGTTTTACGGGGTGTTTCTGGGACTTCATCTCTTGTCTTCTCATTTGCTACATCATAAGTTTATTTACATAGCGCATTCGTTTTTCAGTTAATTTTTTTTTTAATTTACAAGGAAAATCTTTTTGTTATTACCCCTTGGAACTTTTAGGTCTATTTGTTCCTCTTTCTACTTTAGCTTCGCTTATCGTTGTAATCTGTATTACTCTAATTGGTTTGTTAAACTAATTAATTTAATACTTGCGGCTACTCCCCTTGGAAGCCTCTAGGGGCACTTAAGGTAGGAGGGGGGAAAGTCTACCTCATTCCATTTTAAATATGTCTTCAAAAGATTAAAAAGAATTTTTTTGGGGAGGGGGGGGGGTGAAGACACCTTCCCAGGACCTATAAGCTTCAGTAACTAAAGTAGTAAAGGAGAACTATATCGGTTCAGTGATTAGCAAGATCCTTCGGGACAGAAAAAAAAACCACTTGCTGCTTTATATAATAGGATTACTTTGATCTCGCACTTTATTATCCTTAGTTCAATAAAGTAAAACTTTAACCTGGTTAAAATTTTCTCTCCATCCAGATCTACCCCCCTTTGATCTCTCGTCTTGCTGGATAGATGAACTGGTTGATAACTTTCCCTTTGTTATTAACAAGTAAATCCTTTGTAAAACTTTTAATTTTGTCAGCATGATGACAGTCTTGATGCCGAGTCTTCTGGAAGTGAATCTGATGACGAGATGGAAGAGGAGAGTAAAGAAGATGAATATACAGTCAACCCAGAGGAAGAATCTGCTTAACTTTTATGTATTTGACTAATGATTGTGATTTTAATGATATACTTATAAAATAAATAATAATTTGACTAATAATAAATTTGTTCATTATATAAAAAGAATAGCTTTGTCCGTAAAATTTATAACTTATAAACTTTTCATTTTCTTGTCTAATGGCTGGCGGCTCAGCCGTTTAGCAGTCTTTTGCCTACTTTTAGGGCAAATTCATCATTAATTGCGTAGGAATCTACTTTTTAGAACATATTTTTGGTTTAATTCATGTTAAATGATCGCAATAACCATTTTTAAATTTCTAGTACCAACAGCTGCCGGCTAGAACAGTTGTTTGATAAGGTTTTTGAGCGACAAAAAGTATTATGTTAAGGTAAGTTTCATGACTAATTTGCTCTTAAAATAGCAGAGAAATGGCAGAACTGCTGAGCCGCTAGCAGTAAGCAGTTACTTTTCCACTATTTGTTTGATTTAGGGAAAATAGGCCTACCAAGGATTATTCATGCAAAATTTCAGATCGAAATTCTAATTCTAAATGCCATTTAATCATTGATTAACCTAAACGGGCCGTGGAGGGAGCGTTGAACGCCCCCCTCCGTTTTTTCTAATTCCATTTCTGTGTGTGAAAGATAAAGAGTCCAAACTGCGTGACTTTTAATTATGGGTATGACACATAACTGAGTTGAAATGTTTTGAATATCTCCATCCTGGCGGGCACAGGGTGCCAGCAAACTTGGCAGGATCATTCAGGTAAAGAACAAAAATACTTTTTTGACTAAAACAAATCATTTTATTATACCAAAATATCTTCTTACATGTCTTCATAACGTATTAAAACTTTATAAAGATCCGCCGCCGTTTTCCCGCCGACTGCGGCGGCTGGCAGCTGCCAAGTACAGCTGCGGCCGCTGAAATTTATATTTTGATATTTCTAATGTAAAATTTACATAAAGATAAACATTTTCTGGAAAAATAATTTTCTTCTAGCTTCAAAAACAAGAAAATTACAGCCGTTTGAAATTTTTAAGTAAAAAAAGACCTAAAAACAAAGGTTGTTAAATAAAAGGGTGAAGGAAGCGAAAATTGACTTAGACTTATAAAAGGTCGGAAATTCATTTTTAAACAGGGGACTTGCACACAAAAAATTTAGCCCTCTAGCTCCAATAGAAACTGAAATAATAGGGGGGGTATTGAACAAAAAAAACATTTAAAGTGCCACTAGAGGCCTCTAGTGGCGTAGCCGCTAGTTTAGTTTATAGAATCGGGTTTTATTTCTCTACTGAATATTTCGCTAATAAAAGATTTCTCTGAAATGTCCCTTATATTACTACAAACAAAATAAGTAGAGTATTTGTGTAGTGGTTACCTTTGGTTAGGTTATATAAGTATACAGCTAGTATAACCTAGGGCAAAAGCACCCCGCAAGACTTGGACACTTTATTTCAAAATTGGAGTTTCTATATATAGTCCCTTTTGAAATAACGTTTTTTTATTCGTTGGCCAAACAACTTTGGGGACAGTTATTGAATTATAATTGGTTGTTTCACTAAGTTAAGTGTCCAAACGACTCAATCACCTTTTGAAATCGAAAGAATATGTAATTTGTGTATCATCATTGGGAATGTACTTCAATTTATCGGCCTTTGCCGTATCCCTATTTCCTATACACCTTGAGGGATTCACCAAAGGGAACTATGCACCAACGAGAGCAAGTGATTCTAAGCACTTTCCAGCAGTGATACTTAATAATTTTTGTAAATATACTAATATTATGTTTTAAATGGTTATACCAAATAAAAAAATTAATTATCACCATGCTTTTCTAGGAATAAAACTTTGAAATGTTAGGCATTTTTAATGAAATATCATCAAATGTTTTGTTGAGTTCAAAGGTCCAAATAAAATAGCACGCCCAACCACAATCAAATGCTGTGAATTACAAAATTTCAATATTACAACTTACCATCCCTTTTTCTAAATTAAAATTTTTTATTGAAAAAGTTTACTTTTGTGTCAAAGCAGTTTGAACTTAACAAAACATTTGATGATATGAGGCCAAAAAATGCCTAACATTTCCTATTTTTTCTTCATATAAAACCATGGTGAAACTTATTTTTTTATAATTGATATCCTATAATATAAAGTAATAAGCTTTTTTTGTCTGTAGCGAAGGATCTCGCTAAATGCTGAACCAATATGGTATTTCTTTACAGTGAAAGCTCCTATAGGCTCTGAGATGGTTTTAGGCTATTTATTTTATTCAAAATAAGTCTTGGTATGGTTTTAGGCTATTTTTATGCCCTTCGAATATAGAGCCTCTAGATGCTAGGGGCGCAGCCGCTAGTAACGATATAAAACATCACACAAGTATATTCACAACAAAAAACATTTAGAATCGCTGCTGGAAGTTGCTTAGAATCACTTGCTCTCATTCATGCATACTCCTCTTTGACTTTACAGAAGGTACATTAACATTATATAAACTCTAATAATTACAATATTCTAAATTTATTTAATGCAAATAAAAGAATGAAAATAAAAATTAACTATATTTCTTCTGATCTCTTATGGAAATTGCTGCCTTGTTACTGTTTACTTCCTGAAAAAGAATAATGAAAGTAAAAGGATGTCTATGGGTTTGTCTGTTTGTTCTGAATAATCTTGCTAACCACTGAACCAATATGGTTCTCTTTTAAAATGCAGCTTCTCGTAGTTCCGTTATTGTAGCCAGCTGCGAGTATCACATTATTAGAGTACATAAAAATCTGGTGCAACATCCAAGTAATAATATATCCATTTACCTGTAAATGTTTCTGGAGCTCCTCCCTACGTTTTTGTCTCTTCAGTTTTGCCGCCTTTTTTGCCTCTTTTTCCTCGGCCCTCTTGGCGCGCACCTCCTCTATCTGTTCTGGAGTTAGTTCAACTTTTGCCTGTTCAATGGATATGTAATAAACGTAGATATTAGGACGGGGTCAATTTAGGTTGCTAACATAAAACTCATTTTTTACTTTTAGTCAGTTCGATCATCTAAATAGTAGGAGGGGAAGGAATGGGGTAAAGGGGGTATCGTTAATTTAGACAACTTCCAGTTTTACTTTATTGGTGTACATGCTAATCTGTTGTAATATCCAAGTGATAATACATCCATTGCCTGTTCAGATTTTGCATATTCAAGATTGAGGGTGATCTCAAAATCTTTGTGGATTTTGAAATGTTTGTTTGTGATGTCGTGAGGCAGAACTTTTTCCTAAAAATAAAATATTGTTTGGATCATGGAAAGAAAACGAAGTAGCGGATGTCGTCCTATTTTCACAGTAGCTTTTGATAGGTTATATTAGGTTAGATTAAATTAGGTTATTTTCAATGATTACCCCGCCGGGGCTAGAAAAAGGAGAAAAGCTACTGTGAAAATATGTCGAAACCCACTACTTCGTTTTCTTTCCTTGATCCTTGTTTCTATAATGCTGATAATTCTATTATATTAAGTACAAAAGGCTACACCCCTAGAAGGAAGGATTGAGGGAAAGTCGACCCTCAACCTTCTATTTTAGTTTTAAAAAGAAAAGTAAATATTTTTGGTGGTATTTTTCAAGGGCCCGATATCTTTGAAGAATTGTATATCCTCCCTTCAAATTGTTAAAAACCTTCCCTGGACCTTAAGGAATCATCACTATAGAAAAAAAACCACATGCAACGGTTATTGCGATCCTTCGCTGCAAAAAGACATACAGACAGGCAGACATACTGTTACTTTTTATTTACAATATAGAATATCTTCATGTATATTTAGTAAAAGGGATGATTAGGTGGTAATTGGATAAAAAAAATAGCAAATCATTCAGTATGTTAAAAGATGAAAACGTGAAAAGAAAAAGAATGCGTAAAAACTGCAATCGTAGCTGAAAAACCTAATAACAAAGTGACTGAGCTATTAGTCAGGTAGTGAGAAGACATTGGACAGTATATTACACTGGTACCCAAAGTTTTTAACCACGTTATCTTATTCGACACTTTTAATTTTTGATAGGTTGGTTACAAAGTAGTAATGTCCTAACGTTTCAACAATTATTTTCAATCTACAGAAAGGTGTATTTTGTTGATCATTATTATGGATTTATAGTCCATTGTCCTATCTATTGATATCCCTGGCTGTTAATGCCTGAACAGTAGGGTGATGGCAGGCTAAATCAAAAGCAACTTATTAAACCTTGGTTCCAAACTCGTAGTGTCCATACGTTTCAACCAATAATTTCTATCTAATATCCCTGGCTGATAATACCTGAACAGTATGATTATGGCAGGCTAAATCAAAGGCATCCTCTTCAGTTAACTCATTAAATCTCCATCTTGCAACGTTAAGAACACACAGATCTGTATTGTTTCCCCTCACCTATAGTAAAATAACTTTAACAATACTAGAGGCTATGCCCCTAGAGGCCTTAAAGGGCACTTGAAGAAAAGGGGTGGAAGGGGTAAGTTGACACTCACTTTTTAACTTAATCTTTAAAGAGAAAAAAGTTTTTGGAGAGGTTTTCTACAAAGTTGAATTTAAAGCTTTACTAAATAGAAGAATCATATCAGTCCAGCGATAAGCGAGATCCTTTGCTACACTCATATGGACAGGCATCATGTTACTTTTATATAAGGATAAAGTAATTCGTTTAGACATTACTAAATACAAAGCCGACTTAGTCCTCAATTTGGTGAAGCTTCAATTGAAGTTATTAAGGGGTGTTTTTAATTTTGACAAATTTTTGGACAATTTTTTAATCCAGAATCCGAATCCGCAATCCGATATTTTACTAGCGGATTCGGATTTTTAATTGTTAGGCTAAAATTGGCGTCTTGAGTAATTTTGGTCCAAATATATATTTTAATTTTTTACAAAGTTAGGTTATGTTGAGTAAGGGTTAGAAAATGGCCGCTGTAGGGTCTAGAAATAGGAGGAAAGCTACTGTGAAAATATGAAAAAACGCAGCTTTAGATTCTTCCCAGTATCCGATAAAATGTAATCCATTAATTCAATCCGGGATACGAAAATCCGGAAACCGTCAAAAAATAAGAATCCGGAAACCACGGATTAATCAGTTTCATTTTTAGGCGGATTTTTGTAAGATTCCGAATCCGGTCTAAAAATTGGACGAATTGCCAACCCTATTTACGACAGAATCAATATCAAATAAAAAATAATTAGGAACTTTTTTTTCTAAACAAGGATAATTGTTTGTTTATTACCTACGAGCGATAATAGTGCCGAAGGCACTGGCTAAAAAAAAACTGGTTTTAATCTTATGATTGTACATTTTTATATTCGTAGAAAGCTGGATATAATAGGATGCTAGACATAGTTTTTTCGTATGGATGAGAACCGGTTCCTATCCACCGGATTCGAAAAAATACGAGAAATAACTATTATTGACCTTAATAGGAAGATTAAATGTTGAATCAAGTGAAGGCCAGTCTTGTTCAAAAACTCCTTTGTCCCAGGCAAAATCCTTAACAAAATATTTTAGAATTTTTATAAGCTGAATAAGTTTTCAAATGATTTTATAATACAGGATATGAAGGCAAAGTTTTTTTTCGTTTCGCCCAGCAGACATTTAGAAAATAAACTAACCCGTCCCCTTATTTCAATTTATGTAAATAAGAATTCGCCTGGCACTTTCAGTGAATGCACCAAAAGTAATATAAATATGACTTACATGGAATGTTTTTGTAGGGGAGGAGGCCAGCCCCGCCCATAATTCTGAACAGAAATGGGGGGCTATGGGGGCTAAGCATATTATTAGGCTCCCCAATATTTCCTGGAACTCGGGGGCATCTCGTTTCACCTAAAAAATTTTCAGGTCATGGCGGGTAAGAAATATTAATCCGCTCTATTTTCTAAACTTTCTGTAATTAAGATAGAACAACTATTGAGTATTTTATATGAGATTTAAACAATACTTTACATTGCTTTATATACTAAAAAGGCATAATTTAATAACTGTCCCTTTTCTGTGCCCTTTGTTCTTAGTAGTAGCACATCTCTATAATAGTTTCTTTGTACGTTCATCCGTAAGATTTTTAAATTTTTTTTTATCGTAATACAACATTGTTACGAATATATAAAAGGTATTACTTTACTATTTAAGAAATAAGAGTTGTTTACCTGTCCAGGAACAACCCAAGCAGCTGAACACATGGCATGGATCCTGGCCATTACAACAGCTGCAAAAATATTGTTATTAAAATTAAAACTATGAAAACGAATACATTAGATTCAAATCAATGAATTCGATCGTTTTTAACTATATTTTGTATAGAAAAAGTTTATAACTTTAAAATGATAAAGAATTATTTTGCCTTTGATATTTCCAATCATTATATTATTTTTTGACTAGCGGCTGCTCCTCTAGCATCTAAGAGCTCAGTAATCAAGGAATAGAGAAAGCAAAATAAATAACCTAAAACATTCCAAGACCTATATAATTATAATATGATTACAGTAAAATATTGTGCAAAAAGTTGCGTTACTGTATATGATTGAAAAGCCTTCTCTGTTAATAAAAAAAAATTTACCTGTGTTTCTGGTAACGTGGTAGTTGAAATTGATTAGACGAAGATTTTGATTCTTGGCTTCTCTCAGTTTTGCTCTAAAAAATAAATTTAACTATGTAAAATACTTTTTTAAAGCTAAATATCAAAAACATAGTCGTCCAGGGGGAGGAGGGGGGGTTGTTATCTCCCTCAAACTTGGAAATCTATTATTATACCCCCCTTTAAACTTGAAAAGCCTCATTATACAATACATCCTAAATAAAAAGATTGGACGTCTTTGATCAAAAAGCTAAGGTTAACAAGCAGATTCTTTTCATTTTAATTAGTTATTTATTGGTGAGGTAACAATTGAGATATCTGACAACAAACCCTTAAGTTGCTAGACTTTTATTTAGAAGCTACAATGAATGTTCCCATTAGTAGACCTTCGCGTAAATACGGCTGATAAAGAAACTAATGCCTCTAGTATAAAACAGCAGAGTTGGAAGAATCGATCCCGTCAGCAAACTCATAAATTATATTTTAAAGCCTGAAAGTTGCTACCTGAATTCATCCATTTCACCATCATATCTTAACTCAGGAAGGTTCTCGTTCTGTAGTTCTAAAACCTGGAAGTTGAAACATATTAATCATAAGAATTATCAACATTTTTCTATTTAATTCTATTTATTAAAATTAAAGCTTCCTTGAAAAGCAAACAATTAACGAAACAAAAAGACATGAACTTAAGCCAAACAATTTTTTGTCACTTTTATATTAGATTATCGCAGTAAGATATTTAAGGGGGGGGGGGGGTAATGCAACCATCTCGTAATCAGTGAGCAAATGGCACCCACCTTGTACCCCATCCCCTACTACTGAAGGAAAGTACTGACCAATAAATAAGGACCATTGTAGCAACCTAAATTGACGAAAAAATTCCCTGTTAAAATATCCACGTATATTATATCACTTATTGTCGTCTAAAACCAGAAAGTAGCTACATTTACAGCTTGATAAAAAAAACTGCTTCTGATGAGCACTTTTACCTGGCTGACCATCTTCCAGAGTTTAATTTGCAGATTTCTCATTCCGACATACTCCTTCTCACTCCAATTTCTTTCTGTCTGAGGAGATACATTTGTAAGCATCATCATTCTAGAAAATATTAATGATTAACAGATTTCTCATACCAACATACTCCTTCTCACTCCAGTTTCTTTCTGTCTGAGGAGATACATTTGTAAGCATCACCATTCTAGAAAATATTAATGATTAACAGATTTCTCATAAACATACTCCTTCTCACTCCAGTTTCTCTCTGTCTGAGGAGATACATTTGTAAGCATCATCATTCAAGAAAATAATTATGATTTTCAACTTGGTTCAAAGGATAAATGTATTAAGTATAGATATATAACCCCTTATTGATTTCTCCTTTTTTGTAGTGACTTGGCTGTGTTTATTAGCTGATATTCAAATACCAAATTGAAAGTCGGAACAGGGTCCTCACTTCAAGGGTAGAGTTACATACAGCTTGTGTCCCCTCTATTATTTAACTTCAACGTTTTAAGTAGTTTATTTTTCGACAGGCGACGTATGACAATTGTAGGGGTGTATATTTTCCAACCTAGTTGAATTTCTTTTCAAAATCCCACTTTATTTCTTTCCACAATTTATATAGTAACAAGGATGACAACATCCATAAAAGCTAAGCTCTGGAATCAGAAGAAAGGACAAACGAACAATAACTCTTGTAGATTTTTAGAACTTAATAAGCAGAAAATTAATTTGCAAGTCTAAACAAAATTGTACATAAATTGGGTGGTTCCCAAAAACTGTAATAGTATCGTATCGTAACGTATTATAAACGGCTTTCCGTCACGAGAATCCGGAGGCACGGGCTAACAAAACTGGTTTTAATATTATGATTGTACATTTCTATTCGTAAATATAAATATATAATATGATACGATACATGATATTTCAGTATGGCTTAGAATTAATTCTAATCCAGCAAATATTAATCGGTTTCAAATAAAAGCTATACTGGAAAAAACTAACCTGACAGTGTCACAGCCGTATTTATCAATTAACAATGATGGGTCTACACCATTGTGTTTAGATTTAGACATTTTCTCCCATTCTACAACAACTGCACTTCCGTCCTCCTGTTTTATTCAATTTTAAATTTTAAAATTTTGTCATGTATCTAAAGGTTTAAGACAATGGCCGATAAATAGATCTAAATCCCCAATGTTCATACAAAAAATTATTTCTTCTGTAGATTACAATTAGTGGTTGAAACGTTTTAACACTCATCTTAATAAACCAACCAGTCAAAATTCAATAAAAGTCCCCAAAGTTGTTAAGCCAACGAATAAGAATACGTTATTATAAAACTTTGGGGATTAGTGTGATAAACAGCCCAATTTTCCCTCCCTTCCTAGATTTTGTACAATTAGGGTCAATTTTTAAATGTGTTAGTCTTGCAGGAGTGCACAGTTTTATGGTACTGTGTAAAAATGAATATAGAATACGTGGATATTGTGAGAGATTCTCGCTTACCCTGATGAAATGTTTCTACAAGCTGGCTAATATAATATCCCCCTTTACTCCATCCCTTCCCCTGACCATGGAGAAACGTATTGACCAATATCTGATGACTTTAAACCTAAATTGAGGACAAAAATTCTCCTGTAACAATATCCATGTATTCTATTTTGCTTTATTTCTATAGAAGTATACCTAGTCTTCAAAAATTATCCTCAACATTTTTTGCAAGCTATATTCAAAGATTAACTTTGAATATAGATACCAAAAGAAAAAAATGTAAAATTGTGTTATATGACAAGTAATCTAATTTAAAATATTCCTTGGTAACAAATTTTCCATCAACTTCTTCTACTTTGTCAGGCGCCAGGTACTGTTTGGTTCCCTACAGAAATAAAAACATTCAGATATTTTTCAGACATCAATTTTTCATTAGGACCTTGACGATTTGTTTACGTGTTGGTTGATTTCCATATGACTTCCAAACCGATTAATATTTGCTGGATTAGAACCTGTTCTCAGCAAATTGAAAATTCATACGTTACGTCGTATTAAAGACAATTTCCCAGGGATATCAAAAATAAAAATTGTACAAATTTTATTTTAATTTTTTTTTTAAATCCGCGGAAAATTATTTTTTTTTACTAATGATACATTTAGGATATTAAAACCAAAAGTAAGAGTCAAAGGAACTCAACTGAAAAATGCGCTACAACACTGATATTTGGCATGGGATTTAATTTAAACAGATTCAATGTGGAACTGTGAAGAAACGGCGGCGAAACCGTCGTTTTTTTGTCCTTTCTTGCCAAATTAGACAATTTTTAATCAACTGAGATAAACTTTTTTTCCATAAAAATTTCCCTGGTATTTTTACTTGACACTGATGTATTATATTTTTTGAATAGTTACATGTCTGAAATATTATTATAAGTGTCCGGTGCTAATATAAGGGAAACGGCGACTACGCCGCCATTTCTTCACAGTTACCTTTGAAGCTCATTACAGAGACTGCCATACCAAATTTCTGTGATGTTTTAAAAGTTGAGTTTGACTTTTGAATTTGGTTTCAAAGTGTTACACCCGCCCCTCTCCTTTTAAAAAAGTCTTTTTACCTTTATTCTGTAGGATTGACCTTTCACCATTCCCTGAGTTATCAGGTTAGAAAAAGGTTCTCTAAAATTATAGGAAACATTAATTTCAAACAATGATGGTTGGTAATAAATATTTACTCAAACTTATTTTAAATTGGGCAAAAAATAAATTTTAACAAAATGCTTATATTAGCGAAGCTTCTCTATTATTTAAAATAGTCGCCAGTCTGCTTAGTACATGGGAAAAATTAGTTGCTCGTCTGCTATTCAAGATAGACATCTTATTTTTTTAGTGTGAAGATTCTCTATGTAAATAAGCACACAATATACAATTTACTTTGTACGTCAGTCTGTTGATAATGCTCTTAGGTCATTTCCTTTATGTAGGAAAAACCTGTGTGAATATTCGTATGACCACTGCATCGAGTATCTACATTATAAAACTTTAAATATCCATCTCTCAGATATTAAATCAAATTTAAATATTCATTGGGACAAAACAACATATACATTCCATTGCAAAAAACGCGATCTTTGGTTTGTTTAAATGTCCATTTATTTAGCATTTTTCAAGAATGTCAAGCGTGGGAAAATTTTTAGAATGTGGGAACCATTTATTTTGATTTAAATGGTACGTATGATTTTCATTTAAATTCATTTTTTGGACCCGTGAGAAAATTTTTTTAATGTGAGAACCATTTAATTTTCATTGAATTTCATTTTTTGGAAGTGTGGGAAAAAACGGGAGAAAAAATATGTTATAGTATAAAGAAATGTTCTATCAGTTTCAAACCTTTTTCATTCGATAGATCATACTGACTTTGGAAAAACTGTCAGACCGATTTTTGAAATTCAATCTGTGAAAAAAGATATTCAAGTTTTAATTTTTTGTTTTGAAATATCATTTTACATGTATTGACGCCATCTTGGATTATGATAATATTTTTTTGTTAGAAGATTTTTTTTCTAAAATATTTTTAAAAAATCAACTTTTTACAATAAAAAAATCTTTGAACTTAAATTGACCAATAATTCAAAGATTTGTTCTCTTTGATTTAGAAGATTTTTTATGATTTTTATTTTTAATGTCAAATAAAAACACAACAGTGAAAAAAATGAAAATTAAATGAAAAAACGTTTAGTCATTTTATTCAAGAAATTATTTGCTAACATCACCTTTTTGTTGCAATAGAATGTTATTTAAGCAAACAAAATTTAGCATAAATGGATATTTAAATCCCTCGGTATTAAATGATGAGCTAACGCTCGATCATTTAATACCTTGGGATTTAAATATCCATTTATGCTAAATTTTGTTTGCTTAAATAACTCATTTAATATTCAACATTTATAAATAATAATTAATTTGCATTAAGAATTTATCAATAAACTATTCTTTTTGTAAACAATATAATACAAGTATCCAAGGACTGAAAAACGCCTGGGGGCGGTGTTGACATATGTTTTGTTAGCTTTTATATTTGAGAGCGTCACTGTCTAATTTCAGACGCATTATTTAAGGAAAAGGAATGATAAAACGTGAAGGATTTCTGAACAATAAAAAAGAAATAATACCTTACTGGTAGTTTGCCAATGCTATGAAGAAAATGAGTGAAATATCTTGCAAAATACATATGTAGATAAGCGTGCTCTTTTCCGCCTAAATTTTAAGAAAATAAATATCTAAATTCGTGAAATATAAAAAACGTTTAAAATCAACATCAAGCCCAAATTTGGACCGTATTACTACTTATATTTAATTAAAAACAATGTTGTTTCTTTTTATCTGTACAGAAAATTCGTAATTTAGGTATATGTTTACTTAGATTTATTGGTATTTTCAGCTTTTGCAACGACCAACGCAGGTTATGAAAGTACGAAACCATGCATAAAATTATGTGAATATGTGTAATAATATTTTTTTCACTGCTTATGTTGAAATACATATTTATTTATCTACCTATCTATTTTAATAATGTCAAAAATCAAAAATGTGTTGGCATGGCCCTGCTTACCTATATATAAATCAACAGGCATGAGTTTAGCGGCCTCCTGAGAAAATGGTTCATCCTTGTTCTGTGGATCTAAATACCTGGAATATAACAAAGATATTTGAATTTGCCTTCAAACTTTTCAGTCAGTCAAAATCTGGTTTATATATCTATTACATAATAAGCTTTTGTAATTGGTCTACTCTCAAGTATAAACAAGGATGACAAAATCCACAAAAGCGATGAATCACTAATTGGACGGACAAACTAACATTGACTAACATAGAGGGACGGCAGTTTAAAAATGGTAAAAAAACAACTACACATGAAAAAATAAAATATCTAAAATTACAGACTTTTTGGTAAAAGGTATAAAGTTGCCTCGTTGTCGAAAATATACCTAACTGTTTCAGGATTCAGCATGTAAAGTTTGGAATCGAAAGGGCAATTCTAACATGCCTAAATTAACGTTCAGAACAATCCGTTACAGACGGATGGACTGACTCTAATAGAACATATTTATTTTGAAGAAAAATTATCAAATATCTGATCTAACCTGAGAAAATACCAAGAGGAGTCTACAAAGGTGTCCATTGTATCTGTTTCTCTCATGGCAGCTTTTCCACAATTTGGACAGTTTGTGTGCAACCAATCTTTGGCTTCCAGTAATGGCGATACACCCTATTAATAATATTCGTTAAAACTCGGAGGCTGTGATTCGACAAATCAATTCCATTTCAAATTGCTAAAATTTTGGAAATTTTAGTGGCGTAAAACTTTTTTGTTCTGTATTAAAGGTAAGTGGGGAAGAAGAGGGGTGGGGGGGAGGAAGAGGGTTGTAGGAAAATTTTCACTTAAAATTATTTATCTGTATCCTTGTCCCTTGTCCCTGGTTATAACTTAGTTTCAAACAAATAGGAGAATATTAAGCTAACAAATTGACATATTTATTTTTAATTACCGAAAGCCCTCTAAAATGTGGCTGAATGATCATCAATACCTTATCAGTAAGTCCCTCCAGGTATGGAAGCTCTACGGGCAGTTCAGCCTCAGGTACAGGTACAGACCCGCAGTCTGTGCAGTGGATCACTGGTATGGGGGTACCCCAATACCTTAACAAAATATATAATTTACTTTGTTTGTTCATCCAACTAAAGCCTTTGCCAAGAAGGGGAAAGGTTTTATTGTTTGGGGGCGGGATGGTAATCTAATTCCTTGTCATAAGAAAAAATTCCATGATTGAGGTTTGACTAGTAACAGTTTTATTAGAAAACATTTATTGTATGGTAAAGAGGAAAGATGCCTAGATATTTTTTTCTTAATTATTCTTTAGGTAAGTAATTACCGTTGTCTGCTAATAAGCCAGTCTTGTAGGTTAGAACTAACAGGATAACCTCCAATATTCATCCTTTCAGCAGCTGACATCACTGCCTCCTTCCCCTCCTCC
This sequence comes from Acartia tonsa, assembly GCF_053477335.1. Lineage (NCBI taxonomy): Eukaryota > Metazoa > Arthropoda > Copepoda > Calanoida > Acartiidae > Acartia > Acartia tonsa. The sequence continues at coordinate 18,421,619 of NC_137265.1, forward strand.
AGTTTCATACCTGCAATTCATATTTTTATTAAATACTATTTCAAAGTTGCTTTCTGCGGAGGTTTTTAACCTTAAAGAGCTTTTCTAACCTTTACTTTACCGAATCTAACTACATTAAGAATAGGTACAACATATCAAAAACTTCGTTTGTGGTGAAATGTTACATTAAAATGATTCTTCTATCTAAATGTACCTGTAAACTGAGCAGAATTGACTAGATATTTGACTCCATTTCTTTCTTCAATAATAACTTTCTCACAACTGAAATATAATAGTCTTTAAAGGCCATTGTTTAAAAAGATTAAATAATAAAGGTTTTTTGACATTCCAGTATGTAATACTGCAACCCTCACATTTATAATAGAATGTGAAAGACGAGGGATGAGGGGGGATAAAACATAACCTAAAGCCATCCCAAGACTTAGTTATCAAAATATTAAAATATCAACAAAAAACCTTACTGCTAATTCTGACAATCTAATTTATACCTTATTCCATTATTTTGAGCAAACTGGACTTGATCCTGATTAAGGGAGGGTGTGCCCAGGATTGTTTGTGATCCATAGTCATACTCCAGCTCCTCGGTAACCAAAACAGGAACCTTCTCCCCTGTAAAGGGATTTACAGCCTCTAATCTAAAATAATAATCAATACATTATTCATTGGATGTTGCACCAGATTTTCATGTACTCTGTTAAAGTGATGTTCGCAAATGGCTAAAACAACAATACCTCTTTTAAACACATCGCCTCATACTGCAAAAAATTTATCTTGATGAAGAAGACAAAGATGATGTTGTTAACTTCCGCTGTGAAAAATGTCTTCGTTGCAAATGTGCTTCTTCAAGCTCATCAAGAATGAAAAGTTTAACCGAGCAAAATGAGCAAATTGCTATTGAGAAAAGTGTAACAATTGATTTGGAAAACAAACAAGTTCTGGTTGACCTTCCATTTACTTCACCACCTGATAAAGGGAGAGGTCATTTTCTAGTAAATCCCGTAAAGGTGTGTGTTATAAGGCCTAAAAATAGTAGTAGAACGATAAGGTGCTCTATATATTTGTATTTCCTATTGAATAGAACAATAGGGAAGAAATTTTTTTTTTTTTTTTTGATAACCGTACCTGGAATATCTGAAATTTCTATCAAACGCTTTGTTTGGCTCAAACTGACACAAATAAAAAAAAATATAATTATAATAAATCAACCTGTAAAGAATGACTTCTTCCTTTGTTTAATGGTATAGATTGTTCTTAACCTTTACCTTGTACCTATAGAAAACATTATTATTATAATTATATTTTTTTTTAATTTTTGTCAGTTTGAGCCAAACAAAGCGTTTGATAGAAATTTCGTATTTTTTTTAGATAATCCAGGTACGGTTATCAAAAAAAAAAAAAAAATTTCCCTATTGTTCTATTCAATAGGGAATACATATATCTAGAGCACCTTATAGTTCTACTACTATTTTTAGGCCTTATAACACACACCTTTACGGGATTTACTAGAAAATGACCTCTCCCTTTCTCAGTGACCGACACTCATCTAACAGCAATTATAATCAAGCCCTCAAAGTGTACAAAAGTCAATGTAGACTTAATGAAAATAAAAAGGATCATATAAGAACAGTTATCAAAGATCTTAAGGATAAAAATTTTCTTAAAAACTTGTCTGATCTTCCTAAGGAACATATAGACTTGATTCAGAACTCTTCTTTTAAGCACTACATGCCCTGGCGTACAGTGTCTAAAGATTCTGCCAGTACTCCACTCAGGATCGTTGTTGATCCGAGTATGAGTGGTTTGAATCTTATCTTGGGAAAGGGTGAAAACAGGATGAATAGATTGATTGATGTGCTACTACGGGCAAGAATCAAACCATATATCTGGAGTAGTGACATAAGCAAGCTTTACAATTGCTTAAAATTGCAACCAACTTCATATGCTTACCAATTGTTCTTGTTTGATGAAAGTCTTGATATCAATACACCACCCCAAATTCTGGTGATGTGTGTTGCATGGTATGGTGTTAGTTCCTCAAGTAACCAAGCAATATTTGCTATTGAAGAATTATCAAGACTCCATTCAGAATCTCATCCATTAGCTTTTAGAATACTAAATGACTGCATATATGTTGATGATATATTTAGTGGAGGAGATTCCAAATTTGATTGTAAACAACAAATCTCTGAGGTTGAGTATGTTCTTAACTCAGGGGGATTAAAGCTCAAGTTTGTTGTTGTTTCTGGTGAAATGATCGATGGAAGTGACAGTCTAAAAGTTCTAGGCTATAACTGGAATACTGTTGATGATAAGTTAAGTCCTGGATTTACTGAGCTTAACTTTAACAAGAAGCATAGAGGCTTAAAGTCTCCAAACCCTTTTCCTGTGGTAACATCTGATGATGTTGATAAGCTTCTACAAGGCTTTGAGATAACCAGAAGAGTTGTAGTATCCAAGATAGCTGAATACTGGGAACCTGTTGGCATCTGGGAACCTTCTAGAGTACAATTAAAGCTCTCTGCTCAGTTATTAAATGGTTTGAACTGGGATACACCTCTTGATCCAGAATCCCAAAAGTATTGGCAAGACAAATTCAAGGATTTTCTAGATATTCCAAAACTTGAAGTTAATCGATATGTCCTGCCCAGGGCTTCAAAGCCTGGCAGTAAACTAAGATTACTATGCCTCAGTGATGCTGCTACTAACATGGGAGGTGCAGCAATCTATATAGGTCATCAAATGCCTGACGGATACTTTAGTTGCCAACTCTTGACTTCAAGAAGCAAGATAATGGCACATACCATACCTCGCAATGAGTTGGAAAGCCTGAGACTTTCAGCTATTCTTGCTCAAGAGGTAAAAGATGCACTAAGAGATGCAGTTGGTGAAATTTTGTTCTTTACAGATTCTCAGATTGCTGTCAGCTGGTGTCAAAACACAGACAAAAAGTTGCGTCTCTTTGTGCTTAACAGAGTGTCAGAGATTAGAAGAATTGTCTCATCCCTATCTGGAAGATCTGATAACTTACCAATCTACCACATTGATGGTAAGAATAATATTGCAGATCTTCTTACTAAATTCAATAACCTGAAGCCAGCTGATCTTCACTCTGAGTCTTGTTGGATAAATGGCATGACCTGGATGAAATACAAGTTAGAAGATATGCCAATAATGTCCTTTTCAGATATTAAACTCTCAGCTCAGCAGAATCAACTACTTCAAGAGGAATGTTTTCCTGAAGTTATATTCCCTAATAAAGTTGTCTTACAAACTTCTATCTCAGAACCACATTGTACTGGTTGCTTGTTTACCTCAGGAACTGGGACTCAGCAAATCTGCTATGGAACTTCATTTGAAAGTCCACACTGCTTAGAATGTTCCTGCCCTAACAAAGTTTCTTTTGCTGCTCAGCCTGGGAAGGGGTCGTTATCACTTGTTGATGTAATACATTTTGGCTTAATGAAGACTAAAAATATATTGTCTTTTGTTCATGATTTCATCTGGTCTCTTAAACATAAAATACACATTAGAAAGAAGATTGTTGTTTTAAATAGCTGTCCTAAATGTAAAGCTATTGAAGTTTCAGCAGGAGTACTAACAGAGTATAAGAAAACTCTCCAAGCTGAATCTTTCAATTATCTTCTCCGCCTTGAAACTGAACGGCTACAAAAAAGCTCACCCAAAAGCAAGCTTGATTCTTTTGTATTGAAAGAAGGAATTTTGTACGTTCATGGAAGACTACCAGAAGAAACTGAAATCTCTACTAAAGATCTTGACTTTAAAGTGTTCTTTGATAACATGGATATTAAGGGTGTTTTACCTGTTGTATCTGCAAACTCAGACATTTTCTATGCCATATTAATGCACATTCATCATAAAGTTAGAAAACATGCTGGAAATGAAATCACACTTAGAGAAATTGCTAAGATCGTGTTTCCAATTCACAATGCACGCCGTATCATCCAGATTGTGAGAAAGAATTGTCCTAGATGTAGGTTATTGATCAGAAAAACACTTGAATTATCAATGGGAAATCACCCAGATGCCAGACTTACTGTTACCCCGTGCTTCTATAACTGTATGATGGACATCTGTTATGGCTTTCCTGGTAAGCCTCACAATAATTCTAGAATATCTATAAAGATATATGCCCTTGTAATTTGCTGTTTATTTACCTCAGCTACATCCATACTAGCTCTTGAGTCACTAGAAACTCAACATATTGTCATGGCACTTGAAAGACATAGCTCAAGGCATGGTGTACCAGCGACTATATTTGTTGATTGTGGCACTCAGCTAATAGGGCTTCAATCAGCTCAAATGAACTTGAGAGATGCTAATCACCAACTGAGAGAGTCCATTGGTTTAGAAATCATTCCATCAACTGCTAAGTCTCATGTAGAGAGAGGTCGTGTAGAAAGGAAAATAAGAACCCTTAGAGAAATGCTAGTCAAGACTGCTACAAATACTGATGTATCTATGACAGCATTGCAATGGGAAACTGTGTTTGCTAAAATGAGCTCTGAAATTGATGATCTTCCCATAGCTAGACCTGATGGTTCCTCAAATGATGATGCAGGATGGGGATTACTCACTCCTAACAGATTCAAACTTGGAAAAGCAAATAATAGAGCTATTGAAGGACCACTATTGATATCTCCTAGTACAGGGCCATCCCAATTGCTAAACAAAATCAAGGATATACAAACCTACTGGTATCAGCTTCTACTGGATCGCTTGCATGTTCTTATACCTTCTCCGCCTAAATGGAATAAAACAGACTTGCTGAACAAGGGAGACATAGTTGTCCTAAGACTGAAAGATAATCCAAACTCTAAAATGGAGAAATGGGTTGTTGGTAAGGTCACAGATATTCAGAAAGAAGGTCGTAAAATTCTATGTTCCTACCCTACCTATGTTCCTGGAAAGAATAATGTCAAATGGTCAACTGTCTTCAGATCACCAAGAGATTTGTGTATTATCTCCAGAGAATCTGAAATTCCACTGAACTCTCAAGAATTCTTCAATAGAGTAAAAATAATTTCCTAATTTACTATATCCTTTGTGTACATATTGTATATTAAAACTATATTTTATACTTATTGCACTCACTTTAATAATATTGTGATTTTAACCTATCTAATGATTTTTATCATATGTTTTATATAAATTAACTAGCGGCTTCGCCCCTAGCCTCTAGGGGCTTTGCCACAAGAGATGACAAGAACAAAAAATTCAAAAAAAAAATAAGAAGAATTAAAGAAATCTTCTACAAAAGAAATTTTCTACAAAAGAAATCTTCTACAAAAGAATTCTTCTTCAAAAGAATATTTCTACAAAAGAATTCTTCACCAAAAAAAAAAAAAAAAAAAAAAAAAAAAAAAAAATGGGGGGGATTTTTTGGTTTTTGGGGGGGTTGGGGGTGTCCCACCCCCCAAGAAAATAGCTTAAAACCACCGCAGGACCAATAGGTATATACCCTGAAGAGTAGAATCCATTCGGTTCAGTGGTTACCGAGATCTTAAGCTTCAGACGGACAGACGGACAGACGGACAGACAGACGGACAGACATCGTTCTACTTTGTATTATAGATAATTTTATCTATTTAATTCTATCTTTATTGTGAAATGTGATGTTTTAACCATAAACTTTAATAAATATTGAATATATCAACATTTTCTTATTCTGCCACTTAACAGTCTATAGAATCAGCACTTTAAATTCTATTGAAAAAAAAATATATATATATATATAAATAGGTTTTTTATAAAACTGTTTACTTATTTAAGATTAATAAAATGAGTATTCTTGAATGTGACCAGCTGTCATACTATGACAGAAGGCAGCTGTACAGAGATCCTAAGGATTCTACTGCTCCAGAGTTGTTTTTGACAACTGTTAATCAAAGAGATGATTACTTCAATATGAGATGTTTATATCAAGATCATATTACGAGCCTTCTTGTTGAACCAGTTTATCAAGATATTGAAACATACCTTGTACATGATGAGCTTCAAAATTGTGATGATCCCTGGGATGTTTCCAATCTTGTGCCTAGAGGTATGACCTTGAAAAATGCTCTAAAAATTGACCAAATGAATACCAAGTCATGGACTCAACCTTGTCTGGATAATAATAGAAAACGCAAAGCATTTACAATCAATGAAGTTTCTGTCACTGATTATAGGAGATTTGATTTTGAGAGGATTATGAAGGCCAATGATCATATTCAGCAAGATGCTAAAAACCTAATTCTAAACTCAACAGCTCTACCCTTCTCAGTTGAAACTATCAGAGTTCCTACTAAGGTCTACAGAGAGCTATCAAAGGATCATCCAGCAGAAACTGTGATTGAATTTGAGTATGATCCATCTGATCCAGATTATGTCAATGTTGCCTCCAGACTAATAGTTGGGTATGGAAGAAATGCTGCTGTTGCAATTGGTTTTGGATTTACTGAGGTTGACTTTGATGCAAATAACTCTGATATAAGGAAGTATGTCTTTAAGTACTCTGCCCTGCCAGAAGATATTTCAAAGTTTCTCAGAAAGCTCCCTCCTATGTATTCTGTCAATGCTAAAAGTCAAATTAGGTCTCTAAATGCAGTACTAACTGATCTCTATAACATTTACATGAAATTCAGTATTTTTGAACTTGGTTCTTTAGCCATAGCTACTGGCTGTATCATGAATGATTATAGTTTATTTGCCTTCAGTGCCATTATGCATAATAAGCCTTTTCCTGTAGGCATTGATTCCATGGATCAAAAATGGGCAAGAAATTGGGATGAGCTACCCAGCAGTATGAAACAGTATGTCAGGGATAAATTTCAGTTAATGTATGATTCCTATGTTACATTATCTGGACTACTCCTACGAAATATATTTCCTGATCCTGATATCACACTAACTGTTACTGAACTATCTCAACCAGCATTTGTTAGTTGGTTTTTGCACTTTGTGGCACTTGCATTATCAGAAGCCAATCTGACCAATCTTACCAGCCAAACTTCTACCAGATTTGAAATGATTTTAGAGCTTGGACCAGATACAGGTCTTCTTGGTGTCCTTGCAGATCTTATTATCAAGACTCCAGCAGCTAACTTTGGTGGTGCCAGATACCTTCATCATGCAAGATATCAATTCCTTGTGAGGCAATATTACACATTGTGTAATATCAAATTATACAAATATCCTGGAGAATCCCCAAATACTTCCAAGAATCTGGACAATGACCGCTATCTATTGATGTACAATCGTGAATATGTCAATGACTCTGGTGAGCCTGCCTTTGCAGTTGGTCTACTTCCAAGTCCTCAATTTGTAAAGTCTTTATTCTCATTTGATCCTGAAATAGATGATGTCATTACCTTTGAATATTACAATGGAAGAAACTTGGCTGCAGATCTGAAGGAATGGGGAAGGTTGAATGTTGAAAAGATTCCTGATTTGTTTAATATGCTTCGTGAACTAAGTGTTGAAGATCTGGGAAAATTCTGGATTAGCAAAATTGGAACATATACTCACCTTTCAAATACTTATTTCAATGTTATGAATGTTCGCGTTGTTGTTCCTGATCTTGAGAGATCCCTGAGGATGAGAAAGGAAAGAATTGAGGAAGAATATAAAAGTTCTGCTTCAAAATTATTACTCAAGGCACAAGAACACAGACTCAACATTGTACATCATGCTTCTGTTTCACAGAGTAATAAGGTTAGAGTTGCACTCCATCAGTATGCCCATAACATTATTCCAGGAAACTCTACTGATAAGAACAGGAGGAAGGCTAGACAGAAGAAGGTACGAATTGATAAATTGAAGCTCAGGTTTGGTGATAAGTTTGTGGATCCCAGTGTAAGAAGGAGGAGGAGACTACTCAATGAGTTGAAATCACAAGGCACTGAAGAAAGATGGCTTGACAGTAATGATCTCAGATATAAAATTGAGCATTAATCAAGGTAAATTTGATTTTAATGATTGCCTATTGAGGGAAACTTGTTTCCTGGCAATTATATACCTATAGAACAAAACACAAGTTTTAATTTTAAAGTGGAGTTATATTTATGTTGCCTCATTTAGGAAGACTTGTCTTCTGGCAATCATAATAATCAAAATCTGTAAGAAATAATAATTCTACAAATAAAACTCATAGACTATTTTAAGTGGGCCAGTGTTGCAATACTTGCTAAGTAGACTTTTCCAAGAAAATCTAATACAAAATTATTCGTCTATGATTTTTATGTGAACTCTATATATAATTTGTCTATGGTTTAAATGCCGCGTAATGCGCTCTACAGTACAAAAGTACGGCGGGAAATATTATTACAAATCATCAGTTTAGTTTAAAACTTTGAAGTGAACACAACAAATATGTTAACATTTTTTCTTTATAAGTGAATTTGATTTATTTTACTATCGTTTATTTAATTTATTCGTTTATTATTTATTTATATTGCTTTAATCATTATTTATTTAGATACAAGATGCAATATTAAAGCACAATGTTATCGTATATTCTATAAACCCTAGTGCTATTCTATTTATTCAATAAATATTCGAAAAGAAGCCTAGCTAGTGATATTTTATTTTCGATACAATCGTCGCTTTAGATTCACAAAAAGTATCCTAAAGAAGTGTTTAAATTTAAAGTACAGTTTAAGTACTTTACAATAATATTCATATTAAGTCCAGCACATTTTGATGGGGCTACAAATGCTTCGAAAAAGGATGGCTGCCTCTGTGGATAAAAATATAGGTTTTCTGCAGAATTTTCTAATATTGTCGTCTTTAAAATAAAGTCGGGAAAAAAATGTTAGGTACTAGTAAGGAATAAGACAATGGAACATGGATTGTCAAACAACCCAAATGATAGATCACAGAATATTGAATCAACAATTGGATAGCTGTCCGACAACTGTGGATTTTTTTCTGGATTAGGACAGCTGCGGATAATCAAAATCGAAATATGGTTATAGCTGCGGCTGCCGAACTATAGATTCTTTATAAGAAATGCTTACTTTTGATTGGGATATTGATAGTTGATGATATGTTGAGGATGAATTGCAATAAACTGTGTCGCACAAATGTATTCTGGTGTTTTTGTCCAAACACTTATATTATCTTTCACTGTCCCATCACTGCTTTCTGAACATTACAAAGAATATTGGACATTTACTTTTTAAAAAATGTTACTATAAAGTCAACAGTTCCATGCTGTTTTTTTTAACTTTGACTACATTTTTTCCAATTCATCTGATTTTTAAAATAGGTCAACAAGGTACCTACAATAATAAAAGTGAACCATCTCATTCTTCCCATTCTTCTTAATTACGTCCCAAAAATATAAGTATGTCCATAAACAGTTATCTCTTCTTAAGCAATTTATTATCACATTTATATACAATTTTGTTTAGACTTAAAAATTAAGTTCTGAAGTTCTGACATTTTACAAGTGTTAATGTTCGTTTGTCTAACAATCTTTTTTAAAACTTCGCTGTTATGGATGTTGTCATCATTGTTTTTTATACAACTTACCAACTTTAAATTCTATTTTAGTTCCATCGCAAGCACCAATCCAATTACTCTGAGCCTTTATTATATCTCTCCAGTTAACTAAGGTCGGGTCATCTAAACCTAAAATGGATATTAATATCTAATAATTCGCCCCAATAACAATCCAAAATGTTGCACTCCCCACCCCCCTTAAAACCTTTCCTGGACCAATGTAAAACATCCCTGAAGGGTAAAGAACATTAGGTCCAACCGTTTACGAGATCTTGACAGACATATAAGGCCTTCCTGCTACTTTAGGATTTAGTATAGGATTGCCAAAGTTGAATGGTTTGTAAATAATGTTTTAATTTTATATTACCAAAGTTTACATATTTGCAAAAAGCTATAATCAAATAAAATTAAGGCATATGTGTATTAGTGTAAGTAAATAATGTTTTTTTTTTAATTTTCATTAGAAAAGTTTTCTTATTATCAAATACATATAATCAAAATTAAGAATCTTTTGGCCTTGTAAAAGAAATAAGGCTAGCCTACCTTCCAACAGAGATTTAGCAAATTTAGTTGTTTTGAAGAACCACTGTCGTAATGGTCGTTTCTCAACCTTAACAAAAAGAATACGATTTTATGGCGCTTTCCCACCAACTACCCTGGTGAGTACTGATACTCCCCTCCCACCCAGCCCCCCCTTTCTCAACTAATTTTAAATAAATTGATAGTAAGGCTGGGGTATTATATTTTTGGATTGTTTCTTTATTTCTTTAGGTCAGGTTTTGTTAGGTAAGTTACATTGGTTACTGGGTAGACTCGAAGTGTTACAGCACCGCAGGGGTTATGCATATGAAATCCGCCCTCTTGCCCCCTCCCCTTTTTCTTGCTTACCTGTGCGCCAGATCTCCAGGAACAGCCATTATGGTCCACCTGCTCATCAGCTAAAAAATTAAAAACAGTTATTCACTCGATTGGTTGTCCTATTTTCTCATTATTATCGATGTCTAACTGACAGGCAATCTTTAATTTGGACTGCCTTGGTCTGAAAAATCATACCCTTGGAACTAGGCTGCGACTGTTAAGGACTTTTTTTACGCGACTGGTATGACAGCAGCTGTCGCGTGACGTCTTTAAGATCACACTTCACAGCAGGTACAGCGTAAGGCTTTCCTAAACTTTACACTTTCTTGATATTTAATAGAAGTATTACAGCTAAAATTGAAGTAAAAGAATAGAGGGGGCACGAGCTGTATATATGTAACTCTATCCACCAGGTGGAGACCCTATGCCGACTTTCATGTTGCGCTTATCAGCCAATAGCGTCGAAAATATAAACTTAGCCAAGTTGCTACAAAAGATCAGAAAGCAATTTGCTAGCAGCCAAAAACTTCACGTCAAGGTCCATGTAGTTGTCTGGATTATTAATCTATACTTAATGCATTTATTATGCTAAATATAAACATGTTTTGAGCATACCTAGAACAGTTTGGTCGACAGGATCCCAGTTGACAACAGACTCTCTCTGGAAGACCAGACCGGCCTTGTACATCTCAAGGAAGATATACTGCGTCCATTTATAATAGGCAGGATCACAAGTTGCTGAAAAAAAAACTTTTCTTCAAAATTTGTCTATGGTTAATGTTATTCAATTATAATAGGTGAATGATCTCTTATTTTCAGGGATAAACCAACGGAAGATGAATTAATTTGCATCCTAGATAATGATAAACAAAAATAACCCTTCTGTATATTAAAATTATAGGTAAAAAAGTTTGGACACTGCTATTTGAACAAATCAATCAAGATTTAACAAAAGTACCCTTTTTTTTTAAGCCAACAAATGAAAGTGCATGAATATAAAACATTGTATACCAGTGTCATATTCAATTCATATAGGAAAAAAAAATTTTAAATAATGATTTAACTTATAATGTAAAGCTAGAAATACTTCAATTCATACATCAGTAGGTATCACTGTATATTACATTTACATACTATTGTAATCTTATATTTGTATATTTTGTCATTCTTATTTAGGGTATAAATCAATCTTACCTATTTCTCTCTCCCAATCAAAAGAACAGCCAAGATCCAATAACTGTTCTCTCATTTTCTCTATATTCTAAAAGTTATTTCTATTAAAAAAAGTAGTAAGGCTTTTTGTCTGACGCTTCAGATTTCCATGACTGCTGAACTTCAACCTAATGAGTTCTCATTTTTGAGGAAGTTTAGGTACATAGATCCCAAGATGATTTGAGATGGTTTTAGACCATTTTTTACCCCCTTCTTACTTATTTAAATGCAGAGCCCTAGAAGCTAGGGTCGCAGCCAATAATAACAAATAAAATATTTCTAAAAATAAAAAATGCATTCCTAAAGTGCTGAACACTTAAACATATTATTTTGAATCTGGCCAAACTAAAGCAACTTACTTTAACAGTCCACTCTTTAGGATTAACTTTATTTTCAATGGCTGCATTTTCAGCAGGTAGACCAAAGGCATCCCAGCCCATGGGATGAATAACATTATATCCATTCATTCTATAAAAATAAAAGATCAAAATATATCTATAGGTACCTATTAAGTTTTATATCATGAGAATATTTTTTACTTTTTAGGGTTATGCTTTAAAAAGAAAAGGTAAAACGGGAATCTTAAAGTGTGACACAATGAACGAAAAATTGAAGTATACCCCACAATATGATTAACAAAATTATCCCCCATGTAGATTAAAAATATTGGTTGAAAAGTTTGGACACTTCTAGTTTATTTCATTCAAGTGAGGTTTGATTTAAGTCACGTAAGTTTAATATAATTAACAGTCCAATGTCACCCCGTTCCCTGGAAAAATAACTCACCTATAATAATGAGCAAATGCATCTGAAAGTGTATAAACTCTAACATGACCCATGTGAAGCTTCCCTGAAGGATATGGAAACATGGATAATACATAATATTTTGGTTGGCTAGGATCAACCTAAAAAGTAAACATTTATTATCAACAATTAGAAGTGCTGGGAGCGATTATTTACATTAGGTATGTCATATGTTTATTAATTCTATCTGTGATAATACACTTAGTATAGATATAAACTAATCGTTTGGTTTCGATTATTATTCATTGCTTTTTATATTCTTTAAAGATAATTTTATTTTACCAACATATTTATTTCGTCATACTTTGTGAAAACTATCTGCTAAAGTCATAACCAGTTGTTTTGTCTCTAGTCTCAAGGTAAATTGCCAAGAAAGTAGCCTAAAACCACTTAAGGCATTCATAAGTTCCAGAAAAGCACAACTAAATCAGACAAGACATTTCAGAGATCTTGTGCTTCTGACAGAATATCTTATTGCCTTATATTATATGAATGAGTTGTTTATATCATTAAAATATTTGGAGTGATTAAAATCTGTTTATACCTTTCTTAATTTATCCTTGATTTTGGGTCTCCAGTGTTTTTCCATTTCCACCATCATACTTGATTCAAGATATTTTTCAAACACGCCATCTACACTGTACAAGTTTCTGGCTAGTTGTCTGGGGATTAAACCCTAAAACAGGTATTATTCTTAACAGGTAGAGTTTCGCAGAGGGGCATTTTTATCTTTAAAACTATATTTTATATTATTTTCGAGAAACTAAAAATGGCAGTAAATCTTTATATAAAACGAACAGGATGTCCTTGTGTCTATGTGTAGCGAAGGATCTCGCTAACCATTGGACCGAAATGGCTCTCCCTTAAATTAAAGCTTTCTATAGGTGTTCATTTTTTAAAGCTTTTGGCGATAGTTGACAGTAATTGTTTTTTTTAATCTTGACAACAAAGCATTTGATGATTGAAAACTAAGTTTATATCAATGTTATAAGATGCTTGTGATAAATAAAATATACGTCGTAAGTGAATAGTTTGAATTTAGAAGTAAGTTAAGTATCTTTAAAACCTGACTTAAAGTACCTACTTCTTCTGGTAAAAAGTGAAGAAAAGCTGTAAGCTGCGAAACACAAATTGTTAAAGCGACTAAGCAGTCAAGAAGCGGTCTGGTTGGCACTGTTATTAAATCAAGGTCAGACATGCCTTATCGTTTCTGGAATCTACACCAATAAATCAGACCTCTATCTTTCATAGCCTCTGATAAACTCCAATTATTGTTAACTTACTTCAACTAACCCTAGTTAGAGAGTAGCTTGCGCTATTAAAACTAGTGATGACAATCCGTCGAATTTTTGGGCCGGATTCGGATTCTTAAAGAATCCGTCAAAAAAGTGGCGGATTCCCGCGGATTCCGGATTCTTATTTTTTGCGGATTCCGGATTCTAGCAATATTTTAGAAGGATTTTTTTAAATTAAAAAAAGCAAGTGCTACATTATACATGTCCTAAAAATCAATGTTCTTGGTGTTCTCTATAATTCACTTCCGAGAATCGAACCAGATTTTAAAAGATATTATATATAATGATGATAATCTTTGCCTTCAAAGGGGAGGAGTTGAAAGAAAAAAACTCAAGACGCTAATTTTAGCCTACCAATTAAGAATCCGGAATCCACTATTAAAAAACGGATTCCGGATCCGGATTCAAAAATTGGCCAAAAATTGGGCGGATTCCGGATACGGATTGCCAACCCTACTTAAAACTTACCTTTCGGGTTATACCCCGTAATAATGGCATTGTTTTTGGTATCAACATTTTAGAGTTTTCTAATCTGAAAGAATTTCCCGTTTTCAACACATTTAAATATTTATATATGGAGGTATATTGTCAACTGTAACATTATTCATTCAAACATTTAATATTTTAAACTATTAATATATCTGAGTAACAATCAGGGCTCGGCAACAGCGCGTCAGCTGTGTGAAAGCAGTAGTTAAATCGGCATATTAGAAATTTAAAATGAAACTAGATGTCTAAACCTGTTCCTTTTTTTTTTGCGCACAAGCGGTTTTAAATTTAAAGCTTATGCACGGATGAGGCGCGGCTGCCGAGCCCTGGTAACAATATTTTTTTGCATTTTCTGAGAACAAATATATAGTAACTTACATTTTAACAATTCTTTTACTTCTTATTGTTGTTATACATTTAATTTCGTTGGTATACTAATGTATTGTTTTTTTTCTATTAGATATGTTGATAAAACAATTGACTAGGAATTGTAACTTAAATAAAAAAAGCCTTTTGAGAAATATCAAAGGATCTAAAAGAGACATTAATAATATAAGAAATTTTTCAAAATTTTTCAGACTTTTAGAATAATAAAAAATAGTACCTAGGTATTTAATCACACTCTTCTAAAAAAGCTCACTTAATCCTAATTTAAAAATGTATAAAAATATCAGCAATGTTAAAAATTCGTATCATTCAAAATAGATTGCTAAGAAAAAATATAAGTTTTTCTGTCATAATAAGCTTTTTTAAATTCAACTAATTAAAAAAAAAAACTTATGAAGTTGTTTTTTGGCTAAATATTGACATTTTGCAACCCTCAATTTTATGAAAATAAACCAAGTAACAACTTCATATATGAAATGAAAGCTTGATTATCTGTTGTCCAATACGACAATAGTATTTCTGAGAAAGTCTTCAATATTGACGAGAAGAAATCTTGTTTGAAAATGACCAGAACTGTCCTCCCTAAAAACAGAATAACTTTTTCATTGTTGGTTTCTTTTTAAAAGCGAAGCTTTTCTCTAATTAGGGTCGGTCCGTCCGTACGTCCGTCCGTCCGTAACGGATAGCTTTTTTCGTTAATTTAGGCATGTTGGAATCGTCCTATCGATTTCAAATTTTGCATGGTGATTCCTTTAGTAGTTAGATACGATTTAGAAAGCGTAGCAACTCTATAATCATTACCAAAATTTCCGTACGTCCATTTTAAACATGTTGATTTTTTTACTTTTTTAACAACAAATTTTTATGTGATCTACTCATCCGATTGATCTGATTTTTGGTGTATTGATTCCTGGGAAAACAAAGTATAATGGATGTTATAAGCGAAGCAACTCTATAATCAAGTCCTAAATATGTAAGTATGTCCATAAACATTATCCTGTATAAAGCAGTTTTTCAACAAATTCACTTACAATTTTGCTTCGACTCTTATACATTTATATTCTGATTATGTAGTTCTGAGTCTGACACTATATAAGTGTTCATGTCCGTTTGTCCTACCGTTTCAGTGCTTCGCTTTTATGGATGTTGTCATCCTTGTTCATTCATTATTAGAAGTTAAAAGGGACTTTGTAAGAACGAGAGCATCCTTCCATCATTGATGCAAGGTATTTTTTGATTTACTTGATATATAGAGCTGAATGAATGAAAAAAGTTAAGGACTAATATAGTCTTGATAAAATTTCAAAAAAAGTTTGACGAGTTGAGATTATAAATGATCAAATGCTTCGGCACAAAGGTATAATTCTTCGATGAAAAATATATATTTAGCAAAAGGAGGGGAAAGGGAGGTTAAATTTGTAATAATGTAAACAGTTTGTTTAATGTACATTTTCTATGGACGGACAGAAACACGTGGGGACATGCCCTAATTATAGAGTAGCTTCACAACTTACCTGGCGTCCAATTGAGCAACTCCTCTGTTTCTGCATCCTTGCAAATAAAACTGGATCCGCAATCCTTTTCTTCCATTTTCATCCTAGATTTACAATAATTTTAATATAAAAGTAACAGGATGTCTCTCTGTCTGTGGATTTCGATAAACACTGAACCGATATGGTTTTCCTTTACAATATTATGTAGCTTCTAATTGGTCTTGGGAGGTTTCATAGCTATTTCGGTTTGGTTGGTATTGCCACCATCGCAAGAGAAATCGCCCCTATTAAACCCCAAACTCCCAAAACATTTTCTGTGGAGAGTGGAAGGTCGACTCCCCCCCCCCCCCCCTCCTACTCTAAAGTGCCCATAGATGCTGTAGAAAAGTTCAATTCTAAAGCCGAGGTATAAACCTACCATCTTATTCCTAAAACTTACAGGTGAACTGCAACTTTAAATGGCTCTTATGACTGTAAGGTAATTTAATTAGCTTATAGCAACAACGAAATCAATTCGAAAAAAATCACGAAACCTATACGTGATTTTCAGCTGTCGTTGGTGGGCAACACAAAGTAAAATTGACGACCCCCCTCACCTCCCAACATTATTTTAGATTTGTTTTACTTGTTGGCTATACCTTATTCCTGTAATTTAATACTAAAATACCCCGCAATTGAAATTTTTTAACTAGGTATTTTACCATACCTGGTAAAATAGATGAGTGACCCGGTTCCTTAGTCCCCGTCTGCTCTCCTCCCCGTACACCTTGATGGGCTCCCCCAGCATGTCCTGCACCTTAGGGTGGTCTATACACAACTTGGCGGCCTTCTCATACATGGCGCTAGGACTGTCGGACGAGAATAATTCCTACAATCAAAAAATCTGTAAAAATAAAATAAACTAGCATCTAGGGGCTTTATATCGATGGGATATGGAAGGGCAGAAAAATAGCATAAAACCATCAAACCATCCCGGGAACTATAAGAAGCTGTACTGTAAAGGAGGACCATATAGGTTCAGCAGTTAGCGAGATCCTTAGCTACAGACAAAAAAATTGCTTACTACTTTATATAATAGGATTTCATGTTTATATAGGTATTGTTCTATTTCTCTTCAATTCTAATGCATGCATAAGAATAAATTGTCTTTGTTAATTACCCATGTTGAAAATAAATACTTACACTTAGAATCGTGTATGCAATATATCCAGTTATTGCTACACCTACAACTATAACCATTCCATAGGAAGCTGTTTTTGCATTGTCCTTAAAAAATATATAATAGAAGATGTTGTAATTTTTTTAGGTAAGAAATTAGCGCTCTAATTTTAAATGTTTCTTTTTAAAAAATCACATTTTCGTTAGGTTGAGCAAGCCTCATGAGAGATCAGCAAGGGCAATAAACATATTACTTTTTCAGTAGCGAAGATACTCAATAATTCGAAATGCCGTATGACTTTCTGCAAGAAACAGTACGGGAAAAACATGAATTTCTCTACTGCTATTCAAGTTAGAAATCTGATTTAGCTAGTAATAACATCAACGTAACTTTAACCTTTTATCTGGCAAAAAAATACCTTTGCTTTATCTGCTTTTTCTTTGAAACTTGTGGATAACTGATTATTTGATTGACTTTGTTTAGATTCTATTACACTAGCAACTTCTTCCTAAATCCAAAATATAAAAATCATTATTGCTGATTTCCGACAAGAAGCCAGTTAAGCACAAATGCGCTCTCCCCATTAATTTTAAAATAAATGGAAAATAAGGGAAGGGGGGAGGAGGTAGTTTTATTCTTATGCCTAGCCCCATCGGGAAACCCCAACTATGCTATCCAGTAAATAATATTTACTAACCTAACCTAACATAAATTAACAGTTTATTGCAAACTAAGGGTGGGTATTAGTGCTCAAGATAGTACTTTGTGTGTTAGCACAATTTTTTTTTTAATCTAAATTCTAAGGGGGGGTTTTTTAATGCAACCATCTCGTAATCATTAAATGGCACTTAGAATTCGAATTTCGATCTGTAATTTTCATGAGTAATCCTTGGTAGGTCTATTTTCCCTAAATCGAACAAAAAGTTGGAAAAGTAACTGCAGGCGGCTCAGCCGTTTAGCCGTCTTTTGCCTATTTTCAGGGCAAATTCATCATTAATTACGTAGGAATCAACTTTTTAAAACATATTTTTGGTTTAATTCATGTTAAATGATAGCAATAACCATTTTTAAAGTTTCTAGTACCAACAGCTACCGGCTAGAACCGTTTGATAAGGTTTTTGAGCGACAAAAAGTGTTATGTGGAGATAGGTTTCGTGACTAATATGCTCTTAAATTTGGCAAAAATTGGCAAAACGGCTGAGCCGCCAGCCGTTATTTTTCCAACTTTTTGTTCGATTTAGGGAAAATAGACCTACCAAGGATTATTCATGCAAAATTTCAGATGCAAAAAAAAGTGCCATTTAATCACTGATTACGAGATGGTTGCATTAAAAACCCCCCCCTTAATTTGGCCAACAATTAATCCCTAATGTACGATCAGCGGCTACGCCCTAAGAGACCTCTGGGTTCACTTTATAGGATGGGTGGAGAGGTCTTCGATTACCACTCTGGATGTTAGTATTAATCTATGTATAAAAGAAAACTTAAAAATTTTGAAGTGTGGGCCGGGGGAGAAAAGTAATTTTATTCTAGTGGCGTTTTCTCATGGTGGGATAATATATATTCGTCCTCATATTAGATAACAACTTTAACCTTCAAGTGTGCCATGAAGGTCCAGCGGTTAGCAAGCAAAATATCATATAAACATGAAATTTAACTTTTAGTTGAAAAATCACAAACCTTTTTTGCTTTTTGATAATTCTGATGACTGTATGAAATTTTTCTGTGAAATGTGCAGGGACAGCAGAGTATTGTTCTGCTGACATGCCAGGCAGACAACCTGCCGGAGCTCTGTACTAGTGTACTCTGATTAATACGCAGCAGTACACGTACTGTACTAACTGCAGTACACACCATTGTTATGCAATCTGAATATAACAAAGTTTTTCAAAAAAAAGGTTACTTTATTTTATTTATCGGTTACTAAAACAGAAATCAAATTTATTTAAAGAATCATTAATAGGTAATAATAAATATCACATGTTAAACATAATTGAAGTAAATAATAGAAAATGTAGATAAAAAAGATTCACATTTCACTCATTAAAATAAGAAAGGTTAGGAAAATCTATGAAAAAAATAATATGCATATTAACTAAGGAAATATCAAGAAATTAAATGTTGAATACAAAGTCTGAGCTTCCATTTACAATTACAATACTGAAATTGCAGTACAAATTGAAAAGTTAAAAAAAAATAAAGTTTTGATTATTAAAATCTTAAATTAAAGTAAAATATTGTAGTCTAAAAATTTCAGTTAAACTGAAGAATTTTTTATAGTAAAAAAAATGCAAGACCTAAAATATTTATGTTAAAATTTTAGGGATAATAATCATTAATTCTTATCAGGGCCCACATTAGCACTCTGGTATTCCAGGGCCCATTGATTCATATTATGACATTCCAAAACCCGTCAAGGACTTCTCCATGAATCTTTTCTTAGCAAAACAAGTCCACCATTTGCTTGGCTTACCATCCGGGGATACAAATACTTTCTCTACAAGTCTGGCTCCTGCAAATGGATTTATTACTCTAAAAAGTGAACCTTGAAGCTGGCTAATATAACGACTCCCATCCACACCCGCTACCCTATCTCCTGGCCAATAAATGATGTCCATGTCAGCAACATAAATTGTCGACAATTTTTCCCCTGACATAATATCCACGTATATTCTACTACATCCATTCACCTACATAATACAAAACTCCATAAGGGATAGTTCCTTAGAGAAAATTCTAAAACAGAAGTAAATGATCCCTTTAATCTGATCTCTTTAATCAAAATAATAGGAGTACAAATGGATATAGAATATACATGGATATTATGACAGGAAAAAATACGTAAATTTAGGTTGCTACAATGAACATCATTTACAGGTTAATTACTTCATCCAGTAAGATGGAAGGGGATGGGGTAAAGGGGTGGATGGGGGGTGCCGTTACTTTAGCCAGCCACGAGCTTCAAATAATCAAGAGTATTTGAAAATCTGGCGCAACACCCAAATCACAATATATGGATTGTCATAATTGATTAAAAATCATATAATTTATATGTAGTAATGTATAATAGTTCTACGTTTCACTTGTTTTTATTTACGTTCTTCCAAAAATAGTAGCTACCTGTTTCGTGCCTAAGTTGAAGAAAATATTGTCTCATTGTATCAGCTTCTTCATTACTACTTGGCCTCTGATAAACACCGTTCAATGGATACCCAGCATCTCCTATGAAGTTAGAATAATATTATAGTAATAACTACAGCAGTACCAGGAATAGGTAGATAGGAAAATGTACAATAAAATAATCTTTCACTTAATACTTAGGTTTGATACGCTGGATTTCATATTTGTTATAAAATCTTCTCAATAAAAAGTTAATGAATACCCTTAAAAATTTCAGTTAGAAAATCTGCACGGTTGATCATAGGGTCCCAGAGATTACCCCCCCCCCCCCCCCTAAGGAATGAATTGTTGCCACTCACATACCCCTTTTATTAATGTAATTGCAATTGCCCTCCTGCGTTGTATCCTAATGAAAAAGTAACAGGATGTTTGTACCAAAGGATCTCGCTAACCATTGCAACGATATGGTTTTCCTTTACATTGCAGCTTCATATATGTGCTGCTGGGAAGGTTTGTACCTAACTATTTTCCAAAAATCATTATTTTACCTGGAATGTCAAATCTCGAGATGGCCAGGGAGTACATCTCATTCTGTGCCTGGCTCTTGGTGGAACATTTCTGCAACTTCTTGAGGCACTCAGTGATGTACAGGGTCAGGTAGATCAGCACACGGTCAGAGAAGCTCTTGATCTCGTACGTCCGGAAGAATACATTGGCCTAAAATCAGTGGCGTGTCTTTAAAATCGTTTAAATAATATATACTTCTAAAACTTTGCCACTATTTTGAATTCAAATTAAAATCTTTAGTTTACATTTAAAAACAGGTTTTAAAATGCGTACATCATCAAAAGTCTAAGCAATTTGACGCGATACCTCTTTTTTATCGGTCTATCCACGTTATCATAGTCCATGGCTCGAAAACTTTGGGTACTATTATTGAATTTTAATTAATTAGTTTAAAAGTAGTAGGTAGCTTAAAACTTTTCAATCAACACTTACAATATACTGAAGGAATAATCTTGTTTATCATCATTAGTGATGAATAATAACTTATCCTCCATCATCTTATCCCAAGAGATCTCTGTAGTAAAGCAGTTGAATGTTAGTATGGTTCCTCTTATCCTTAATTTCTAATGGAGCTTTATATTTGTTAATGAAAACTATTCTAGATGTGAACCCCAGCATTTAAAAGAAATAATACCTTGAAATAGTAAAGAGCCTCATCAATGATGTCCTCTTCATCTGATGGTGGCATACATGGGGCAGGGCCTCGAACCTGGGTCTTCAGGGGCAACACAGCCATGTTACCCAGGCTCTCGTTGCTGGACAACCGTGAATGATAAGCCGGCATTTTAAATCCACTCTGAAAAATGTTGCAGTTTTTTTATTTTGTTTAGGGAATTGGACAGATTCCTTAATCTACAACCATTTCTACCCCAAATTTTTATGAAATTCTTCAGGTAGGTGAATTTTGTGGATAGGGAGGGGGTAACTTTATTTTATTTGTCGTAAAAAACAGTCAAAAATTTTAAGGGATATAAATATGATTTCTTAAATAATAAATGTATTGGTTCTAAATAAGTTGGCTAGGTAACTATATCAAATACTGATACGAAGTATAAATAACGGTGTATAAGAATTGCAAACAACTATTGCAAAAATTTTAATTGTCAGTATTTATATTGAAACACTTCGAATTCTTAACATTCTATCACATCACATTTGAAAAATTTGATATTGATTTGTGTTGAATTCTGATGCAAATGATAAGAATTTATTATTTTAATATTTTCCTCTGAACTTGGACAGCCATAGGTAGCAAGGTAGCATTGAATTTCTTACCGATAACTTGGGATCAAATACGTTACACTCCACCTTACTAAATATTATGCTCGTAATGTAGAAATTCGTAGAAAAATGGCCAAGATACGCTAAATTTTTAATATCATACTACTTAAGCAGAAAAAAGGAAATCGTTTACAAATCGGCTAAGATATCTCAAATTCTAAAAAGTAGGATAGACAGACAAACTTTAAAAGGCCATTGGCCTTGTTTTTTAGATCTTTGGGGCCATTCAAATAAGAATGTTTTTGCTTTTTAAAGTTCGTTTTTGTTGACTTCAATTTTCTTTAAACCTAAACCGTAAAAAAATATTTAATTTAGGTTAAATAGGATCAAATTTATTCTTCAGAACAGATATCCTCATTATTTTGAACTTAATCAAATAATCCCCTTTCATGTTCAAAAAATTATCACAGCAGCATAATATTCCTTAAAGATTCAAGATAACAATCCGCAGACACAGATGGTAATAAAACTTTCTTGTGCTCTTTCTCAAGAAATTTATTTCTCAATCTAAAACATACATTGCTTAGAATATAAAAACAAATGAGGAAGGGAACATTGGAATGTTATTATAAAAAAAAACTTTATCAATCCTTTTTTGGTTTAAACTTTGACTTTATAAAATATTGATTAAATTGTTCAAACCAGCAGTGTTTGAAAATTTTTTATCAATCAGTAATCTTACTTATAAGTAGAAGGGGTAATTTTGATCATCAATATCGGAGATGTACAATGTTCATCAACTTATCGTTCATTGTCTTATCCCTTAAGATTCCTGCATAAAACTGTCAATCTTAATCTCAGAGGTTAGGCAAAAATTTTTTCAATTTATTTTTTTAAGGGGTACGGTGCTCGACAGGAATCTTGAGGGAAACATTCATTTACACGAATATTATACATAATGTAAAATAACAAGAACAAACAAATTAACCTGCAGCTGTGTAAATGTTCCTCAGCTCTGTGTGCAATTATTTCAAATACTTCTCTTAATTCTGCGTTTTCATGGCCATCTCTTATTACCTACAAATTAAATTTGTTTTTATTATAAGTTTATAACAGCACTAATTAAATCCTTAACTAGAGTCAATAGGGATGGGGAAGACATTGGAATGTATGTCATACAGGTGCCAAAAATTTTAGAAAAACGTTAGGTATCGGGTTGCTTTAAAAACTATGGTTATTTTTATTAATTTTTGATTGGTTGATTCAACCTGACATCATTCATACATTTCATTAATAAATCTAAATCTACAACAAGGTTCTTTGTTGGATTTCTTTGGGGACGTACATCAATTCATTAACAATTGTCTTATCCCTTAGAATATTACCCATACAGACGACTTACAACAAAAACACAAAACTAACTTTCAGAGGTTCTGCAGAAACTTGACGTTTGTCATTTTTACTTTTGTATCTGATAAAACTATGAACGATTTACTACGTTATTTCTGTATTACTTCACTGTTATTTTTTTTACATCACTAGTAACTTTTTAGAATTCCTAACTTACATTTTGAGAGGAAAGATTTCTTTCCATTAATAGATTTGTGGGAAGATAAACTCTCCTCTTGCTTGCATTAAATGGTGTTCCTCGTAGCAGTGTTATTAAACCTTCACATTTACCTAAAACAAGTAAATTCTTTTAGTTTAATATAATTTGTGTTCTTCTGATTTTAAAAGCCATTTTTAAATGTTCTGAACATTTACTTTTTTTGAAGGTAATTTGAAAAAGCTAAGATTTTTTTGTAAAGAGGGGAGGCGGAAGTGTCACTTTTTGACTTTTAGTTTTGGTTTCAAAAAGTGACACTTCCGCCTCCCCCTTTAATGCCAAATATTACAAGGAGATCTTTTTCTTAATAGTAAGTTTAATGTCTTGAATGATTCAAAATCTGAAAAATTTTAGTGGTAATGAGTATATTTTATATTTCAGACTTGCTTTGGCGCCAACATTTTTAAGGAACTGACCTCCTCGCTCGTCACAAAAAGTAGAAATAGAACACTAATAACCTACCTAAAGCTGTAGCAGCATGTTTTATATGACCATTGTCATTTTTCATTATTTCCAGAAGGATTAAATAGACAGAACTGAAAGCTTTCTCCCCGTAAGACTCAACCTCTTCTAAACTCGCGAAGGGACGGTCTGATAAAAATTGTTCCCTGAAGAAAAAAAATTAAATTCTAATTCTAACGGTTAGTCGCTAAAAGTAAACTGACTAGGTATGTCTGTTTGATTAATGAAAAAATATATAATATAATGTTATTCATTCTATGTGGACTATAATATAATTTAGATAGATATGATAAACATTTAAGTATGTAACTAACATGTCATTTTCAGTGATTTATTGACTTTAAAAGAAAATTATAATACCTGGCTTCTATAATTCTGAGAAGTAAAAGTTTAGAAACAGGATGTTTATTTATCATAGAATAAAGTTCCAAGGCAACAGGATGCTGAGGTGGTTTCTCTTTATAAATATTTTCAATTGAATCCTGAAACATATGATATATGTAATTGTATAATGATAAAATTATAACTACCTATGTAAATAATAATATAAAACTTTTGTGTTTATGGACGCCCAAAAGAGGGAGGGGGGGGAGGTTAACGGGGCGTTTACATCCCACCACCAACAAATTTTAGGGTGCCGTGGACCTGGACGCCCTAAAAATTTTTACCCACCCCCCCCCTAAAAAAAAATAAAAAGCTTACATGTCCTTGGTTTCTGGACAAATTCTTGCATAAAAATTATCAACAAACATGAGCTAAATAACAAGCAACCCACCTTCCAAAATTGCATCCTCATCTGACCAATAGTTCTGTCAGAAATATTATCCCTCACCCCTGCTATCTCGGCACTAAAAGCCCTATCACAACAAAATACAGGTTCTTTTTACAAATAATTCTAAAGTAAAATAAATAATAGAAATGTCATTAATAGCAAGAAAATACAATTGTATCCATTGAAGCGAAACTCAAAATTAAACAATCCATACCGAAGAAAATAAATAATAGAAATGTCATTAATAGCAAGAAAATACAATTGTATCCATTGAAGCGAAACTCAAAATTAAACAATCCATACCGAAGAAATCTGATTTTCATAGATTAAAAATTATACAAGAATTGCGAGACTAGTCTATAAAAAAAACTTTATATGAGTTTTTTTAGAAACATTTTGCGTTCTTTTTTACTTATTCTTTGATAAAATAAGGATTTGAAATGAACCTGTATTTTTCCTGATAGCAAATGCATGTTTTCTAACATTATCTGGTAGAAAAAGATTAGTTAGGAAGTGTTCATAATCTGTTTTCTTCACCAGCTGCATACAATACTCCCCGGAACTCTGAAAAACAAGGATGATAACATCTATAAAAAGCAAAGCTCAACATGGCTGTGATTTTGTTCAGTTTGACATTGTCAACGTTTTAAGAGTTGGAACATTTAGTAACTTAGTGTCAAGCCTACGCAGTATGACTATTGAGTCTAATCACCCTAGTAATTATCATTCCAAAAATCACGTTAATAAGAATTAATTTAAAAATATTGTATCACAAAATCAGCAATTTAAAATAAACGTAGGTACGGCCTTTCTAATGTATAGATTACTAGCGGCTACGACCTAGAGGCCTCTAGGGGCACTTGAAGAGGGAATAATTAAATTGAATTCGTTTGTAATTTTAGTAAAAAAATTGTGGGTGGGGATTTTTTTCTAGGAGCAATTTATCTTGGGAGGGTGTTGGTACCCTCCCCCAAAAAAGTTATAAGCCTTCCCAGGACCTATGAGAAGCTACCCTGTAAAGGAGAAATATATCGGTTGAGCAGTTAGCGAGATCCTTCGCTACAGACAAAAAAAACCTTACTACTTAATATAATAGGATAGAGTTTCCACGCTTTTAAAATACTATCGTATTCTAGGGTAGGTGGAGAATATACGTCAAATTAATACCTATATCAAGTTTAATTTCAACTAAATATCACTTTCATAGAATTTTTAACTCATCAATAATTTTATTTTGTATATAAGTTTATAAACTATATGTTTGACCTCTTGACACATTAACTTAAGGTACACTGACAAATTCTCAACTTCTGTCACGTTTATTTACTATGCAGGGACCAAGTTTCAGGTAATTAATCCCATTTGAAATTGTTAATAATTTTAATATTTTAGTGGTGTAATGTTAGAGTAAAACTTGTTTAGTTCTGTATCTAAAGGGAAGTGGGTGAGAATGGGGGAAAAAGTAGGTTGTTTGTGGGTAAATTTTCATTTAGAATTATTTGTCAGAAACCTGGTCCCTTATCCCTGATGTAACTTGCAAATCCCATACAAAACAAGTGAAAAATTTCCATAAAAGCGAAGCCCAACAAATCAGGCAGACAAACAAACATGGATTAACAGCACTTGTAATACATAATAAAACTAAAAGGTAGCGTTTCGGAGCCAGAGCAGCAACATTTTTGGTGGAGCCGGAGCCGTATTTTTCGTTAAAAACGGCTCCGGCTCCAGATTAGCTAAAAATGATTTTTTAAAGTAATATTAAAATTTTGCAGCGGTCTATTTCTATATAATAAACTGAAGACTATTGTTACTTAACAAATAGACTCACATCCTTCTACTTTTATATAGCCTTAATCAAATAAAAGCAAAATATTTTATATTATTTATTTTATCTTATCAAATTCAATATTGAAAAAATTGATATATTAATTTTAAGGTAGGAGCCGGAGCCGCATAAAAATTATACGGCTCCGAATCGCTGCTAAAATTCTTCATTATTGTTCGCTTGTTACATAGTGCCTATTCGCCCAAGAAATCCAGTTAATATTTTGTTGTAACTTTTTGTTTAGGAATCGTGCAAAGTTTCAAATTAATAGGACCATTTTAACATGTATAAATTAACGATCGGATGGACGGACGGATTAACGAACTAGAACAAAGTGTAGAAAAGCTGCAGAAAAGTGAGTACATACTCACACAGTACAGACTTTGCATAAAATTACTCAACACTCAAGAATTGTCTAGGAAATTTTTTTTGAAACATTACCACATATCTGATTAGGTATTGATTATCTTACGATGTTACTTTTAGATTATCATCAACTAAGGGGGGGGGGGGGGGGGGGGTTCTGACACATTTGCGTAAACAGTGAGTATAGGCTTTATCTTTGGACTGAGAAGATAGGTTATTAGGGATAAAATCATTCTTATATGATGAATTTCCCCCAGATTTAAGATTTTTGGATAGGCCTCCAGGTTCCGGAGCTCCAGGCCTCCAGGTGGTCTCTGTACAGGTAAAAATTCAAAATAAGATTTTTTTTTGAAGAGTTAGAGATTAACTTATAAAACAAAATATGCTTCTTTTTGATTGTTATTCACATATTTGAAGAAAAACATACATATTTTGTCTCATAAGCTGACATCTCACTCTTAAATTTTTTTCTTCATTTTTTACCTGTACAGAGAGCACCTGGAGGCCTGAAGCTCCGGAACCTGGAGGCCTATCCAAAAAATCTTAAATCTGGGGGAAATTCATCATATAAGAATGATTTTATCCCTAATAACCTATCTTCTCAGTCCAAAGATAAAGCCTATACTCACTATTTACGCAAATGTGTCAGAACTCCCCCCCCCCCCCTTATTATACCTGTTTATTTATATTTCTGAAACTCACAACATTAATATTGTACGCAGTACAGCGTAATATTGAAACATTTCTAAACATCTTTCTAATATAAATATTTATAAATATGTTTAGTCTGAAACACAACAATATCACATTTAGAGAAACAATTAAAATGCAAGTGTCAAAAGCAAACCTTATTAGGAGGGGGATGTGCACTTTAAAACTTACAGCGTAGGAGGGGTGCTAAGAAGGGTGAATGGAAAAAAATGACTATTACCCCTCTTCCCCATTAAATCAATTTATTTATAAACAATAACAACAAAAAAACATTTTAAGAAAAAAATTAGGACCCACTTTTGTACTAAATTACCACATAAACCTTTGTAACTGATTAGGTTCATGATCCCAGGTGAACGGCTTAAACAAGAACAGGTATAAAGTAACAGCGTTGATGGCAACTAGAACTAAGAACTCTATGGCAAGTTTGGTCAAGCTGGAGGGTTTGATCTGTAGCCGTACAAGGATGAATGGGATGATGTAGTAACGGAACTCTAACAATGCCTGTTTTACAAAATAAAGTTTTTGTCTGTTTTGAATAATTACATAATCTTTGTATTTTTTTCTATAAATAAATGGATATTGAATACGTGGATATTTTAACAGGGGATTTTTTGTCGTCAACTTAGGTTGCTAATATAGTACTCAGATATTGGTCAATACGTTCCTCTATGGTTATTAGAAGGGATGTTGTAAAGTCATAAGGGCGGATGAGATTGAGGGGTAACGTTTTGTTAGCCAGTTTGGAAAAACATTTTATCAGGGTATGCTAGAATCTCACACAATATCCACGTATTCTATATTCACTAGGATATATAAGTTGGAATGAAATAAGTTGAATGGGAAAATCCATCATATAAGAATGATTTTATCCTTAATAACCTATCCTCTCAGTCCAAATATAAAGCCTATACTCACTGTTTACGCAAATGTGTCAAAACTTCCCCCCCCCCCTTTTTTTATCTAAAAGCGGAAATACAATTTAAGTTCATAAATTTTGACTAATAGGATAGGTGGATTGGAAACTACCTGCGCTCTAATTGGTTGAATGATGTGCGACACTTAAGCCTTCTCCAATCAGAGCGCAGATAATTTTCAATCCACCAATCACAGATGTCAAAATTAATTAACTTAAATTGTATTTCCGCTTTTAGATAAAGAATTATACAAAAAACAAATTTTATAAAAAATTCTTAAAATTTGATGCAGATTTCAAATCTCCCTCTAACATTAAAATTCTTTCCAACTTATATATCTTAATATTCACTATAAAGAAAAACAAATACCAAATCAACATATAACTTTTCTGTCAATAAAAAAATAGCTTTATTTTCCTGAGGCGCCAAACTAAGAACTAGGCAGATAGGAAACAGGATTCGGAACATCAACTCTGATTTCTGAAGAAAAAAATATTTTATAGGTATGTTATGCGGGAAAAATATTAGGTATATTATATTGGTAGAAATTTTGACACTGCTACTTTGTACAAACCAATCAAAAGGGGTAGTTTCACGAAATGCATTTGAACTTAATTTAGTGAACCGCATATTTTATCCTGGTTAAATGGTTAAACTACATTTATATGGCATATATTTGAAAAAATTTCAATTTTCTACCACGTAGTTTTTAAAATATCAAGACTTGAAAATCGTCTTTTAAAATTGCATATATCACAAAAGACAATTTTCAGGTCTTGATATTTTAACAACTACGTGGTAGAAAATTGAATTCATTTCAAATATATGCTATTTAAATGTAGTTTACCCCATTAACTAAGAAAAAATATGCGGTTCACTAAATTAAGTTCAAATGCATTTCGTGAAACTACCCCTTTAATAAAAGTACCCAAAGATGTTGAGCCAATGAATAAGAAAACGTACTTTTAAATTTTGGATACCTTCACCCCTGAGTGCTCCAAAGAAATTAAAAACTATAAAATAATAATCCAATAACTACTTCATTTGATTTTATAAGTCTTGAAATATAAATTGACTAAAATGATTTTTAATACCTGAACAATATTTGCAATGCAGTAAGCGGCCAGAATATAGGCCGGGACCAGGGCAAACTTGAGACTCCAGTGACGCATGAAGAACCTGCGCCAGATGTAGAAGGTGAAGTGCCTGTTGTCCGCCAACAGGTAAGGGTGAGCAAGAGTGTTGTAATAAATGATTACTGATAACAAAATGCCTAAAAATAAAGAAATATTTCTCAAAGTTCTTGCATAAAGATAGAAATAAGGTATAGCGAACAGGCAAAATAAATCTAAAATAATTTTTTGGGGGGAGATAAAAAAAGTCATCTTTTCTAAATTTCAATTAGTTCTTGAATATCAGCCAATAGCGTCGGAAAGAGTAACACAGCTAATTCTCTATAAAAGAACAGAAAGCAATTGGCCAGCAGACAAAAAATGTCGTGGGGACTGGAACAAGGTACTTGTCTGGGTTATTCATCTACAGCATGACCCTCGAAAAAGTATTTTTAAGCATCTGCAGCCCTTATTTCTCAATGAATTATTAAAAAATGCATATGTCCTTGTTCTCCATAGTATTCCACGTAAGTAGATATAAAAATATTTTTTTTACCTCCATTAACACCGGAGATTTTTAGAGCTAAAGTTTTGAAAAAGTGACTGAGAAAAATTTTTTTTTTTGTTTCTCTTATTTTTTGGATGGTTATATTATGTTTTTCTGGCAACTGAATAATGAGACACAAAGACAAACAAGTTAACTAAATATTTCTTTTTTATTCCACCAAAAAATATAAATTTTTAATGGCAAAAAATACTACTGAATGAATTGATTATTTGCAAATTTTAGGTTATTTATTAACCCTTATTTATAGAAACGGATTAATTATGACAGTTGCTCCGCCTACTTTTCTGACATCTCAATAATTTAATAGGGGGTAAATTAAGCTTTTTAGACTAAAAAATCATTATGTTTATTTTTATTTTCTTTATAACTTTTTTGTTTTTAAAGTTAGGATTGTGAAACAAAAACAATTTTCCTGCTATATTCATAGAGATTTATTTGGTTTTTTAATCTTAAACAATTTTGCCTAATAAGTAAGTTTTTCAAAATATCATTAAACTAAAAAGACTCAAAAAATATGTGTAAAAAAATGCTTTTTACTCAAAAACTAAATTTTTTATTTCATTTTTGTATAAAGTTTCTGCTAGTAACAAAAATAAAAGGATTTCTAGCTTAATTTTGCTAAAAAAGTCGTTTCATGTTAAAAGTTACTTTTTCCTCAGTCACTTTTTCAAAACTTTAGCACTAAAAATCTCCGGTGTTAATGGAGGTAAAAAAAATATTTTTATATCTACTTACGTGGAATACTATAGAGAACAAGGACATATGCATTTTTTAATAATTCATTGAGAAATAAGGGCTGCAGATGCTTAAAAATACTTTTTCGAGGGTCATGCTGTATACATATACATTTATTCGAGAATACAAAAGTATTAAAAAAAACAATAAATACCTATTAAAATTATAGATATGAGATTTCTTTGAACAAAACTGAGAAATGAAGTGATGTAGTTGAAGATGAAGGGAGATGTGAGACCACAACAGAATAGGAAGAAGTAAAGAATCTGTGGTAAATGTACAACAGCTACATGAGCAGACCTAAATAAATTGGATTATAAGTACAGGATTATTACATTTACAGGATTAGATCCAATAATAACATTTTCTTTGAGTCTTATTATGAATTAATTCGCAGCCTAATCACGTAACCCTACCATAAATAAAAAGCACAATGTCTTATTTTCAGTATTCAATTGTTTTAATTTTTGTTTTAATATTTGCCTCAATCAAGTAAGTTGTCAAAATAAATCTTAGTACACTAAGGAATTAAAGTTTTAATCGAATTTTAAATAAAAGGCTAAAGCCTCAGTTCCTAATATATTATCTGTAGCAAAAATTCTGTTTTCTTTTTAGTTTCAAAATATAGATATTTTTAATTTTTACCTGTCTCCAACCACAATTCCATTGTTTAATTTAACAAATAATAGAAATGAGACCCCAACCAAAATAAATCCAAAACATTTTGTCACTATCAAACCTAAAACAATAAAATCTTGATGTCCTTCAAATATTTAGAGAAACAGTACCAGATCTTTAAAAATTATCAATAAAGATTTGTAAATGTAAGTAAGTTATTAGCAAAACAATCATATATTTTGAAAACTAAGTGTTGAAAAAGATATTTGATCCATTTTTTCTCCAATTTACTCCGAATATTGTTGTACTCTAGAATACATAAAAACAATACAATTTGTCTTAATCATGATTGCAGAAGTTTTTTGGGAATCAGATTTTTATTGTATATAAAATATCGCTTTCTGAAGATTGGAGTATTCATCTCTAAACTAGCTACTGAGAGTCTATTATCTAAGGGCTATCCATTTGGACATTAAATGGTCTAAAACCATCCTAATATATGAGGCTTCCCTGGTAAGTTTGACTCGATCAGACCAGCCGCTTTAATAAAATGAAAATCTATTTAATCCTACCTATAATAGTGAAAAACTGTGTGGTATGTTTGGTTGCCATCGTCCAGGTACCAGTAATAAGCTCCAGAATTTGGCCAGAGGTTGTTAGGGCCAGGGTTGGTGGGTGTTGGGTTTTAGCCTAGATTTGAACATTGTATTTAGGTGAAATGTTAAGAGAAAATAAACAAGTTTAATTTGAAAGTAATGCAAGGTAAATTTTTAAAAGTTGCTAAAAAGTCAACTCATCAAATATTAAAAAACAACAAAAAATTATATTTTAAAGCAATCTTTCCTGGACATATAAAAAGCTCACTGCATATGTTAGGTGGTTTGTGAGATCCTTTGCTACAAACATACATCTTGTTACTTTAATATAAGGATATACCTGATGTAAACGTATTTGTTCTGCAAGTATTTGTCCCCCCGCTAGTCCCGCCATGAAAAAGACCCACACAATGTTTGTTTGTCTGCATAATACTGATAATAACCCAGCTAATGACGACAGTCCATATTTGTCTAAAACAAAAATTGTAAAGTTTTAATTAATTTCATACCTATATTTTTTATTTCAATTCTATCTAGGTCTTACTATTAATGATCTTAATTCAGTATTCTTGTGGGACACCTGCCTTACTCAAAATTAAACTCTTACTAGAAAAGTAGGCTTGAAGTTTAAACACGAAAATATCTAGATCTTGTGTTAGATTCTCAATAACTTTAAATAAGACTTGCTAGAGATCTCAAGCAAGAAGGGAGGGGGAGGAGTTTAACCATGCACTACAGTTTCAGTTTTATTTCTTTTTCTAGGGGCGATTATCCTAGAATGGTGTGACGTGAGTATCCTCCCCCCCCAAAACAGTTAACAACATTCCCTAGCCATATAAGAAACTACACTGTAATGGAGAACCATATCAGTTCAGAGTTTAACTAGATCCTTTCAGACAGACTAATAACAGAATAATCTTAAGCTAAAATTACCTGAAATATACAAGGAATACATGAGAAGCACCATGGTAGTGGAGACAGTGTCAGTATAATACAGAAAGTTGAAGAAGAACAGGACAGGTAGCAGGGATATATTCAGGCTGGATAATATGGCCAGGTAATCATTGTATTTATCCTGGTTCACAGGATTATTTACTTTTTTCATTTAAAAATCGTTTGGTTTACATAAAGGAAAGAGAAAGATTTTCTTTGTTTTTTGAGCCCTGTTTAAAAATGTTTAGTTTTTCCTTTACATACATCCTAAATTAAAACAGTACAAAGTAGTATTAAAATATTTGTGTGCAAAAGTCAAAAAGTGCAAATTAGACAGCCAACTTTCTGATCCAGGGATAAAGGGAAAGGAAAATGGGCAATATTTAAAATTTTTCCAGATTTCATACATAATTCGGCCCTTGATATTGTGTTAACATAGATTTAAGGCTTAAATTTATTTTATTGTTGCACTCTTTCTCCTTGGGTGTAAAGAAAATGATTTTAGACTAAAGTATTGTAATGTAATATGATATAATTCATACCTACATACATATGAATTTGGACTGAAAGACAACTTTTAATAAACCTAATAAAATCTATTTTATGGCAGTCCGTTTATCCCCGTAAAATACATTGTAATTGCTGAGGAATTTTGAAATATCAGCGTATCTTTAAAAATGTCTGGAGTTTGTACAATTATATATATTTAAAAACGGAGACATATTTTACAAAGTAGCACAACAAGTGTTATTTGAAAATAAGTCTTTAAGAAATACGAGTTTTCGACCTTTAATCTAAATAAAAATGGCAAGAATGAAAATTAATTTCCGAAAGACAAAACTAAAAATTCGACTATTTATAAGCAGACAATCCTTAAAATGTGAAGTAGGAACCAATTTTAACGTCGTTATGATGAGCACAGAGTCAAAAGAGGGCGGGGGGGGGGGGTGGAAAGGGCGTTTACCCCCCTAACTTTAAAACCCCTCAATTACTCTCATCAATTTTTTAAAAATACATAAGAATACCTTCCCCTAACGAATCTTTGGAACTACCCATTTCAAAACCCTCAAAATAAAGCTTTGACGACCTTAATGATTGAGATTTGGGCCTAAACGAAAATGCATAACATCCCCCAAATCTAAGGCCCTTATTACAGGAATAGGCTTACATGGTAGCTTTGCTGTATGACAGTATTATCAATGAAAAAAGTAAATTCCTTTTCTGCATGAAGTTGTCCGGTGATACAGTATAGTAAAACTAAATTTAACAAGCCAAACACAACACTCTGACTTCTAAACATAATATTTGGATGTACTAAAATAATACCTAGGTAAATATTTTTTTTTAAGATAAATACTAGAATACATACTTACGTTCGGGTTTAGACATATTTAGTTAAAATATTATAATATAAAGATATTTTATTACGTAGATGGCTAAGAATTATGCCATATGAATCATTGAAGACACCATGCATATTTTGATACAAGTACATTAGTAGCAATCAATGAATCCACCTGATGATAAAATATAACTTCAACTTAATTCTTATTGTCAATTTTTTTAATTATCTTCAAGAGAAGGGCACTCAATCGAACGAACATACGGATCGTAAATACCCTGGTTTTCGAGTAGCTACACTACAAGAAAGGCTGCCTCCCTTACCTGAGGTGTACAGTTGTACAAGAACCAAGTTCAGGCTTCTCACCAGAAAATAATGTTGTTATTGTGTTCAATGGACTCACTATACCAACTAAAATAAAACATATGGTAATATTTTTGTACATCCCCAATGTTAATAAACAAAGTTACCTTTTCTGCGGATAAAGCCTTTTTATAGAAAAAAGGTTTATATATGGTGGCTAAGGCATTGTCTTACTTACTCTTTCTCATAATCTTAAATATTAGCGGTAGGTTTCTTTTTAGCGTCTTTATGTATTAGCAGGTATAAAGTAAGATATTTATAAATATCAAATAATATTTGTGGGACAAAAAGAGAGGTTGTCAATTTTACTATATGTTGCCCCCCAACGACATCTGAAAACCATGTATAGGTTTCGTGATTTTTTCCGAATCAATTTCGTTATTGGTATAAGCTGGGTACTACCTAAAATCAAATGGCAAACCTGATATCAGATATAGTCCAGGTAAAGTTGTGATTTTTGGATCCCATTCTGTAAAATTTCCAACACAATATTTTTGAGCCTAGAAACATGAACAATACATAAAATTAGGTTGACATAAAACAAACTGAGGAGCAAGCGATATGGGCTTGGGAATGGGATATATATTTTTTACATCCCTTAAAAAGTATATCAGAGGAAGGGGAGTATAACTATAACCCTCCCCGTCGCCTATGAGAGCTAGCACAACTTTACTATGAAAATTAAAAGAGCATAAACAGCAGATACATTTCATATCGTTCTGTTATTTATAATTTTAACGGACGGACGGATAATAGTTAGTATATGGTAGCTGCGCTCCCAAACTTAGCATTCATACCTTTATAGTGTCGGTTGTGTATTGTAAATCCGTTAAATAAAACAGAAAAATGAAAACGAAATAAGTAATTTCAAAACTATAACCTGGGGTATGTGAAAAATTTCATCCATGTAAGGATCTGGTACATTTACGTTTACATAGTTGCCTAAAAATTAATTTCAAATAAAAAATTTTCGTTACTCACAGATACGTCTAAGCACACTAGAGTTTGGTAGGGGGAATGCCCTCCCCCCCCCCCCATCAACTTTTAATTTCAGTTTTAATGAGAAAAAGTAAAAAAATAAGGTTATTTTTTTCTAGGGGCGATTTCTCTTGGAAGGGAGGTGGAACCCTTCCCCAAAATAGTTAAAACCTTCCTAGGACCTATGATAAGCTACATTGTAAAGAAGAAAAAAAAGTATAAAAACAGTATAAAAATCACAGAAAAACTCAAGATTTTATAGATAATATGTTTGCTTCTGGCTTTTTACAAATTATTAATCATCCTACTAGAATTTCGGACCATGCTAACAATAATAGTGCAACACTAATAGACCATATTTGGACAAACAATATAAATGATTTTTATACTTCTGGAATAATAACTACGCATATTTCAGATCATTATGCACCCTTTTGCTTCTTAAATAGTAATAAACCAGCCAATAGACCAAAATTTTTAAAAACTAGAAATTTTTCTGCTGAAAACATTAATTCATTTAGGACCCTTTTAGAACAGGCTAACTTTCAAGGTACATTCAATGAGCAAGAAAACCCACAATTAGCTTATGACAAATTTCATGACATTTTTTTCTCTCTTTATGACGCACACTTTGAGGAAAAAACTATTCGTTTTAACATCAATATACATAAGATAGAACCATGGATGTCAAATGGTCTTTTAAATTCTAGACGCAAAAAAATAGAGCTTTATTCAATTTGGTCTAAAGACCGTTCAGCTGAAAGCAAACAAATTTTTAATAATTATAAGAATCTTTATAATAAATTAATTAGGGCAATGAAGAAACTACATTATAGTATGCAACTTATTTCTCATCAAGGTAATTTAAAAAAAACTTGGGACATTATCAAAGAGGCATGTAATAAGAGTGGGAGGGCCAATTCATCCCCTAAATCCTTGAACATTAATGGCAATATTATTAGTCAAACAGAGGAGATAGTTGAGCATTTTAATAGGCATTTTACTAGTGTTACTACTAACATCCAGCAGACAATCCCCCCCACGGATCGTCCCCCTGATAGTTATTTAGATGAAGCTGGTGCAAATTTTAGTTTCAATCTAGTTCTTCATCTGAAGAAATAATACAAATTTTTAGCCAACTTGAAAGCAAATCTAGCACTGATTTTACTGGTCTCTCCACTAAATTAGTTAAAAAGATTCTGCCAATAATTTCTAGGCCACTTGCACACATTTTTAATTTATCTTTAAAGCATGGTTTAGTCCCCTCTCAATTTAAGATAGCTAAAGTGTCAGCAGTTTTTAAAAAAGGTGGAAATCCTGAAAACCTAAATGATTACAGATCCATAAACTTATTGTTAGTATTTAGTAAAATCTTAGAAAAATTAGTTTCAATTCAATTGAAAGATTATTTAAACGAACATAACATTATTCACCCTAATCAGTTTGGTTTTCAGGAAGGCAATTCTACCATTCATCCTATGATTCATATGCTTAACAAAATTTCAACTGCAATGAATAAAAATGAATATACAGTTGGAATTTTCTGTGACTTAACCAAAGCTTTTGATATGGTTCCTGTGGACATTATGTGTAAAAAATTAGAAAAGATAGGTATACAGGGGTCTAATCTTAATTGGTTTAGAAACTATTTAACAGATAGGCAACAATTTGTTTGTATTGATTCTACCAAATCCACTCTTCGCGAAATTAAACTTGGCTTGCCACAAGGATCAATACTTGGCCCAATTATGTTTCTTATTTTTATTAATGATTTACCCAAATCTACTCTATTATATACTTTGCTTTTTTGTGATGACACTACACTTCTTGCATCTGGGCCTAATCTAGCAGATTTAGTTTCATTTGTAAATTCAGAACTGCAAAAAGTCTCTACTTGGTTTCGCACTAACAAAATGTCTCTTCATCCCTTAAAAACAAAGTTTACTATTTTCCATCCCTCCCCTCATCTAATTCCATGGAATGAAATAAATATTTATATTAATGAAAATAATATTGACTGTCCTTCCCCCAATGAGCAACTTATTAAAAAATTAGAATATGTAAATCATGAATCAGATATACCTGCTATAAAATTTCTTGGGGTTTACTTTGATCCAGCCCTAACTTTTAAGTACCATGTTAAACAACTAAATGCTAAGCTTTCAAAATCACTTTTTGTTTTACGAAGATGTCAAAAAATATTAAACCCTGAAGCAATGCGATCCTTATATTATTCAACTTTTAATTGTCATTTAATATATGGAATTATAGCATATTCTTCAACATATGATAGTCTTATTAATGATGTCTTTAAACAGCAGAAGAAAGCTATTCGATGTTTTTCTAATGCTAAATATAATTCACATACAGGATCGCTGTTTAAAAGATGGGGTATTTTGCCATTTCCTGCCCTAATAGACTATTTTAAATTAAACTTTATGTATCTTTATTTAAAAGATTTGCAGCCTAAATCATTCAGGATAGATAATTATTGGACTTTGAATCGAGACAGAAATGTTCCTTATGCTTTAAGAACTCAAGCTGACTTTGCTATACCATTTTCCAGACTTGCCCTAATTTCTAGATTGCCTTTTATTTCTCTACCAAAAACATGGAATAATTATGCTGAAATTTTGAAAGATCTAAAAAATAAGCCAAATTTTAATTTATTTAAACAACACTTGAAAAAAACAATGGTTGAAAATATTGAAACAAACTGCTACAGACTTCTTTGCCATATTTGCCATTTAAATGCAATTTAAACTATTGTTGGTTGGAATGCTGCCATTATTCTATAATTTTATTATTCTGTGATCAAAAAATAATAGAATGCAAAAATTGCCAGGTTTTAAACATACTACAACGCCGTACATTTCCTTTCTTTTTCTTTCTTTCTTTCTTTTTTTTGAACTACATGCTCCATTTACTTTTTTATTTTTTTAAAAGAAATACAAATTTTTTTTTCCTTATGATATCTAACTTTCATCTCATTTTTATTTTATTGTATTATATTCTTAATAGGGCTTGATCTCTTTTTACCGCATGATCACAGTGTTATTGTTTAATAATCCACTTTATACTAAAAAATTTACACATTGTGTTTTGCGTTAGGTCCTGCCACTAGGCAACATATTTGATATTTCTTGTGTATTAAAATAAATAAAATAAAACTATATAAACAATATACCTATGTAAATATTCGTATCATATAATTGTGTTTTAATATGTTGACTGATATAAATATTTTGATTTGATTTGATTTGAAAATAACATTTCAGCGGTTATCCAGATCTTTCGAGCTAGACAGACTTTACAACTTTGGGTGTATATTCTGCATGGGATCCCCGGCTCAGGGGGGGGGGGGGGGATAAAAAATAAGTGGTTGGAGGGGAAAAAAATATAAAAATTAAGAAAACTGAAAACATTTTTTTCCATTTCGCCCCCCTCCTTGGTTAAAAAAAAACTAAAAAATGTGTGGTAGGAGGGATAAAAAAAATAAAATATAGAAATCTTTAAACATTTTTCTATTTCCCCCCCTACTTTTTAAGAAAAATCTAGGGGGAAAAAAATAAAAAAAATTTGTAGCAGGGGAAAAAAAATAAATCTTGTGCAGAATATACACCCCTGATAAAAGCCTTAAACTACCCTAAGATTATTATAACCTTAATCTAAAAATCACAAAAAAATCAATATATTCGGAGATCTTTAGTATCAGACAAAAAAAAACTTACCTACTATTTTATATAATACTAACGGTTGTAAGAGAGCAGAAAATAGCTTATAGCCATCATAAGACTTAAATCTGAATATAAAATAGCCTAAAACTATCCTAGACCCTATGGATAGATGATATTGTATGTCCTATACCTACAACACTGAGGCAAGCAGAATAAACTGCCAGAACAAATAAAAACTTATTCATCTTAATATCTTGAGCATTTCTTCTGAAAATATTTAGGATTATTATTACAAATATGGCACAGGAAAACAACAAAAATAAATGGTCGGTATCACAGACCCTGTTCTATGCAAGTTTACACATATTTCACAAATTAACAAATATTAAAGTATGGCTTCGAAAACGATTAATATCCGCTGGATTAGATTAGAACCGGTTCTCAGCCATACTAAAAAAATCATGTATAGTATCGAATTACAAAAATTTTTCTACGAATATCAACATAAAAATCATAAAATCAATACCAATTTTGTTAGACCGGAATTTCGGCCCCTCGTTAAAAACAAAAATGGCTTAAATCTTATAATTTTTCACGTTAATATCCGCGGAAAGCTGTCTATAATATTATTAACTATTATCATTTTTATTTTAAAACTAACAAAAATAACTATTTTACAAATATATAGGTGTAAGCAAAAATTATTTATATCAAACTTAAAAATAAGTCATGACAAAGCTATAAAAAAAATGATAATTATCTAGGGATTCGGTGTAAATTTCGAAAGTCAATTTTCACTTTTCCATTTTACTGGAAGATTTGATTATTTTAGCTGATTTAATATGCCTTTTATTCTTCAAAACAATTAAAAGTAGCGGCTGAGCCCATAGAGGCCTCTAAAGTGGTGAGGTGAGTCGAAACAAAGAAATTATAAAAGAAAACTTGTCAATCTAAATTTTTTTACTGATTAAAGCAAACAACCTTTGATTAAATAAAATTATCACAGTAAAAAATTTAATTTCTTTGGACTACCAAAAATTAGAAAGTTGTCATGGCTCAAGCAATGTTTATTGTTTACATTGATTATATCTATTTTTAGAATCAAAATATTTCCTATTAGAGTATTTCATAATTTCAATATTAAATGTAGTGCATATAATATTAATTTGATAAGCATAAAAGAAATATAAAAAAAAATAGGTCATTGTTACAAAATACAAAACTTGTGTTTAAAAAAATAATTTAAGTACATTTATGCATTTTGTGTGAAAAACATCTACAAAAACTAAATGGATAATATTCAGGGAATCAGGTGTTATTAATTTGGTTACTTAGTCGAAGAAAATATAAACAATGAAAATATCGAGGTATAAGGTATAACCAACAAGAGAAATAAATCTAAAATATTATTTGGGGGGGCAAATGGAGAGGTTGTTAATTTCCGATGTGTTGCCCCCCAACGACAGCTGAAAAACACGTATAGGTTTCGTGATTTTTTCTTAAATTAATTTCGTTGTTGGTATAAGCTGGAAAATATCATTTAACATCCAAGTATAAAGAACATTTAGAAACATACTTAAAAGCATAAAATTTCATATACAGC
Source organism: Acartia tonsa (assembly GCF_053477335.1). Taxonomy (NCBI): domain Eukaryota; kingdom Metazoa; phylum Arthropoda; class Copepoda; order Calanoida; family Acartiidae; genus Acartia; species Acartia tonsa. Next base: position 18,462,912 of record NC_137265.1, read on the forward strand.
TCTCTGTAAACAGGAAAATGTCGCAATTCATCCATTTAAGATAACTATAATAAGGCTTTGAACTGCAATTTAATAGACACATTGTTAGGAAAAATGATCTGTTTTCAATGTTTTTTTTGATATTTGAGTTTCCTTATACTTCTTTTTTACTGGAATCAACTTTTAGCTTTCTATAATGTTTCTAAATGTACTGGATTTTTGGAATTACGGTACCTAAAAATTAATAATTTTTTCTTTTAATATTTCCCGTACTATTTTTTAAAGTATGAGGCTTAACTCAATAAGCTAAGTATCCAAATCAAAAAAGTCTCATTCACGAAGAGCTCTACACAGTGGTCCTCAAGGCAAAAGAAGTTTGACAAAACCTACCATAAAAACGGACTATATGGCCATCAAATATACACATTGGAGGGCCAGGAACTGATTTTCTTAAAATCATAGCTGTTCCTTCTTGGGGTTTATTCCATTTAAAAGTTAACAGACCAAATTCCCTAAAAAATCAAGGTTGTTTGTCGCGATTTTGTTGCTTTGGATTCAAACCTTTATAACTTTGGCTGTATGAAAGACTCATGAAAGCTAAACCTACCATTGGAAAGCCTATTGAATGACGATTTCAGACATAGCTTTAAATTTTTTGTAGCTTTCTTACTTTTTGCTCTACAAGGAAAATTGTAACCAAAGGGAGAAAATTTATTGATAAATCTATTCTCAGAAAAGCTTTCACTAGGGTATTTAGATGTAAATTTTTCAGGATTTTTCTTATGTTCAGTGATTCTTTTGATGACAAATGCAAAAAATACACTTTCATACATTTAATTTGGTATATTTGCATTTTTTCTACCTTGTGCCAAAATTTTTTTATAAAAATTATAAGTTGGTGTATATTTTTTTGGCCCAAATTTTTACATAAATTTCAGGAATAAATATTAAGAACCATCAATTGCTACATTTTACATGTGTAGTTTTAAATTTCCTATATTTATGGTTGTGTAGGAGCCTCAAAAATGCTAAACCTACCATTGTAAAGCATGTTGAACACTCTATCCAAGTAAATCTACGACTTTAAAAAAAAAATTGACTTAAAAGGCTTGCACAGGATTTATGTTAGGTGTAATAAATTTCACCAAAAATGTTTTCTTTCCTACAAAATTTGTCCTGTTTCAACACCAATCTATGGAGGGGGTGTGCCCCCCCCCCCAAAAAAAATGGTGCAGGGCTTAGGTGCTCCCCCCCTAAAAAGGGAGGGGTGTAACATTTTGATAGTTGAAAATAATGCAAAATTTAAAAATTAAAAAAAATATTGTTTTCAAAACTCAACAAGATATAACATAACCCCCCCCCTGGCCCCTCTCCCCTACCCCATATCTATGGGGAATAATTCACAGTAGGGGGAGAGGGGGGGTGTAAAAAGTGCATGAAAAGTGCTGAAATTTATTTTATTTTCCTAAAATATATTTACCCCAGGGGTAATTCTTTTATGGGGTGGGGGGGTATTATCTGCTATATATCTTTTTTTAAAAATTAGGGGGGGGGGTGATTTCAACCCCTCCCCCCACCTCCTTAGACATATCTGGGAATTTTTTTCATCTTTTTTAACTCTTCCCCTTCTAAATTCTGGTAACTTCCCCCAGTTCAGGGGGTTTGGGTGGGGCTACAATCCTTCCATATAAAAAAACCTGCTCACTTTCAATCTGCACAAAGTAAAGACCAATTTAACTTTGGGCTCGGGAACGAAGTAGAGGTTGGAAACAACAATTTGATGGGAAACCGCTAAAGGACTAGTCAGGCAGATGATTCTGAATTCCCGCAGACCAGCAAAAATTTGCACCTGGAATGTTTGGACAATGTTTCAGTCAGGCCAGAAAGAAAACATTTGCTGAGAAATGCTTAAAGCCAGGGTTGATATCCTGGCTATCACCGAATCAAGGTGGACAAATAATGGAGAGTTTAAACATCATTCTGGCTTGAAAATACTTTACTCAGGCCATATGAATGATAATCTAGGACATAAGCAAGGGGTGGCTCTTATGCTGACCAAGCAAGCAGAGCAGGCCATGATCAGTTGCCAACCCCATGGTCCAAGAATCATGGAGGCTTACTTCAAATCCTCAGATATAAACATTAATCTGAGAATTATAGTAGCATATGCTCTTACAGAACAAGCAGATACAGAGATCAAAAACGAATTTTATGACCAGCTTGACTCTGTATTTAAGAATGGTCATAAAGAAAAGGACCTGACCATGCTCCTAGGAGATTTCAATGCTCAAGAGGGGAGTAATAATGAGAATTTAGAAGAAGTCATGGGCAAATATGGCCTAGGCTTAAGTAATGGCAAGGAAAATGACAATGGTGATAGACTTGTAAGTTTTTGTACTGAAAACAAACTTGTCATTGGTGGAACCATCTTTAAACACAAGAAGATTCATACTGCCACCTGGAGATCACCAGACCAAAGAACCTTTAAACAGATAGACCACATCTGTATATCTAGATGTATAAAAGGTTCTCTCCTTGATGTCAGGGTTGAAATATTACCATTCAGACTATTATCTTCTATCTTCTAAAGTTCGGCTTAGATTTAAAAAGCAGGACTCAAACCCTAACCCCAGGAAGAAATATAATTTAACAACCCTTCAAAACTCTGAAAAGCTACAAGAGTTTAAGCTCACTCAAAAGAACAGATTTGAGTTGTTGACTCTACAAGAGGAAGATGGAGTTGAAGATATTGGGCAAAGTATCAAAAAATTTTATAATGATACTAGCCAAGAATAATTAGGTTTCAAAAAGGCTAACCAAAAGCCGTGGATCACTAAAAGATCCATTGATCTCATGGATCAAAGAAGAGATGTAAGACAAAAGACACTTTCTAGAAACTCTCCAGAAGATAAAGACCTGTATAAGATGCTCAGCAGGGAAATCCAAAGAAGTGTCAGAATTGACAAAAAAGAACACTTGGAAAACCTTGCTATGCAAGCAGAAAATGCTGCTAATCAAAATAGAATGAAAGATGTCTATGAGATTACTAAGAGCATTGCAGGTAAAGTACACAAATCAGGATCACACATCAGGGACAAGGATGGTTCACTCCTTAAAACTGATGAAGATATTTCAAATAGATGGGCAGAGCACTTCACTGAACTGCTAAATCTTCCAGTTCCAGAGGAAGAAACTGAGATTCCACCCTCAGATGCACTTGACATTGACTGTCAAGCGCCAAATCTATTGGAAATCAAAGAGGCCATTAAAAATTTGAAAAATAACAAGGCCACTGGACCTGATAACATACCAGCTGAGGTCATAAAAGCAGACCTAGATACATCAGCTGAGGCATTCCTACCTTTGATCACAAAGATATGGAATGATGAGTTATGCCCAGAGGACTGGAAGAATGGACATATCTCATTACCAGCCAAAAAAGGACACTTGACCCAATGTGGAAACTACAGAGGGATAATGCTTCTTTCAGTACCTAGCTGTAACCTTAGTAAGATTCTTCTTAATAGAATAAAGAAAAAGGTTAATGAAAAGCTAAGACCTAATCAGGCTGGATTTAGACTAAACTGTTCCAATATTGATCAGGTAACCTCTCTAAGAATCATCATAGAGCAATCCAAGGAATGGAACTCTGAGCTCTTTGTAAACTTCATTGACTACAAAAAAGCATTTGATTCTTTAGACAGAAGATCTCTCTGGAAAATCTGCCAACACTATGGCATTCCAGAAAAGATAATCAATATTATTATAGCTATCTTTCATAAAGGAGGTTGAAATGTAATGTATAAAGGTAAACTATCAACCTTTTTTGAGATTGTAACAGGCGTCAGACAAGGATGCCTTCTTTCTCCCTTCCTTTTCCTCCTTGCCATTGACTGGATCATGAAGAACTGTGAAAGTAATGATGGCATTTGCTGGGAGCTATTTGGCAATCCAAAATATTTGGGAGTTTTTGACTTTGCTGATGATATTGCTTTGTTAACAAGCAATAGAAGTCAAATGCAAAGAAGGACTAACATGATAGCTGAAACTTCCAAGAAAATTGGACTAGAAATTAATGTTCCTAAAACCAAAATACTCAAATTAAATGCAAATTCCCAAGAATCAATTACTATTGGAGACCAAATTCTTGAGGATGTAGATTGTTTTGAGTATCTTGGAAGTAAAATTGATGAAGCTGGAGGCACTTTAACAGATGTTAAAGCTAGAATTAACAAATCTAGGACAGCCTTTGCCAGCCAGAACAAAATTTGGAATTCCAACAACATCTCCATAAAGACCAAGTTAAGATGTTCTCTCTGTTTTGCTGTATGGGGCTGAAACTTGGTTCCTAAACACAGCAGTGGTCTCCAAGCTACAGACATATATCAATAAATGTCTCAGGAAAATCCACTAGATCTTTTGGCCAAATAAGATCACAAATGCTGAGCTTCTAGAGCGCAGTGACATTAAACTGACAATAAAACAGAGGAAATGGTGATGGTTGGGGCACACACTAAGGAAAGGGCATGATGATATATCCAGGCCTTGACTTGGAATCCCCAAATAGGAAAGAGGAAACCAGGTAGACCAAAAACAACCTGGAGGAGGGAACACTTAAAGGGAGTGTAAAGGTAAAAATTTCTCATCATATTATCAAATCTTAACATTTTCTAAACACCTTTCAATAAACTGATCAACTAAAAACGTCATATTAACAAAAATATCAAGGATTTAAGCCTTGATTTTTTGGTATTTTGGGAGGGAAAACTGGAAAAACAGGGAAAATCTGAACTTTTTTCTTTATTAAAATGTTTGTAGGGATATTTAACTTGTCACATATAGTTTAAACTATTTACTTACTGTTAAGCATTTATTTTATGACATAAAATTGTTAATTCATGCTGTAATAACGTAGAAATTAAGTAATAAAGATTTATTTTAAGTTCATATTATTGACAAAAAAATATCTTACTGTTTACAAAGGGTTGAATCTCAGAGATTAATTGAAGTGATAATATCCTTTTTTATTGTGTTGAACTATAAACAACCCACTTTGAAGAATTAGTTTACACTTTTATCAGACGATTTATAAAGAAATATTGCATCTTTATTATTTACAAATTTTGTAATTAAAGGTGGGCGAGAGATGGGCCATCTAAAGTTAATTGGATACTAAAAAAAACCAGTTTCTAGCTTTGTTATTGTATTTGGTTTTCAATAAAAAATATTGCTTATTTTATCAATTTCTAAGTAACTATACATTGGTTTAAAGCAAGGATTATGTTAAAAGTTAGCTTAACCGTTAGGAAAAATCAAGAACTATGTGAAAAAGTTTAATTTTAGCTATAAAGGGAGAAAAAAAGAATTTAATGCACATTTTATATAATGCGTATAATTTCTTCCTTTCCCTGTACCTTATAATAATCGTCGGAAAAAGCCGTTTTTTAAGCAAACAAAAGCGCGTTTTGCTCTATCTGTGAGATATTGTGAATGAGATAATGTTAAGATTTGATATTAAGACGAGAAAAATTTACGTTTACAGTCCCTTTAAGTGAACTGAAAGATTTAAAAATTCCATCTTTCAGCATTGCCTCAAAACGTGCCCAAACAAAGGAAGATTGGAGAACCATTGTGCATGGCCTACATTCTGCCTAGAACTAAAAGGCAATGATGATGACTCTTTATGCACTTTTTACACCCCCCCCTCTCCCCCAACTGTGAATTATTCCCCATAGATATGGGAAAGGGGAGGGGGGCCAGGGGGGGGGGTATATTATATCTTGTTGAGTTTTGAAAAAAATATTTTTTTTAATTTTTAAATTTTGCATTATTTTCAACTATCAAAATGTTACCCCCCTCCCTTTTTAGGGGGGGGGGGCACCTAAGCCTTGCACCATTTTTTTTTTTTGGGGGGGGGGGGGCACACCCCCTCCATAGATTGGTGTTGAAACAGGACAAATTTTGTAGGAAAGAAAACATTTTTGGTGAAATTTATTACACCTAACATAAATCCTGTGCAAGACTTTTAAGTCAATTTTTTTTTTAAAGTCGTAGATTTATTTGGATAGAGTGTTCAACATGCTTTACAATGGTAGGTTTAGCATTTTTGAGGCTCCTACACAACCATAAATATAGGAAATTTAAAACTACACATGTAAAATGTAGCAATTGATGGTTCTTAATATTTATTCCTGAAATTTATGTACAATTTTGGACAAAAAAATATACACCAACTTATAATTTTTATAAAAAATTTTTGGCACAAGGTAGAAAAAATGCAAATATACCAAATTAAATGTATAAAAGTGTATTTTTTGCATTTGTCATCAAAAGAATCACTGAACATATGAAAAATTCTGAAAAATTTATATCAAAATACCCTAGTGAAAGCCTTTCTGAGAATAGATTTATCAATAAATTTTCTCCCTTTGGTTACAATTTTCCTTGTAGAGCAAAAAGTAAGAAAGCTACAAAAAATTTAAAGCTATGTCTGAAATTGTCATTCAATAGGCTTTCCAATGATAGGTTTAGCTTTCATGAGTCTTTCATACAGCCAAAGTTATAAAGGTTTGAATCCAAAGCAACAAAATCGTGACAAACAACCTTGATTTTTTAGGGAATTTGGTCTGTTAACTTTAAAATGGAATAAACCCCAAGAAGGAACAGCTATGATTTTAAGAAAATCAGTTCCTGGCCCTCCAATGTGTATATTTGATGGCCATATAGTCCGTTTTTATGGTAGGTTTTGTCAAACTTCTTTTGCCTTGAGGACCACTGTGTCTATTGCAAATAAAAATAACTACCTATCAAAACAAAAACTTGCTTACATAGGTACTAATGAGATCATTCACATTCCAGATTGAGTTTAAGTCAAATATGAATATTTTATTATAAATGGTTAAAATAAGGGGGGGGGGGGAAGTTCTGACACATTTGCGTAAACGGTGAGTATAGGCTTTATCTTTGGACTGAGAGGATAGGTTATTAGGGATAAAATCATTCTTATATGATGAATTTCCCCCAGATTTAAGATTTTTTGGATAGGCCTCCAGGTTCCGGAGCTCCAGGCCTCCAGGTGGTCTCTGTACAGGTAAAATTGAAAAAAAAAAAATTTTTTTTTTAAAGTTACAGGTCAACTTATAAAACAAAATATGCATATTTTTTAATATTATTCACATATTTGAAGAAAAAATATGCATATTTTGTTTTATAAGTTGATTTTTAACTTTAAAAATTTTTTTTTTTTTCATTTTTACCTGTACAGAGACCACCTGGAGGCCTGGAGCTCCGGAACCTGGAGGCCTATCCAAAAACAAAATATGCATATTTTTTCTTCAAATATGTGAATAATATTAAAAAATATGCATATTTTGTTTTATAAGTTGACCTGTAACTTTAAAAAAAAAAAAATTTTTTTTCAATTTTACCTGTACAGAGACCACCTGGAGGCCTGGAGCTCCGGAACCTGGAGGCCTATCCAAAAAATCTTAAATCTGGGGGATATTCATCATATAAGAATGATTTTATCTTTAATAACCTATCCTCTCAGTCCAAAGATAAAGCCTATACTCACCGTTTACGCAAATGTGTCAGAACTTCCCCCCCCCCCTTGAGTACCTATCTATTTTACATGTTAATTACATAACTGTTAAAAAAAATCATAATATGAATTAAGGTCTATGAAGCTGTAAATAAAATCAGATATAATTAAGCGATTACACTGAAATAAGAAAAAATGTTCAAAATTATTATTTAGGGAGGAAACGGAAGTTAATAAAGTTTGTCAAAATATTTTTCTATAATGGTTGAATTTAATTAATCGACGTTTTGAAGTATAGCAGAAGTAGGTAAACTGAATTTATTTTTATAGAATATATCTACTTACTTTTGTAGATATTAAGTTGTTTTAAAGACTGATTTTTGGTTAAATAAAAGAAGAGAGAAATTCCAATCAGCCATACGAAAACGGTTTATTAAAGAGTAGTTACGCTAATAATAGAAATTATCGAGGTGGTCTAGGAGCAGATCTTCTTGGCCGTGGGTCATAACTTTGGTTATTTGAAGTATTCACTTCTCTATTCAGGTAAACATCTCCAGAAAGACCAGATCTGGCTAATCCTGTTGAACTTGATAAGGACTTTGTTGGGGTGGGTGTTGATGCTATGCTTCGACTAGAAGAGTGGGTAGCCACAACCTGTGAGGGCAGTGGGGCAGATCTACGCGGAATTGGATCATATCCTTCCTTATTCTGCACAGACTAAAAAAGAAGTTGTAAACATTCTTTAGTATAATCAAAAGAAATTGAGAAAGATAAATTCAAGAAATTTTACCTATTAAACTTTGAATTAAAATAATGGATTTATTATTACTTGAATCTTACACCAGTTTATCATATACTGCAATAAATTAAAACTTGAAGCGGGCTAAAATATACCTAAAAAAACTACATCAACAATCTTTATTACCTGGCCACTTAAAGGATTCTGTTGCTCTAAACTTTGTATGAGATCCGCAACTCTTGGCTGTTTCTTCACAGGCCAGCTTTGGGCACCCCGTCCCCCTTCCCTGGCTCCACTCAATGGGGTTGTTATAAAACTAGTTGACTCGTCTACATTATTATAACTATCTTGATTATTTACACCATAAGCATTCGATGAACTATCACTCCATCTGGCTGATTCTTGACTAGAAGGTTTTGTACTCTGACTAGTTTTGAAAGGATTGGACTTTTCTTTAATTATAGGTCTGTTCGTTTGGCCCGAGTTATAGGAAGACTGATTTTTTACTCTCTTACAAGTTTTAGTGTTTGAAATATCAGCTGTAGTTGATATAAATAATGGCTGAGAAATTGCTACTGAATCGTGACTAGAAACTGATTTAGACTTGCCGTTAGTTATCACTTTTTCTTTTGGTCTATGAGTATGTTGCGTGGATTGTGTAGTGGCAAGATGAGTATTATGTTTAAATAATGACTTAGAACCTCTCCAGTTTTTACGAAGAATAATAGTGAGGAGTATTGAGGATGTCAGAATGAATATAGATGGTCCTATGAGACCATAATTGTAGAGTATTTTGTATGGATCTCTGCAGATTTCTTTGGAGTTATATTGGCAAGGTCTGGCTGATTCATTCCAGTATCTGTCTGAGGGAGATACATGTCCTAAACATTAATTCAATAAGGTTTATTATGTTAAATAAATTGGATATATTGAAAAACATATAATAAATTGGTATTTTTTAAAGTTATTCGGTAGGCTTTACCTGCAATACAACAGGGGTCCCAACACTTTTCATAGTGCATCCCACAGTCACACTGCTCGAATCCCTCCAAGATTCCATTGCCACAAAACCCCACCTCCTGTTGGCGACCTCTCGGAACCTCCTTAAAACAGCCAGCAAATCTTTTCTCTCTCAATACCTTATGGATGGCCTCTATACTACATTGTGAGAACACTGGATACACATGGTTGGTGCCAGTGGGGCTCATAATATAATCATCCCGCTCTCCGCAGTTTGTACCGTCAACATGAGTAGCTCCTAACAGGTGTCCCATCTCATGTGCTAATGTTATAATATTATCCTTCTCCTCTGACTCAAGGTTATTGTTAAGAAAGGTGATGAAGCCTGTGTTAAGAGTTTCTGAGCAGGCTGAGCCCCGCCACGCGAGACCGGCCAACCCAGCGGGAAAGTCTCGGTACGTAAACAACATTGAGATACAATATTCATGGTAGTTAAATTTAGAAAACTGGCTCAGAAATTCTTTTTGTGTCTGATTGCAGTGGTTACAAAAGTCGTACAGCACCTCTATGTTGCTGAGTCTAAAATTTATGTTTGAGAATTCTCCAGTAAACACAGTTCTGAAATATAAAATGGAATGGAATATTAGAAAAGCAAAAATTACTTTCAATGCCTATAAATAAAACTCTGTGATTACTCTTATCATTAGATAGATTATTATAAGTAACATAATATTAAGTATAAATATATATATATATATAAGAGCAAGTAGTTTGTAAGATCTTAAGAAAAGCTTATCTATTAAAAAAAATGAACAATAAAAACTAATAGTTACCTATGATAAATATCATTAACTCCCTTGACAAGATTCTGACTAATCTGTTTAACATAGGCTATATCTTCTTTATAATGATGGAATAGGGGTGAATCAATAACAACCATAATCTCACAAGCCAGCAAGGGGGTCTCTCCTACCCCCTCCACAGAGGTATGTTTCTGCATTGTTAAGCTGATGAGGAGGTAAATAAGGTACATCCATAATCTGCGGGCAAGACAGCATTGCATATTTTTTACTTGTTACAATATATAATTCATCTTTAAAAGTCTGTAAATAAAAAAGTCAGGTAATGCATAAAAAATACTAAATTGAGGATTAAATATAAAAGAAGTGTCTAAAAAGGGACCTTGAGAATTAAAATGGGGACATGCTGGCTTAACCCCTTAAAAAAATTTCTGTTATAAGTGGGAAAATATAATGTCGGACCATCTCGCCCCTCTCTTACCTAAAGTTCCATAGAGGCCTCTAGGAACATATCCGCTAGTATTAATATGGAATAAATATCGAAGAAAAAGATCGAAACATTACCTAATTATTATTAATTATTAAATAAACCCGGCCATTTAAATGTATTTACTGGAGCACACTAACTTTAAAACAAAAAAAATTTAAAATTAAACCATTCTTTTATGAAAATATTTTGGTTTAAACAAAACATTTTTAATCATAGGTATTTCAAATTTCTTATCTTTTTATCTTATTCACTTTTTTCGTCAGAAAAAACTTGTGGATTTTGGGTTAGTAAAGTTCCCCCTTGCCTCTCATGCCCCCACCCCACGCCCTAAAATCTGTCTGTTGTGGATGACAAAAATTATCAGCGGCATTCGTACATCTGTTGTAATATTTACAAATTAAGTCATTATAATTATTTTTTTTATAAATAAACAAATTGTTAAAAACATAAAAAATGTCAAAAAAATAAAAAAAAATATATAAATTATAACATGTTTATATTTCTATTACCTAATTTACAAAAATTACAAAGTCAGGAAATCAATCAATCAACAATTTTATTTTTGTTTTGGTTTCATTTATTGTCTGCAAATAAATCGTAATTATTACTTTCTTTTCAAGATTTTTAAAAAAAATTGGAAGATGTCTAATATGCTAGGAGGGGAGTGGACAATGGACTACAAATTAAATATATCCAAAGTTTTTTTTAGCACGCTCTCCCTTTCGTTAACTTAGAAACTTTTGAGACTTATATTGGATCTTGATTGGTTGGGTCTAACTAGAAGTGTCCATTTTTTCTGCCCCTCTTTCTAAATTGTCTTCTTAAGTTCTTTTAGACACAAAAAATGAGTTCTGTTGGTTCTTTGGGTGGGCTGAGTTTAGGCTCCACTGGTTCTAATGATGAAAGGTAATATATTTTTTTACCAAATGAAATGAACTAAAATCTTCATCCTTGAACAAAAATTTATGTTTAGAGCATGCATTTAAAATGATTGTACGGCTTAATTTTCCAAAGCAAATGAAATGATAAGTACCCTTCCCACACTTTCTGATCAATGATATGGCCTGAATGTCCCTACAATGTGTATTCTTATTGGTCCAAGAAAGGAGACATTTAACATTCTCTAAAGGCTAAATATTAACAAACTGAATAAAATCTTTGACCAACTCCTAACAATTCATTTTACATACACTTTTAAGGAGCACTGTTGACGTATCAGATGAAAATGATAATTGGGACCTCCTTTCCTCTGCATCTTACACATCCTTGTCAGAAATACAGGTTAGCGCAAATCATTGTTTGACGAACAGACATACAAACCCAAATTTGGACAAAGCTTTGCTTTTATACCAAACAGAAAGCTAAAATAATATTAGTTTTTAGAATATTTGAAACTACTATAAAAGGGGAGGGGGGGGGGGTAAAATGTGGTGACTCGTCACACGACATACCAGCAATTTTATTTTGGGTGCTACTCCCTTAGTTTTAGAGATAATTGGATGAAATCTTTTGGGCTGGGTCACTAATTACCCCAACTATTGGTATCTTTCAAAAAAAACGGCGGCGGGACCGCCGCTCCCGCCGCCCGCCGCTGTTTTCCGCCACCACAAAAAAAAAATTTTTATTGCATTTCTCGCCGAATTAGGCAATTTGGAATCATTTGAGACCATGTTATTTTTTTCAAAAATTTTTCCCCTTACAAGCAACCCTTCGGGGGGACTTTTTTTTTCAAGGTATATCTTAAATTCAGTGGTACTCCTGTGCTTTAAAAGATATTGAAACAAAATCTCCCCGCAGGGTTGCTTGTAAGGGGAAAATTTTTTTTTAAAAATACCATGGTCTCAAATGATGAAAAATTTTTTTTGGTGGCGGCGGAAAACGGCCGCAATTATCTCTAAAACTAAGGGAGTAGCACCCAAAATAAAATTGCTGGTATGTCGTGTGACGAGTCACCACATTTTACCCCCCCCCCCCCCCCTTTTTTTAGTTAAATCATTTTTGAAATATTCAGAAAATGTAATCTATCATTGACTATCAGTTTTGTAAAGGAGGCGTTTTATATAAATAAGTGGTTTGTTGAATGAGAATTCCGTGCACAGAATCTGCTTGATAGACGCACGGACATGTCCAAAGTATAGAGTAGGTAGAAGTGCCAATAATTAAAGAATCTTTATTTTAGGAAGCTATATCTGCAGTGCGTAAGAGTATCATAGAAACAGATGTTAATACGGACCAAAGAAAGGCAATTGTCCACAAGCTTATTAAACTTAAAATTAAAGAACAAGATTTGGAAAATCGAAAATTCTTTCAGGTATTACTTTGTTCATAATCTTTTGAAATTTTTGACAATATCAATGCACTGTGATGCAAATATCTTAGGGGCTCTAACCATTGTACCACCTAAATGTGAAAGATTGTAAGATTTCAATCAGTTTTATATCAGTTAGGGGACGTTGCACTGTAAATTATACCTGTACCTAAAAACAAAAATTTGTAAAAAGAAAAAATTTTGTTTATCATCGTTGGAGATATCTTATCCCTTAAGATCCCTATGTATGACTGTGATTGATAATATCATATTATCAAAATACCTTTCCTTTTCACTTTGCTTATCGGAAATAATCTCAATTAGTTATCGATAACAATTGTTATCTTTGCAATATACACATTATCTGGTTTTTGGATTTTGATGTTTGTCTTTTCAGTTTAGTTTCTATCACTCGTTGCCTTAGTATTATCTTAAAATTAAACAAATAATGTCTTTTTCAAAGATATTGAAACAAAGTTTGTATAAATTGAATTGTTGTGATGATAGTAAGTGGGACGAAGAAATTAATGCAACCAAAATTAAACAGAAAATATTACCGGTATTTCATAATTATTATTTTATAGCAAGTGACATAGCCCGTTTCCTCTGGGAGCCTCTCCGTGAAATTTGCCGTGGGGGCTTCCTTACACAATTTTTTTCTTTGAATAATCAGACAAAACTAAAATTTTAGGTTAAACTTGAGTTGGGGTGGTGGGGAGATTATAGATGTTGTACCCAAAAAAGGGTGGGAGGGTCCTCCCCTGACATTTTTTTGTTTTTGATTAAGAGTAAGGTGATTTTGACAGTTATTTGAAAATATTCGCAACTCTTCATATCATTTCATTGAAATAAAATGTTTAATATTAACTTTTGCTCCGCTCATCTTCATAATTTTGGGCTGCAAAATATTTTTTGTTCAAATTAACTAAACCTTCCTTAAACTGATATAAAGAGTCTACGCTGTTATTAATAATTTATTTTATTATCATTTAGAGTCCTGGTGAGGTTGAAACTCTGCGCCATTCATTAGTTCCAATAAACCAAGCCTTCCCAAGCAGGTACTAAACTTGGACAATTAAATTCTTCAGACAATCTAAGAATGTTATGAATGGATATAGGATATACGTAAATATATTGACAGGGCAAAATTTGTCGTTAATTAAAGGGAGTGTGAACGTAAATTTTCTCATCTGATTATCAAATCTTAACATTTTCTAAGCACATTTCACTACACTGATCAACCAAAAACGTCCTATTAACAAAAATATCCAGGAATAATGCCTTGATTTTATGGTATTTTGTGGGCGAGAGATGGGCATCTAAAGTTAATTGGATACTAATAAAAAAAACCTGTTTCTAGCTTTGTTATTGTATTTGGTTTTCAATAAAAAATATTGCTTATTTTATCAATTTCTAAGTAACTATACATTGTTTTAAAGCAAGGATTATGTTAAAAGTCAGCTTAACCGTTAGGAAAAATCAAGAACTATGTGAAAAAGTTTAATTTTAGCTATAATGGGAGAAAAAAGCAATTTAATGCACATTTAATATAATACGGAAAATCGTCGGAAAAAGCCGTTTTTAAAGCAAACAAAAGCGCGTTTTGCTCTATCTGTGAGATATTATGAATGATATAATGTTAAGATTTGATATTAAGATGAGAAAAATTTACGTTCACAGTCCCTTTAAGGTTGATAATTTGAACATCATTTATTTGTCATTTCATTCATCCAGAAGAAAGAGAAGAGATAAAGGAAGGATCGTTATTATAGCTAGCTGCGAGTACCACTTTATCAGAGTACTAGCGGCTTCGCCCCTAGCCTCTAGGGGCTGTGCCCCTAGAGGTTTGATCAAATAAATTTTTCGAAATTTAGATTTAAAGGAAATTTTTTTTTTTTAAATTGGGGGGGGGGGGAGATTTTTTTTTTTGAGGGGGAGGTATTTTTATTTTTGGGGGAGGTTGGGGGTGTCCCACCCCACATGAAAATAGTTATAAACCTTCCAGGGACCTATGAGAAGCTACCCTGTAAAGGAGAACCCGATCGGTTCAGCGGTTAGCGAGATACTTCGGTACACACAGACAAACAGATATCCTGTTACTTTATCATAAGGATATGATAATCTGGTGCAACATCCAAGTAATAATAAATCCATTCAAAACATTGATTTTTAGGAGATACTGTGATGAATATGGTTCTGTTGTGTGGCCCTTGCTCCAGACAATCTATGAATATTATTAATGGATATAGGATATATATGGATATATTATTATATTTAGGAGATACTGTGATGAATGTGGCTCTGTTGTGTGGCCCTTGCTCCAGACTATCTATGAATATTATTTCTGGATATAGGATATATATGGACATATTATTATATTTAGGAGATACTGTGATGAATGTGGCTCTGTTGTGTGGCCCTTGCTCCAGACTATCTATGAATATTATTAATGGATATAGGAAATATATGGATATATTATTATATATAGGAGATACTGTGATGAATGTGGCTCTGTTGTGTGGCCCTTGCTCCAGACAATCTATGAATATTATTAATGGATATAAGATATATATGGATATATTATTATATTTAGGAGATACTGTGATGAATATGGTTCAGTTGTGAGGCCCTTGCTCCAGACAATCTATGAATATTATTAATGGATATAAGATATATATGGATATATTATTATATTTAGGAGATACTGTGATTAATATAGTTCTGTTGTGTGGCCCTTGCTCCAGACTATCTATTAATATTATTAATGGATATAGGATATATATGGATATATTATTATATTTAGGAGATACTGTGATGAATATAGTTCTGTTGTGTGGCCCTTGCTTCAGACAATCTATGAATATTATTAATGGATATAAGATATATATGGATATATTATTATATTTAGGAGATACTGTGATGAATATAGTTCTGTTGTGTGGCCCTTGCTCCAGACTATCTATTAATATTATTAATGGATATAGGATATATATGGATATATTATTATATTTAGGAGATACTGTGATGAATATAGTTCTGTTGTGTGGCCCTTGCTCCAGACAATCTATGAATATTATTAATGGATATAAGATATATATTGATATATTATTATATTTATGAGATACTGTGATGAATGTGGCTCTGTTGTGTGGCCCTTGCTCCAGACAATCTATGAATATTATTAATGGATATAAGATATATATTGATATATTATTATATTTATGAGATACTGTGATGAATGTGGCTCTGTTGTGTGGCCCTTGCTCCAGACAATCTATGAATATTATTAATTGATATCGGATATATATGGATATATTATTATATTTAGGAGATACTGTGATGAATGTGGCTCTGTTGTGTGGCCCTTGCTCCAGACAATCTATGAATATTATTAATGGATATAAGATATATATTGATATATTATTATATTTATGAGATACTGTGATGAATGTGGCTCTGTTGTGTGGCCCTTGCTCCAGACAATCTATGAATATTATTAATTGATATCGGATATATATGGATATATTATTATATTTAGGAGATACTGTGATGAATATAGTTCTGTTGTGTGGCCCTTGCTCCAGACAATCTATGAATATTATTAATGGATATAAGATATATATGGATATATTATTATATTAAGGAGATACTGTGATGAATGTGGCTCTGTTGTGTGGCCCTTGCTCCAGACAATCTATGAATATTATTAATGGATATAAGATATATATGGATATATTATTATATTAAGGAGATACTGTGATGAATGTGGCTCTGTTGTGTGGCCCTTGCTCCAGACAATCTATGAATATTATTAATTGATATCGGATATATATGGATATATTATTATATTTAGGAGATACTGTGATGAATGTGGCTCTGTTGTGTGGCCCTTGCTCCAGACAATCTATGAATATTATTAATGGATATAAGATATATATGGATATATTATTATATTAAGGAGATACTGTGATGAATGTGGCTCTGTTGTGTGGCCCTTGCTCCAGACAATCTATGAATATTATTAATTGATATCGGATATATATGGATATATTATTATATTTAGGAGATACTGTGATGAATATAGTTCTGTTGTGTGGCCCTTGCTCCAGACAATCTATGAATATTATTAATGGATATAAGATATATATGGATATATTATTATATTAAGGAGATACTGTGATGAATGTGGCTCTGTTGTGTGGCCCTTGCTCCAGACAATCTATGAATATTATTAATGGATATAAGATATATATTGATATATTATTATATTTAGGAGATACTGTGATGAATGTGGCTCTGTTGTGTGGCCCTTGCTCCAGACAATCTATGAATATTATTAATGGATATAAGATATATATTGATATATTATTATATTTAGGAGATACTGTGATGAATGTGGCTCTGTTGTGTGGCCCTTGCTCCAGACTATCTATGAATATTATTAATGGTTATAGGATATATATGGATATACAGTGTGTTTTTTTTTATGAGAACTTTTTTGAAAGCAATTTTACCCCACTTATAGTTATCAGAATTTAATGATTAATGGCTTATTTTCTTCGTTTTTTTGTGCAATTAATAGAACAACAAAAAAATATTTCAGCTTATATTTAAAAAGTACAGTAAAATCTAAAATTCAAAACTTAGGTGTCAACATCTAAAAATAGTGTTAGTGCATTTTTCTTTTGCTCAAATAATCAACCTTTTGCAAGAATGGCTGCTAAACACTTCTAAGTTGAGATATAGAGCTAAAAATGTATACAGATACTATTAGGGACATATACTAGAACATATCAAAGTTTGAAGGTCATATCTCAATCAAGGAGGGAGTACTGGCCCCCCAAAGTTGACTACAGAAAATCCATTTTTTTAAGAAAAATGCGCTAAAACTATTTTTATATGTTGACACCTAAGTTTTGAATTTTAGATTTTACTGTACTTTTTAAATAAAAACTAAAATATTTTTTTGGTGTCCTATTAATTGCATTAAAAAACGAAGAAAATAAGCCATTAATCATTAAATTAAAAGTTCTCATAAAAAAAAACACACTGTATTATAATATTTAGAAGATACTGTGATGAATGTGGTTCTGTTGTGTGGCCCTTGCTCCAGACAATCTATGAATATTATTAATGGATATAAGATATATATGGATATATTATTATATTAAGGAGATACTGTGATGAATATAGTTCTGTTGTGTGGCCCTTGCTCCAGACAATCTATGAATATTATTAATTGATATCGGATATATATGGATATATTATTATATTTAGGAGATACTGTGATGAATGTGGCTCTGTTGTGTGGCCCTTGCTCCAGACAATCTATGAATATTATTAATGGATATAAGATATATATTGATATATTATTATATTAAGGAGATACTGTGATGAATGTGGCTCTGTTGTGTGGCCCTTGCTCCAGACAATCTATGAATATTATTAATGGATATAAGATATATATGGATATATTATTATATTAAGGAGATACTGTGATGAATGTGGCTCTGTTGTGTGGCCCTTGCTCCAGACAATCTATGAATATTATTAATTGATATCGGATATATATGGATATATTATTATATTTATGAGATACTGTGATGAATGTGGCTCTGTTGTGTGGCCCTTGCTCCAGACAATCTATGAATATTATTAATGGATAAAGGATATATATGGATACCTATATTATTATATTTAGGAGATACTGTGATGAATGTGGCTCTGTTGTGTGGCCCTTACTCCAGACAATCTATGAATGCAAGACCTGTACCCATATTCTTCATGCTCAATGTCTTAACAGGTTATTTTTTGAGGCAACTCGTTTTCTATCAAAAACTGGGATGAAAAAAAATAATAATTCATCGGTGCAATGATTAACAGAAACTTAATATGTAAGAAGACCCAACATATCTATGATCACTACTATAAGTTGTTTTAGGTATAGTCCCTTTCGTGACATCGCACCTTAAGGGGCGATTATTCGCATTTTTCACAGTAGGTTTTCTCCTTTTTCTAGCCCCTGCGGGGTTCTCTAACCCTGCGGGGCTAATCAAACCATGTGGGGCAATCACCTAACCCAATATAACCTAACCTAACCTAAAATAACCTATAAAAAGCCATTTTAAAAATACGACAAATCGCCCCTTGAGGTGCGATGTCACGAAAGGGACCATTTTCGTTGTTTTAATAAATAATGCTCTCGTTCATCCACATGAAGACGAAAATAATAATCCTTCTTAGATTGAATTTATTGGTTGAAAAGTTTGGTCACTTCTAGTTTGGACCCAACCATTGAAAATCCAATTACAGTCTTTGAGCCAACGAATAAAAGAACTTGTTTAATAGAAGAGTCATTTTTAGTCCAAGGTCCCCTTCTTCCATATTAATATTTATATCATAAAAAATGTTTAAAATTGTTTTAGATTGAGCCGAAAATGTGTGGGGGCTTGGCTGCACCCCCTAGAGGAAGAAGAGGATATAACTATCTATGATGGACAACTCAGCTATACAATCTGTCCAGAAGTCAGGTATAAATGCGCAGAGATACAGGGCAATTACAATGGCAGAAAAATTAACCTTTCCTAATTTTTGTAAATTGTAATTATGTCTTTGGTTACCTAAAAATAATCAGGGGCTAGATGAATTTATCTGCAATTGTCAGTTTCTTCCCTTTATTTGCAAGTAAAATTCTAAAATAGACTTCGGTTAATAATTTACATAAAAGACAAATAATGATAAAAAAAACATTATGCTGATATGTTATCAATATTATGAAAAATAGGTTTTTTAAGTGTTAAAATTATTTCTGACTGACCGAAAATATAAAGCCAAAATAGCTTGAAAATTCATCTGAAATAAAACTTGTTTGCCTTCGATTTTTAGTATATAATTTGATTTATTTTTAGCCTCATCGAGCAAGGATATGAATGTGCCGAATGTTGCTCCAGATTTTTTGCCACTGGCGGCCACAGGTGACTGAATTTTAAGTATCACAGTTACTATGTACATTACCCTGTCCCGTTTTAGAAATTTTTTTTTTTAATTTTTGCCCCCAGCCATAATATGGTTGATTTATGCAAAATAATGACCCATGCAAAATATTTTTTCTATAATGCAAAAATTGCGATGGTACAAGCACTGCAAAATTTTTAAAATTTGCAAAAAGACCTGTTTTTAAAGCTCTTGTACCATCTCAATTTTAAAGATTTTAAAAAAAATTCAATTCTAGTGTGTCAAAATAAACCTGAAATTTACCAAAAAAAATGGGGGCAGTCTCAATTTTAACATATGAAGGACAAAGGTGTAGCAAGTAATCTTTCAAAGTAAAAATTGCCTAATTGCATACACAAATAATAGGGTTAGGCCAGATTGGATGGATACAGATATCCGGCTGATCTATAATTCTGGATATCAAGTATTTAGGTTTATATTGACACACTAGAATTGAAATTTCATAAAAATCTTTAGAATTGAGATGAAACAAAAGCTTTAAAAACGGTCTTTTTGCAGATTTTAAAAAGTTTGTACCATCTCAATTTTAAAGATTTTTACGAAATTTCAATTCTAGTGTGTCAATATAACCCTAAATACTTGATATCCAGAATTATGAATCAGCCGGATATCTGTATCTATCGATTCCAGCCCAACCCCATTATTTATGTATGAAATCTGGCAATTTTTACTTTGGAAAATTACTTGCTACACTTCTTCCATTATATGTTAGAATTGAGACTGCCCCCATTTTTTTTGGTAAATTTCAGGTTTATATAGACACACTAGAATTGAAATTTTGTAAAAATCTTTAAAATTGAGATGGTACAAGAGCTTTAAAAAAAAGGTCTTTTTTGCAAATTTTAAAACTTTGCAGTGCTTGTACCATCGTAATTTTTGCATTACAGAAAAAATATTTTGCATGGGTCAATATTTTGCATAAATCAACTATATTATGGCTGGGGGCAAAAATTTTAACAAAATTTTTCATATCCGGGACAGGCTAATGTACATTGTACATATTCCCATTAAACTTTGTAACCATTTCTTATTACTTAAATTAATGCATAAGCGAAGCATCTCTTTATAATCAAGTCCTAAAAAGTTTTTTTTTCTTTTGCAATTTACGGACCATTCTATGGTCATGGTCAGGTCAACCCTGAGGGCAATCATTAACATTTACCTAACCTAAATAACCTATCAAAGCTATTGTGAATATATGACGAAAACCACTACTTTGTTTTCTTTTTCCATGATCCCAACTTTTGTTATGATTTTTGGTATGATTTTGTTAAGACTTATAAATTGATATTCTGCTTATCAGGTCCCGACGCTACAAGTGTAATTGTTCGTATGTTCTACCTTCTGATTTAAAAGCTTCGCTTTTATTGATATTTTAATACTTGAATTAAATGTATTATATTCTAGGCTATGTGATTATGTTGGTAAATGGTATTGCCAATCTTGTCACTGGGGATATACTAGTCCTATACCAGCTAGAGTTCTTAATAATTGGGATTTTACTAGTAAACAGGTATTAAATATTCACTGGAGATATACTAGTCGTATACCAGCTAGAGTTTTTAATAATTGGGATTTCACTAGTAAACAGGTATTAAATATTTACTTGTAATATCCAAGTCCTATACCAGCTAGAGTTCTTAATAATTGGGATTTCACTAGTAAACAGGTATTAAATATTTACTGGTAATATTCTAGTCCTATACCAGCTAGAGTTCTTAATAATTGGGATTTCACTAGTAAACAGGTATTAAATATTTACTGGTAATATTCTAGTCCTATACCAGCTAGAGTTATTAATAATTGGGATTTCACTAGTAAACAGGTATTAAATATTTACTGGTAATATTCTAGTCCTTTACCAGCTATAGTTCTTAATAATTGGGATTTCACTAGTAAACAGGTATTAAATATTTACTGGTAATATTCTAGTCCTATACCAGCTAGAGTTATTAATAATTGGGATTTCACTAGTAAACAGGTATTAAATATTTACTGGTAATATACTAGTCCTTACCAGCTAGAGTTATTAATAATTGGGATTTCACTAGTAAACAGGTATTAAATATTTACTGGTAATATTCTAGTCCTATACCAGCTAGAGTTATTAATAATTGGGATTTCACAAGTAAAAAGGTATTTAATATTCACTAGGGGTATAAAAATTTACTAAGTAATTTTGCTAGGTGCTAGGTATTAATGTTTAAGTAACTAGCATTTTATGTACTCTACCGTACTATTAGTTATGGCATTATTTTTGTCTTAAAATCCTTTCTTTGAATTGTAATCAGCTTTTTGGGCTTTGGCATTCTTGATACTACCTTTTAAAATAAGAAAAAAAATTGTAATAAAAAGAGGAAAGGCAATAGTAATTCCAAGGAAGACTTATTTTAAATATGGAGAGATATTTAGAATTAATAGACATTCACTGAGAGTTCTACAGATTATATTGTTTTAGGTTTGCCAAGCAACATATCAATATCTCAATCTGATGAGAAAGAAAGCTGTAATAGGTAAATATATTGTATTCCAAACTAAAGAATGATATAAAAATAGTGTAAAATTGTAAGCTAATACATAAGATAAGAAAACATGATTGATAAGTTAATTTTTCATTTACTTCATTACTTAATTTATAGGATTACAAGGTATCTGTATGATTCAATTTTGTAGCATAACCTTTTTTTAGATTTGGAGAAAATAAGTCCCAGCCTATGTATAATATCAGCTGAGCTGTCATCAATATGCAGACAGAGAAGATCTGTTCTTGAGATGAAACAATATCTTATGGTATGCAGGGTGGCTGCTGGACTTAAACTACTCAGGTATACAGGGACTAGTATTCTAGAGATGAAATAATATATTATAGTATGCAGGGTGGCTGCTAGACTTAAATCCTCAGGTATAGAGGGACTAGTATTCAAGAGATGAAGCAATATCTTATTGTATGCAGGGTGACTGCTGGACCTAAACTACTCAGGTATACAGGGACTAGTATTCTAGATATGAAGCAATATCTTATGGTATGCAGGGTGGCTGCTGGACATAAACTCCTCAGGTATAGAAGGATTAGTATTCCAGAGATGAAGCAATATCTTATGGTATGCAGGGTGGTTGCTGGAATTAAACTCCTCAGGTATATAGGGACTAGTATTCTAGAGATGAAACAATATATTATGGTATGTAGGGTGGCTGTCGGACTTAAACTACTCAGGTATACAGGGACTATTACTCTAGAGATGAAGCAATATCTTATTGTATGCAGGGTGGCTGCTGGAATTAAACTCCTCAGGTATACAGGTACTAGTATTCTAGAGATGAAACATATCTTACGGTTAGCAGGGTGGCTGCTGGAATTAAATCCATAAAATGTACAGAGACATTGAGGAACACTTAAACAGTTTTGGTTATTTTGGTTGCAACCTTTTATATTTGAGCTTCAATATGCTAAAAGTTGATATCCACATGGGTATTCTTGATATTATTTATTCTAGAATGTTAGAGGAACGGCAGCACTTTGTAGAGACAGAGTTTATGTACAGCTTCCAGGATCTACTGGATGTCAACAGCGGAGTATTGTCCTCCTGGTTGGGTAATATTCTGGAGACCTGGCAGGATCATATACTTGGATGTATTCTTTGTAGAGCAAAGGTAAAGTCATCTGAATTAGAAAAGATTTTTTAACCAAAACACTTTTAGTTTTCAGGTAAAATAGTTCTCTCGTAAAAATAAACTTTAGTTTGGTAAAGAATAGGAAGAAATCGATTATTTTTTTACAAAGACTTTACCTAAAATCGTGTATGAAACATTATGTTTTTAAAATTATGTTTAGCTTGTGTTAGGTGAAGTAAGGGCATTAAAGTGTCCTGCAGGGATAGCAAAACTAATTGATAGGGTTCTGCAAGGACTAGAAACTTGGAAATGAAAATAATAGGGAGCTCAGACGTCCATTTATATTTATGAGTGAAATCACCAGGTAAAATTCTTCAACATCATGTGACTAAACCCTAGGTACTTAATTTTACTTGAATTAATTTAGGGGTTTGTATGTGAGTTGTGTACGGAGAAGGATGAGTTATTGTTCCCCTTTAGTCCTGGAACTGAAACATGTGCTGAATGTGCCGCTGTTTTTCACAGGTCAGATATATACATACTAGCGGCTGCGCCCATACATGCCTCTAGTGGCATGAGTGATGAGTTATTGTTCCCCTTTAATCCTGGCACTGAAACATGCGCTGAATGTGCTGCTGTTTTTCACAGGTTAGATATGTAGATACACTAGCAGCTGCGCCCATACATGCCTCTAGTGGCATGAGTGATGAGTTATTGTTCCCCTTTAGTCCTGGCACTGAAACTTGCGTTGAATGTGCTGCTGTTTTTCACAGGTTAGATATAGATATACTAGCAGCTGCGCCCATACATGCCTCTAGTGGCATGAGTGATGAGTTATTGTTCCCCTTTAGTCCTGGCACTGAAACTTGCGCTGAATATGCTGCTGTTTTTCACAGGTCAGATATAGATATACTAGCAGCTGCGCCCATACATGCCTCTAGTGGCATGAGTGATGAGTTATTGTTACCCTTTAGTCCTGGCACTGAAACTTGCGCTGAATATGCTGCTGTTTTTCACAGGTCAGATATAGATATACTAGCAGCTGCGCCCATACATGCCTCTAGTGGCATGAGTGATGAGTTATTGTTCCCCTTTAATCCTGGCACTGAAACATGCGCTGAATGTGCCGCTGTTCTTCACAGGTTGATACAGATATCTTAATGGAAGAGGGGGAGGGGCTACCCTCAACTTAAGATTTAATAAGAAAAAGTAATAAAAAACATTTGGAGGGATAATTTTTTAAGTGGCGATTTCTCTTTGGAGGGTCGTTGTACCCTTGCCCAAAATAGTTATAGACCTTACCTAGGACTAATAGGAGCCTTCACTGAAAGTAGAACCATATCGGTACAGTGGTTAGTGAGATCCTTCAGTACAGGCAGACACACATCTTGTTACTTTAATATAAGGATACATATGTAAAAATAATATCAAATGTTTGTCGCAAAACATTTAATTCAATATTTTTTTTTTTTTCAGGGAATGCTACAGAAATTGTGAAACATGTCCAAGGTAATTCACATTCTATATTATTTAGAAAGAGGTGGGGGTGGTGAATTTATGGTCTACAAGCAATATAACGGGAATTTGTTAAACGAACTAAAGGTTTTTAATACTTAACAATCATCAACTTAACAAGTGTAAAATTGGTGCCTTCTTTTAAATCTATTTTTGACCACAAAAACACCCCCCTCCCCTGTTTTAAAATTTTTAAAAATTCTCTCGCGGGATACTATTCCTGCAGGGCTCTTGTAATCTTTCTCAACGTCATCTTAAGAAACTGTCCATTAATGACTTAAACTCCTTAAACTCATAGATGTGTTTACTGTTTAATTTATGTAATTTAGATCTTTTCAACGTGTTTGACGGCATAAATTTAAATTCTACGAAAACACTTTATCGCTTAGTTAGTTTAACCTTATTATGTCTCGATGTATGTTTTGACAAGTTTTCTATTTCTAATCTTTTAAGATGTGAGAGAATAAAAGAAAGAAGCAAGTTAAAATCTGAAGAAGGAAAACAATGAAGATAAATAATTTTAAGAAAATCAGCAAAATAATAATTAACAAAGGATGACAACATCCATAAGTAGCGAAGAAAAAAAAGATCATGGATGGATGAACAGACAAAGTTAATTATAGAGCAGAGTATATTTTTTTAAGAGACATTTTAGAAGTTAAAATATTTTTCAATTTTATACTTTTGAAGAATGACTGACATACCAACGGACCAAGTGAATATTTTACTGGATGCCTATTAGTATAGGGAATCTTCACTAAAAAATCTTATTTCCATTACAGCGTTCCGAACTGACTTACGAACGGACAGACAAAGTAAGTTATAGACTAGTTTCATTGCTAAAAACAATATATGATTAAAATTCTTGATATGCCTAAGAAATAACACTGTGATAATAACCTTATATAACAACTGATAATATTCAAATATAATTGTATACCTAGAAATAATAAATATAAGAATAATATTTGGTCCATACTTTTTAGAGCAGCTTTGTTTAGTTCCTTTTTTTGTAGGTTTTAAGATATGGTTACTTTGGATGTTTATGGTAGAATTTTATTTTGCAATATTTTTGTCATTGCTAGATTGATTAATGCCTTGACTAACAATAATAAAGTAAGGCTTTCACAGTAGGGCACTTGCATCTACGCCCTTGCAGACAACCAACACCTTTATTGCACGACTTTTGTCTATAATTAATTAATGTTTTGTACGGTAATTAGTTGCGTTTATTTTTAGGAGAAGGTATTACCCCTAGTCTAACTATTGATGTCACGCGTTTTACAGTAGTAGTAGGTAGATTTTTTACGTCTTTGGCTTGAGGCAGTTTGGGTCAAGATTCGAACCAATCACCACCACAACGTCGATTGTATGTATGTACACAAAAATTTATAGAAGTAAAAAAAAATCACATTAATTTTATTTACAATAATATATATTTAAAGCATACAAGATCATGTTATAAGAATAATAATACTGATTTATAAAAATATCAACAATAGCAAATTTCGTTATGAAAATAACTTTGGCTTTTTATCTTACTAACAAATATTAATTTACTGGATAGGTATTATTGAATAAATTTTCATAAATACTTTTTATTTTGAGACTATGGCGTAGTGTAGAACAGGATTTTATTATCTGAGGAAATTGTTTTCCAGTATTTCCATACTGAAAAATCATGTATAGCATCGTATTATAGACAATTTTCCACGAATATTGAAATTAAAATCATTAAATTAAAACAAGCTTTGTTAGCCTGGTCTGGTCTGGAAAGCTGCCTATTATACTATGCAATATTACTATTTACATCGAACTTTTCCACACGTAAAAATATTCAATAGAAAAATATTCATATTTGTGTGATTATACAAAAAAAAAATAAAAGCTAATGCTACATTTAACTTGTGGAAAAGATAGATGATTAGATATTTTTTCTTTAGATAATATATCCTACAATAACTAAATTTGTTTTATTGAGATATAGTTAACTCTAGATTATTTATTAACTTTGAAAGCCTTTATTATCTGAAGCCCCGTAGGTTTGTTGTTTATTTGTCTGTGCTGCCAGCTTGATACCATTGGCATCTGTTGCAGGATCCAGGGATGGGTCACTCTCTTTACTGCCCTTCTGTCTACTCCTGCAAAACAAAAAATAGGATAAGACTATTTTGAGTGCTATAACACATAGTACCCTCTTCCCACCCCCTTTTTATTTTTATAAAAAGGGGGGGGGGGCGGGGTAATAGGTTATATTGTGTCCTTGATAGCCCTTTTGGATTAATATTTTGTTGTTTGAACACTTTGGTAAAGAAGTGGGAGTGGGCACTCGACCCTCCCCTTTTGATTTTAGTTTTGAAAATAAAAAAAAGGAGGGTCATTTGTCTTTTATATCGGTTCATCAGTTAGCGAGATCCTTTGCTACACACACAGATCTCCTGTTACTTTTATGTAAGTAAGTGAGATGAATAGAAAATTTCAGGGCTCGACAGCAGCGACGAAGCTTTATATTTATACACTTTTGAATGCTTTGAAAAAAATTGATAAGAGGTATTGTCATATTTGGGTCAGATAGAGTTTTAGCCTATTTTTAAATATAAATGGTTGATTTCCCTAAGCCTTTTCCTGCGGCTGCCGAGCCCTGGAAATTAAAAAATCCATTACCTGATAAATTCCACCAATTTAAAGATCAACAAGGCTAGCAACATAGGTGGACCTAAAACAAAATGATTATACAAGATGTCGCACACATTTTTAAAAAGTTAATATGTATATATAATTATAGGTAGACCTATTTCAATTATACTAGCTATTTAATCAACACCTTTTGCTTTCCAATAAAAATTTCTAAAATAGAGAAGATAAATATATCCTATACCTCAGTAAGGGGGCATTGGGCTCTTTATTACTATAGTCCTTAAAGTTCAACATTAACGTTTTTATTTATTTTATCAACAACTTTGGGGACTTGCATTGAATTTTGATAGGTTGGTTCATTCAGATGAGTGCCCAAATGTTTAAACCACTAATTTTAATCTACAGAGAAGGGCTAATTTTACGTATAATCATTGAAGATATACATCAATTTTTCGGCCATTGTATTATCCCTTTAGACCCCTTCTTATTATTTAGATACACTAGCGGCTTCGCCCCTAGCCTCTAGAGGCTTCGCCATATAAAGTTATGGGAAGTCAACCCTCCTTAATAGAAATATTAAAAAAAAATATTCTTTGTTTAATTACTCTGTGGTAAAATTAAACCCAGGTTGTGCGCTTTATGCACAAATTTTTCATTTGTACAAAAAAATTTCAATTCGTAAAAATTAAACCTAGGTTGTTCGCATACACAAAAATTAAAAAATTTATTTTTTGGGGGGGGATTCATGGGGGCTTCGCCCCATGTTGCAGTAGGGTTCCCCCACCCCAATTACTGGTTTTTGTTTACAAAAATTTTTGGAAAATTTTGAATTTTTTTATTTTTGGGGGGGTTGGGGTGTCCCACCCCCCAAGAAAATAGCTTAAAACCACCAGAGGACCAGTAGGTATATTCCCAGAAGGGTAAAGCCCAATTTGATCAGCAGTTACTGAGATTTTACAAAAAAATGTAAAAATAAAAATTTTGGGGGGTGGTTTTTTTATTTTTGGGGGGGTGGGGGTGTCCCACCCCCCAAAAAAATAGCCTAAAACCACCACAGGACCAGTAGGTATATTCCCTGAAGAGTAGAATTCGATCGGTTCAGTGGTTACCGAGATCTTAAGGGACAGACGGACAGACATCAAGCTACTTTGTATTATAGATACCTGTAGCAAACGCCATGTATGAAATGACAGGTACACTTCCCATATCACTGTAGGGAGAGGGTATTGTAGTCTGCATTACAACAAAAGCAGCTAAACAGAATAAAATATTAAAAATAGCCCAAAACCTTCCCGATATGTACAATTTTATATCACTATAAGGAGAGGGTATTGTAGCCTGCATTACTACAAAAGCAGCTAAACAGAATAAACTATTAAAAATAGCCCAAAACCTTCGTGACAGGTAAACTCCCCGAGTCCCCATATCACTGTAGGGAGAGGGTATTGTAGTTTGCATTACAACAAAAGCAGTTAGACAGAATAAAAATATTAAAAATAGCCCAAAACCTTCCTGATATATACACTTCCCATATCACTGTAGGGAGAACACAGTAATAGTGTCTGACTGATTATGACGTAACAAAAAAAATTAGCCAATGAGAGGCCACTATAAATTTTACCATTGGTCAATAACGGCCTCTCATTGGCTAATTTTTTTTGTTACGTCATAATCAGTCAGACACTATTACTGTGTTCCTGTAGGGAGAGGGTATTGTAGTCTGCATTACATCAAAAGCAGCTAAATAGAATAACATATTAAAAATAGCTCAAAACCTACCCTAAACTTTCTGTAATACTATAATTTAACCCTTACAGATCGGGGGGGGGGGGGTCATATTGACCCCCCCCCTCTAGTTTTTTCAATGTCATTTTTTTTGTAGGTAAGATGGAGAGCTGTGACTTCATGACTTTTTAAGTTTAGTAATTATGCGTCGGCAAGAGTTGATTTTATTAGGATATCTGGTCTGTGTCGGTCGTGGTGTCCGGTCAAAGTCGGTTGGGTAGCACCAAAATTTTAAAAAATTCTAAATACTTTTGTGTATAAGGTAGAAACCTATATTTTTTTTGGTGAATACTAAGATATCAATGACCTTATGAGAAAAGTGGTGTTATGACCGTTTGACCGCACCCTGACCGACTTTATGACCGATTTTTGTCCGGCTTTTACTACAGACATATATCCTGAATATCATGGCTTCTATTGCAGCTAGAGACCTAAAATTTTTTTTGGTAAATTCTTGAGGAACAATAAACAGATAAAAATATTAATTGGCGCCGCCAACCGCCGTTTTACCGCCGTAACCGCCGAAAATGGCGGTTTCCGTTATTTGCCGTTTTTCGGCGATGATCAGAAAAAGTAATTTTTTTGTTATGAAAAATAAAAGTTCGTCATAAAATTTGGTCATCCTAGCTGCAAAATTGGCCGCTCTACAGCTGTTTTAAAATTTAGCGGCTGGCCGCTAAAAAGCGGCTAAGGAGCGGTCTGGCCGCTATGACTAGAAAAAGTAATTTTCTCTAAAAATACACATGAACCACCAGAAAAAAATTTTACGTCTTTATCTGTAACAGAAGCTGAGATAGAGGGGGGGGGTCAATATGACCCCCCCCCCCCCGATCTATTAAGGTGGGAATTGGGGCCCGATCTGTAAGGGTTAAGGAACGATCAGTCCATTCGTTTACGAGATCTTAGTGGTAGGACAGACATGTCATGTTGCATCTAGGGGCTCTTTTTTGGAAGGGGAAGGTAGTTGACAGTAAAATAGTCTAAAACAGTCCTAAGACTAATTCTAAAAAAGATAGACAAAACTAATCACAGTTATGGAATCTCGACCATAAAGATTTTTTTATCCAATCTTGACAAGAGAGGTATTTTTGGAAAGAGGAATATATATAGAAAACGCCTATGTAAATTAGAAAATCCGCCGAAATCATATTTGCAAGTTATTTGCAATAATAACTTGCAAAATTAATTTAATGCTTTAAATGACCGATTTAGAAAAAAATGAAAGTTGATTATCTATAAGTTTAGAACATACCTAAGACAATAAAATTTTCCTCAGTGTTACTTTTTTCGCCTTATATATAAAAAAAGCTGTTTCTCACATTTTATGATAAAAAAAGGTATTTAAACAAAAAAGATCTTTTGACACTGCTGGTTTGATCTAAGCAATCCAGATTTCAAGCAAACGAATGAGAGAGAACGTATTTAAAAACCTCGTGTAAAGTGTTATTTACAGTCCAATGTCCCTTCCCTCCCTGGAAAATAGAGCTAGAGAAAAAGAGAGAGAGACTATGCTAAATCTAGTTACATCTAATCTATTCTTGTATGAGGCAGATAGGTTCAGATATTCTAAATATTATATCTGCTCTGCTGGGATATCAGAACTAAGGAGAGAGAGAGAGAGAGTGGGGTGTAACAACTTCACTTACTGCTTCAGGCGCCTCTCTTAATATTTCATACAACTATGCAAAACTTTTGTTCTGCGGTTTCCCATAAAGTATCTATTCGAGCAAAGAGACCTACCCGCCTTATTTTGAAGTAAATTGAATTAAATGGGGTTTACTTTTTTTTGTGTGTTTCTTTTTTAGGTAGGTTAAACCAATATAACCTAACATAACTTAAATTTACAAAATATCTGTTTATTTTCTCCAAAAAATCTATTCTTGATTTTAATAAATACACTTTAAATCTTTAAATGTATGATTTTTTGTGCTTCGCTACTTACCTATGGATGTTGTCATCCTTGTTTATATTTTAATATCCGGGGAAAGATGCGATAAATAACTATAACTATAACCAACAAAATCTACACTAAAATATTTTCTGAATAATAATATTTGAAAATTGAAAGATACCTGAAGGATTTTGTATAGCAGTTTCTATAGACACAGCAATTATTTGATCTTTGTTTAGTCTTCCAAAACTAAAATAAAAATAATTTTGTATAGCAGTTTCTATAGACACAGCAATTATTTGATCTTTGTTTAGTCTTCCAAAACTAAAATAAAAATAATTTTGTATAGCAGTTTCTATAGACACAGCAATTATTTGATCTTTGTTTAGTCTTCCAAAACTAAAATAAAAATAATTTTGTATAGCAGTTTCTATAGACACAGCAATTATTTGATCTTTGTTTAGTCTTCCAAAACTAAAATAAAAATAATTTTGTATAGCAGTTTCTATAGACACAGCAATTATTTGATCTTTGTTTAGTCTTCCAAAACTAAAATAAAAATAATTTTGTATAGCAGTTTCTATAGACACAGCAATTATTTGATCTTTGTTTAGTCTTCCAAAACTAAAATAAAAATAATTTTGTATAGCAGTTTCTATAGACACAGCAATTATTTGATCTTTGTTTAGTCTTCCAAAACTAAAATAAAAATAATTTTGTATAGCAGTTTCTATAGACACAGCAATTATTTGATCTTTGTTTAGTCTTCCAAAACTAAAATAAAAATAATTTTGTATAGCAGTTTCTATAGACACAGCAATTATTTGATCTTTGTTTAGTCTTCCAAAACTAAAATAAAAATAATTTTGTATAGCAGTTTCTATAGACACAGCAATTATTTGATCTTTGTTTAGTCTTCCAAAACTAAAATAAAAATAATTTTGTATAGCAGTTTCTATAGACACAGCAATTATTTGATCTTTGTTTAGTCTTCCAAAACTAAAATAAAAATAATTTTGTATAGCAGTTTCTATAGACACAGCAATTATTTGATCTTTGTTTAGTCTTCCAAAACTAAAATAAAAATAATTTTGTATAGCAGTTTCTATAGACACAGCAATTATTTGATCTTTGTTTAGTCTTCCAAAACTAAAATAAAAATAATTTTGTATAGCAGTTTCTATAGACACAGCAATTATTTGATCTTTGTTTAGTTTTCCAAAACTAAAATAAAAATAATTTTGTATAGCAGTTTCTATAGACACAGCAATTATTTGATCTTTGTTTAGTCTTCCAAAACTAAAATAAAAATAATTTTGTATAGCAGTTTCTATAGACACAGCAATTATTTGATCTTTGTTTAGTCTTCCAAAACTAAAATAAAAATAATTTTGTATAGCAGTTTCTATAGACACAGCAATTATTTGATCTTTGTTTAGTTTTCCAAAACTAAAATAAAAATAATTTTGTATAGCAGTTTCTATAGACACAGCAATTATTTGATCTTTGTTTAGTTTTCCAAAACTAAAATAAAAATAATTTTGTATAGCAGTTTCTATAGACACAGCAATTATTTGATCTTTGTTTAGTCTTCCAAAACTAAAATAAAAATAATTTTGTATAGCAGTTTCTATAGACACAGCAATTATTTGATCTTTGTTTAGTTTTCCAAAACTAAAATAAAAATAATTTTGTATAGCAGTTTCTATAGACACAGCAATTATTTGATCTTTGTTTAGTCTTCCAAAACTAAAATAAAAATAATTTTGTATAGCAGTTTCTATAGACACAGCAATTATTTGATCTTTGTTTAGTCTTCCAAAACTAAAATAAAAATAATTTTGTATAGCAGTTTCTATAGACACAGCAATTATTTGATCTTTGTTTAGTTTTCCAAAACTAAAATAAAAATAATTTTGTATAGCAGTTTCTATAGACACAGCAATTATTTGATCTTTGTTTAGTTTTCCAAAACTAAAATAAAAATAATTTTGTATAGCAGTTTCTATAGACACAGCAATTATTTGATCTTTGTTTAGTCTTCCAAAACTAAAATAAAAATAATTTTGTATAGCAGTTTCTATAGACACAGCAATTATTTGATCTTTGTTTAGTCTTCCAAAACTAAAATAAAAATAATTTTGTATAGCAGTTTCTATAGACACAGCAATTATTTGATCTTTGTTTAGTTTTCCAAAACTAAAAAAAAATGTTTTCAATTATAAAACATCGTACTATAAAATTTTCTTGTAGGTTTGTTTATCATCATTGTGGATGTACATTAATTTATCGTTCATTGTAATAATTGTCCATTTAGATCCCTGGAAACAAAATTTTAAAATTGACAGCTTAATATTGAAAATAAACTAAAGTTTCTACTACACCCCACATGTATGTAGAGAACTTTCCTAGTTTAGGCTGTTTTATTAAGGAGTTTTTGAAACAAAATGCCTCCCAGAAATTAATATTAAAAGAATTGTAAGGTGTCAAAATGAAGATGGTATTGGGCAAATTATGTCGAGAAAAATAAGAATCTTGGTAATTCAGGGCCTGAATTCTACGCGTGATTGGTTAATTAATCCTAAGTATACTTACAAAGCTGCAAGAGCCCCGACAGAGAATCCAGCTGCAGATAGGAGAATAGCACACACAGAGCTTAGTTAACTCCTACGCGTGATTGGTTAATTAAGTATACTTACAAAGCTGCAAGAGCCCCGACAGAGAATCCAGCTGCAGATAGGAGAACAGCTCACAGAGCATAATTAACTCTTACGCGTGATTGGGTGATTAAGTATTTATACTTACAAAGCTGCAAGAGCCCCGACAGAGAATCCAGCTGCAGATAGGAGAACAGCGCACAGAGCATAATTAACTCCTACGCGTGATTGGATAATTAAGTATACTTACAAAGCTGCAAGAGCCCCGACAGAGAATCCAGCCGCAGATAGGAGAACAGCGCACAGTGCATGATTAACTCCAACAAGAGAAAAGAAGGCTCTATCATTCAAAATTTAAAAATGGATAAATTACACTAAATGGTCAAACACAATAACAATCGATATCTAAATACTTTTATGTACTCTAATAAAGTGATGCTCGCAGCTGGCTATGAAAACGATACCCCCCATCCACCCCATTTACCCAATCCCATCACCTCTTATTGGATGAACGCCTGATTATTAAATGAGGTCCATATTAGCAAGCTAAATTGACGATTAATTTTTACCCCTGACAATACATCCATGTATCTCATATATCTATTACGATAACTCATCCAAATTAAACATTTTAGCAGAAGAACATTCCTTGTTTATATTAAATCACATAGTATTAAATCTCATAATACGATTGACCAAAAGAAAACAATTTTGCTTCCATCTTTTAGGAAAAATTTGAAGAAATATAGTTTTTTTTACGGTGAAATTTGTATAGATGTAATCAAGAAGGAAAGGGACAATGGGCTGTTTTTATTGCACTATAGTCCATAGACGTCCAAGGGGGGGTAAAGTGGGGATAACCCCCCCCCCCCCCAATTTTTTTTTCATTTTACCCCCTCCATTTAAAATAGTCACCAAAGTCTAATTACGTTTTCTTGTTTGTTGGCTTTATGGCTTTTGGGACTTTCATTGAATTTTGATTGGTTGGTTTATTTAGTTGAGGTCCAAACTTTTAAACTACTAACTATAATCTATAGAAGGGATAATTTTGTATATCACTATTTGAGATGTACTAGCGGCTTCGCCCATAGCCTCTAAGGGCTTTTCCCCAAGAGGTGATAAAAAAAATCTTTAGCGAAATACGTAAAAAGGACCAAGGAAATCTTCAACAAAAAGAAAGAAAAAAAATGGGGGGGATTTTTTGTTTTTTGGGGGGTTGGGGGTGTCCCACCCCCCAAGAAAATAGCCTAAAACCACCACAGGACCAGTAGGTATATTCCCTGAAGAGTAGAATCCGAGATCTTAAGGGACGGACAGACAAACGGACGGACAGACAGACAGACGGATAGACAGACAGACAGACATCGTTCAACTTTGTATTATAGATATCAACTTATCGTTCATTGTCTTATCCCTATAGATCCCTGGTATGTAACACTGCACTGTATGAAATATGTGATACTAGCGGCTACGCCCCTAGAGGCCTCTAGTGGCACTTTAAATGTTTTTTTTTATATCTAAAATATGGCTATTTTACGTTTGACGTATATTTTTCGTTGAACTTTAAAAAAAAATAATTTCTCTGGGGAGGGTGGTGGTACCATCCCCCAAAATAGTTATAAACCTTCCAGGGACATATGAGAATCTACCCTGTTAAGGAGAACCCGATCGGTTCAGCGGTTAGCGAGATCCTTCGGTACAAACATACAAACACACACACAAACACACAGACAAACATCCTGTTACTTTATTATAAGGATAATTAATTTTCAAAAAAAATTAAATATTAATTTTTTAAATTCCTGTTGATATAAATTCCAAAGCAAACAGAGACTAAACAAATAAAAGTGGTCTATTAATAATGATTTTTAAGAGACATGCACGTACACATTTAAGGGGACATTTCCCAACCCCAGAAATTAAGGGATAGGGGGGGGGGGATTGGTGTGATATGCTCACTAACGCCGCGGTACAAAGTACCCAATATAACCTAACCCTATAAAATAAACTAAAAACTACCACCCATAGGCGTCCAAGGGGGGGGGGTAATGGGGCGATTAACCCCCCCCCCCCCCAAACGATTATATTTCATTTTTTCATTTTACCCCCCCCCCCCCCCCCATTTAAAATTTACCCCTACCCTGCATTTTTAATACTATATATTTAATAAAATTTAAATTACCCCCCCCAAAAATTTTACCCCGGGGGTAAATTTTGGGGGGGGGAAACTAAATTTACCCCTGCCAACAGATTTCAGGGGGGTAATTACCCCCCCCCAAGCAAATTTCACCCCCGGGGTAAAAATTTTGGGGGGGGTAAAAAAAATTTGCGCCATTTTACCCCCCCCAAAAAACGAATTACTCCCCCCCCAAAATAAAAAGCTTGGACGCCGCTGCAGTACCACCCCCCTTATTTTAAATTTATTTCCAAAAAGGTTGAAGAGGGAGGGAGTGCTCGAGAAGATAATTTATATAAATGACTAGTTGCTTTGCTTTAGCCTCTAGGGGAAGGAGCAGGAGGTCAAAATAGCTTAAAACCACATCAAGACACATATAAAGATTTTCTAGGACAATTAATAAGACCACTTTTATACCTATGATGAAAATTAGGAAGATAGGCCGTGTAAATTTTCTAATTCTAAATAAAAGAAAATTCATCAATTATGAATAAAGAAAATATTTACAAACCTAAACTGTTTTAATAATTTATAAATATAATATTTTAAATTAACCACTCATTTCAAAACTAGGAAGGCAACATGCATGAAGGCGAAACTCTGAAATCAGATGGTAGGACAAACGAACATTACCACTTTTAAAGTTTCAGAATGTAATAAGCAATAATTTACAAGTCTAAACAAAATTCTATGTAAATTTGTTGCAAGATTTGTTTGCCTAAATATTATCAGCATTGTTCCAAAAATCAGATGAAATTATTGTATATAAAGTAAAAAATTAGCATGTTTAAAATTAAAGACTTTTGGGAACAATTATACCGTTTCTACACTTTCTAACTTTTAACTGTTACAAGAAATAGATTTTTATGCCAAAATTACCTATAAGAGCTATCCTTTACATAGTTTCTAATTATAGAACAGCTTTGCTTTTAAAGATAAATATATCATGCCCAAGAATTAAATGATGGAACGTAAGCACATTGACTAAGTTAATTGTACAAAATTGAATCTTACTTTTCAGCAATTTCAGGTTTCTTGTATTTGAAGAACATCCCAAGTGCAATGGGTAACACTAAACTATAAAACAAAAATTATTCTGATTTGAAGTAACAGGATGTCTCTCTGCACCAAAAGATTTCGCTAATCCAATATGGCGCTCTTTATATTGAACCTTTTATAGGTCACTAGAGGGTTTAATCCAACGTTTCGGAGCCGGAGCCGGAAGCAGCAACATTTTTGTGGAGCCGGAGCCTTATTTTTCGTTAAAAACGGCTCCGGCTTCAGATTTTTTAAAGTAATATTATAATTTGGCAACGGTCTATTTCCATATAATAAACTGAAAAACTATTGTTACTTAACAAATAGACACACATCCTTCTACTTTTATACAGCTTTAATCAAATAAAAGCAAAATATTTTATATTATTTATTTTATTTTATCAAATTCAATAATGACCAAAAATAGATATTTTAATTTTAAGGTAGGAGCCGGAGCCGGAGCCTTATCAAAACTAAACGGCTCCGACACGCTGGTTTAATCTATTATGATGGAGGATACCTCGACACCCACTGAATACAATCGTCAAAACTATGCGCTACTGGACTACGTCATACTAGACACATTAAAAATGATATAAAATGCTTCTACATCAGGCGCGTGACATGAATTGGAAGAAAATGGGGAATGCCTTTTTACATAAACAGGCACAACTTATCACAATGCATAGTTAAGACGTCCATACAAAGGTTTTACAATTAAAGAGTTGGTTGCTGAATCTTGCGTTACAGAGCTATGGTCACGAGGTAGACTAGAATAGTTCTCTTATGCTTTTCAAGGAATCCTACTTATGTCCCAAAATATAATGTTTACCTTAGAATTGCAGCAAATATTCTGAGGTAAGGAATCTTGCTGGCTATATCACTCTCACCAGTCAATATTTGCTAAAAAATTAAAGATTCTATTAAAAACATGTAATGGACATCTTTAGACATATTTATTAAAAGTGAAGCTTTTGTATGATTTTGTCGGTCGGTCTGTAACAGATAGCTTGTACATCTGTAAAAGATAGTTCTTCTTGTTCATTTAGACATGAAATAATTGTTCTATCGATTTTAAAACTTATAGGATGATTGCTACAACAATTTGGAAAGCATAGGAACTTCATCTTCATTTTAAAAATGTTGATTTTTACAAGAATTTTCTTTTTATTCTGTAATAATTTACTTGAATTATAGAATATTAATTCCTAGGACAATAAGGTACATTGCATAAGCAAAGTATTTCTATGATCAACTCTACATTTTTTATTTATTGAGATTCGCTTTTATATACGTTGTCATCCTTGTTTATAAAAGAAATATATTTAATGTTTTTAAATGAATAAAAGGAAGTGAGGGTTATGAATTTTAACAAGAAGCTTTGTTATAGCTTCCTCAATAAAAATAAATACAATTTAAATCTTATTATTATTGAAATGTATTCATTATTACTTGGACCCCAATAAAGGGAGACTTGTAGCTGGATAAAATAACGAGCCCCCACCCCATCCACCACCTTTACCCCATCCCCTTCTCTTTTACTGGTTGAACAAACTGACCAATAAATGATTTTTCCCGTCATAATATCCACGTAGATTCTACATCAAAATGTCACAATACAATTATTTCATGTTTCATGTCATACTTGTCGATCTTAGCTCTTATGAATGTGGCTGGCCACCCTTGTTAATATCATAGGGTTCATTAATTCATGAAGACATGGAGACGTTAGGTTGTAAATCATCATAATTGGTGTACATCAAATCATTGCCGTTGTAATATCCCTGAATCCCTTCAATATAAAGCTTAAATGAAAGGAGGTCTAATAAACTTACAGATCCTAGAGCCCAAATCCAAAAGGTAGACAATCCAAAGCTTGCCACAGAACTGCAGAAGGTCATTGTCACTGACAAATTTAGATCACCTAAATATTTAATTATATAAGTAACAGAATTTCTATGATGTTTACAGAGATGATTCTTATAGGACCTGTCGTTGTTTGTACCTATTTTGAAGGACTGAACTTGTCCCCTCCAATAAGGAAATTGCATCTAGAATTTTCCCACCTTTCTCATCCCTCCTTTTTAGACGTATTCTTATGACGTCACACATGACACTTTTCAGCGCTTTCAATACCTACCTTTAAAGAAAGCTGTCCAGAAGTTGGACGAAGTACCACCAGGACTACAACCAATCAGAAGGAGGCCAAATCTTTCAAATGGTTGGTCTCTAAAAATAAAATCCAATAGCTAATGTTGTTTTAAAAAATATTCCGATTATGTCAGTAAAAAATATACAATTTTCTCAAATTCACAATTATACATAAAACCATATTGCCAAAAAACAAAGTGACTGTATCTTTGCTAGTTGTAAAAGTGCCTTGTACCCTAGTATTTCTGACAAGTGTAGGTCAGACTTTTGAATTTATTGATTTTACATCTTGAAAATTTGGAAGACCTTGACGACTTAAAGATTAAAAACCGAGCAAAAAATAAAAATTTACCTTAAAAGTAAATAACCAATCACATATGAGGCTATAGGCATTCCTAAAAATGACAAAATTATGAGTAAGATACAGATGAATTAAACTTTTGATTTAAAGTTCAAAACCTATCTTACTGATGGTTATATAATATATACTATAATATATAAGTTAGAAGGAATTTTAATATCAGGGGGATATTTGAAATCTGCATCAAATTTTAAGGATTTTTATAATTATTTATCTAAAAGCGGAAATACAATTTAAGTTAATTAATTTTGACATCTGTGATTGGTGGATTGAAAACTATCTGCGCTCTGATTGTAGAAGCTTAAGTGTCATACATCATTCACCTAATTAGAGCTCTGGTAGTTTCTAATCCACCTATCCTATTGGTCAAAATTAATTAACTTAAATTGTATTTCCGCTTTTAGATAAAGAAAAATCCTGAAAATCTGATGCAGATTTCAAATCTCCCACTAACATTAAAATTACTTCCAACTTTTATATCCTAATATAAACATTTATCTGTTTGATGTTTGTATTACTGCATATTATTGGTTAATTTTCAGCATTTATAATTTTTTCAAAATCTCCCATAGTCTTTAACCAATTTAGAAATATTTTAAACAAATGAAGCAAAAATGTGCACTAGAGTGAAGATAAAATTAATTAAACGAAAATGAAGCAACATTGTTTGTTAAGTACTTTTCAAAAATGGATATAGAATACGTGGATTATGTAGATCAACTCCCCCGACCTTGGAGGAACATATTGACCAATATCTGAAGATTATATAATCAGTTTAGATTGACAACACAAATTTCACAATATCCAGATAGTCTTGATTCATTTTTCCAAACTTACCAATGAACTGAGAACATATTCCTATAACAGGTCCAATAGGTCGTTTTATGTAGGACAATATTATTTTAAAATCTAAGTCAGTACCTGAAAATAACAAATCAAAATCAAATTTTGACCGCTGAAATAATTATATAATTTTATATAAATTGTGTAATTTAGAATAAATCTGTTTAAAATTTTTCGAAAGGGCTTTTCCTCAAAGTGCTTGTCGAGCACTGTAATAAATTAAAAATAGGAATGAGGGGTCCTAACCTTGCAGGGTCTATACCTGCGGTGCACTAACCTTTTGTGGCTGCGACCCAATACAACCTAACCTTACCTGTCTTAAAGCAATGAAAAAGGAAACGAAGACTTCTTATTTTCCATTTATTTAAGAAATAAAAGGTATCACTTTCGAGGGGAAAGAAATTGACACAAATTCTTAAATATATGGATCTCACCTAAGAAGAACATTGCAATAATTAATGCAATATTAATTGCTATTCCAAATCTCAATTGCAGCTTGGAATCCTAAAAAAAAAATTATGACAACATCCAAAGATGCTGTGAGTATTGGTGCAAAAAATATGACGTAACAAAAAAAATTAGCCAATGAGCGGCCGTTATTGACCACTGGCGGCAATGGTAGTGGACTCTCATTGGCTAATTTTTTTTGTTACGTCATATTTTTTGCACCAATACTCACAGCATCCATCCAAAGAACCTAGTGAAAGTGTCTGACTCTGATTATGACGTAAAAAAATATCCAATGAGAGGCCAGTATACACTGTAATTGACTAATAGTAAAATTTATATTGGCCTCTCATTGGCTAATTTTTTTTACGTCATAATCAGAGTCAGACACTTTTAATAGGTTCTATCCAAAAACAGCATAGCATAAAAAAAACCGGACAAAGTGAGTTAAAGAGAAGATGTTTTATAAAAAAGAAAGAATAAAAAATATTTTTAAAAAACACAAAACCTTCCAAAAAATAAGTTTCTCTGTCTTTTTAAGCTTGACCTACAGACCGACGGACCAATTAAGTTATATTATAAATGCTCATTAGAACAGGGAATAATCACCAAGAATTAAATTTCCTTCATAGCAATACAGACGAACTGGCGGACAGACAAAGTTAATTACAAAGTGGCTTTGCTTGCTTATTTGTAATTTTGATAAATTCATAATTCTTTTACTAAAAACTTTCAACTTGTAATCTTACTAAATAAAAAAAAAGGAATTCTTACCTCTGCGCTTTTGGCAACTATGAATCTAAAGTTTTATCTTTTAGCATATAAAATAGTCTAGATTTTAGTATAACCCTAACACCTATAAAAACTTTTCTCGTATTCATTCGAATCCGGTGGATAGGATCCGGTTCTTATCCTTACGAAAAAACTATGTCTAGCATCGTATTTATATCCAGCTTTCTATGAATATAAAAAATGTACAATAATAAGATTAAAACCAGTTTTTTTAGCCCGTACCTTCGGCACCTCGGGGCTAAAATTACTGGTTTTAATCTTGTAATTTTACTTTCTATATCCGCAGAGAGTTGTTTATAATACGATGCGAGAAATAACTATATTATACTCTGTCGTTTGTTTTTGCAATAAAAATATGAGACAAGATTGTAAGAATTAGAATAGATGATCGGTTGTCATATGATTAGAGTAAAACACTAAAGGGAGAAAGGGTTAAATAACTGTATCTCCCCATCGCAATCGTCTTGTGCAACCTTCCTATTGGGTCGTTGAAAATCAACCAATGGTATCGCTTATAATACTACCTTTATTCACTTATATTAACACAGCTAAGTAGCAGAAAATTATTTAGAAGCAGACGAAAGAGGTCTTTGAAAAATGAAGGGAGGTAGTTGTCTGTATATACATCTATACTATAGATCTGTTGTCATATGAATTTTCACACATAATTTCAGCAGTCTATTTTTACTCAAAGCATGGATAAATATATTTCATCTAGAGCATTACAGATGGACAAGGTGAGTTTAAGAGTAGATATTAGTCAGCCGAAAACAAAATCGGTTATATATCTAATAAATTTATAGTATAGATGTATAAAGAGCTTACTATTTGATTTCCAAAGGCAAAGACCTAAAGCTCAGCAGACAAAAATAATTTTACTAAACTTTGCTTTCTAAATTCAGCTGTTTAATGCTTTCTTCTGCTTTTTGAAAAAGAAAGGGACAATTTTTGTGAAAAATTGTCATTTCTGTCTAAACTTAAAAAAAGTATTTAAAACTGCTATTATCAATTACTCACAACTAGGATCCTGACTATAAAATTATATTCATAATCATCTATTCCGATTTACACTACTGTATTTTT
The DNA here is from genome assembly GCF_053477335.1 of Acartia tonsa. Classification (NCBI taxonomy): domain Eukaryota; kingdom Metazoa; phylum Arthropoda; class Copepoda; order Calanoida; family Acartiidae; genus Acartia; species Acartia tonsa. Next base: position 18,505,730 of record NC_137265.1, read on the forward strand.
AAACCTAGTTATTTGTGATTAACAAGACATTTTTCCTAATGATGTAAATACTTTCTTGTAAATCATAGTTATTAAGTGTTTAGTGACACCTAGCAACAAATATAAAACTAATATGTTGCAGATGTTCCCAAATTTATTTTTTGCCTTAATTTACGTTGTTTTCAATTATTTTTCCGTAAAGGGTTGAGCTCTCCCTGAGGTGGTGGCAAATTAACTATGTCCTTATTTTAAACTATTAGGTTATTGTAAGTAATATGAGATCAATAGATAATTTTCAAAATATTTTTCAACAAATGAACAGTATTTAAACAATACAAAAACGAAATTAACTAGGAAAAAATACAGAAATCATTAAAGGTCATACATAGACGTCCAAGTACAGGGTTAAGGGGTGTTTACCCCTTTAGACTTTGAATCTCTTATTTTACACCCCTCAAGTTTTTTTTAAATACGTTTGATTACTCTCCTTGATTGTATAGAACCCCTAATTTTACCCCAATACAAAGTAAAAAGCTTGGGCGTCCTTGTGTTAACATTAGTTTACAATTTGCCTTTTGTTCTTTTGCCAGCACCTGGTTGTATTTACATTTTTGAAAGATTCAGCTGATCTGAAAGACCCAACCCTAAGTTAGTAGAAGGCCTTTGAAAAGGGGTGATTGTTACATATACTATTTATCGCTCTATATATATTACTTTAATATCTATCTTAAATAGCAGCCGAGAAAATTAGTTTAAATTAGTTTTCCCCTTGAAGTTGTTGACAGAAGGACTTTTGTTTTATAAAGTAGCAACTCTATGATATGTAAATAATAAGCTAAAAGTGCCTTGTTGTTGCTAAAACAGTTTCATTTTGTTGATATTTGTGTAAACAGAGGGCATCAATATCATAGATATACTGCATATCTGTGAATACTGATGCTGTAAAGTCATCATCTCCTAAAATATAAGGTAATCTATAATACAAAGTAGCTTGATGTCTGTCCGTCTGTCCGTCTGTCCGTCTGTCTGTCCGTCTGTCTTTCTGTCCCTTAAGATCTCGGTAACCACTGAACCGATCGGATTCTACTCTTCAGGGAATATACCTACTGGTCCTGTGGTGGTTTTAGGCTATTTTCTTGGGGGGTGGGACACCCCCAACCCCCCCAAAAATAAAAAAAAACAACCCCCCAAATTTTTTTTTTACATTTTTTTTGTAAAATCTCAGTAACTGCTGATCAAATTGGGCTCTACCCTTCTGGGAATATACCTACTGGTCCTATGGTGGTTTTAAGCTATTTTCTTGGGGGGTGGGACACCCCAACCCCCCAAAAAATAACAAAAAATCCCCACTTCCAAAATTTTTTTTTTAATTTTTTAAAAACAAAAACCAGTAATTGGGGTTGGAAAACCCCACTGCAACATTGGGCGAAGCCCCCATGAATCCCCCCCCCCCCACGAAAAAAAAATCAAAATATTTTATTTTTAATTTTAATTTTTGTGTATGCGAACAACCTAGGTCTGATTTTTACGAATTGAAATTTTTGTGTATACGGCAAACAACCTGGGTTTAATTTGTACAAATTAAAATTTTTGTGCTTAAAGGCACAACCTGGGTTTAATTTTACCACAGAGTAATTAAACAAAGAATAATTTTTTGAATATTTCTATTAAGGAGGGTTGACTTCCCAAAACTATATAGGGCGAAGCCCCTAGAGGCTAGGGGCGAAGCCGCTAGTAAAAATATAAAATAGTGTTGCACTCTCCCTCCTTCCCCCCCTCTTTTCCCCCTGAAATGGCCTAAAACCTAAATAAATTGCAGAAGAGCAATATATTTTTGTCTTAACCTCTTTTCGAGGAAGCTTTGTGTTTATCAAGTGCGAAATTAATTCCTTATCATTATTCTAAAACTAAGCGCAAATGTCGTCTTTTTATGGCTTTCCCTTCATAATGTGGCGCGGCATGGATTGTTTGTTTATTTTGGTGCGCACGTTCTTACTTTTGAATGAGATATGAGAGTGTGAAGATTTCGGAGAACAAAATTGGGCCTATCATTGGTCTCATTGTGTGTGAACGACCCTAGTATATCAGGGATTTGAAACCATAAGAGCTTCAGGTAGAATTTGTTAATTTTATTAAGAAGTATGGTGTATAGGACGATTATATGTAGTTTTAAAAAGGCTTTAGCCAGCTAAGCATGAAACTTAATTATGATTAATATATGTTTTAGTAATTTTTATGTGCCTTATTGTTGCATTTAACAATGATTTATTAAACCAAATAATTTTCCTTTAAAGCCAAAGTTTCCAAAGATTTTTTGCCGTAGAGAAAAATGATTTTTAAAAAGCAAATAAGATTACGTGGTTATAAATAACTGGAATTATGAACTAATTGATATTGTAATTTCAGGTCTTTGAAATAATTTCATCAATAAATCTATATTCAAACCTGCTGTTGAAACTTGATGGTTCCTGGTATTGGGGGTTTGTATGTTCGCCAACTGATCTCGTGAACTTCCCGCTAATTCGGAAGTCAAGCTCAACCAAAGTGTCATGGTTGAGACAATTTCAAAGTATCTGATGAATAGGCGTTAGCATTCATCAAGAGATCAATAGCATCCAGTGAATTATTGATGCAATAAACTGTGACAATTTTTCTGTGAAATAAGTACCTAGTGAATCAATATGCCACTAACCAAAAAGCAGAAAATTGAGCGAGCTATCGCTATTGGCAGTGAAAGGCTAGAAGTTTTTGATGAACAGTTAAAAGTGTTTTATGACAATCTAAAAGCCTGCCAAAGTTTTAGTTCATGTGAAAATGTGACTGTAAAATCAATTCGTGACATTTTTAGTGAGGTCAAGGACCAATCTGACCTAATAAAAAGTCTAAAACCTGCCGTGGAGACTAGTGAGCTGCGCGAGTTTAAGCGTGATTTGGATGAAGCTAGTGAGCAGAAAACTGTTGCAGATAAAGTTTATGCGTCGTTGGAGCAGTGTACAAAAATTCTGTACTGGCTTGACAATGATTCAGATGACGCGAGGTCAAGCACTGTCGCCAGGAACCTCGACGTCATTGAGAAGGTGAAGATGGACATGGGAGTGCTTAAAATTTCCGTGGAGTTGCGCCAAGAAGTACGTGATATGTACCGAAGGCTTAGAGAGATGGAACGTCGTTCATCTAATCTGGATGAGAGTGGGACACCTGCCATGCTCTCCAGAAGTATGTCTGCCGTGGATATTCGGAGTTCCAACCCGCAGTATGGGCGCTGGGACAACAGTTTGTTGCCGTCGTTCGACGGTACTGACACGGATTACCCAAACTTTAAACAGGTCTTTAAAGATCTATGTTCTGGTTATGGATTTGCTGACCAGAGGTTAAGTCTGATGTTGTGTATGGAGAAGGTGATAACCAACCCGGAACTACGCAAGCAAGTGTCAGCGATTAGAGATCATAATGAACAATGGGCGTTTCTTGATCAGATGTTTTTATCAAACACTCGCCGGTTCATGAGGATTTTAACTAAGTTGAACAAGATGAAACCTGTGGATAAACCTGTGGACGTGGTTAGCGCAATTGCTACCTTCAAGAGCATGATGCAGGAGGTAGAAGCCATCGTTGGTTCTGCAGCTAAGGATTACAACCACCTAACTCTTATTCATATTTTTAAAGACAAGTGCCCTGAAAATTTGAGAGACAAAATTATGATGGAGCTAGGTAGCATGAACCAACCAAACATCCCGAAGATTGTAGAACTGCTGGAGAGGACCAGGGGTGCCATGTTGGCCGGTGATATGTCCTATGACAGTGGCGCCGGCAAGAGAAATCGTGACAGAGCTGCCGCCGCGCAAGTATCTGGCCGCAGCGACAATAAGAATGGAAAGGCTGGGAAGGACAAGGCTTCCAAGTGGAACAGTGCATGTCCTGTGGAGAACTGCAAGGAGAAACACCCGATTTTCCGTTGCCTCACGTTTAAGAAGATGGATGTGGTTGACCGAAAGAAAGTTGTTCAGCAGAAGAAGTTATGTGAACTCTGCTTGTGTGACGGCCATACTGCTGACAAGTGTAATAAATCGGATAAGCTTGGTGTTTGTGGTACCAATAATTGTGACAGATACCATTCAAGGTTACTCCATGAGGCTAGTGCTGGTGTGAATACAGTCTACAAGTCAAGTTCTGCACCCAGCCCCTGTACCTTCTTACTTCAGTTAGTTCCTGTTGTAGCACCTGGCGGCGGCACCTGCCACGCCACGGTAATGTTTGACTCCGGGGCAAATTTGCCACTTGTGTCTGAGAAGTTATCCAACAAGTTGAAGCTGAAATCTACCGGCAGATATACAACTATTTCTGTAGCTGATGGCAGTGAATCTTCCTGCCGCAATGTTGTGTTTTATCTGAAGGATAGGGACGGCAATTTGAGGGAGTTTGAGGCAGCTGTCATGCCTACCCTCGGCGGGGCCAACGAGATGCGCTCGGTCCACCCCGAAACTGCCGCCGAGATATTTAAAATGCCGCCAGAAAGGTTTACATATATTAGTGGAGGCTTAGATATCATCATTGGAAATACACATCCTGACGTGTTTCCTTCAACCTACCAGAAAGTGGGCCAGTCTATGTTGTGGCGAACCATTTTTGGTAGTGGTTTTATCTGTACGAGTGCTGATGGTGGAGCTGGAGATCAAAAGTCGGCTTATAAGGCTGTCAGTGTCAGTGGAGGCACTTTGCCAGACTTTCTGACGTCTGAATCGTTTGGCATACAGCCGCAGGCGCTTTGTCCAGGATGTACTGCTTGTCAAGAGTGCAAGGCTATGGCCGACGGCACTACCTGGGACCAGCGTGAGAGGCAGAGGATAATTGAGGCAGGTTTAACACTAGACTTGCAGTCCAACAAGTGGACAGGTCAATATGCTTATATTGAAGATCCTCACACTTTACCTTACAATGAGAGTTTAGCCCGCAAAATTGCTGAAAAGGATCGTGCCAGGATGGTCAAAGAAGGTACCTATGGAATGTATGTGGAGGTATTCAACGACGCCATAAGAAGAGGCGTTTTTCAAAAAGCCACGCCTGAAGAATTGCAGTATGAAGGACCTAAGTCTTGTTCATCAATAGTGGTTGCCTTCAAGGAGGATTCAAGTTCCACACCCATGCGATTGTGTGCAAATAGTTCTCTGACGTTCAAGGGTACCAGTTTTAATAACATAATGCTGGGAGGCCCGCCGCCAATGCAGAAGATTTTTTATCATTTGATGCTTTTCCGCGGTTACAAGGTTGGTATAACCGCGGATATCTCCAAGTTTTATAACTCCATCCTGGCCACAGAGTTCGACAGCCAGATGAAGAGAGTTTTATTTTCCCCGACGCCAGATGGTCCACTTGAAATTTACCTGACCAAAGTTGTGAATTTCGGCGAGTTGGCCGCGGGAAACTTGGCAGTTACAGCCCTGAAGTTGACGTCCCGCCTGTTCGGCGGAAAGAGTGAAGCAGAGGTCAAGGAGATGTATGGAGAGGGGCAGATAAACGGTAGTGAAATTGTTGCTAAACCTGAGTTATGGAAGGAGCCACCAATACCTACCTACCCTGATGAGGAATTCAAGTTACCTCAGATTCCAGTTGCAGTCAAGCTTGAGAAGCACAGCTTCATAGATGACGTTATTTCGGGAGCAGGATCGAAGCCAGAAGCCAAGGAGATGATGAAAGAGGCCGACAGAATTATCGGCAAAGGTAGTTTTTCCTTCAAACAAGTCATTTATTCTGGAGATGATTGCCAGCCTACCAAGGTTCTCGGGCTGATATGGAAGCCAACCACCGATGTGTTGTCCATCGCCACAAGAGTCAACCAAGATGGTAAGGTCAAGGGAAGGAAGGTGAAAGAGGATGCTGATTTGTACAACCTCCAGGACGCCTTGGACGAGAATCTGACAAAGAAGATGGTCCACAGGTTCGCCGCCCAAACCTTCGACCCGATCGGGCTTTGCAGCCCTATTCTGTTGAGAATTAAACTTGTCCTGCGGAAAACATGTTTGCTGAATTTGGGCTGGCAAGATTTCATTCCAAAAAGTCTACGGGATGAACTTGTTCAGTCGCTGGAGGACAGAGCTGAGGTCGCTAAATTGGAGTTTGACCGTTGTGTGGTCCCGGATGAACCAACTGGCCTTCCATCCTTGATGATGTTTTCGGATGGGTCATCAGAGGCTTATGCATCTAATGCATATTTGAGGTGGCCAACTAGACAAGGATTTGAGACGTTTCTGCTAGCCACCAAGTCAAGAGTTGCGCCGGTCAAGTGTGAATCAATTCCACGCCTTGAGTTGATGGGGTGCCAGATGTCCACAAGGTTGGCAAAGTCCGTCAGAGATGCTCTGCCCTTTGATATTATCAGAGTGATGTACTTTACTGATTCATCGTGTGTTTTATCACAAATAGTTTCCAACAGTGCTATGCTGAACACATTTAATTCTCATCGTATTGGAGAAATTCAATCTGCAACCAACAAGGATGACTGGAGGTGGGTCCCGGGGACGCACAACATTGCAGATTTGGGCACCAGAAGCACCTGCAAGGTATCAGATTTGGGACCAGGTTCCAGGTACAGATTGGGCCCAGAATGGTTGCGCCAGGATGAAAGTGCGTGGCCGGTGAAAACTGCCGAAGAAGTCAAGCAGGTTTTACCCCCAGAGGAGTTGAATACCAAAATGGTTAAGTTATGTTCAATGAAAGTTGCCGGAGAAGCCGCTGAAGATGTCTTTAGGTTTAAGCACAGGAGATCATTTGGACAGGCCAAACGTATTATGGCAGCTGTCCTGCAAGTTGCGAACACCTGGTTGAAGAAGCTAAAGAGCAGACAAGAAGGTAAGACTACAGCCGCTGGTAGTCATGTAGCAGCCGCAGATTCTGTGTACAAGCCGTCTTTGTACAATTTTATGGCGGCGTCGGAACTTTTCATTGTGTCACGAAGCCAAGAGGATGAGTGGATAAATGACGCTAAAGGCAATTATGCGTCATTAAATCCATTAGTGCATGAAGTATCATTGACCTGGCCTGTCGTTGGTCCCGGAGGAAATTATGTGACCAGGGAGATGAGGATTCTTAAAATGGTTGGTCGTGGACAGCCAGTCATTGACACCATTACTGGCGGCCGTAAAATGATATTTGAAGACATGCCAGGTTTAATAATTTTGGAGCCTGGTAATTGGTTAGCTGCTGTTTTTATGAGAGAAGCGCATGTTGAGCTTCACTCTGGTGTCCGTGGAACTTTAGCTGAGAGCCGCCGTTGGTGCTGGATTGTGAAGGCAAGGAGGTTGGCCATCATGGAAGTGAAGAAATGTTGGCCCTGCAGTGTTGAGAGGGCTAAGGAATGTCGTGCTACCATGAAGGACGTGTTACCTGACAAGTTGGTCCCGAGCAGGCCTTTTGAAGCTGTGCAAGTCGACCTGATGGGTCCGCTGGTTACGAGGAGAGCTGCCGCCAAAACGAGGAGTCAGACAGCAACGAAGAAGGTGTGGGTGTTCGTGGTGGTCTGCAGGTTCTCAGGGGCGTTATGGTTAGATGCCTTGGAAAAGTATGATACCAGCAGTATCCTGTTGTCCCTGCGCAAGTTGGAAGCTGTTCATTGTCTGCCGAAGATCATAGTAAGCGACATGGGCACACAATTATCCGGTGCTCGCAAAGTTTTAGAGCAGAAGTTGGGCAGCCAGGTAGAGTTTTCTTGGTCTCAGATCCCGGCCCGAGCCCACCATTATATTGGGCAGGCTGAGAAAATGGTGGGATTAACCAAGAGATTGCTGTCCAAGAAGTTGGTGAATAGTTCTGTTAATTTCAACGAGCTCCTGGTGCTGTTGGCGGAGGTCAGCAAGTTGATGAATAGCAGACCATTGACGATAGAAGCTGCGAACGACGTGGAGAATTGGCGGCTGATCACCCCTGGCCAGCTGCTGGGAAATGTTGACCGCCAGCCGTTGTGCAATGTGGCGATGAAACCGGAGGACCAAATTTCCTCCAGGTTGAAGTTGTTGGAAGATTTGTCTGCCCAGTTTTGGACTGCCTACCGCCAGGAGATCCTACCGAAGATATTACGGATGTCCAAGTGGAAGGATGAGATGGCGGAGCCACTAGCTGACGGAGATATAGTTCTGGTTACGAGTACTAATCCGCTGATGAGATGTTTGAGGATGGGCCGAGTGACGAGAATTGAGGATGGAAGAAAGACTGCAAGAGTCTTGTTCAGACTGACAGATAAATCTCCCCTAGAAGAACATGCTGTATCAGTCAGGCAGTTGTTAAAAATTATGATTAATAATTGATTCTTATTTTATGGAAATTGAGTTTTTTTTTAGTAAAAAGCCACATTTTTCATATGCCTATTTTTATGCCTAAAATAAGAATCAAATGAAATGCGATTAAATATTCTTCTATTTCATATGCTCAAATTTAATTTTATTGAGTTTAATTTCTTTTCAAAAGTACAATTCATTTTAAAACTTACCTGAAAAGTTTAACAAAAAGGAATAAATGTGTCGAGGTTGCGTGATTCGATATTTATTCTAAGAAAAAAATCAAGTATTTTTTTAGCAGATTTTTTTTTAAATTATATATGAATTTCAATCAAGTAAAACATTTTTATTCAGATCAAGGAATGATTGAAAATTCATATTTAAAGTCTCATTTTTTTTACAAAGAAAAATTGGTATTTTTTTATAATTCCGATGAAAATTCTAACGAAGATATTATTATTTTGCTATTCTTTAAGTATAAAAAAGTTTTATTGTTGATTAAGATATTACAGTTCTTATTCATTAGGTTTGAAAAACTTTCTGCCCAAGGATTTTGAAAAATTTTTTCTTACTACTCTTTTTGATGCTTAACAAATTTAGTTTTAAGTACCTATAAATCTTAATTTTCTTGTCTAAGATTTATTTCGTTTTATTTTTACCATTATTTGTTTACATTTCCATTTCAACCTGATTTCGTAGGTACTTATTGATTTATTAATAATGATTTATTACCTATTGATTATGAAATGATTATTATTTAGTATAGTTGTTATATTTACAACATCATGATTAATAGGATTATCTATTTTAGGATTGTGTATGTGATCTTGTGATTGTCATGTGCATGGAATGTTGTATGGTACAAACCAATCCCCATCCTTCTATCCTAAAATGTGAGGTATTATGAGTCCTAGTGAGGAGTATGATATTGTGTATGCATTTCACGGGGTTTCATTTAGTTAGGAGCAAAATTGTCACGTTTTCGGGATGTGGCCATTCTCATGTGATTATGGTGAGTTGAGTTTAGTGAGAAATGTTGCTAGTGCTCAGCGCAAAAAAAACCTTGAATCTCGTTAAGGAAGTTAATTTGACTTTCAAACGGGGGGTGTGTCTTAACCTCTTTTCGAGGAAGCTTTGTGTTTATCAAGTGCGAAATTAATTCCTTATCATTATTCTAAAACTAAGCGCAAATGTCGTCTTTTTATGGCTTTCCCTTCATAATGTGGCGCGGCATGGATTGTTTGTTTATTTTGGTGCGCACGTTCTTACTTTTGAATGAGATATGAGAGTGTGAAGATTTCGGAGAACAAAATTGGGCCTATCATTGGTCTCATTGTGTGTGAACGACCCTAGTATATCAGGGATTTGAAACCATAAGAGCTTCAGGTAGAATTTGTTAATTTTATTAAGAAGTATGGTGTATAGGACGATTATATGTAGTTTTAAAAAGGCTTTAGCCAGCTAAGCATGAAACTTAATTATGATTAATATATGTTTTAGTAATTTTTATGTGCCTTATTGTTGCATTTAACAATGATTTATTAAACCAAATAATTTTCCTTTAAAGCCAAAGTTTCCAAAGATTTTTTGCCGTAGAGAAAAATGATTTTTAAAAAGCAAATAAGATTACGTGGTTATAAATAACTGGAATTATGAACTAATTGATATTGTAATTTCAGGTCTTTGAAATAATTTCATCAATAAATCTATATTCAAACCTGCTGTTGAAACTTGATGGTTCCTGGTATTGGGGGTTTGTATGTTCGCCAACTGATCTCGTGAACTTCCCGCTAATTCGGAAGTCAAGCTCAACCAAAGTGTCATGGTTGAGACAATTTTGTCTCAATATGACTATATTAACCAAAGAAAACAGACCATTTTCAAACTACTAATCTGACTACGCCCCTAGTGGCCTATAGAAAAGGAATGTTATGAACTTCTTCTGGTCCTATAAGAAGCTTCTCGGTAAAGGAGAACCATGTCGGCAAAGCAGTTAGTGAGATCTTAAGCTGCTATCAGATACTCACAAAGTCAGGCAGACATCAAGTTACTTTTATTTTTAAAGACTAGCGAGTACGCCCCTAGAGACCTCTAAGAACACTTTAGGGGAGGGGAACCATATCGGTTCAGTGGTTAGCGAGATCCTTCGGTACAAACAGACAGATAGACGTCCTGTAACTTTTATAATAGAATAAAATTTGACCTGTTATACTAAAATTATTTTGCATGAAATCAACTCTGTCCCAGGAAGATCTCAGTAACAGTGTAAATGGAGAACTCACATTTCTGACACTAAAAAGATTATTTAGGGTAAATTACAATCGTCGTGTTATTTAATTGATATATTTTAATTTTTTACCAATAATATGTATCTTTGTAAGAGGTAATTTTGTTTATCATAATTAATCGGTACATTAATTTATCCCTAAACTATAAAATACGTGGATATTATGACTGGATAATTTTTGTTGTTAATTTAAGTTGCTAATATAGTTCCCAATTATTGGTCAATGGGTTCCCCAAGGCCATGGGAGGGAACGGCGTAGAGTTATTAGAGCGGAGGAGGGGGTATCGTTAAAGTAGCAAGCTGTGAAACATGTTATCAGAATATGCAAGAATCTCTAACAATATCCACGTATTTCTATATCCATTTTAACTTTTGAAAAAGTTACCTTAAAGAAATGTTGTAAATTTGGCTGATATTAAAGCTGTAGGAATCATTGGAAAAATATACTTCGCCACAGCCCTCAGATACTAAAAATATATTGTAGTTTTAAGGACGAATAAAGATGGTATTTGTTTTTATGCATTTATACATCTGTATGTCCAATAGGCTCCTTCATTTTCACAAGACTAATCAGAAAATCTCTTCCCTTTTCTCCCATCTCTTTTGAAGAGATTTTCTTCTCCCCTTCCCTTTTTCTTTCCCGAAACGTATATGACGTAACTGGAATCTTCTTGCTCAAAACTGGGACAGTTTGGGGTTTGTCGTAAAATTCTACTGTCCTCTGATTGGTCATGTTTATCGTATGACGTAATTTTTTGGAGGCACTTAACGCTGTCTCATTGCCTACCCTTAGGTAAAGTGTTGATTGATTGATTGATTAGCCATAGTCTCTTATGGTTTGGACCTAAGTATTCATGGAGTAGGCTGAGACACTTTTGTATAGCCACTAGGGCTATCAAGCTCCACGTTCAAGCACATTATGACTTGACCCGCTATCTCATGAGAGCTACTCATTATTACCTCACCCTCGCCGAGTATGGCAGGTGTCCCAAATTAAGTCACCGTAATAAATGACGCTCTCCGCAGAGAAGCTTAGGATAAGGGTAGTGCTGATATTATGTACTTGACTATTAAGTATCCAAACTTTCTCAATAATCCCCTTCTTACACAACCAGTGGAAGTTGCGTGAATGTATTCAACTGAGAAATTCGAGCTGACACATGGGGACTAGAACTCGAACTCTCATCACCGTAAATCAGTGCGTTACCACTGAGCTACGACGCCCCTAAAGTGTCATCGACATCAGTCTCACCCGTATGAAGTAAGGGGAGCTAAGCTGGATAGAACATGCTTTGCATGGTAAAAATACAAATAATTATATTACCAGGTACAGTGTGAATCCAAAAGAGGAAGAAAAAAAGTTTTATCAGCATTTTATATGCTGGAAATTGCCGTTTCATTGAACCATCTGAAAAATTAGCAACAATAATATTAGGCAGGAGGGAAGGGGACAATGGGATGTTTATTACATTAGTCCCTAAAGTTTTTATTACCTTTTTCTTATTTGTTGGCTAAACAACTTTGGGGACTTTTAATGAATTTTGATCGGTTAATTCATTAAGTTGATTGTCCAAAGGTTTCAAACAATAATTGTAATCTGCAAAAGGGGAAATTTTGTGAATTATAAATGGGTATGTACATCAATTTATCGGCCATCGTCTTATATCTTTAGATTTCTGAATATTAGGTCAAATCCTATGAAACTTTTTGGGCTTAGCTTAAGAGTAAGGGTTCCTAAGCCATACATTGTTCCTCATCTTGGAAGGAGTGGGGACAAAACACCTAATTTGAAAATACGTAATTTAAAAAATGTTTAATGTGAAAAAAACACTTAATTTGAAAATACCTAATTTTAAAAATTGTGTTTTTAAATTAGGTGTTTTTAACATTAGATATTTTAAAATTAGGTATTTTTAATTAAGCATTTTTAGTTAGGCATTTTTAAATTAGGTGTTTTGTCCCCACTCCTCTTGAAAAGCTATTAGGATAGAATTCGGAACTTTATAGAATTTTGCCCATTTTTTTACATTAAGTACAAGGATGTCTATCTATCTGTGTATTTAGCGAATAATCTCGCTAAGCGCTATAATTATCCTTTACATTAAAGAAGGTTTATAACTATTTTAAAGTAGGGCAATTACTTTTTCTTTTTAAAATGAAAATTTAAAGTGGGGATCCTAGAAGGAAATGTTATTTTAAAGGCTGCTAATATTGATTACAAAAATTTATCTAAAACGTATGCTGTTTGTCTGTTCAGCTATTTTAATTATAATTTTTACTTATTTTCTTGCTCTGCTACTTGTGATGTTGTCATCCTTGTAAATTGACATTTACTATATTTGTGTTAAAGTACTCAATAAGGAAAATTAATAAATGTAATAATACAATTAAATATAACTAGTTTTTTTTATAAGCGAAGCTACTCTGCAGTTTATAATAACCGTCTGTTCATCATAAATGTTATAGTATAAATTGAATTTCTTAGCTTATATTTAGAAAGATGATTTCTTTTGAAAATTCCCAATGCCAATGTGCATCTAGTTAAATTATATTTTTTATGGAAATGTAATTTTCGTGATTTTCTTTTTTTCATTATTGTATTATGGCCACTAAACATCTGCTCTATAACTCACTTTGTTAGTTATTCCATTCATGATTTATTTGTGCTACTTGTAAATGTTGTCATCCTAGTTATTGGTTACATGTTAATTTTAAGTAAAATTATTTTAGTTTTATTTGTAGTTGACAAATATTTGTTTTTTAAGAAACTTGATTTTTTTAATAGGAAAGTTTAAGCAAACGCTAATATAAATTTTTGAAAAATGTCCTAGGACAAAAAGTTTCAATATTTTAAACGAATTTTATAATCAAGTCCTAAAAATGTCCCTGAACAAAATCTTGTTACAATTTGTTTATATACAATTTTGTTTATACTTTAAATTAAAATTAATATTCTGCCTATTAAGTTTTGTTTTACCGTTTAATTTTAAAACTTTGCTTTTATCATCTTGTTCCTAACTAAATTTTTATACATTTTGATATACTAGCGGCTTTACCCAAAGCGTCAGGGCCTGTGTATTTAAGGAGCTAGGAAGAGGCAAAAAAATGCTTAGAGCATACCACAATGCTTTAATTTATAAATAATTTTTCTAAATCCATCTTATATGAATCTTCCCAAAAATGGAAAACTGTATCGGTTAAGTAGTAAGTGAGATCTTCACAAAAAAAAACTATAAAATAGGATTTGTTCAAAGAAAGTTAATGTTACAAATCAGACATATCAGACAATCATACTTACATTTTGTTTGTAAAGGATCTTTGCTTTTTAAAAAGTACGTATCCAATTTCTTAGGTCATAGCAAAAACTTTTTGTAGCAAGGTTTCTTTATAATTTCTGCATATTGGTTTGTCCTTCCAACTTTTACATACAAAAAATTTAGGGATAAGAGAATGGCCGACAAACTTATGTAAATCCCCAATGATAATACATAAAATTACCCCTACTGTAGATTAATATTAATGGTTAAAACGCTTGAACACTCAGCTTAATGTACAAACCAATATAAAATTCAATAAAAAAAAAGTTTTTAAGCTCACGAATAAAAAAACGTAATATGCATATAAATAACCTTTCGAAAAATATGGTGCAAACTACGTAATAATTATTTGATTCAGCCGTAGAAGAAAAAGCTTCACTATTTTTATAATTTACGTCCTTGTTATTTTGGTATTGAGTAATAAGCAAATGTTTGTTTTGCAAACCTGTAAATACACAATTACACAAACCTAAACATACATATGTATTAGTACTAAAAAACCAGGGAGAAAGGAGAGTTGAGTATTTTCCCTCAAAGGGCAGAGGGAGGGGATAGTTTTCCCTCAAAGAGCAGAGGGAGGGGATAGTTTTCCCTCAAAGGGCAGAGGGAGGGGATAGTTTTCCCTCAAAGGGCAGTGGGAGGGGATAGTTTTCCCTCAAAGAGCAGAGGGAGGGGATAGTTTTCCCTCAAAGAGCAGAGGGAGGGGATAGTTTTCCCTCAAAGGGCAGAGGGAGGGGATAGTTTTCCCTCAAAGGGCAGAGGGAGGGGATAGTTTTCCCTCAAAGAGCAGAGGGAGGTGATAGTTTTCTCTCAAAGAGCAGAGGGAGGGGATAGTTTTCCCTCAAAGAGCAGAGGGAGGGGATAGTTTTCCCTCAAAGAGCAGAGGGAGGGGATAGTTTTCCCTCAAAGGGCAGAGGGAGGGGATAGTTTTCCCTCAAAGAGCAGAGGGAGGGGATAGTTTTCCCTCAAAGAGCAGAGGGAGGTGATAGTTTTCTCTCAAAGAGCAGAGGGAGGGGATAGTTTTCCCTCAAAGAGCAGAAAGAGGGGATAGTTTTCCCTCAAAGAGCAGAGGGAGGGGATAGTTTTCCCTCAAAGAGCAGAGGGAGGGGATAGTTTTCCCTCAAAGAGCAGAGGGAGGGGATAGTTTTCCCTCAAAGAGCAGAGGGAGGGGATAGTTTTCCCTCAAAGAGCAGAGGGAGGGGATAGTTTTCCATCAAAGAGCAGAGGGAGGGGATAGTTTTCCCTCAAAGAGCAGAGGGAGGGGATAGTTTTCCCTCAAAGAGCAGAGGGAGGGGATAGTTTTCCCTCAAAGAGCAGAGGGAGGGGATAGTTTTTCGTTTGTATGTTTAAACCTTTAAGTCAGGTCAGGTTAGGTTAGGTTTTTTTATACTGGGTAGCCTCAACAAGTAGACTAGGATGACAAAAATAAAACCAGTTTTTTTAGACCCGAGGTGCCGAAGGCACAGGCTAAAAAAACTGGTTTTAATCTTATGATTGTACATTTTTATATTCGTATAAAGCTGGATATAATACGATGCTAGACATAGTTTTTTTCGTATGGATGAGAACCGGTTCCTATCCACCGGATTTGAATGAATACGAGAATAAATATTCCTGTCCGCATGTTCATATTTAATCCGTCTGGTTTAATGCAGTTTTATTTGATTTCTTTTATTTGCACATTCTATTTTTTTTATATAATCTGACGTGTTAGATTGGAGGATAAAGAGCTTTTCCTTCCAAAAGTAATGCGCATTAATCAGCTGGTTTTATTTATTTATAAATTTGATTTTTCTAATAACATAAGTGTCTTCTTTAGCATTTTCTATCTCATTGCTATGTATGACATAGATGGACTAGTTGCTTCGCCCCTAGCATCTTTGGGCAGGCGGTAGAGTTATGGAAAATAGCTAATAACCACATAAAGACAAATACAAATTTTCTCTGACAGTAAAACCAAGTCAGACTTGCAATTAAGCTCATTAACCCTTAACGGTCGGGGGGGGGGGGCGCTGAACGCCCCCCCATTCGGTTTTTTCTATCTCATTTTCTGTGTGTGAAAGATAAAGAGCCCAAACTGCTTGACTTTTAAAGGGTGGGTATGAGACATAACTGAGAGTTGAAATGTTTTGAATATCTCCATCCTGGCGGGCACAGGATGCCAGCAAACCTGGCAGGGTCATCCAGGTAAAGAGCAAAAATATTTTTTGACTTAAACAAAGCATTTTATCTTACCAAAATACTAAAATATCCTCTAGTAGTACATCCTCATATATAATACAGGTGTTCAAGTCAATTTCAGGTTCCAGGTATGATCCTGCAGGTCCTGATCCTCCAGGTCTCCAGAAATCTTTAAATGGCTCCTGTGGCCGCAATTTTTGACTTAGGGACTTCAAATTTTAAACTTAAGTTTTTCTTACATGTCTACATAACGTATTAAAATTTCAAAAAGATCAGCCGCCGTTTTCCCGCCGACCGCCGACTGCGGCGGCTGGCAGCTGCCAAGTACAGCTGCGGCCGCTGAAATTTAAATTTTGATATTTCAAATATAAAATTTACATAAAGATAAACATTTTCTGCAAAAAAAATTTTGTTCTAGCTTCAAAAATAAAAAAATTACAGCCATTTGAAATTTTTAAGTAAAAAAGGACCTGAAAACAAAGGTAGTTAAATAAAAGGGTGAAGGAAGCGAAAATTGACCTTGACTTACTTAAGGTCGGAAATTCATCATAATACAGGGGACTTACACAAAAAAATTTAGCCTTCTAGCTCTAATAGGAACTGAGATAATAGGGGGGGCGTTGAACGCCCCCCCCCCCCCGACTGATTAAGGTGCGGCAAGGGGCCCGACTGTAAGGGGTTCAGCACAAAAAAATACTACTTTTTATTATAGGATATGACTTCTTTGATTTAAAAGTGAATTAATCAAGAATAGATTTTAATTCTGAAACAAATTTACAAGTTGTTGATTAAAAGTCATGTTGTATTGATTTAGGAGAAAACAAGGATGGCAAGATCCATAAGAAGAGAAGCCCCCAAAAATATTGATAAAGTGAGTTTATTTGTTCTAATATTTGTATTTATGTTGAATGATTGACAGACCGACGGATCAAGCAAATTATATACTGACTGGATGCTTACTGTGAATATATAGTGAATTATAGAGTAGCTTTGCTACTAAAAAAGAAAAACATGGTCGAACCTGTCATGTTTAATATCAAGGAGTGGTCTTACATTTTGAACAATTAAATTTATGTCAGAGTTTTGTACTGGATGTTTCATGTAATTTAAATCAAAAGAGTCTAAATATTATTTCAATACCAAATAGAGATAATCTAGATACATATTGTCTAAATCAGTCAATAGGAGAATAGTGACAGTACACCCCAGACGGTATATCGTGTAACATTTCTTCCTTCGTATAATGTGAAGCAAATGACAAACCACATAATAAGTTAGTTATGAATGGTTGAATTTCTTAGGATAAAGTTAGCTGTCTTAAAATTATATCGTCAATAATATCCCTTTTTAAGATTGACGAAATATGGGGTCAGATGGCTTATCTAGATATATTATGTCTTTTAATATCATAAAGTGACGAATATAGAAGAGGAGATCAAAAAAAGAGAGCTAGGGTTAAGAGGAAAGTGAATTATCTGCATTTTCAATGAAATCGGATTGGATTATCCTATTAAAGAAGGACAGGCAGACACAAACAAATACTCATAGAGTAGCTTCATTTCTAATGAATAGAAATTATCATAGGAAACGCCTATTCATTAAATTGTAAAGTAACATTTTTTTAATGCAAGGGCGGTAATATTTACTTACAATTATAATTACAAATTAAGTGTAAAAATATTGAATAAGATGATTTATCTTCTAGGTTTTTTGAAAAAAATCAACAAAAAGACTTTTAGAAATATTTCTTTTATGATTGATATGTCAGATATAAATGTAAAAAAACTGATTTTGTACATGATTATAAAACAAGGATGACAACATCCATAAAAGCGAAGCTCTGAAACGGTAGGACAAACGGACATTAACACTTGTATAATGACAGAACTGAATAATCAGAATGCGAATGTATAAGAGTCAAAGCAAAATTGTAAGTAAATTTGTTGAAAAACTGCTTGATACAGGATAATGATTATGGACATACTTACATTTTTAGGACTTAATTATAGAGTTGCTTCGCTTATAATATTGTATTTTTTTGTCCCAGGAATCAGTATACCAAAATTCAGACCAATTGGATATTTAGGTCACATACAAATTTGTTGTTAAAATGTAAAAAAAACAACATGTTTAAAATGGACTTACGGACATTCTGGTAATGTTTATAGAGTTGCTACGCTTTCTAACTCGTACCTAACTATTACAGGAATCACCATGCAAAATTTGAAATCGATAGGACAATTCTAACATGCCTAAATTAACGAAAAAAGCTATTAAAAAAAGTAAAAAAATCAACATGTTTAAAATGGACGTACAGACATTTTGGAAATGATTATAGAGTTGCTACGCTTTCTAAATCGTACCTAACTACTAAAGGAATCACCATGCAAAATTTGAAATCGATAGGACAATTCTAACATGTCTAAATTAACGAAAAAAGCTATCCGTGACGGACGTACGGACGGACGTACGGACGGACCGACCCTAATTATAGAAAAGCTTCGCTTTTAAAAAGAAAAGATTTTTGTAAATGATAACATTTTTGTTTGTTCAAAGTATTTTAGTAAAGCTGGTTTGTTTAACTAAGCTTTTATTTCTTTAAGTCAGGGATAAGGGATAAGAATATGAAAGGTTAATTGATGTACTTCCCCAATTATGATAAACAAAATAAAGTTTAAACTCTGCTATTTTGAGACAATCAATCAAGGTTTGAAGAAGAATACTCAAAGTTTTGAATAAATATTATGATAAAACTTTGGGTACAAGTATTCTTTGTGGCCCAATATACCCAACCTTCCTTCTCTTGTAATCAATTTAGGGGTTGGACAGCATTTAAGTTATTTTTGGTCAGTTGTTTTTTTGTCTGTTATTTATATCATTTTCTGGCTATTTTTCCAATTATTTTTATAAAGTAGAGCAGCTACTGTTTTACTAGAATTATCAGGGATGTCATTTGGTCAGATTGACTAAATTTAGTATTTTGAAAATATACATACATATAAATGCCATTAATCTGTAGTTTACTGTTGTTTTTCTTGTTTTATGGTCATTTTTTGGACGATCCACAATCAAATCTGTAGAAGCTAATAAGTCAATTATCAACAGCCGAGCCGTTTTTATCTAAATAAATGCAGCCGAGTCGACCAAAAATGCACAGCTGCCAACGGAAGAAATGTTGTTTTTTTTTAATTTATTGATTAATTTAATTAACCTCTATATGAAATATAAAAATAAAAGGACATGTAGAAATGACTAAGAAGTTAAACAAACAAAGTAAATAATAAAAATCTATATACCTTGTAGTAGAATCTACAATGATATTTAACAAGTAAAAAATATTACAAAGAAAAGATTTCAGAAAAACATTGCTTAATTACCTATATTTAAAACAGCTTTTACTACATAAAAATTTAAACTTAACCCACCCACCCTGCCTCTCCTTAGGTAAGTTTGATAGTAACAAAACTCTAAGCAATTGACGTCCAAGAGGGTGGGTAAAGGGGTTTTTCCCCAACATAATTTTTTTGAGATATACATTAGATTACCCCCCTCCCCACTCCCTTGAAAACCCATATTTTATCCCTCCCCCCTGAAATTTTTTTTAAAAATAAATAAATAAAAAGCTTGGACGTCCTTTATTCTATGAAAGAGATAAGAGATTATGATATTGAGAAGTACCATTAATCAAAAATAATTTTGACCTTGTAGACTCTAGAATAACTGTTTACTTTATATGGACACTAGCGACTGCGCCCCTAGCATCTAGGTGCTCTAAACTTGAATTGGAAAGAATGAAAGCTTAAAACTATCCCTAAGACTGGAATCTAAAAAATAAATAGCATAAAACTATCACAGGGCCTCTACAAAGCTCCCATATAATGTAGTACTCAATCGGTTCAGTAATTATCGAAATCTTAAGCTTCAGACAAAAAAAATCTTACTACTTTATAAACAAAAAGGATATTTTGTTGAAATGTTCTTTTTAAAATAGAATGACCATCAACAAAGCAAGCTTTTCTCTAAAGTAATTAATTTTAAAATCCAATATTTCTACTATCTCAACCTTGGGCTGAAGCCTCTAATCTTATTGTGAAAGGTTAAATTAAGTTAAGAAATAGCTGCGCTAAAAACAAGTGTCGAGTTACTGCGGTGTAAAAATATGATTAAGGTAAAGAAAATGGATGTAGAATATACGTGGATATTATGAGAGGGAAAAAATTGTCATAAACTTAGATTGCTAACATGGACATCATTTATTGGTCAGTTCGTTCATCAAGTAGAAGGGAGGGGATAGGATGAAGGGTATGGATAAGGGGATCGTTATTTAGGTCAGTTACAAGTTTCACTTTATTAGAGTACATGATAATCTGGTGTAAGATCCAAGTAATAATAAATCCATTTTTATTACAATAACTATTGTTTACACTTAGGACAAGCCATTATGATATCAATTGCCTGTTTACATAGACTCTTAAAAAAATTGCTTTCAATTAAACATCAACATTAAGATATATAAGTTGGAAAGAATTTTAATGTTAGAGGGAGATTTGAAATCTGCATCAAATTTTAAGGATTTTTTATAAAATCCTCTTTTTTGGTTAATTCTTTATCTAAAAGCGGAAATACAATTTAAGTTTATTAATTTTGACATCTGTGATTTGTGGATTGAAAATTATCTGCACTCTGATTGGAGAAGCTTAAGTGTCGCCAATTAGAGCGCAGGTAGTTTCCAATCCACCTATCCTATTTGTCAAAATTTATGAACTTAAATTGTGTTTCCGCTTTTAGATAAAGAATTATACAAAAAACGAATTTTATAAAAAAAATCCTTAAAGGGCGAATATAGGTTCGATATGATATGAGCTTATATCAAAGGTGCAATTCCATAGATTATAAATAACTTAAAAATATTGACATATTCAATTGTATAAGTCTGTTTATAGCTTAAAACCCGTCAATCTCGAAGAAAATATTTTGTAATTAGTGTGGTTCCCTAAGAACTCAAACACCCTAGCATCACACAAGGCTTCGTGGCAAGGTTGAATTAAAAAGCTTTCGTTAAATGATAGTCGTAATAACGTGGAAACCAATTAATCAGGGCTAAATATACCCTCCTTCTACCTTCAAAAAGTAAATTATTTAAAAGTTAAAAAAACATCAAATAATATAAAAAGTAAAAAAAAATAATCGATAAAATTTTCTTGGAGGAAGAATGATTTCAAATCCCTGTTTTTTTGTGGCTGTGTGTGTGTGTGTTGAAAATGCGTACACAAGGGTTGTTTATATCATCATGAATTAATCAAAGATCTCTGTACAGAAAATAAACTTTAAGACGTATTATTTACCCTGTCAATACTCCTGACGCCCTTCTACGCAAATTATTTTTATGCTTTTTAAAAAATTAAATAAACTAGTATATAATCTAAAATAATAAACATTTAAATTATCTTTTAAGGTGCGTGCCAATATAATAGTCAATCAAACTTAAGCAAAATAGTCAAAAAAAAGTCTTGTAAAGGGCTAAAATAAACGATTTTGTCGGCAATCTCATTTATTATATGTTCAATTGAAACAGAAAATTGCAAAATCTACTTAAGGATTTTTTTGAATTTTTAAATTTGGCATAGATATTCTAAAACTATGTAATGGCACCTTTGATATAAGCTCATATCATATCGAACCTATATTCGCCCTTTAAAATTTGATGTAATTCCTTCCAACTTATATATCCTAATCAACATATTTAAGCTTGTAACATTTCTATAGGTCAACTGTTCTGTCTTAATATGATTTTAAAGTCTTTCAAAATAAAGTTCCCACAACCTAAGGACAAAGTGACAAAATCCTTTAAAATGACAATGGACAACCCTTCTCCCCGAGCTTAAATTTAATGTTTGGTAAGGCTTAGGACCCAAACAAAGGGTTATTGCCCTACAGAGATTAGATACTATAAGAAATATGATAAAAAAAACAAAGATTACAACATTCAAAATAAAAAAAGCACAAAAAAAGTAAGTGTATTTGTATTTTGTAGCATGCACGATAAGAAAATGATATACGGGTTACTTATCAGCGCAGGGAATCTTCACAAAAAAATTCTACCGACCATCTTATATAGCAGCCGAGAAAATCACGTTTCTCCCCTACGGTTTCCTATAAACTGACGGAAGGAACAAATTTTCATATAATGGAATAGTTTTGCTACGAATAAGGGTGTTTAAGGGTAATTCATTGTAGAAAAAAGCAATTATGTCTTTACATTTTTTTTATAAATAAATATATTGTATGTAAATCATATGTTTATCATAAATATTGATTTTTATACATCTAAAGACAAGTTTAACTGTAAGTAATAAGTTTTGATTTTCATCGTGCATTCGACACAGTTCTTAACTGTGTCATGGATGACATTCTATTTTTTATATTCCCTGAAGGTAATTTCGCTCAAGCCTTTACAACTTTGACAAAGAACGGCCGGTTTCGCTCCTGTATTAATGGTTTTTTTTCAGGGTACATTAAGTACAAACGTGGAGTTAGCCAAGGGGATCCACCATCAGGGTCAAAATTCATAATTCTAAACCATATATTTATTGCATTACTTGAAAGCAAAAGTCTGAAACATATTTTTTTAAAATTGGCAATGCACATTTAAGGCCTAAAAGCTATGCAGACGACAACCTTGCAATTACTCAAATTAAAACTTCAACAGACGTTTTAAAACTCAAGTGTTTACTCTCTAAATTAGAAAAAGGTCTCGGTCTATGTATCAATTTTAACAAAACCAAAATCCTAGTTTTTGGCACTTTTCCAGAAAACCTTTCTTCAATCGGTCAAATTGTAGACAAAATAAAACACTTGGGAATATTTTTAAGTTTTGACCTTGAATATGCCAGACAACAAACTTACAAAGAATTATGCATTAAACTTGAGAGAAAAGCTTGCAGTATGCCTATGCAATCTGGATTTAACATCTTAAAACGTCGCAACCTGTGTAACTCCCTACTATCCTCCCTGGCCTTTCACATCTATAGAATTTTTCCACCAGGACAAGAAATTTGCCAAAAAATTTGGAAAATTTCTAATAAATTTTTATGGAGTATCAAGAAACCTGATGGCAGTTTAGCATTTAGATACAAGATAGCATCACACAGGATAGAGCTAGATTTGGTTAATGGTGGGCTAAAAATGCTGCGACCAGAACAACAGTCCTTTTCTATTTTTATTAACAGTTTCATGAATTGCCTCAAATACTCTGCCACACACAAAGATACCACAATTGGAATTTTAATTGCACATAAACATTTACCTATCTCCTCCCTGCTAAAAAACTTTAGTTACCAAACCTTATTAAAACATTTGAATATATTTAAAGCAATTTACCCCTGTAATGGTGGAGAATATTTTGAAAAGGCAATTGCATATTTCCACGACATTGAAACAAATAAAAAAACATTTTTTCATTCCCCAATTTTAACTTCACACTTTTCAAATATTTCAACTCCTTTCAATAAAAAAGATGTAAATATCTTAGAAAAGGCCAACAAAATAACCATTGCATCAATTCTTGAGACTCGCGAAATTAACAACAAAACTATTTTTTTGCCCCAACTTAAAGCCAATCTATTTCAAACAATCCCTGACCTAGCTCTAATAAATAAGTTGAACGAAGTTGTCAAAGCTGCCAGATCATTGGTACCACTTACAAGCTTTGAGTGCCATCCATAACGAGAACAAGAGTATCTACTCTCTATTCTTCAAACAAATAAACAGAGAGAAAATTTGCCAACAACACCCTGCGCTCAAAACAAGAATAAGAGATAATCTATTTGTACCTGACCAAGAACTTTTGACAAAAAGCTTTATAAAAATCATCAACCTACCTATCTTGTTACATTATAAAAAATTTTTTATTGAGCAAATCAGCCGTACTTTAATAAGTAAAAATAAACTTTTCAAATTTAAATTATCCAGCACAAACTTATGTTTAAAATGTAATACAGAAAGCACAACTGAACACGAAATTTTTGAATGCCTGTTTCCAAAATTTTTTAGCCATAAACTTGCACTGTTTCTTGACGTTAAATATAATGAAAGCAGGCCAGAATTTATATTTCTTAAAGATACATTTTATCTGTATAATATGTACTATGAAGATTTTTCAACCAATGAGTATATTCAATTATCACACCTTATATTAGCTGCTAAAGATAGATCAATGAAAATCAGTAAAGAAGAAAAATTTTTAAATTGGAATGAAAATAATTTGTTTGCACACTCTCTGTTAGTAACTCAATTTACCTTTAAACTTCTTGACAAAGCAGGCCTAGAAAACGATCTCATATCCAATTTCTCAAAATTCCTAACTGCATAAGTCATAATATTATATTATTAAAATTACCATTTGTAAAACTATCTTGTTAACTTAACCCAAAATCTATAACCTTACTATTAATTTTTTCTTGTATATTGTTTCAAAATGAAATAAATATTTTAAATGTACAATCAATGTACATACATACAAGATAACTGTAACTTGATTAATACATGCAATAGAATACAAACTTTTTCTTTAGAGAGAAAGAAATCCAATAAACGTTAAGTTTGATCAGGGAGGGACAGCAAATTAGGCAGTTTATTACACAAGTCCCCAAAGTTTTATAAAAAAAACTTTTCTAATTTGTTGTCTTAATAACTTTGGGTACATTCATTGAATTTCATTTGGTTGGTTCATTAAATTGAGTCTCCAAACGTTTCACCACTAATTGTAATCTACAGATGGGGTAATTTTGTGTATCATCATTTGAGATATACATCAATTTATCGGCCATTGTCTTTTTACTTTTGATCCCTAAGTTTAATACACCTTACAAACATGAATTTTTATTTGTTTATAATCCTAACATTTAACTTAAACTAACGATAATTTTACCATCTAATCATTAAAAATAACATCTTTAATCTTAAATAGCTCTTCACAATTTTAATGATCTTGTTTGTTTTACTTTTTTCTTAACTAGCGGCGACGCCCCTAGAGGCCTCTAGGGGAACTTGAGGAGCGGAGAGTCGAATTTGATAACCCAATTTATTATTTTAGATTTAAAAAAAAGGGAAAAAAATGGGACGGGGGCAGGGGCGTCCAAGCTTTTTTTGGGGGGGGGTAAAAAATTTTAGGGGGGGGGGTAATTCGTGTTTGGGGGGGGTAAAATGGCGCGCGAAGCGCCCCGAAATTTTTTTTTACCCCCCCCAAAATGTTTACCCCGGGGGTAAAATTTGATTGGGGGGGGGTAATTACCCCCCCTAAAGTCTGTTGGGGGGGGTAAATACTCCCCCCAAATCTGTTGGGGGGGGGTAATTACCCCCCCCAATGTAATTTACCCCGGGGGTAAAATTTTTGGGGGGGGTAATTTAATTATGTAAAAAAAGCACCTACCTAATCTATTAAGTTAATAAGTACTATCTTATAACATAAAGTAGTAAGTAAGGTTTATTTGACTATAGCTTCAGATTTCATTACTTTTAATACTGAGTTCTCCTTTTTAGGAAAGCTTCACATAGATCCCATGATGGTTCCACACTATTATAGGTCAATCCTTTGAGTGGTTTTAGGCTATTTTTCTCCTCCCTTTTTACCCTTTAGAAAACACGAGTTCTTAGATGCTAAGGGCGCCACTACTATTCAAATATATAGTAGTATCTCATTCTTTAGAACATAAAAATACAATAATTAACTCACTAACCAATGAGCCAATATGATTTTACTTTAAAGTGAAGCGTCTTATAGGTCCTGGTAAGTTTTATAACTAGTTTTGAGACACCCTGACATCCTCCCAAAAGAAATCGCCTATAGAAATTCTTTTTCATTATTTAATGAAATATTTAATTTAGTTAGGTATCTATTTTATGGAATCTTCAGTGCTTTACAATTACATCATAGATCCCCGGGATGGTTTTAGCCCTTATAAAGGCCCAAGCAAATAAAACATGATCAAACTATTAAATTTTTTGTTATCATGGTTAAGAACTGTTTTAACTGGTTGGACAGTAAAATTTTTTTTTTAAGAACATTCAATTTGGGGGGGGGTAAATACCCCCCCAAAAAAATTTTTTTAAAGAACATTTATTTTGGGGGGGGTAATTACCCCCCCCAAAATCGTTAGGGGGGGGTAAATACCCCCCCCAAAATCGTTGGGGGTGCCTACGGCACCCCCAAGGTAGGGGAAATTTTTTTTTGGGGGGGGTATTGTTCACAAAATTTTGGGGGTGCCAAATGGCCCATTACCCCCCCCCCCTTGGACGCCTATGGACGGGGGAAAATTATTTTTTTTTGGGTGGTGGGGTATTTTTTTCTAGGACTGATTTCTCTTCAGAGGGTGGTGGTACCATCCCCAAAAATAGTTATAAACCTTCCCAGGACCTATGAGAAGCTACCCTGACAGACAGATACACAGACAGACAAACAAACATACTGTTACTTTATTATAAGGATACGGTAGGGTTCAAAGTAACAAGCAAAATTCTTTATATTAGTTTTGGAAATCTGTTCAAAAAAAATTTGGTCATAAAAAAATCAGTGGTAGCTAAACATTTAAGAATTATGATTTGATTTCTTTAAAGCCAATGATTTTGTCCATGGAGAGCGGGGATATTAGACTGTAAACTATACTTGTGACCCAAGTATGTAATACAATTCATTGGCTTAAAAACTCTGCTTCTATTCAATCTAGTTTTAAACCAAAAGTTATAATAAATATTTGTTTCTTATTATTGGGGTGGGGATATAGATCAATTTAATTTAAGTCCATTGTCTTATCTCTTATGAACCCTGCACATCGTCAATTCATTATCTAAATTATTTACGTTTCTTTCTTTCTAGAAATAAACTTAATGAAAGCGGGAGGGGTTATCAGAGTGGTACACTTTGGAATTAAGATATTCTCTACACAATTGGATTTTTTATTACTTGGATCTTACACCAGATTATCATGTACTCTAATAAAGTAAAACATGTAGCTGGATGAAATAACGATAACCCTCATCAAGGACGTCCAAGGGGGGGTTGTTAAAGAGGTGATTACCCCCCCCCCCCCAACGAATTTGGGGGTGCCAAATTACTCCCCCCCCCCTTAAAAAAATTTACCCCCCCCCAAAAAAAAAAAAATCAAAAGCTTGGACGCCCCTGACCCTCATTCCCTCCCCTCGTACTGGATTAACTAACTGACCAATAATTAATGTCCATATTAGCTAGCTAAATAGATGTCAAATTTTCCCCTGTCAACATATCCACGTATATCCTATATCCATTCGTGCACTTTAACCGTGACACTGCACTTCACTTGGAATTTTCACTTACAAAGTTTCAGGGAAACGGGGATAGGACAATGTCATACAAATTAATCCCTCCCACCTCGATTTTTTAGGTTTCTAAAGGGATAAGACAAAGGCCGATAAATGGATGTACATCCCCAATATTAATACACAAAATTACCCCTTCTGTGATTAGTAGTTGAAACGCTTGAACACTCAACTTAATTAAGAAATCAATCAAAATCCATTGAAAGTCACCAAAATTGTCTAGCCAACGAATAAGAAAACATTACGATAAAACTTTGAGTACTAGTGTATTAACATGCCATTTTCCCCTATCTCTCTCTCTCTCTCTCTCTCTCTCTCTCTCTCTCTCTCTCTCTCTCTCTCTCTCTCTCTCTCTCTCTCTCTCTCTCTCTCTCTCTCTCTCTCTCTCTCTCTCTCTCTCTCTCTCTCTTTATCCTTAACAAAAATATATTTTGTTAACCTATCTTGAAATCCCTGAAAATTACGCAACTTTCTATGACAACTGAGAAAAAAATAGCTGTACAATTCTAAATAAAAATAAAATTTGATTTTCAAGAAAACTTGGATCATGAAAAGAAAACGAAGTAGTGGGTTTTGTCGGATTTTCACAGAAGCTTTTGATAGGTTGTTTTAGATTATGTTATGTTAGGTAAATGTTAATGATTGCACCGCAGGATTAGGATATTGCCCCCCTAGGGGATAGAAATAGTAAAAATACGACGTAATCAGCTTTCCCATGATCCAAAACTTTTAGCATACTTTACTCATATTAAAAGGTTAACATATATGGTATATCTAATCTATATTTGAAAGTTTCATTCTTAATTCTCAGTTATAAGAAACTTTGCGTATTACATTGTGCCTAATTATCCCGGTAATCGCCCATAAAGAAAATCAAGATGTTTAAAGAGATAATTTCATCATTTATAAGTTAGTGTTAAAATAGACGAACGTACTTTGTGATAATGAAAAGTTTTTAATTATTAGGTTTAAAATCAATAAGATTATTCTAACTTGTCTAGGAGTAAACTATAAGACATTAGATCTAGAAAAGCTTCGCTTTAAAAAATACTTTACTTTCTAATCAAATTATTAAATGATTTCTTAACTTTTTATGATTTGATATCCATATTATATAACTCCAGTACTTTACCCATAAAAATAAAATTCAACATAATATAAAACTTAAAAAAACAATATTTTGTTTATAATATACTTCATAACACAGAATGAATGAATGCGCTGTTCATAAAGAACAACGCATTATAACCATCCAGCTTTTCACAGACAACTAACCAAAATACATGCAGCTTCCAAAAGCTGCTGCGCTAACAATACATATAAATATATATATGTAATAGATATAGTACATCTAGAGGGTATAACTAGGCCTCATAATCTGTCAAACTTGAAAAGAAAAATCTAGCAGAAAAACACCATTATGCCAAGAAATTTAAATATTCACAGCTGACTTATTATATATGTTTTGGCATATGTTTAACATTATACGAGGGAAGACATTTTTACATGATAAATTTACCCAAGATAGGCTTTAACGCTGAATCATTATACAAACGAAATAAAATATAACTGCCCTTTTGTATCAAATTATGTACAATTACTAACAAAAAATATGGACGGATTGTTTTCCGCTGTTTTTCTGTTGGCTGATTAAGAGCGTGTGTATCTAGATTATATCTATTATATATATATACATATATACTGTATAGTGTATAGGCCCTGTGATTTAACAGTCACTCTATCATAAAATGATGCGCTCTGCGCACTGAGGCGTTATACCATGCACTGCTTTATACTACTACCTAGAAATTTGTTTTCTGTGGGACTTTTGTGTGTGTGTGTGTGTGTGTGTGTGCGTCTCAGTATATACGGTGTTTTATTATATACCAGGGAGGAAGGGGACATTGGCCTGTAAATTATACTGGTACCCAAAGTTTTATTACAACGTTTTTTTATTTGTTGGCTCAAAAAACTTTTTTATTGGTTGGTTCTAAACTAATTATCCAAACTTTTAATCAATAATCTTTATCTTCGAAGGTGGTAATTTTGTTCATCATCATTGGGTACTACATCAATTTATTTTTCATTGTCTTATCCCTTAAGACATTGGCAGGCATTTTGTTGTCAAAGGCATAGTAACCTTATAACCAATCACACAAGGACATTTTTGTCCACGAGTGGCATAGCAACATCATGCTTAAAACATTTAGTAAAAAAATGTGTTTGTTAAAATACAAAATATTTTGACAATGTTGTTTTCAATCCGCCTATAACCAACTAAAGAAACATGAATTTCTTAGTATATGTACATTTTAATGTTTCAAGCTCCTTTTTAGCTTGCTTTATTAGATTGTGATTAACTTTTAATTTTAGATTTAACTATTCTAATTCTAAGAATATTGAACAAGGACAATTATGTATAATTGTAGCTTATAGTGTCTGTATAGTTGTATGTGTATGTGTGTGTGTGTGAGAGAGAGAGTATTAATTTTAGGTGCGTTAAAGTTGAAGAAAAAAAAGAAAGTTGATAAAACAAAGGGTAAAAAAAGGAAACTTATTAATCTCTTTTTATGAATTCAAAGGCAATGAACTATGAAAATCTATCCTTCAAATATCTTATGTGTAAAATTTGTCTTTGGTAGGTGGTCATTTTTGGGGGAAAGAAGGGTTGTCAATCAAATAAACTAGCATTGACCCCTATATCCCTAAAAATTGTAGAATTACAGACAGAAAAAAACCTCGCAACTTTGAAAAAATCTGTTCTTGTTTAGTGTACACAAACCGAAATCTTGAACAATGACTTTGGGGTCTACCTTTTGAACTAGTATGAGCTAGACTTAAATCCTTTTAGTAACTTGACTCATATTCAGTGAGGGAGGGGACATTGGACTGTTAATTACACTAGTCCCCAAAGTTTTAAAAATTTTGTTCGTTGCCTTAACAACTTTGGGGAATTTTATTGAATTATTGGTTAGTTCTTTAATTAGATTTAGTGTTCAAAAGTTTCAACCACACTGATTGTAATCTACAGAATATATAATTTTGTATATAATCATTAAGGATGTACATCAATTTATCGACCTTTGTCTAATCCCTTTAGATCCCTGACCCATTTTATATTACTTCCAGATTAATTGATGATAGCCAATCTCAGGATACTTTTTGTACAGAACATATCATGAACAACATTTCTATTAGATTTATTTAATAGAATACACAAAACTAAGTATATAATATTCTCTTTAAGAGACTATTTTTTAGGGGTTATTTGTCTTTTTGCTTTTTAAACTTCCGTACATTCTCGGTGGACTGGGTATTTGTAATCGCCTATTCTTTATATATAGGTTTATAAATTCCTATTTAATGTGGATTAAGACATGTATAAACAAGAACAATTATGCTATTAGTAGCGTAGCAACAACGTAAACCAATTTTCGATGACAGTAACCCAGTACAACTATGTACATATATTTAAAAAGTATAATTAATTTTGATTTTTAGAATTTCTTTATTATGTAAATATGATAGTAAAAGAACATTTAAACTCGAGAAAATACATTTGTATAGAAAATAAACTGTATAAAATCAGACCCAGAAATTGACTGTCATCGATATTAAAATCAATGAAGAAAAGTAAATAGAAAATATCTTCACTTCAACAAATGTGTTCAAGTATCTTTTTATTTTAATTATCATTTTAAAATACTTTGTTTGCTACTTTAAATTGTAGGATAATACTTTCTTTGGTCATTTAGAAATCCCAAAGATATTTTTTTACTAAAATAAGAATGTTTAGATAATTAAGCAAAATTTTTGGGTTTTCTCATTGTCTAAACATTAACATTAATGCCTTAAAGCAATAGTTTTAAAAGCTAAGTATAGAAAATAAGAAAAGAACGAACATTACCAATAATAGAATACCCGCGTTTTTATATGACTAAATTTACATAACAGTATAAGATACAACGCCTTTATATTGTGTCTTATCGAACTAGGGATCAATATTTATAAAATTTAAATCAATTGATTTTATTATGTTAAATTTACTAAAAAAACATATTTATAATAAAAACATATAATAACATTTATCTTTAATTAACAAAAGTGTATAAACATTTGTGATATATGCAGAAGAATCAAATTGATAATCTAAAACAAATTTATAGATTTAGTTGAACACCTGAAGTGTTAAGCAAATATGCTAGTAAGTGTGAGAAAAAAGCTTTAACTAACAGAGTTTCCAAAGAAAACACAACATCCATAGATAAATATAACCATTATGGCAGACTACAGATTTGATTTTATATCCTTTTGTCTAAAGTAGTCAGGTTTTAGGGGTGTGTATCTTTCCCCTCCTCTTCGAATACAGAGTTTCGAGATGATATGGTCCCATTGGCTAGTGCTTCAAAAATCTAATGTTAAAGTTTGGTTAAAAAAATAAAAACATGCCATCAACTGTAGTAAAATGTACATGGAAAGTATAAGCATTTTGCTTGCTATTCTATGCTTTATTACGTACGATAAAGGTAGTAAGATATAGTATGTCTATCTTACGTACATTATTGTCCTTTATAAATGTGTACAAATGTTTTTAATAGTGTACACTGTACATTTCCTTTGCAATTAAATCCTGGGAAGAGAAAGGAAAAAGATAAATAATTTTAACCACCTTTCAAAGATATCTAAATGTAATTTTAAGGAAGTCATATATTATGGTTTATTTTTAAATAGCTTTGTTGTCAATAAAACTAGTATGAAAACATCCATATCATTAACAAATCATGTAGTAAGACCCAGGGAGTAAGGGAGGGGACAATGGATCGAATATTCAATTTTTAAGGAGTCTCAGACTTTGGGGACTGGCTTAAAGTGAATGTGCACGAATACAGCGGATTCTTACTGATTTTGGGGACTTGCGCATCAATGCCCCGCTAACTAGCTGAGCTAGTTTTGAATATGCAGACAGAAAAGTTTGTTATTTATCGCTGGTTTTAACAAATATTTTTTCCCAAGAAAATGTCTTTTCATGTATAGAAACTCTGCTGTGATATTTATGTATTAAATAATCTAAAAACCGCTTGAGTTTAGGGGTCAGTTATAAATATATCAGAAGGGTTGAGGTAGTTCTAAACAAGATTTTTCTAGTGATTAATTACAGAATGTTTACTACATTGTGATGTGTTGATAATTTAGTTTTCAAGTAAATGAATTTTTTCTTAGAACTAATTTTGTTCTAAACTAGGTTACCATGATCCCTTTACAATTTTGGTAAAATTTTCTTGATATATCTGGTTTTCATTGCTTTTCAGCGAACCCTCTTAAATTAAATTAATTGCCCATTGTCCCCTCCCTTACTCCCTGAGTAAGACCATCAAAAATTAGTAGCTCTGTTTAATAGAATTATAATGTATAAGTATATATGTATTCCCAGTCAACTTCCTGGCCCAAGTGTTGAGGACCTTTTTTGTCTCTTAGCAAATTGCTTCCTGCTCTGTTGTAGCGAGTAGGCTATGTTTACACTCTTGACGCTATTGGCTGATATTCAAAGACCTAATTAAAAGTCGGCACTGGATCCACACCCCGTGGGTAGAGTTACATTATATTCTTTTACTTTAATAATATAATTCTGGATTTCTGCATTGTTTTTAGTTCAATAGAAAAAAGACATAAAATTACTATGATATTATTGCATGAATTAGGAATTCTTTAAAGTCAATTCTGTCTCTGGTGGGGACATTGCAATGTAAAATATACTGGTGCACAAACACGTTCTCTTATGTTACAACTTTTGTAACACCTCCGAAAAAATATAAACCACAACCATGCATGACTGCACGTGCGGACAACCAGACAAGAAGGAAGCACAAACTACCTGTGGAAGAAGCCAGTCTTTTTAACACACTCAAAGTTTAACCATATATATACTCTATTTGAAATGTCAGATTAGTGAAATATACATTGTTGATAAAATATCTTAGTTAATTAAGTACGTAAAAATGTAATATGGAGGCTTAGCCACCGTCGACTTTTTCGAACCGGTAAGTTTTATTCAATTTTTATATATTCATTTTATATAAAAATTTATTTTTTTTCCCGCGGGGTACTGTCCTTACTCAGTCCCTCATAAAAAGACTCATTTTAGTATATATATAATATCTAAAGTCACAAATCCCTTTTATAACCTAACCTTTACACATTATAATATAGCATCACATTGCTATAATTGTTTGTAAAAGTTATTGTTAAACTAATTCAATTTATATACCATATCTAAAGTCACAAATCCCTTTTATAACCTAACCTATATATTGTAATATAGCATCACACTGCTATAATTGTTTGTAAAAGTTATTGTTAAACTAATTCAATTTATATAATTCTGTACGATTTTTTACATATTACACATAGCGTCATACTGCTATAATTGTATGTTAAATTTTGTCAGTTATTATAATATATATTTTTAACAAAAAATATCCATATTAAATTCGTCCCTAAAATCCATATAAATATTTAAGGCTACATACTGCTTTTAATAAGTCATGGATAGGAACAGAGATTATGACGTCAGCGATGACGAAGGTTCTATAGGTATGAGGGATAGATGGAGAACTTTCGGACGAAGGTTTGTAAGAAACACACCTAGAGCACCTTTATTAGTCCCTTCGGCCCCTACTCCACCAGTTAATTCCCAAAACTCCAATTCTAATAATGAAGATCAATTAAATGCTTTAAAAAATAATATGGGAGAAATTGTAAGTAGTCTTAACAAAATGGCAAGTGACATATCCAACCTGCAGGTTGGTTCTAGTAATGCAATAAGGAATGATTTCAGCCAACCCCCTCCTAGCCTAAACCCTATACTTAGTTTTGGCCCTCAGAATTATCGCTACGCTACAACTGATATTCCCGTCTACAGGTCAAACCAACGAGATTTATCTCCTACGGGATTATCCACAATTCATGCTAGGGAACTTCTCTCTTCAATAGAGGACCATATAAATAAGGCTAAAGGGTTGGATAGAATAAACAAAGATTTGCTATTAGATCAAACTAGCCAACAAATAAAACAAATCTTTAAAGCACAAAACACTGAGAATACTTACAACGCCCCTCATTTAAAGTGTAACACCTTTAACAACCTTGAGCCCCCTTTCTTAGCAAATAGAAAAAACACGTACAATGCAGATAAACTTTTCCAAAAACAAAGAGTTATCCATTGTCAATTGATGTCCATAGAAACAGTAGGGCTAAAAGCTTTTTTAAATCAGTTGGATAGTTTTGATCTTTCGGACTTTAGCCCATGTGAATACAATATGTTAATTCACATGTCCATATCTAAGGAAATCAAAGAAAAATTGGAAATGGCTGGGGGTAACCCGTTAGATCTCCCTACTAGCGAATATTTAAATAAACTTAATCGTCTTCTCAATGGGTCTATTACAAATATGCTCGACATCGATGAGAATTTTGCCAAATTTAAACCTTCTTCTAAATCCATTATGTCTATATTGTATGAATACAAAAGATATATAGAAAATATTTCTGATGCTATAATTTCAGAAAAAGAAAAAAATAGGAGAATTATTAGTGCGGTATACAAGTACATCCCTTACGGCTTACGTCATTTTCTCAATTCAACCGCTGCCATTCAAAATGGCCAGATTACCCTTGCAGCTTTCGAAAATTTTTTGCGCACCCACGAAGCTTCGATCGACAGTTTTCTTTCTAAAGAATCTAGAGTACATAAAAACGTCGTTAAAAGGGTCGATGTAGACTGGGAGCAGGTAGACATTTGCGCAGAAGATCTTTACGATCACCTAAGTGATGATGAATGCAATTATGGCCCACAGAATGTTTTTAAGTTAAACAGCTATCAAAATAAAGCTTCTCTAAAATGCGATATTTGCAAAAGGATAGGACATAAAAATAGTCAATGTATTTTTAACCCTAACGATAGCCTTAGAGTAGCAAATCTTCAGAATGTGAAAATAAAATTTTGTCTCCTTTGTAGAGATAAGGCTCACACTGACACTAAATGTCCAAACTTCCCTAATGTGAAACCTATTCCAATTGCTTGTCCCAATTGTCAAGATGCTGGATTTTATATGTATAATCACCCTGTAGAT
The DNA here is from genome assembly GCF_053477335.1 of Acartia tonsa. Taxonomy (NCBI): domain Eukaryota; kingdom Metazoa; phylum Arthropoda; class Copepoda; order Calanoida; family Acartiidae; genus Acartia; species Acartia tonsa. Next base: position 18,541,242 of record NC_137265.1, read on the forward strand.
GCTTGTGTAAAGAATAATTTTTTAGAGAAGTTAAAAAGATCCGAAGTAAACACATAAGAAAACGTTGCAAAAAACTTAATACTTATGATACTGACTATCTTTCTTCTTCCTCTTCTGATAATGAAGATATAAATAACAAATATAACAAAAAACCTGTTACAGATTGTATGGAGAATCATATCGTCACCACAGATATGGAATCTGGTTTAATTGTAAACAACGATAAAAATATTGCCAATACAGATATTATGTTAAATAAATCCGTCCTTGTCGAAAATAACGATAACAATATCGCCAATACAGATATTTTATCTAATCAAACCGCGTCTATTACAAATGTATCTAAATTAATAAATACAAATATAACAGAAAGTAGTAATGTATTGACAAAACAAACACTTTTTATGGAAAAAGATGATTTAAATGTAAAATATACTACTACAAATGCTCCCTTTAATAAAAATTCTTATCTTACAAAGAATTACATACAACCTTCCCTGTCAAAGTTTATAGGAAAGACATCTTTTATGTGTTCTAACCTTTGGAATATTATAATTAATTTTAAATTCATTTCTCAAACAGGTTTATATTATTTAATACCTTTCCTACTATGCGTCTGCTCATTAAACCCTGAACTAGCAATATATATTTTTGCTTTATGTGTTAATATAATATGCGCCAGTAGTTTAATGTTAGGCTTATTCCCACTGTATAAACTAAAAATAATTAGTAAATTAACATATGCTATTCCTAATAAATTTAAAAAATCAAAATTAAACAGGAAATGCAAATCTTCCAAAACTAGATTTAAACCTGCACATTTTAGCGGCCCTTTAAAGCGTATTTATAGTAACCTAATAAAAGCGCCGAAAAATTCAAAAAATTACATTAAACAAGTGGATCATAGAACTGGTTTAGAGCCTTATATTTTTGAAATTTATCATAACAATACAAAACTACTGTTCGAAATTGATAGTGGTGCAGGTTCTAATCTCGTATCCCGTGAGTATTTAGAACACTTAATCCCTAATTATAAGGAATATTTTTATAAAAAGGCTAAAAATACCCTTCAGTCAGTAACTGGCCATGATATAAAATGTTATGGTTTATTCAGAATCCCTTTTTATCTTCCTAATTATGGTGATATAATCTTGGACGTCCTAGTAACTGACAATGTTATTGATAATTGCTTCTTATTAGGTAGGGATTTTATTAAGGCAGCCTGTGTTACAATAGTATATGACGATAGCATAAACAGTGCCAGGCTGGAGTACAACAGAAAATTAGCCCCTAAAGTTAAAGTTAACGACCATTTAACGTTTCTTCCATTTGAACAAAAACTAATAGTAGGAAAGATTGTCAATAACAAACAAAACACTTCTTATGAAATTAAAAACAGTTTTTCTAGCCCTTTGCTATACAAGCAAACTTTTAAAGAAAATAATGATATTTATATCACCGCTACCAATAAACTAAATATCCCAGTTAGTCACAAAATTTCCTCTATTACATTAATAGAAAAGCAAAAACAACCTTGTAATAATAATAAAAATAATGCCATTTTTATTTTTGAAAAAATTATTTCAAAGAATTGCTTTAATTCTATTTTTCCATTATTAGCCTACCTTTATACACAATTCTGGATAGCTTTGATAAATATTAAATTTACTTTGGATGATATTATGACAGTCTTACCCCTAAATTTTATATCAAAACAAATACTGTTATTCTTGAATAAAACCCTTTTGCTAAATAACTTAATTTCCCATATTTTGGTATTGTATACTGACAAATATACAACTATTAATAAAATAGATAAAACAATAAAAAAAGAGGTTAAACCATCCCCAAATGTAATAGATGAAAATGAGTTTTTTCAATCTTTTCAAAATGATTTAGACATCGGACTTAACATCTCAGATGTCTTAGAAACAAAGTTGTCTACAGTACAAGATATAAAAGATTCAATTACATGCCAATTTGAAAAGGTTAAATCAAGAATAGCTAATTTAATTTATGATCTGCAAGTTTACTCAAAACATACCTTTGATTGCGGGTCCCTCAATGAATCTTTTATACCCAAAATGTCAGTAAAATTATCTAGCCCTGTATATCGTAATACAAAGCCTTATAGCCTTAAAGCAACAGACAGAGAAGCTGTCGATAAATTCTTTGATCTACTTCTTCAAAATGGGTATGCTGAGATAGCTCCCCCACACATGTCATTTGGCAACCCTGTCTTTACTGTCCCTAGCCGCAGCGAAGATAAGTCGGAATTGCCTCGCATCATAATAGATGCCAAATACAGCAATGAAGCTGCTTTTGGGGGAACAAGTGCCGCACTCCCTGATTACAAAAATCTGTTAAGCCCAATCATTAAAAAATCTAAATATATAACCACAATTGACCTGAAAAAATGCTTTTATAGCATTCAGGTAGACCAGGAAAGCATGGATTCTGGGGCAATGAATGTTTTGACAGAGAAAGCAGCATACATAATGAAACGCGCTCTTACGGGATTCTGCCAAACGCCATCCTACCTCGTTCAGACCATGCAAAAATACTTGCACTTAGACAAAAATGGTCAATTAGATTTTATTCAAAATTTACTTATTTTTATGGATGATATTATCTTATATTCTGAATCAGAGGAAGAATTACAAAATCATATTTTAGAAATAGAAAAACTTTTAAACAGGTTACACCTGATAGGAGTAAAAATTTCAACTTCTAAATGTACACTTGCTTTTGATTTAGATAGTCCAGATGAAATTCATATTCTTGGGTATAAAATTAAGAATAGAAAAATCCTTTGTCCTGATAAAAAACTTAATGAAATAACAACTTTAGGGGAACCTGATTCTTTGAAAAAAATGCAAAGCTTGTTAGGCAAAATAAATTACTATAGATCTATTTTTCCCCTTTCTGTTCAAGAACAATGTAATCTATTATATAAAAAATTAAACCCTTTTATTTATGATTCAGAAGCTAAACTAGCTTTTTCTAAAATTAAAGAGTTATTATCAAAAACCGAAATGTTTATTGATGTCCCTAGTGAAAACAGTGTTAACGTCTTACTAACAGACGCGTCACATTATAGTATAGGATCAGTACTGCTGAATGTCAATATGTCAGAATGCGTTAAAAAATTCCCTATTAATTCGCACAAAATTGATCCCAATATTATTCATCCCTATCCTAAAGACACCGAATATATATGTTTAAATGAAAACATTATAGAAAGTATTTTTAAAACAGCGAGAAAACTTAATCATAGATCTTTTCCAGAAGATTTTACTAGCGCCATGACACACTTATATACCATCCTAAATCTCTATGATTACGATTTTGTAGAGTTCATGCCTTATACCAATAAAAAGGAATGTTTGTCTACGCTACATAAGGAAGTTTTCTGTAAAACAATTCAGCAATTAAATACTGATTTTTTGATTAACAATGATCATATTTTGTATTACCTATTATATGGGTGTACAAAAATGTTTAAAACAAATATAGTATTTTCTACACCCTGTAGTACTATTAAAATCGGAAATTATAGCGAAGATATATGTTTCTTACTCCATGATTCCTTAATTTATGGATTGAATGTAAAAACACCCAGCATTCTCTGTAAAAAAACTGTGCTACGCTTCGGACCTAATCTTATGACATTATCAGAATTTAAAGACTATTTTATAAATATCATTAAAAATAACACATATGAAATGAACAAACATTTGGTTAAAATAGTTAGCTTTTACTCTAAAGCGATTCCCTTAGGTTGTCTAGAAAAACAAGGTATAGCATATCTAGAAATTTTTAGTGTATATGCTAGCCTAAGATATTATGAACCTCAAATTACTAACAAATGCACTTACCTTTTGTTAGATTCAATGGTAGTCAAAGGAGTATTAACAAGACATAAATTTTCATCCCGAAATGTCAAAATTGATAATTTAGCTAATAAATTATACTTCTGGTATAAAGGTACGGCGTTATATTTCATACATGTAACAGACAAACAAAATTTGGCTGATGTTTGGTCACGCCTCTGTCCTATAGAAATTTCAACTTTTAATAATAGTGTAAAGCCTTATTATACTGATGATTACCTAACTATATCAGAATTTCCAATTTTGGGTAATAATAGCAATGAAAAAGAAGGTTATTCAATAAAAAAAGTACATACTAAATTTCCCAACGTAGGAAAATACTTTTCAGATAAATTTAAAGAGTATTTGTCTACGCCAAATTTTATAAAACTACAACTGGCAGAAAAAAACTGCCCTGATTCCCTCCCTCATACAATAAAATTTATAGATGGTAAAATTTTACTACCTCAAATACTATATTTACCTTACATTTGCTTTATCCATTACTCGCTGATGCATATGGGAAATCAAAGGCTCTGGAATTATGTAAACAATTATTATTATTTCAATAACAGGAAATTAGCAAAACTCATTTGTGATAATCTAACTGCTAACTGCCTACTTTGTATTCAGAATAAGCCAAACTCTTTGCGCCTAAAAGAAGGATCTACCTTTAACAACTCCATTAATTCTCCTAATAAGCTCATTTATTCTGACCTTCTCGAGCTACCTACCTTTGAAAATAAGGTTAGAAAACAAGAACCTAAAGCATTGCTAATAATTAAAGACGTTTACTCAACGTATACTAGTATATATATTCTTCAATCTAAAACATCTAGAGCTATTATGAACTGCCTAAGTAACTACTTCTCAGTACATGACATACCTGCTTCATTTATTAGCGACAATGCTTCAATTTACAAAAGCAAGTTAATAATGAATTATTTTAATAATCTTAATATTAAAGTTCTTAACAGCTCAATCCTTAAATCTAAATCACGTGGATTTATCGAACGCGCCGTCCGTACCACAAATGAAATGTTGCGAATTTATAGAGAAAAATATACTACATTAGATCTTAGTCATATATTGTCTATAAGTTGCGCAATGCTAAATAAAATCCCCTTTTTAAATAAAAAATTGTCACCATATAATATTCAATTTAATTCTTTAGATGGAATAATGGATGGTGAATTTAAGGATCCGACCGAAAACGTTTTTCAGTATGTGTTGAATGATAATTTAAATCTATACTCAGAACAATATAAATTAGAGGTCCAACAACTAATCAAAGATTGTAGAGATAGAGTAGTTCAATACAAAATGCGCAATTCCGATAAAAGAAATAAGAATAGAATAGACCATAGTTTTCATATTAACGATATTGTTTTTACCAAATTAAACGACAAAAGCTACGGTTTTAAATATAAGCCACTGTTTGGCCTTGTACCTTATAAAGTTGTTGACCGTAGTGATCAAACAATACATATTCAAAATCAAATTTCCGGTCAAGTGGTTATGCGTCACGCAAGCGATTTAAAGAAGGTTAATTTCAATAAACTTTCTAAACTCGATATTGACAAATCATTGGCAGAAGCCTTTAAACTGCTTTCATATGACAATATAAATGAACTGTTTAACATACCAGTTTTAAAACCGCGCAATTTAGATAAAAATAAAAACCAAGATATCCAAGAACCTAATTACCTAGATTCTTCATCTAGCGAGGATGAATTATACAGTAACGAAAATCACGATTTAGACAACAATGAAAATAGCATAAATGATTTAGAAACTATATTAGAGGAATGAAGAAATCAATCTCTTTCTTTTCCTTTACCTTTATTTACACAAGAAAATGTCTTTCATACTAGATATTTATGTGTATATTACTATATAATGTATTCCCCCTTTATTAAAGACCCTTTTCGATGTATATATCTTTCCATACTAAGATATTTATGAGTATGTATCCTATTATTATATCTACTGTACATAATATCCCAAAAATTGTGACTTATGGTTTATATATTCTAAATGTTAATAAAAAAATAATTGTAGAAATTATCAAACCTCATAAACATTTTTTATAAAATTGCCTTTTTCTTTCAGACGGAAGGATAACGCATTCATCGAGTTATATCATCAAAATAACACACATCCTATACTATTAAAAGACTTAAAGGTGAATATTTGACGGAAATTATTTTCGCTCAATTTTTATATTGTTATATTTTAAAAGACAACCATCTTCATGTCTGTAATAAAATCTTTTCTCCATATTGAAAAATGTCTTTTTAAAAAAAGAACAATTATATCTTTAATGTTAATCTTTTAATATTATAGGAACCCTGAATACCCCCGTGTCCTACCTATCTTGTATAAAGGCAAAAACTACAAAAACATAAAAAGGTAATTATTAAAATATATTTAAAATACGCTAAAACGATATTTATCAAACATAATGTGTAAAAATTTGTAGTACATCCATAGCTAGCCTAATGGTTTAGTGGTAAACCTATCCGGTACGGTACGCACTTTCTAAAAAGGCGTTTCTGTGCCAGGGCAAGCTATGCGGGACCGCCGTATATTATTTAAAAATAAATGTTTTGCAAAACTGGCTAAAAAGGCTTATATACCAAATATTAGTATCACGTCATTATACTAGTGTTTTTGTATTTTAAATCGTTATACAAGTATATTTGTTCTAAAGCCAATGCAAATTCTTTTACCAATTATTTTACACATAATTCCATCCTTTATATTGTAAATTAAACAATTTGCGGAAAAAGTAAGAACACCTTCTTGTGCAAAACAAGATATTCTACCTAGCACGATTTAGCATGACAAAGCAACATAAAAACTAGCTTTACTAGGCTTGGCATCCGGGTTAGGCTAAGCCCTACTAACGTTTTACAATTTCCGCAAGTTAAGAACAAATTTGCAATATTATTTTATTTTTAAATTTTATTACGTGTAATGAATTTTAATAACATATCAATAGGTTGTACATTTTTATAATAGATAACAATTAATGATTGACATACAAGAAAAACGTCAATTACAAAACAATTATTTTATTATTAACTTTACATCAAATTAACATTTAATAGTTATTTTTTCCTACAAACAATAAGGATTTGTTAAGCAATGAAAGCATCTAAGCAAAAACGGAAATGATAACTAACCACTACATATAAAAATTCTACCAACTTGCGCTATTAAGTAAAATACTAACAGGTTACTAATTTCAAACCTTAAGTTAATTGTCATTTACACTGTCCTTAACATTGTCCTTGCTTACGGGATTTACTGGATCATCGCACATAGTAGACACATAATTATAATCAAGACTTTCATTAGCCTTTTTCTGTTCATAACAATGCGCCTTAATTTTATTTAGTCTCCATTGATGGTCAAACTCCACCAATTCCTTAGAATCAGAATCGGTGTCTAACAAATGATCCGGCTTAACCGACTCAGCCTTGAAACTTCTGTTTAAAGTGGACGCGGCCCTATGGTTTTCGATTTTTGCATCTATATGCTCGAGTTTTTGTAACAAAGTTTTCCCCTGCTCCATATGTTCGATTTTCTTCTTGCGCCTCTCGTTAGCCCGTCCTTGATAGTACTCCTTACATCTCTTCAGGCTGAAACCTACAGCTGCTAAAACAACCGCAGAAACCTAAATAAAATTAAAATAAAAATAGAATTATTTAGACCCTATTTTTCTAACTTGTTAGTATATTATCTTTTGTTGTTAAACAACTAGTTCCCAAACTTCTTTGTGTGTGTAAGAAAATAAAGGCTTGAAAATTATTCTTTGTTATGTACCATAAATAATATATAAAACTTAGTTAGGAAATTATGTTACCAACATTATAAAAAAAAGGGGGGTAACTAATCACGTCCGCGATTGCGGCAAGATAATTGAGTCTTACAGTTTCGCCTAGCCGTTGAATGAAAAATTTTTCTCCCCTTTCGTTCACAAGGTTCTTTTTTTGCTTGCGGAATTGATTCTTATCTACGCAATTAAACTAAATCAAATTTCTATTCTTTATGATACATAAATAAACGTTTTTATTTGCTTATACCGCATCTTTTATATTTACACAACAAAATGCTTATTAATTATTTATTATGAAGTAAAATAATAATTATAAGTATTTGCTTTTGAGGCCAGTAAAAGTGTTTTGTAAATTATCTTACCAAGAAACATGAAAGTACAAAAACAATCAGAAGTAACCATCCGTTAGCTTCATTCTTGCAAGTCTGACGTCTATCGAGTCCATAGGTTTCCTAAAAAATTAACTATTAAAAACTTTTTCATAACAAGTTACAAGATTTTTATATATTGGATATAAAAATCTCTTGCAAGTCCATCGAGTCCATAAGTTTAACTATTAAAAACTTTTTCATAACAAGTTATATATTGGATATAAAAATCCCTAAAAATATTCTTATTTTTCAGGATCGACCATCCTCCATAAAACATCACAGATTGTACCTAATATTGAAGAATTATATAAGGTAAAACTCACCTTGAATCCCAATAAAGCATTGAAGACCGCTTGTCTAGTATCCGAGGTCAGATTCATCTTGTTGTACTTGATCTCATCACCGGTTTCTTTTTCCCTTAAAAAATACGTAAATTTATAATATGTATCTAAAAAATATATCTATATAAAGACAGATGTAAATATATATATTACATAACCAATCTGCATTAAGATATATTATTTTATTTTTTTATGTCTGCACAATACGCAGATATGGAATAAATATTTCAGAAAGTATTTGTCTACACATTACCATAACGATCGATATGGTCTTATATTTGTAAACAATTTGTAACGGTTTTTAGTTGGGTTTCGTGAATATCGGAAAATTCAAATCTCAAAAGTGGTCAATGTTTTTACGATACTCACACAAACAATAAAGTGTGCGCTCATAAAATACTATCTTCCTGATTTTTCAAGTAAATAGCGTTTTTATGCTTGAAAACATACCAAAAAATCGCGAAAAAGTAATAGAAATTGCATATTAATGTACATAAATAATATTTTTGAAATAAAAACCCCAAAAAGTTCCAACCCTTTAGGTATAAAATTACCGGTTTTTCGAGTGCGCACTACGTTTATTGGAGCGCCAAATATCAAGGTACATTATGAAATACAACAACCCCTTTTTGTGAAGCAAAATTACATACATATATATACATACATACATATATATATATACATGTATATGGACAATTTAAATATATTTTTCTTCTCATTTCATATTATTAAACAAAATTCAGCGCCTTATTTAAGCATTTCAATTCAAATTTTAATAAGTAATATTTGTACTAAAGTGGCTTAAATTTTAAATACTATAAATTTACCTTAATAAGTCAATAATGGAGGTTAAAGAACTTTCAGACTTATGAAAATATTCGGCTGTCCTTTGTGCCAGAACAGCCTGGCACTCGGTCACACACGACTCTTTGTCACGGCAGGAAAATGTCACATCCAACATTCTTGCTGTATGGCTATTAAAGAACTAAAAGTTTTTTCATATACTGCTCTGAAAATAATTAAAAAGCCTTACTCTTAATATTAAATTAATTTAGGACAAATCAAAAAAGGGGGGTGATACAAATTATACAAATTAAATTTAATTAAAATTGTATTCAGGTACGCTCTGATTTCACCTTCTCTCCCTCTTCCTTCACAGTAGGAGCAGACAACTCGCGCATTTCAATAATAGTTTGCTTCGCAGGTAAATCATTCGCCGTATCAACTTTACCCTGCACCATCAATTTTCTCTTACTGTTTAAACCTAAAATGACATTAAATAATTAAATTTACATAGCTAAATCCCTAGTTAAATCATTATGACATTATGACTGAAATGACATTAAATAATTAACTTTACATAGCTAAATCCCTAGTTATATCATTTTAGACCAATATTTCCATGTTGTTTTAATATTACATAGCACAATCCTTAGTTAAAATCATATTAAAACAATATTTTTCATGTTAAGGTATTAAAAATGAATCAACCGCCAACAAACATCGGTATCCCCATGGACAGCCCAAAAGTTCATCAAGATTTTTACAGAGAAGATAAAAAGGATTCCCCGGTTGACCCATATATATCTACTAACCCAAACCGAAATAAAATATTTTTGTCCCTTCCTGCAGCCGAGCCTGATCTGTGCTCGGCTAACACGCTTCACGTAATATCAAAAACTGGCGGTATGTTTGTATCTAACCAGCACAATGCTAAACTTCCCAATTCCTTAAGCAACAATTTTTTCATAGTCAAAAAAAAGTATAACCTTGCTCCTAATGATCTAATAGCTCTCACCCAACAAATTGTAGCCCACGTAAAAAATGCTGGAAAAAATCAAGTAGTATTTTCATCCCTCTTATTTGATATCAATGTATTTCATTTTAGAAAAAAGATTGTTGATAAAAAAGATATTCTATCGAAATTTAATTTGCCCAGCAATACCCAATCGAACATAGTTGTTGACTATATAAAAACTGTGTATGAAAAAGTTTCCCCTTTTCTTTCGAATGAAAAACACCTCGAAGTGGTGTACCTCGAGTCCCTGGAAAACAAATCTTATTACACAAAACCCCATACTACTCGTTCTGTACATTTGATTGAAAAATTAGTTTACAAATGCGACGAAGTACTAAAATCATGTTTTACCAAACTTAAACATGTCCTTATTAATTGTACCTCGTTTAATGTAACAACTAGTGACACAATTCTTGTAATGTTAGCACATTTAAGCCGCAACCTTTGCGATGAACTTGAAAACCTATATTCCGCCAGAACTGGTATCGTGTATTTGCACGGCTACTATGTTTATCAGGAATGGTTTAAATCCGAAATAGCAGCTCAGTCCCTTCTAATAACTTTTGCCTTGATTAATTGCTCGGCGATTGCATATTTTATGCATAATGTCTGTTCCATTGATTTAATGAATCTTGCTTTATTCAACAAATGTAAATCTCATTTAAAAATCAGTTATATGCAAAGCCACCGCTATATTGGCAAAGAGGGTTTCAGATTTGAAATCAATACAGATTGCGTTCATTGGCTGAGAAACAATAAGTTATATCCATTACCACCCCACTTAATTGATCAGTATGAAAAGAGATATAACATTCAAACAATCCCTTCCTTAATGGATCTTAGCCCTGTACCTACAGTATGTACCAACAACACTGTACCTGTACCCATACCTGCGGCTAATATTGCGGTCTCTGTAGCACCGCACAGTAGCTTTGCTGCCTCTCATGTGACGTCAGCACCTTATGTAGCTACCTCAAATTCAATTTCCCATTCTCAAATAAATGTCCCTCCTCAACAAAATGTTCCACTTTATAACCAACAAGTTTATCAGCCTCAACAAATGGTTATATCAGGCCCATATGTAACATCTACTGCAGAACAATCCCAAACATTGACTAGTCCATATCATTATATTCAGCCATTAGAACAAGTAGCAGGACTTTCATTTGTTAACCCTTCTGAAACAATAGCTGGACATTCTTATGTTAACCTTGAAGAAGACACAGAAATGGTTGAAAACAAAGTACTCTCGGTTAATACAGAACCAGCCATTCAAGATTTGCTTACTAATAAATTTGATGACCTGTCTAACAAATTAATGACAAAGATATCAAATATTAGTTTTAGCTGTACACTACCCGACAACGAAAAACAGCAACTTGAATGTGAAAAACAAACTCTTGAAAACACCATACAATCATTAAAAGAAGAAATAGAAAATCTAAGAATACAAAACCAAACTTTATCGGAATTGGAAAATGATTTGCATGTTGCTAGGCAAGAAATAAGCAAACAAAATGACCAAAACTCTACTTTAGAGCTTGTCCAAAAAGAATTAAATCAACTGAAATATGATAGAGATCAAGATGAAAAGTTTAAAATGCTTCACTACCCGGTTCCCGGAACAGTCGCGTCCTTCAGTCACACTACTATGGCCAATGCGCAGCGCTCTCACCTCCTCTCCCGGTCCAAGCTCGATTCAGTGAAACACTAATATCTGTCTGATTAGAAATACCATCCAATGAAATGACTATTTATACTCAAAAACCAAATCACTAGATAATAGATTACTAAGCAGTAGATATATAATTTGCCTAAAAACCCTATTCCGAAAATAGCGTGTTATCAACGGTTTCAGGAATGTATATCAACGATCATACGTCTATTGGAAATCAAACTTTTAAGTTATTGATGCCCTATAAAATTTTAATTAAATATTTTAGGCCAAGATCTATAGATTAAGATCTCACCGACTTACACGATATTGTAGCGGATTCACTAACCAACCTGCGACCACGATTAGGTAGCCGGCTTAAGGTGTTATCTTAAAGTCTTGGCGTCAAATATACAAAATTCCCTAATATTTTATACTAAGGTTCGTCGAATAAGCCAGATCTGAGCGAACAGACCGGCTAACCAACCGTGAAACAACGTTAGGTCGTCTCTGGTGTTATGTCAGAAACTTAGTACAAAATTATTGAGAAATAAAATTCCGTCCAACCTCAGAGTAAGATCCCCTTGTAGGTTCACTAACCAGCCTTTAGACAACTTTTATGTCGTCTTTGGTGTTATCTTATGGTATAGGAATTATACTGCTAAAGAAATAAAACCTGTCAGAGCCTCAGATCCATCAGGCGATTCCGGAATATGGAATCTATTGTGATATCTTAAGGTCCGAACAAATATTATTCTTTGTACTTAAACTTAATAACTACCTATTAATTTTAGCCCATAGGGGCTTAAACCCTATTATTTCCCCCCTATACCTAAAATATAAACAAAGTTTTTTAATATCTCAGATCTTTATTTTTAAGGAAATCGAATAATTTTATTTAACAAAATCTATTTTATTTTAGGTATGTTATGGCCAAAAATCTCAGAGAGAAGTTTTACTCAAGTTAAGTTCTAGTCAAAGATTTAACCCGTCTTATCCCTTAAGAAATTCGACTGGTGATTTGGCGTGCTATATCACAACTGACTGTATAGCCCGAATGGGCCGCATTTTATAGGCCTGACTTCCCAGCTAACCGGGCAGAGCCTACTATCCAAGCAGAGTATCACCAAATGCTTCTCTTTTAACTTCTCTTTGAGACATTTGAAAAATCATTGAGTGTTTATACAAAGTGATAAGATAACAAATTAAAAATTGTAAAGTGATCACATTGTATTTCTGCACATGTTAAAAATGAAGATATGGAATCAGTGATTTCAACGAGTCCTATGCTTGAGAGATTTAAGCCAATAACTGTTCTCGTGGTCTTAAAGAACTATTAAACTTATATAAGATCACAAGCAGAAACTCTCTGAAACCAGAAAATCCACACCATTGTTATTGTTATACTAGAAAATATTTGACTATTGATTTAACTATTTTCGTGGTTTTGTATGAATTACCATAAAAAGGATTAAGTTTTGATTCAACGACTAAATGCATAAAGGAGAGATCTTTAAAGGGAAGTATTAATTTGCACATATGTGGGTAAAATTATGACATGGGGGAAGGCTTATTTTTTCATGTGTTAACTCGTGGAAAACTTTTATGGTGCCTTTCAGCTTATTGAATTCAAACTTAACCAGATGTTTTTATAAATCTTTATTTTAAAAAGAATTATATAATTTCATCATAAATAAGAAGGCAAAATAATAAGCATATTCTATTGGTGGAAAAGTTATAGGCACATAATTATTAATCATTTTAAACATAACTAGATTTATCTGGATTATCTTTTTATTTGATGTTTCTTTGGAAAATAATATAGAAGTTAAATTAGGATCTACTTTTCTCCCTTGCAAGGCTACTCTACAATTTTCTGTATGTCGTAAAATGACTAAGAGGGTGAAATGTTGATCCAAAAACCAGAATTATGAGAAAACTCAATGTTAAAAGTTCAACAGATATTTTACCTGAAATTACATCCTTACAGGAGAAATATGAAGAATCATTAACAAATTATACAATGAAGGACAATCAGTACACTCATTCGCTAGAAAGAATAAAAAACATTGCAGATGAAAATAAGAACTTAGAAATCAAAGTTGAAACAATTCAAAATACTCTTAATGACAAAGAACAAACTCTAAATGCTACAACTAGGCTACTAAATATATGTCAGAAATACATGCCAGCGAATTACAACATTATGTCCCATGCCTTTGACATTGAAAATCCTGAAAACGAAATTTTTCGGGGATGTGAAGACACTGGATTTCAATCATGCAAAGAAAACGCTGATGCCGCACTTTCTGTGGTTAAAGATATCACGATAACCTTGAATAATACCTTCAATGACCCAGAATTTGGAAAGAAAACCGATTCTGAGCAAGCCGCAGATTTCGCTAATTTAATGACAAATATTTTAAACAACCAAGTCATAACGAAAGAAATATCAGATGAAAAAGGGTTTCTTCAAGCTATACAACATTTTCTAACCATAACTGCAGCCGGCCCTACACCAGCGGGAGCAGCCATGACCAATAAAAAAAGAAAAGCCCATAATTAAATATTCATATATGTTATATTTACTTATCTGTACTTAAAAAAAAATTTGTAAAATATTATATGCATATTACATGAAAATAAATCTATTTAAAAGATGGATCATTTGCAATAAATGATTATGATAAGTATTTGTAAAATGAGCTGATTGTTATTGCAATCAACATTCTAAATAGTTAATAATAAAATAACTTTAATTACGCCCACGGATTAATATGGATATTATGAAAACTTTTGGTCGCCTAAAAATATAAAATCTCTATAAACTTTTAGTCGTCATACAGACTAAAAATATAAAATCCCTATAAAACTTTTAGTTGTCATACTGACTAAAATTGCGAAATTACACTTATACATATAAAATCTCTATAAACTTTTAGTCGTCATACAGACTAAAAATATAAAAACGCTATAAACCTTTTAGTCGTCATACTGACTAATACTGACTATCCAATATGAAATGTCACCTATCAGACACTTTTCCCTACCTTAATTGATAAAGTTATATTTAATTAAGAAATGAGATTCCTTAGCGTTATTGACACAACACGATTTGTGTCAAATTGAATATTTTTGTTGTAAACATTAAACAATTGATATAATAAGTTTTGCTAATTGTAGCACTAATTATAGATCAAATAAAACTTTTTGCTTGCATTAGAATATAACCTATTTTATTATTATTTCAAGAATCAAATTGCGCTTATTAATTAAATAAATAAAATATGACACTTATGCACAAAAAGATTTTTACGGATCTATTTCCCTGTTAACATGTATTTATCTACGTATTTTATTTTGATACAATATAAACCTATAATGTATTATGCAACCATACTTGCAAAAATGTTATTGTAAACGTATAATATATTATGCAATCATACTTGCTAAACCTTATGTATTATGCATCCACGATTGTAACAATTATTATCGCATAATTATAATGTATAAATGTAACAAAAAAATGCAGCCAAACATGCTAATAAAAAAATAAAATAAAAATTTGTTGTTTTATTTCTGCAATATGTAATATTAAAAAAAACAAATACCTTTGTATAACAAATAAAAAGTGATGATGCAGGAATATGTAGCGAAGAAAGTCAGGGCTATCAATAAAGGATAAGAACTATTTTCATCTCCCAGCTCAAGCTGCTTCACAACGGCATTACTAAACCCCACTCCACATACATCGTTTAATTTCGGCTCGAAATCCTACGAATTATTAATATTAAAATATTTGTTTTTCAACACACAACAATTAATGGTTCCTTAAACTCCCTAATTTAGTATTAATAATTAATAAAGTAAAATTTTTGCTTATCATTTCACATCAGAAATCGAAAAAAAACTGTTAAATTAATATTGTTCTTACTACCTTAATATTTAACCAACTTTAATTGTTACTTACTACGTCATATAATAGCCTATAAATAAAAATTACAAATAATACCTCTGGTTTTAAAACATAATGCAAAAATAGGAAAGGGTTACCATCTAGACACTTATCTGGGTCTAGACCTAACACTATCAAATTTTGCATATTTTGCAACAATTGGTACGCATTTATTTCCATTTTTATCTATAAATATTAACGCTTTAGTAGTAAAATTAATGATCGGTTAACCACCTTCCCTTATTTTCAATATCACATAAACATATTAATAATATTTCTTATCACTTATTCTCTATTATAAATTATTGATTATTTTTCTATAGAAATATTAATTGTTCCAGATCTGTGAAATAACTATTAAATAAATTGGTATATATAACAAAGTTACCTTACAACTTTACCGCCTTTTTCCAATAGTAATACCAGTTTTGTAAAAAGGGGGGTGTTATTATGGTTATGATACCAATAGCGCCGTATTATACCTATTACTGATTTAATTATAATTTTTAATTTTAAATTTATTCCTTTTACTTACGATTATCGTAAATTTTGTTGAGTCGTATAATATTTACATTACATGTATAATGTTTTTTACAAAAATTATATTAAATTTTTGTGGTCTCCTTGATACTGTTTACCAAAGCCGTATTATATAAACAATAACAAATATTTTAATTTTATTTAAATCATATTTTTATTTCTTTCAGACAATATGAAAATAAAATGGCTGAATATCCTTTTGCTGTTTCTTCTCCTACACCTAGATAAAGCAGATATAGAAGGTGACATAAAATTGAAACTTGGAAAATCCCACTTTTCACCCTTGGTAGTAGTAGACGAAATATTCACCGAGAGAAAAGGATTTTCAATACAAGTCCTCGCCATAAATGATTTGATTAAAGTAAAAACTCCTAGTAAATCATTTTTTACTTCAATATTACCTAGCTCTTCTACTCCAAAATCACTTGATTTATGGAATGAGATTATTGCCGAGGCTAAAAGGATTAAACAATCCTATAGCCCCTTTTTTGATTCCAGCCTAACTACTTGCTATATAACTAACATTCAATCAGCCCTTAAACACGCTCTAGATGAAATATCTGATGGCAGAGTTAAACGTAATTCTGATTCAGATAGTTCTAATCAAGATAGTTCCACTACTACTACTAGTACAACAGAAACTAGTGTCCCAGACCCTTACACAGAGGCTAAAATTAATGAACAGGTTAAGCGTGTAATTGATCTTGTAAGAAAATTAGATACACACTATAATAAGCCAAAAAAATCTTCAATGCAGATTAAAGCTTCAACGTACCACGCTATTAAGATTATACTCGCTTGTTGGGTAAATAATAGGCATAGAACATATCTTGTGCACACTTATGAACAGGTATTAAAACACACTGGAGTAGCCTATTCAGAAACAACTAAATCAGAACAAGAATTTATGCCCTTAAATGAATTAAGGAGACAGCTCCTTGAACTTATACTTATGTCTGTATCAGGTACACTCAGATTAGACTTTACAAACATTCCCCTAAGTGAACCTGAAAAAGCGTGTACCGTTGATCTTGAAAACCTTACCTATGAGGAGTTAAGATCAGTACAGGATGAACAAGACATAGCTTCTTTTTGTACTTCTACACCCCAAGTTTGCATAGAAAAGGAACCCAAAATGAATGTTAGAAAAAAACTCCTTGATTTTGGCTTGGGGGAGGCTGATGCTACCAAGCTAATTTCGGAATCCCTAACTTTGGCTGACGTATATAGTAAAGCTATGGACATTAAAGCCACTCAAAACACATATACCTTAACTAGAACCGTAAATTACGGAGAAATGGTTAACATTGACACCACTAAATTAAGTAATAAATTTAAGGAAGGCTATAAATCTGAAGACGCTATGTTCAATATATTATCACCCATATTAAATGAATTAAAATTTCTAAATATTGTTTACGCTACCGAGCTAAAATATCAAGATAAACCTTTGTCAGCAAAATTTTTCAAGTGTGCAGCCCTACAAGATAAAACACATTTTTCTCGTCATGGAAATAAGCTTTATTATTACCTTAATAAATTCGAAAATAAAAATGTTTTCTACCCCCTGCCTTTTTGTGCTGAAACCTGTAAAATTTTAGTTGCTGATCCTTATGTAGAATTAGACGATAATAAATTTGGAACTATATCCACCTCTTCTGATTCTAAATATGGTTATGTAAGTAAAATAACTCAAAACAAACCTACATGTTCTATGATAAAAAAACCTAGTGATATATGTATCTTTAAAGATATATCTTATGCCAAACAAATCTCTATACTCGACCTATTTGTATACCACTGTACAAAATCGGAAGGTTGTAATTATTTCAATGAAGGCATAATTGTGTCAAAAGGTTTTATCACTATATCCGAGTTTAATCTAAACTTTATTGACACAGAAAACGATTCTAATATATCCTTTTTCCCAGAGGAAAATGAAATTTTACTCAAAGGCTTAATATATTCAGCTATATCTGGCGTGGTTCTTGTTTTATTCGCTGCCGCTAAAAAATTTGTTATATTTTGTTATAACAACGCTCGCTCTATGGCTACTTGTTCTTGTTGTAAAAATAAAACTGAAAATACTAGAAGAAGTACAAGGTATACGCCAGCTAATACACAAGAACCTGTGTTTATATCTCCCCAAGTCAATCCTAATCAAGAATAATGATTAAAGCTGGTATATTATTTACCTGTCCCTACATTAGGCATTTTATAATTCACTCTTTATAAAATTGCGTCAACATTTTATAATTCACTCTTTATAAAATCGCGTAAAATATATCAGCCGTTAATTCAGTCTTTAATTGGCTAATAAAATCGAAATGTAAATCAATCAATAATCCCTTCTTTATTCGATTGAATAATTATTATAAAAAGATAATTCAAACTTTATCTAGTTGTTGTAAAACATGTCAGCCGTTAATTCATTCTTTAATTGGCTAATAGAATCGAAAAGTAAATCAATCAATAATCCCTTCTTTATTCGATTGAAGAAATTATTATAAACCATTCTTTATAATTAAATACTTGTACGAATCAATCTAATAACCAAGTTGTCATACTTTATTTGGTTATAATATAAAGAAAATCAATAAAACAAAAAAACAATAATTATGATATTCAATTCTTATTATAATTATAATCAACAATTCGTATATACTATAATTTTGGCGACATTTATTTATCTTTGTTCTTTAATTTTTTATTGTGTTACATAGTACTGCAAAAATAATAAATTTTCTTTAACAGTTCAAACATTTTCGCCAGTAATTATGATACAAAATTAATATAATTCACTGATAATTGTAATACAAAATTTATGTAATTTAAAACATTTATTAATATGTGATCTATGTATTTTAGTATGTTAAATATAAATGAAAACTCAAAATGAAAAATTGAATCAACTTTTTGCAATAAAATTAAAGTTACAAAATCATTTACTTTTGATATTTTTTATGCTTAATGACAATTACAAATTAAATACAAATAGTAAATATTTCCCTTTGATTAAGATATGATATTGATTAACATTTTTTAATATTTTGTAATATATAATATTGCTTGCTATGTAATATAAACTAATCATAATTAATGATACGAAGCAGCTCCACTTCTTCACGATTTGTTCGTTGTAATTCTCCTTCAAATTATTCATATTTTCCGCGAGCTTCTACCTTGCAATTTTGGTTGAATCATCATATTGTCATCGAAACCTGAAAACAAAAACATTTACTATGTTGAAGACGACTTTTGAAAATAACTTCTAAATCTACAAAAAGATAATCCAGGTTACTGAATGATTGTAAGTTCCTGCCTCGTTGGCCTCATAAAGAGGGGGGAGCTTATGTTACAACTTTTGTAACACCTCCGAAAAAATATAAACCACAACCATGCATGACTGCGCGTGCGGACAACCAGACAAGAAGGAAGCACAAACTACCTGTGGAAGAAGCCAGTCTTTTTAACACACTCAAAGTTTAACCATATATATACTCTATTTGAAATGTCAGATTAGTGAAATATACATTGTTGATAAAATATCTTAGTTAATTAAGTACGTAAAAATGTAATACTTATTCGTTAGGTAAAAAGCATACTAATCTGTACAAACTAAAACTTGCTTCTAAATTGTTCTGACACTTGTTCTTTTTTGCATAATTATCCTTTTTCATAATTTTCAAAATGTTAATTTCTGAGAATATTAGATTATAGTGAAGCATCTCCATAATAAACTCCTAAAAAATAAGTTTCCCTGTATAGTACTAAGTATTCAAAATTTATTTTTATGTGTTATTCCTTATTTTTTTTCAAATTGTCAAATTGTAGAGTTACGTTGTGCTGAATGAATGTTTTAATCCTTGTAGTACTATTGTATAAGTAAATATAGAAAACATACAATGAATTAATTTCTATAACTACCAAGAAAAAACAAGAATGACAACACCCATAAAAGAGAAGCTCTAAAATCAAACGGTAAAGCAAACGAACATTAACACTAGTAGTGTGTCAAATATTAACATTAACGATAAGACAATTCTAACATGCCCAAATCAACGGAAAAAAACCGTTACGTAACACGTACGGTCGTACAGGTCATAATTATAGAAAAGCCTCGCTTTTAAAATGTATCAGTAATTGCCCATCAGTCCAGTAGTGCAACCATAGATCATTTATGCATTAGAATCTTAACATACCAGGTTAACAGTCAAGCTTAAGAGAATTAATTACCAAAATCTTTTATGCTTAAAAGTTTGTCAAATAAGCAATTTTTAGATTTTAAGTTTTTTTTGTTGAACAAAAATAAATTTGTTATTTTTGTGATTGTATATATATAAATAGAATTGTATTTTATAGCTAGGTGTTAAATTATCCTTCTTATTATTCTATTATTATTCTCTGGCTTCTTGTGATTGAGCAGGCCAGAGGAGGTGGTCGCGGCTTATAGCAAATATATATTGTCATTATCATTGCTTTAAAGTACACTTTTGTCACTTACACAAGAAATGGTCGCTGATTTTTATTCCAAATATGTTCATTATAATTATATATTATGAATTCTGAAAGAGCCGCTTCCTATATAAAAGTAATGCTATCCTATCTATAATATAAAGTAGAATGATGTCTGTCTGTCTGTCCGTCCGTCTGTCTGTCTGTCCGTCTGTCGCTTAAGATCTTAGTAACCACTGAACCGATCAGATTCTACTCTTTAGGGTATATACCTAATGGTCCTGTGGAGGTTTTAAGCTATTTTCTTGGGGGGTGGGACACCCCCAACCCCTCCCCCCCCCCAAAAAAAAAACCACTTATTTTTTGCTGAAGATTTCTCCTGTCCTTTTACGAATTTTGCCTTATTTTTTTTACATTACCTCTTAGGGCAAAGCCCCTACTAGAGGCTAGGGGCGAAGCCGCTAGTTATATAAAAAAGTAATGATATTTTGTCTGTAGCTTAGGATTTCGAAACCTACCGAACCGATTGGGTTATACATTTTAAGCAATGAGGGAGGGGTCATTGCTGTTTAATACACTTGTCTCCAAAATGTTATAATAACGTTTCCTTATTTGAAAGACACTTTCCTTATAGATCCCCAAGAAAAATTCCTCCACCTCCACAAAAAAAGGTATTTACAATTTTTTTAATTAACATAATTAAGAGTTGGGGGCTTACCGTGTACGGCCAAAGCTTAAGTATATACTTCTTTTTTAATTTTGCTTATAATTGGACATAAATTATAATTGTATAAATCTATAAAATGATTCTTGTCGGCCATATTATAAATCAATCAGACATGAATAAATTGTTTAATAGTTTTGAAAGGAATTAATTTTCACAATTATATTAATTCAATTATCAAAAAAAAACATAATTGTCTAAAAATAAAATATTTCTTCAAAATTTTCCATTCTTTTGTCGACCTCGAACCTGTATACAATTATACATTTTTTTAGATGGAGAGTAAAAAAATTATTCGTTATATTCTTCAGGTGAAATTATCAAATAATAAATCTTACAGTATGGCTTCGAAGCCGATTCATATTCGTTGGATTGAAACCAGTTCTCAGCCATACTGAAAAATTATGTTTAGCATCGAATTACAAACATTTTTTCCGCCAATATTAAGATAAAATCATAAATCAAATACCAGTTTTCTTAGTCCGAGCCTACGACCCCTTGGGGCTAACATATCTGGTTTTGATCATTTACTTTTTCTTTTAATTCACACGGAAAGCTGTCTATGATACGATACGATAAATAGCTATTATCTACTAGTTTGCCGCTGTGTTGATGTTTGTGTACCAGACAGTTTTGGCTGTTCTAAAGTATATAGAGTCCCCCACTGTTGTCATCAAAACTCAGACCTCTTGGCAAGATATTGTTAAACCAAGGAAATTATTCATTCTGTCAAATAAACATTCTGTAAAAATAATTAATCAGTAACAATGACTATAACTTATTTCATTTACTGGTATTTTAATTTAGTAAGTTAATGTCCTTTAATTGTTACCCGTTCTTGCTTATATATGTAGCGAAGCTTTTTATAGTGCCTAAATGTCACTGTCCTATCATTGGTCAATCAAAATGTATACTGGCCTGCCATTGTTAATTTAGTCTCTTATTTGGTCATTGGTCATTTGTATTGTATGACGTCATTTTTTAAAAGCACAAACGAGCTTCTTATATAGCAGCTCAAGACATTACAATCATTAACACCCATCAAATCAATGTCTTTTGCCTGTCTCAGGACCAAAGCATTCTCTTGAGATCCTATCTATTCAAGGTAAACTAAAACATAAAAAAAAGATCCAGTTATGGACGTTTACCTGCATATGGGCTGTCGCTTAAACCTTTTTTTCACTAGTACAAAGTAGCAAGGGTTGTCTAAATAATGTTTTTTTAAAACTAAACATAGCATAAATATTTATAAAGACTTAGAATGAAAAATATCAACTAGGATCTTTTTATGTCAAGCTGGTAGTGGATTTAATTTCACTAGATCTAGAGAAATAGGATATGAATGGCAAATAGAGTATCATAAAGGAATGGAAAATCTCATGTAAAAAAACGTCTATCTTTTTTAAAAGTAATTTTTTTCTTTAATTATGGTAGGTCCAACCGTCCGTAACGGATAGATCTCTCGTTAATTTAGACTTTCATTTGATTATTGGAATATTAATTCAAAGGACAACGTGGTACAATATTAAAAGCGCAGTATTTTTATAATAAAATGCTAAAAATTATAGTATGTCCTTGGAGAGTATCCTAAATTTAAGCAATTTTTGGACAATTTTGTATAGACTTTCAAATTAATGTTCTGCTTATTAAGTTTTGTCTATCCCTCCTTCTGATTTCAGAGCTTCACTTTCATGGATGTTGTCAAATAAGTACAAATATAATGTTTGAAAACGAAAAATTTTGTTTTGTTTTTAAAAACTCTTTGCTTTGTACATTTTAGCCAATAAACCTTTTTTATAATATTTGTAAAACTCGAGGTTGGCCCAAATGTAAAATTTCAAGTAATGTACAAAATCAGACTACTAATTATCTTGTCATTACACATAAAGATTTTACTTCCATTTTATATGTCTCCAGGAAAGCTAAACTATGAAGACACACCATTAAGTTGGACAGGAAATTCTTCCCAATCTGTTGCTGATATCATGGACTCACTCTACCCAGACATTGATGATAATCTAACATTCTATGAGAAAAGAGATGAAATTGTAGAAAAGGTTCTCTTTCTTCCGTTAGGAAATTGTCTGGAAGTGAAGAATTATTCTCCTGTCCTGTATATGGGCTCTACAACATCCCTCAAGGCAGTGTATATTTACTTTTGTTGAAAAGCTTAGTTGCAAAATTGAATAAATGTATAGACAAGCACTTCTCGGGGGGAGCGGGGGGGGGGGGGAGGAGCATAAATGGGTTTTTAAAGTCCTTTCTAAATTACAAAAAAACTGTTCTTCCAAACTTTTGAACAAAAAAGGTTGTCTCTACAAAAAGATTTTAAATTCTGTCTACTACCTTAATACACTAAAATAGGTCATTCTCTTTTACAGTAATATAATTACACAGAGCCAGACAAAGTGATGGAAGCTAAGGTTTATAGAATAAGCGTTGTGTGTTTTCAATAATGCCCTGTATTATAAATATCAGTATGATTTTTATTTTAAGTAAATATACTTTGATTGCAGGTTTATTTTACAGATCCCTATAGACAAACATATTACAGACTTGAGAAGAATGCAATGCCAGGTAGAAAATTAGGATATCAAAACTATCCAAGAAGAAAAGGGCAATTGGTTTATTTGGCAGTCCAATTCGGAATTTTGAGGTTGAATTCAAATAAAAATTATTAGGATTGGGGGGGGGGGGGGCCCGTAGATATACTCCTTTAAGGGGAAAAACTGAAAAAACGTGATTTTCAAAAGTATGCCCACTTCGTGGGTGTGGGGGGCACTGAACCCGTCACCCCAGGGTCACCAAATATAAAGTCTAGGCGGCCCACAATGCTGAATTTTCACCAAGTGAAAGTCTTGTGTCATTATCTCTTATAAGAAAAAAGTTATTAATTAATTAAAATTTCAAATTGTGATGTTTTGATGGATTTCTTTGATGAAATGACAGGCTGGTCAATTTTTAGGCCATTTTTTGTGGTTTTAGGGCCGTCACGCCCAAACGGTTTGAGATAATCTCACGGGACCTTTTGCCCAACCTTAGTCTGGTTATTTGTGAGGTCTGGGAAAAAAACAGACTTACGCAAAAGATTATAATTATAATCTTTACACAGAAAAATGGCACGAGGTGAGGGTTTGAGGGGGCAAAATGAGCCGACCAGCGATTTTTGACGGCACGCAGCGACGTCGTGCTTCATCCAATCCGGGATTTTTTTTCTTAGACCTTACAAATAACCAGACTTAGGTTGGGCAAAAGGTCCCGTGAGATTATCTCAAACCGTTTGGGCGTGGCGGGCCAAAAACAGCAAAAATGGCCTAAAAATTGACCGGCCTGTCATTTCATCAAAGAAATCCATCAAAACATCACAATTTGAAATTTTAATTAATTAATAACTTTTTTCTTAAAAGAGATAATGACACAAGACTTTCACTTGGTGAAAATTCAGCATTGTGGGCCGCCTAGACTTTATATTTGGTGACCCTGGGGTGACGGGTTCAGTGCCCCCCACACCCACGAAGTGGGCATACTTTTGAAAATCACGTTTTTTCAGTTTTTCCCCTTAAAGGAGGAGAAGGAGTCGTTTTAGAGACTTCAAGCATCTCTTTGATGTTGAACAACTTTTTGAGGCAGACATTTATTTATTTATGTTTCATTCGCCTCTGGCTTACCGTTTAGCCGTTATTTGCCGCCGAAGGCGTGATTTTTGGCGATTTTTGCCGTTTTCGAGGTTTTAATGGACATGTAGGAGGGGAAAGAGTTGTCCAATCAAGTTGATGATGAAGTACATTTTTGTAGGCAATTGCATTGGCTAAATTTCATGTGAAGTAAAATTTTTTGTACCTCTAACCGGTTTTGCTCCAGCTGAATCGATTTACAGATACCCCCTAAAAACCGGAAAAAACCGGTTTTTCATAAAATTCACGGCCGGTTTTGGCCGGATCCGACTCACATTTTGCATGGAGTCATCCTTTGATATTCCCAACAGTTGATACTTGACTCAGCAAGATCCCAGAAAAGTGTGGTATATCTACGGGGGGGGGGGTTACTAGTATTCAAGGATAGTAAGTAAATTTCACAGAAAACTAACATGGCTGAAAGAATTTGCAATATGAAATGTAATAAAATAAACTACACCCTTTATCCTAACAAGGTAGTTCATTGATATTTTGATAATAATCAAATAATCTGCAAAATATTCATTAATTTCTTTTAAAGGAAAATTATTATTTGATTGACTCTTAATTTAAACTCATTAAATGGAAATTCAAAGTAACTTCTTTTAAATATATTTTTAGGTGATCCAATAAAGATATCTAACAAGAAAGAGGGTGTATATGAATCTCTGTACTATGAAGTTCAAATTGTTCTGAACAAGAAAAGAAAATCCAAGTCAGATTGTAAAGATTATGAGAATGCAAATGATTTTGCTGAATGTGTTGACAAAGCCCTGAAGGAAAATTCCTATATTTTTTAATATTTCTTTCTGATTTACCAAGAGAGTGGGGAACATTATGCTGTTAAATTCACTGGTACCTAAGTTTTATAAACACTTTATTTTATTGGTTGGCTCGGGAACTTTGGATAATTTTACTGAATTTGGATTGGTTAGTATTGAAAGTTTTAAACCATTAATTTTAATCTAAAGGAATACTTCCTCTATTTTCAATATTTCTCTCTGATTTACCAAGAGAAGGGGGGAAAATTATGCTGTTTGTATCACCACAATTTGACTTGAGATCTTATATGTTCAGCCAAATCGCTTGATGGCGATTGACCCAGTACATGCTGTCTGATGAGGAAGAAAAACCAGAGGGTTTACAAATCTTTCTATTTCAAGTTGAAAACCTAAGCTCTAAAAAGATATAAATATTAAATACATCAGTCAATTAATACATATAAATGTGATAATCAGATCAGACAAATAAAATGATCATAATTTAATGCAACAAATACGAAACATCATTAATAAGCGTAATACATTGAAATTATCAGGTTATGTAGGCACATTTGGTCTTTTCATTAATTGGACAAAGAAATCAATTTGCTTTTTAGTCAATAAACAAATTTAAATGCAATTTAGGCCTTATATTCAGCACTCATGTAATAATCATTACCTGGGTTATGTCTCATACAAGCCAGACAGGCTTAAAGTGGGGTGCTAAAAATCAAACACACTTTCCATGGCACAAAACATCCGTTTCTTGCGTTCTCCAATGAACAAAGGAAAACGCGCTCGCGGAGACAACAGCAAACACACACACACACAAATGCCACACTATCAGAGGTAAAATTAGAGAAAAAGTCGTCTTTTCTGATTCAACGGAGTAAGGTTTTTAAGGCATAGGGGACAGGGATAAGGGATAGGAAACCTGGCCATTAATTAGGTCCCGGCCTAGATTCTAAAGGGATATTGCAACTATTACAAATTACTATCAAACTGGCGGACGCTCCCAAGTAGCTATAGCTCTAAACCAATAAGAATCGGCCTGTTTTTAACAACCAATCACCAATTGGCGAAAATTTTAGAAGCAGACAATTATAGAAAAAATAATGATTTCGTCTGCTACTAAAAACTAAATATAAATGGTGTTAGATCACATTAGCTTAATTATTAAATCTGCTTAGAGTTAAACATTAAAAAAGGGCCATATAGAAAAAACAAAAATAACGGGATTATTTTTTGGAAAGGAGGTAGCTACGAATTTTCATTTGGTAGTTTATAAATTAGATGTTGTATTTTGAATTTTAAAAATCTAATACGGAATTGATACAACACTTTAACCCTAATATATGTACAATACACAATACAGCACAGTACAAATATATCACTACATAATAGAATCCAAAGAATACTTGAGAGAATGTTACCCAAGTGCATATTAATTTATTTATTTTGAATTTTAATTAGCAATGAAATTTTCAAATAAAATTTTTACTCATTAATAAAAATGCAAATAATACAAACTAAAATCTGTCTGAGGGAAACCCAACGATAGCTTTCTGACAGTTCAAATTACCAAAGTAAAAGATAAAAAATTTTGGGAGAGAAAAAACTTCATTTTAACAAAAGCCATTAATATATAGGTTTATAAAAAGTTATGTTTTTTACTTTAAACTAGCTACCTGAATTTGATTCTATACTTTATCTACACACACACACACAGCTTTTTTATTAGCGTTTTATACGAAGCACTGCGCCATCCCAAAACTGGTTTATTAGGCTAGAAATAGGCCTAGGCTTGAAATAGGCCTGAAATAATATTTTCCTACGTTTCCCATCCCTTATCCCTGATAGGGGATTTCCACAAAGAGCATGACAAATGACTCAAGGAATGCTCCCTTTCCGATAAACTGTTAAATTCACTGGTACATAAAGTTTTATAAACACTTTATTTTATTAGTTGGCTCAGGAACTTTGGATAATTTTACTGAATTTGGATTGGTTAGTATTGAAAGTTTTTAACCATTAATCTTGATCTACATGGTTTTCTTGTTTATTATCATTGAGGATGAATAGAAACTCCATTGTCTTATTATCATTTAAGATCCCTTTAAGATTTCCCTTAATTGATACTTGTTCTGTAAATGTTCAACCAGGTAGTAAAGTGGAATAACAAATAAATGTTGTGTATTCCCAACTTTTATCTTTGAAAATGTTACTTTTATCATTTGACAGTCTAAATAAGTCCTTGTTTGACTCTTAATGCTATATTCCTTAATTTTTATTTACCAAGACCCTCAATTTTGATGGACCTAGTCACTCAATTTTAATGACCTAGTTTCTCAATTCTAATAGACCAAGTCTCTCTATCTTATTGGACCTAGACACTTTATTTTAATGGACCAAGTCCTTCAATTCTACTGGACCTAATCCTTCAATTTTAATGGAACTAGTCCCCCTCAATTGGGTTCTGGATATATTATTTATGAAATAAGGAATTTTGCACCCATAAAGAATAAAATGAGGGAGAAGCTGCAATGTATTCCCCCCTGGGTATTTGTCAACAGACCTGATACCAACAATGAAACCTGTACAAGTGATCTCAACTTTCAAACCCAGGAATGGATATAGAATATACGTGGATATTATTACAGGGGAACAATTGTCGTCAATTTAGGTTGCTAAAATTGAACTCATTTATTGGTCAGTTTGTTCATCGAGTAGTAGAGGAGGGGATTGGGTAAAGTAGGTGGATTGAAGGTATCATTATTTTAACCCGCTGCCAGTTTCTCTTTACTAGAGAACATAAAAATCTGGTGTAACATCCTAGTAATAATATATCCATTAACCCAGGAGAAAAGAGATGAAGTTAATAATTTCCTGGGAAATGTTTCTCAACAAATTTACTTCGTCAGTGAGGTAAGTTTTCGATTTCAAACCGATTAATATCCCCTAGATTAGAACCGGTTCACAAAAAAAAACTAAAAAAATAAGGTATAACATCGTATTTCTAAAACTTTTTCAGGGAATATTAAAATATAAATTTTAAAATAATACCAGTTTTGTTAGCCTGAGAATCCGGCTGCTCGAATCTAACAAAACTGGTAATAGCTTCAAAAAATAAAATAATAAATTTGTATTTTCAATCATTCATAGCTTAGAATTAACTCACATATTTTATTAACCATACAGATTAGAACGAAATTAGAATTATATAAGGTTTATAAGGTCTGTGTCAACTACCGCGGGTTCGAATTCCTATCAAAGATGCAATGTACTTAGCTACACATTAACTCTTAATTATTTTGAACAGGTAGACCTTGAGAAGACCTCTTGTGCTGAGCCCTGCACACAGATGAGCATGACGACCATCCTGCTAAAGCACAACGCCGGGGACTACGGGGTCAACTGGGCCAGCTTCGTCTTCTCCGACACAGTGCTCATCAACACTGACACCAACAACTATGACATCTTCAGCTTGTTTGTAGAGGCTGGCAGCAGTTTGGGACTATGGGTTGGGCTTTGTGCGGTGGGAGTGTACGATCTTTTCTTTGACTGGGGGTCTAGTCTTGCTTGGAAAATGGTCAAACGGTGTAATGTGTCTGCTTAAGAGATAGTGGATGCGCCCCTAGCATCTAGGGGGCTCTGTATTTGAAGGGGAAGATATCACTGGAAAATAGCCAAAACCCTACCAATACATGAATCTAAACATAAAAAAGCCTAAAACCATCAAAGGACCTGTGTAAAGCTTTTTCTACATATAAATATTTCATATCATTAGCCATATATTCATTTTTATTTTTATTTCATTTTATTGTTCTTTTTTTATTATATCATTTTAAATATCATTAACATATTACTAGCTGCTGCGTCCTTAGCATTTAGGGGGCCTAAAAGCTCAAAACCATCACAAGACTTAAATCTGAAAATGAAAAAGTCTAAAACCATTATGGGACCTATGTAAGTGGTAGTGCGATACGTTCTCCCAAGAGTAAATCTCAAAAATAAGGCTTTGCTAGCTTTGGATCATTTCAAGTAGTTACTCAAGTGTATCTCAGCGCTGGATTTGCTGGGCAGAATGCTTGTTAACTTTTACTCTTATAAATGCTTTATGAATTTATGACCTATCAAAGAATCACGAACGATAAAACCATTATATGTAAGAATAAAATGTTGTTTTCATAAAATGCGTTCGGTACAAGTTAAAATACATAAAAAAAGAAGGCTAATAATGAAATTGTGCTGTATTTACAGTAGGTGTGGCATATAGATTTATATAGTTGTAAAAAATGTAGCAAATCAAACATATAACAGAACGTTACCATAAATAGAACAATGAAAGAACTAAGCAGAATAGGTAGTCAAGTGAATAAGTACTTGGGGTGATAGTGCATTTATCATATATATAAATAGGCCTAAGTTAAAGGAAATATATGCATGAAAAACTCCAAGTCCAAATATACAATATTTATACAAAGCTTGCTTGCTAATAATCTAAATCATATTATCGTTTTAACTGGTTAAGAGGAGAGAAGTTTGTACTTTAAGAGTTAATAAATAACTGAGCTAAATTGAACATTACATCCTCTGAGGAAAACTTAGATAATTGCTTTAAAAGAAGAAGCAAGCTAAAAATAGGTGGATTCTGATAAGTACTTTAGGCTTAAAGAAGGTAATACAATCTGATTTTCATATAATTTTGTAGAATGTTTAATTTACAATATGTTTATAGATAGATTTACAATACAAATATTATATATAACAATGTTTATGGGTAAGAGATATCCCTATACGGTCAGTATATATGTGTTTATGTGTAAATATCATATAACTTTATTTATAAGCCAATTCCTAAATTCATGCATAACTGGAGAAGTGTGTATAAGAGGCGTTAATGCACAATTTTGATTGACAGGTCATACAGTAATTAAGTGCCTTGTATTAGCGCTAAGCAAGATATTTAGAGGGCAGCATTTAACTAATAAGCTATAAGTTTGTTGAATTTATTTGAAACTTAGATCTCGCATCTACATAAGGATTATCTAAATTAGATAACGCAATCAGTTCAGTAGATATTGAGGTTTTTAGTTTTAGACAATTAATCAATTACATACAAGTCTTAGAAACTCTAATATGTTTGATGTTAAAAAAACAAAGTTTAAATCCATTGAAAGATTTCCTAAGTATCATTTTCAAGAATTATGGAATAACCATTGTAATAATGATTTATTAACCAACAATCAATCAAGAAAAAAATTTGTTAAAAATCTAAAAGAATCTTTGTTATCAAGTTTAACTTAAGTGTGTAACAACCCATTATGTCAAGAATGTAGATAAATTTATATTTCTTTTCAATATTGTTTGAAATCTGATAAATTAATCAAAATTTATTTGTGGAAATTTTTTAAATTTCTATTATTGCCCTAATTATTAATTAATCCTTCCTTTTATCATTCTTTCCTCTCCAATATGATTTTATCTATTGCTTATTATTTTTTTTCTTCTATTCTATTTTTTTGTCTTACTTATATGGCCTGTATGAAAACAATGTGTGAATACACATTACTGCATACTTCCTACCTTTTAGGAAACTGCCATTTGGGAAGAAATTTTTTTTTATAAATTAACCATATCAATAAAATTTGACTGTATATATACATAAATGTATATAATATTCATTTAATTCATTTATTATTGTTTTTTTTCTGAGTATGTACACCTTAGAATAATAAATCTAATCTAATTTACTAAGTTTGATATAATATGTTCTCATTTTTAAATATCATTCTGATAATTCCAAGACTCGCAATCTTTGCACATTTTAAAACTGACGTATGAATAAATTTTAAACAATCTGAATGAAATAAAATTTCTATCTGTCTCGAATTTTTTTTTTTTTTTAGCGAAGTTTTTCTATAATTAGGGTAGGTCTGTACGTCTGTCCAACAGTGACGGATAACTCTATTTGTTAAGTTATGCATGTTAAACTTGTCCTATCAATTTAAAACTTTATATGATTCATGTAACAACGATGTAGAAAGCGTAGCAAATCTCTAGTCCATAGATCCATGAAAAACATACAGATTTATCAAATAAAAGGTTCCATAATACACATATTATAATACTATAAAAGGTACAGAACACATTGAACTTTAAGAATAATGTACGTACTATAGAGCAATGGATTAATGGACATGGGATATACGAGGATATTGTCCTCTAATTAGCTTAATATGCCATTTATAATTTGTTCATGCCTTGTTGCTGCTATATGCAAAAGGAGCAGCAGTTGCACTGAGCTGAATCTTTAAATCATTTAGTGGTGTACTGAATCGGGGGCGATCCAGTTCAACCCGGTTTGGCGCGGCAATGTCACTCATTGAGTGCCATTGCCGCGCCAGTAGCGCGCCACTGGGCGCGCTGATTCGCCCATTCCATTTTGATTTAAAGATTGAAATCTAATAATATCTAGGTGCGCCCCGATTCAGTGCACAACTAAACGATTTAAAGATCCAGCTCTTGATAAACATAACACATATTGGCCAGTTCGTTTATCCAGTGGGAGAGGATGGGTTAAAGGGAGGTGAATAAAGAGTATCCTTGCAAGCAAAGTACATAAAAATCTGGAACAGCATCCAAGTAAAAATATATCAATTATTGGTTTTTTGTTTAATTTTCATGTTTACATTGGTTCAATATTAATTTTGTGGTTATTACAGCTATTATTGTATTTCATATGATTTAAGAGGAATGAATAATGTAAGGTCAAAAAGGGGGGGGGATACTCACCCCCCCCCCCCTTTAATTTTAGATTTAAAAGACAAAATATTATATTATGACAATTTTTTAGAGTAATTTCTCATGGGAGGGTGATATAAACCTTTCCAGGACCTAAGAGAAGCTACATTGTAAAGGAGAACCCTATCGATCCAGTGGTTAGCAAGATCCTTCGGTACAGACAGACAGACACCCACACAGAGAGGCATTCTGTTACTTTTATGATAATGATATAAACTATAACTATTTTATGTATATGTGTCTGTCTATCAGTTTGTACCCAAGGATCTTGCTAACCGCTGAACCAATATGGTTTTCCTTTACAATGTACCTTCTCATAGATCCTGGGAAGGTTTATAACTATTTTGGGGGAAGGTACCATCATCCTTTCAAGAGAAATCGCCCCTAAAAAACGACCCCCAAATTCATTTTTCCTATTTTTTAAAACTAAAAGTTAAAGTTAGGGGGGCAGTCGATTCTCCCTCCCCCCTCCACCCCCCTAAACTCAACTCTGTTAGTCACAGACAGACAGACTAAAAGAAATCCTGTTACTTTTATATAAGGATTTATGTACTATTGCTATAATAGATTTTTTTTGTTTGATTTCGTGTTTACTTAGGTAAAAAGCTAATATATTTGTGGTTATTGAAACAGCTATTAAATTTATTTATTCTTTTTGAAAAATTATTTTAGAAGTCACGTATATTAGGAGGAGCCACGAATTCTTGATCATGCTGAAATAAAGAAACCAGACCCAACCATAAGGGTAAAAATAACAAAATGTTAAGCCTTTCAAGTACTTGTAAACTGGAAAATTGGACATAAAAAAGTCATTATCTAATGCCTTATGAAGGAAATTATTAATAATTAACACTGAGTTTTCCTAATAAATAATGTTCAATGGCATATCCAAATACTAGTGATTTCTCTAATAGCATCTAGGTGCGCTGTTTTTGAACAAGGATGACAACATCCATACAAGCGAAGACATTAACACTTGTACAGTGTCAGAACCGAATAATCAGAACATAAATGAATAAGAGACAAAGTAAATTGGGAGTAAATTTGCTGCTAAAACTTCTTGATACAGGATAATGTTTATGGACATACTTACATTTTAGGACTTGATTATAGAGTTGCTTTGCTTTTTATATTGTACTTTGTTGTCCCAGGAATCAGTATACCAAAAATCAGAACCATCGGATAATTAGATCACATAAAAATTTGTTGTTAAACAAAGTAAAAAATCAACATGTTTAAAATGGACGTACGGGCATTCTGGTAATGATTTCTAAATCGTACCTAACTAATACAGTTTGAAAATCATAGGACAATTCAAACATGCCTAAATTAACAAAAAAAAGCTATCTTTATTTCATTATTACTGATAAATAAATTATTGCATGTAGTCGTTTCTTAAATTAAGGATAAATGCCGCGAATTTTTTAAAATTTTCATTATAATGATTGATTGAACGAAGACGACATGTCACTGATTGATTGAACGAAGACGACTGGAATTTTAAAAGACCCCACCTCTGGTATAAAAATCTGAAATTTTGAAATAGTTACATAAATGTACAGTACATCAATGGATATATTATTACTTGGATCTTACAACAGATTATCATGTTCTTTAAAGTAAACTTGCAGCAGGCTAAAATGAAAGTATGTCCTTTTAATGTATAATTTCGTTTAGACCTAGAAATTAATGTTCTGTTTATTAAATTCTGACACCCTACAAGAGTTATTGTTCGTTTATCCTTTTTTTCTGATTTTAGAGATTTGCTTTTATGAATGATGTCATCCTTGTTTAAATTGCTTAATTATGCCTGAAAAATGCTTGTAATTTGTTAAACAAATAGTTAATAATTATTGGAAATACGCGCAGCAACTCAAGAAGTTCCTTCTTCCCTCATTGACTAACTTACCAACTGACTGACACTTGCATGATTTTTAAATACATATGACCCATCTTATGATAATAATTCGGAAAAAATCACGAAATCTGTACGTGTTTTTCAGCCGTTGTTGGGGGAAAACAAATTGTAAAATTGACGACCTCTCCATTTGCCCACCAAATATTTTTTTAGATTTATTTCCCTTATTGGTTATACCTTATTCCTGTGACCGTGGCTTTAACACGCTACGTCATCGGGAAGGTGATAACTTCCATCTCAGCCCAACTCCACTTTATAACTCAAGACGTTAAAAATGGTTCCAACTGCTGCTATGTCAGATGAGCAACATCAATAGATAGAGTAGTGGGAATGCCTTGGCCCAAAACAAGCGCAATAACCATGCACAGTTATGACTTTCATACAAGATCGTGCAATCAAAGACTTTACAGTGTCATGAGCAGCAACCGTATGAGGTTATTGATAGGTATGATTTTGTCATGTAGAATTGTTTGTGTGTGCAAGTGACTGATGTAATTAAAATCTAAATCTAAATATACATAAGCATAAATATGTTGAGGGTTTTAATAAATATGCAAATGCAATCTATGATTGTTTTCAGTCTTGTTTAATTAATGGAATGCATAAAATTCCATAATATAAGAGGTAGGATGTTTGTCCGTGTGTGTGTTTGTACTTAAGAATATCGATTACCGTCAGTGGCGTGCGAAGCACTTTGTATTGGAGGTGGAAGGGAGGGATTATCCCCCCCCCCCCCCTCCCTAAATCAAACTGTCCCGTGGGGGGAGAGTGGTTTGCATTTTGGTTACCTATACAGATTTTTTAATCTCAACAAAAGGGGTAATTACCCAACATTAAAAAAATTGGGAAGAGGGTGGGGTGAAACAGAGTTTGTATGTGAACCGATAACAAAAATTTACATGAAGGGTGTTAAAAAAAAACAATCGGTCACAATTTAAACAAATTTTAGAACTTACAAAATCTTGGAAATAGTCCATAATGATTTTAGTTTTTGATGTAGTATGTAAAGACACCTTATCCTTAACCAGATTTTTAACTCAATTTTTGCCAATTTGGCATCAAAAACTCTAAACATTATGGGGTCTATCTACAAGATTTAAAGTACTTAAGACGGTTTGTTCTATTTAAAGACAGACAAACTTTTCTTAATTTGTAATAAAACTAGCAGCTTCGCCCCTAGCCTCTAGGGGCTTTGCCCCAAGAGGTTAATAAAGAAAAGAAAAATTACCTCTAGAGATGCCCCCACAAATTTTATATAATTTTTAAAAAGTAAAAAAAGGGGGGATTTTTTTCATTTTTTTTTTTGGGGGGGGGGGTTGGGGGTGTCCCACCTTCCAAGAAAATAGCCTAAAACTACCACAGGACCAGTAGGTATATTCCCTGAAGAGTAGAATCTGATCGGTTCAGTGGTTCGAGGGACGGACAGACAGACGGACGGACAGACAGACAGACAGACGGACGGACAAACATCATTTTACTTTGTATTATAGAAGTGCACTTTCGGCGTAGGGTAAATTTCTCTGCAAGAGCTATGTCTTAAGTTGTAACGCTCTGGAGAGGTGAGAAGATTCAAAATTCAATATTGTTTCCTTATTGTCATTGCTTGAGCATGAATTTAATCAGGGATCGGAAGCCTCACGTAAGCCGCGTGTAAGCCTCAGTGAAATCGTGATTTTATCACTATAAAATTCAGCTGTATGTATAAAACGGCTCTTTAGCAGACAATCCTTCTTTCTGAATTTTTTTTTTCTGCTCACAAGCAGGTTTAAAACTGAGGCTTATGCGCGGCTTACGTGAGGCTTCCGATCCCTGAATTTAATTATTTTTTTTAGTTTTGGACAATAACTGTAAGGTTTATATCGAAAAAAGTGAAGCGATTGTTATTTTTTGAACACCCTTTATTACTTAAAAACTAAGGCTTTTGAACCATGGCTTTTGAAAAATATATGTTTAATAATCATTTATTGTCCAAATACAAAAGTTAATACAGTCAAAAGAATATAATATTAGATAAATTGAAGTGCTCAAGGGTTTGCTGGGAGGTGTGTGTGCGTAAGTGGGGAGGGGGGGGGGGCCGGGGGTATCCTTATAATAAAGTAACAGGATATTTGTCTGTGTGTGTTTGTAACGAAGGATCTCGCTAATCACTAAACGATCGGGTTCTCCTTAACAGGGTAGCTTCTCATAGGTCCCAGGAAGGTTTTTAACAATTTTGGGGAGGGTACTACCACCCCTCCAAGAGAAATCGCATCTAGAAAAAAATTATCCCTGAAAAAAAAATGTAATTTTTTAACTAAAATTAAAAATAGAGGGGCAGGGTGGCACCCCCCCCCCCCAAAAAAAAATTCCCTACCCCAAATAAAAAAAAAATTTTACTTTTTCTTTTAAAACCTAAAATGATAAATTGGGTTATCAAATTCGACTCTCCCCTCCTCCCCTCCCTAGGGGCTTAGCCGCTAGTGTATTATAAACCACAAGAGGTTTTTTTTTGATGTTAGGGGTGTGTAAATTTCCATCTTTTACAATATCAACATTCTCAAAACATTCGCGCCAACTTTTCTCTGCTTTTAGGACAATTTTGCCTTTTTATAGGGGGGGTGGGGGGGAGAAGTTTAGGTAAAGTGGAGCATTTTTGCTATAGATTATAATCTAGTTTGGGTACAGTGGACCACAACTCTCCCCCAAAGAGTGAAAATGAGTCCTCACAAAAAAAACCTATTTTAGATTGTAGAACAAACATTTTAAGTAGTGACCTAATTTTATGTGATCTAGACGCCCATAGAGGCGTAACCGCTAGTAAATAATTATTCAAAGTGAAAAAAAATTATTAAAAGCAAATAAAAATAAATTTGACACAATAATGAAGTTGTGCAAAACGAAAATAAATTTCTTTAGTTTTGTTGAGGACAGAAATGGTGATTATTATTGTCTAAAAAAATATTTTATAAAAAAATGTATTAAATGTTTTTAATTTAAAAATATAAAAAAATAAAGTACTTAAAAATCACATTACATAAATATTTAATAAAATATATAATCCTGTTTACTATTGTAACAGAATGGCTGGCTGTCCGTTAAGATTTTGTAAACAGCTGTTTAGGTACACAATTTTCAGGGAAGGTTTTCATCGGTCCATGAACGGTTTAAAGATATTAAAGGGGGGGGGGAGAGACATATAGCCGCAAGATAAAAATCACCCCCTAAAAAATAATTCTTTAAAAATATGTACGCGATATCCCTCAATAAAATAATTCATATTCCTACCTATAGACTAATAAAGAATAATAGTGAATCATGTGAATGATGGAGTAGCTGAGCCCAGAAATTATAAATACCAATATAACACAATCAATCCTATGTAATTATATTATGTAGTACACAATTCTTTTATAACCATACCCGCTTCATTATTAGTTTGCCTTTCAAAGTAGCAAGTAGTTATTATTGTGTATGGTTGATTATGAGAATAATAGTTTAAGTTTTTAAAATGGTATCTATACTAAAACTGACGCGAACATTCTTACAGGTAAAAATATTAGATGACACCTTATTATGCTGGTGCCCAAAGTTCCATAACCAAGTTTACTTATTTGTTGACTCAAAAAACTTTGGGTACTATAACATTTCAATCAATAATTTTAATCTACAAAATGGGTAATTTTGTATATTATAATTGGGTATGAATTCCTTCTAGTAATAAAGTGTTGAGCAACATTTCATCATATTTAATTACTTTTTTTAAGGGAGAAGCTATTCAACATTAGTCATAACCCGAAAGTCTGTACGTCAATTCTAAATATATTTTTTGGGGCTTTGTTTACACCACTAAAAAAAATTAAAATATAATTATTCTACTATCTTTATTTTTTATACAGTATAGATAATGATATTGTTTACCATTGCTGGAAGCTGATATGTCATACAAACTATTTCTCAGCAGTTTGACCTCAAAATAACGCTCGATTAAAAATATTAGCCAATAATGATCTATTTTATTCACCATGTATTTTTAACAGATAAATCATGGGTTAGCATTACTTTCGTTTTTTTTAGTAGCAAAGCTCCTCTATAACTCGAAATGACAAATCATCAAATGATTTTGTCGGCTCCTTTTTAATATATAAGGCTAACATTTGTTGTGATTATTCTGATTTTCTATACCAAAAAAGTCCAATATGTAATTTATTTAATGAGTAGGTGAGTCGGTAATGCTAAATAAAACACATTTGAATATAACGGTTTTGTGATTATTAACTGTATTATTAATTGAAATATCAGAAATGTTTAAAATTTGCTTTCTATTTACAACTTTTAATGTTTTTATATTAGAAAGATATTAAAACAGACCAACCAAGTTTGAATTTTTATAAAATCCTTTTTTGAAAAAACTAATCAAATAAAAATTTTCAAGAAAAAAATTATAAATTAAACACTCACTTTGAGTCGAACCTAATTTTTTAAAGGTGCTAGCTGTCTTAATGTTCATTTATCAAACAACACTGGCAGTATTGAAATATATTGAGTCACCTACCATAGCCATAAGAACACAGGGGGAGTGGAAGGACACGCCCAAACCAAGGAATGTTGATTCTTAACCATTATTTTATATTCTATCCTAGAATATAGAGTAGAATAGTTATTTATTGTATAGTATTATATACATCTTTCCGCGGATATTAAAATGAAAAATTATAAGATTAAAACCTTCAGACTCTCGAGGCTAACAAACTGGTATTTTTTTGTGATTGTTGTTTTAATATACGTGGAAAAATGTATGTAATACGATGCTATACATGGTTTTTCAATATAGCTGAGAACCGGTTCTAATCCAGCGGATATTAATCGGTTTCAAAGCAATACTGGAGAAGTTTTTTTGTTTGTTTTAAAATCTAGAAAACAACTAGCTGTACCGATTAAATTGTCAATATAAGAAAGTTCTGGAAGACTTATTATTATTTATTTTGAAAACTTGATATATGCCCCCTAGAAGCTAGTGAGAATTTGCGTACATCTGTACACATACAAAACTTTAGGGCACTTTTTAAAAGCGAAGCTTTTCTATAATTAGGGTCGGTCCGTACGTCCGTCCGTCCGAGATAGTTAGCTTTTATAGGTTAATTTAGGCATGTTAGAATTGTCCTATCGATTTCAAACTTTGCATGGTGATTCCTTTAGTAGTTAGGTACGATTTAGAAAGCGTAGCAACTCTATAATCATTACCAGAATGTCCGTACGTCAATTTTTAACATGTTGATTTTTTCACTATTTTAAAAACAAATTTGTATGTGACCTAATTATCCGATTGGTCTGATTTTTGGTATACTGGTTCCTAGGACAACAAAGTACAATGTTATAAGCGAAGCAACTCTATAATCAAGTCCTAAAATTGTAAGTATGTCCATAAACATTATCCTGTATCAAGCAGTTTTTCAACAAATTTACTTACAATTTTGCTTTGACTCTTATACATTTACATTCTGATTATTCAGTTCTAACATTATACAAGTGTTAATGTCCGTTTGTCCTACCGTTTCAGAGCTTCTCTTTTATGGATGTTGTCATCCTTGTTTGGTAAGGTAGGGTGTGGGTTGGGGTTGCGGGCGTTTAGAGGAAGAATAACTATATTAAAATGTAGTTTATAAAAGAAAGAAAAAATTTTTTGACCGGGTTGGGGGTTTACAGTTTTTTTGGCTTTTAGTTTTATTTATTTTAGAGGGTAAATGTTGTAGTATTGTCGCGCTATATGATATGATTGAGGCAACAATAACCCAAATTAGTATTCATAAATATTCAATTTACTCGTTTACATATAATTTTTATTGATTTTTGACACTTCTACCTATATAGTTTATTTTTAGTTTCAATAAAAAAATATTTTTTTTATACATAACATGAATTTTGAATCAACATATAACCAAGGATATTTATGTGCAAAGGAGGTAAAGGATTTAATTTCACAAGTGCGCGCAGACTTGGCTATGCGTGGGTCAATGAATACCTAGCTGGGCGGGTCAACAATGATGTAACATTCAAATCATGGAGTGGCAACTCAAGCAGACCAGATCTGGACGTTCTCAAATCATTGTTTCCAAAAATAGAAAATCAATTGACATATTATGAAAGAAACGGAGAATATGTGGAAAGAATTCTGATGATGCCGTTTGGAGAATGTTTGGAGGGAAGCAGCTTATAGAACCTAATAAAAAATTACGTCATACAATAAAAAAGACCAATTATAGGCCAGTTTACATATTACTTTTGGTCAAATTACAATGTATACTGTATTATCATTTGTCATTTGTATTGTATGACGTTTTTTTTACTAGACACTATAAGCAGCTTCGTTTGAAGGTTAAAAATTACTCTCAAGTTCTGTACATTGGGTCTAACTCCTCTATGAAGATCTATATGACTGATCCCTATAGACAGAGCTACTACAGAATTGAAAAGGTATCCTATTATATAAAGTACTAAGTTTTTTTGTCTGAATCTAAAGATCTTAATAACTAATTAATTGATTGACTTATCTTTTTGAGGCAAGCTACATATACCTCCTGTAATAGTTTTAGGCCAGTCCAAAATTTGTTTTAGTATAAAGTCTAGAGTTGTTTTTCTAGCTGCTCTCTGCCTCTTCAAGAACCCCAAGAGGCTGAGGGTGTAGCTGCTAGTAAATCATAAAACATATTGTCAAATATTTTTATATTGTACATCAATGAGTTTATTTTTGTCCTAATTTTCAGCATAATCAATTAGGTTTTATAAAAAATATGAAGGATTATTTTTGTCAATCTATCGTAATGGAATTTAAGGCAAAAGTCGACAAAAATTTATTTTACCTGCTAGAACCACTACGCCTTAAAACATCAAATAGTTTACTAAATAATATGTTTGAGGATGTGACTTTAATACTAAGCTGTATAGATGTATATGTGTGTACTGTATTGTATATACAACTAGCGTGTCCCAACCCCCAAGAAAATAGTTATAAACCTTCCCGGGACCTATGAGAAGCTACCCTGTTAAGGAGAACCTGATCGGTTCAGCGGTTAGCGAGATCCTTTGGTACAAACAAACACAAAAACAGACAAACAGACATCCTGTTACATAGTATAAGGATGATACATGTCTTTTTTCGCCATGAAAATTCATGTTATTCTTATTTTCATTATTATTCAGGTTATCCTTTCATTTTATTTTAAAATGATTCCTTAAAAATCCTGTTTCTCAAATAAATTATATTATTGATTTGTTCAGAATGCCATGCCTGATGATCCAATAAAGCTTTCCAGTGAAAGCAATAAGAAAGGAGTATATGAATCACTTTACTTTGAGGATAAACAGCTTTGTCAATAAT
This sequence comes from Acartia tonsa, assembly GCF_053477335.1. Taxonomy (NCBI): domain Eukaryota; kingdom Metazoa; phylum Arthropoda; class Copepoda; order Calanoida; family Acartiidae; genus Acartia; species Acartia tonsa. The sequence goes on from NC_137265.1 coordinate 18,583,307, forward strand.
TGTGCATATAGAAAACCTTTTCTTTACTTTTCAGCTCTAAATCTGAATAATTTTATAAAAACCATTTCTGAGCCAAACTGAAAAAACATGCCTTTTAATGAGTGATACTTAGGTTGTCAGTCAGGAGCATAGGCTTAGTGAGGCTTAGATATGGGTGTGGCTGCAAGATGAATAGGCTAAGTGGGGTTTAGAATGACTGTGGTTTCATGTTCATAGCCTGAGTAAGGCTTAGTAAGGCTGTGTCTGCAAGGTGGATAGACTGAATAAGGCTTAGAATGGTTGGGGCTCTAAGGCATAGTGAAGTATAGGATTGCCTGCAGCTAAGGGTGAGTGGAGTTGAGGTTTGCTTATTTTAGCCACACAGGTTTCTTTAACCCACCTACCTGAATACTTTAGCGTTAAGGCTGCTGAGTTCTTTTTATAAACTTTAACATTGTGTATGAAAAATAAAATAATTTTCTTTGGTAAATCAAATAAAGCATAATATACTAAATATTGCTGTTTGGTATGACTAGGTAAAATTAGTTTTAAGTAAGAAAAGAAAGAGTAAAACTGAATGTAAAGAATACTCATATCCTCAAGAATTTGCAGACTGTGTTGATAGCTCTATACAGGGACACATACTTAAAATTTATATCAGTTTCAGTTACCAAAATATTTAGATCAAGTGCAGTTCATGGTTAAATGTTCTTTGGATTAATTATCTCAAAAAATCTATGAAATTCAAATGCTGCAAGCTGCCAAACGGCTGAATGTTTTAACTTGTAAAGTTTTACATACATAAATACTAAAAATTATGTGTGAATATCCAAAATATTAAACCCTTTCTGGGTTTCAGGAAAATTTTAAGTGTTTGTTGAAGGCTGAAATGTTGAGAGTGCTTGGATGTATCCCTCATTGGGTATTTATCAACAGGTTGGATACAATCAAAGATCAGCCACTCTGTAAGGGAAATATAACATTTCCTTCTACTGAGGAAAGTTAGATACTTGTTTGGATTAAGCTGTATAAGAAAATTTAAAGTAGTGAATAAATATTTACATGTAAAAAAATTTATCACAACTCTCAAAAATGTAGAGCTAATTAACTTATCATGCTTTGAAATAAGAATCCTTTTACACTATTTATTTTTTAAATAAGATCATCATATTTAAAAATAATGAGTTCTGGTACAGTTCTTGGTAAAATGTTCCTAGGAACCATTGTCTCATAAAAAGGTATGAACTAAAAAGGCTGCATCCAGGTAAATGGTTGAACTTGCTTGTGTTTTATTTGGTTCATAGGCTCTCGATCCCTGTGCAGTATCAGATTACTATTACTATTCTTTGTAGGCCTTGTGTAGCTTGTAACTAAAGGGATCCACTATAAGCTTTAGTTTTTGTAAATATAATATATTTTTGTAATATTTCTGTGCTGCACATAGTGTCAGAGGTACATGGTAAAATGTTCCAACTGACTCAAAACTTGACTTGCAAGTAAATAATTAAAGAAGTCAATAAAAATGCATTGATTTTTAAAATTCAAATTACGTAGCTTGTATTAATAATGTCATGCATACTAATAGAACTGCTATAAGCTCTAGTTTTTGGAAACATAACAAACAATTTCTATGAACAATGGTAAGATGTTCCTACTGACTTAAAATGTTGACTTGAGAGTAAATCATTTAAGATTATAGTAAAGGGTGTGCAAAAATGCATACATTTCTAATATTCAAACTGCGCAGCTTTTGTTAAAGTAGAAAAATGTGGGGTTTTTGCATTCTTTTTGCACACCCTTTAATATGTGTGAGCTAAACATAAAATTTTAGCCATTTTGCAAAGCAGTTTTTGGAGATAATCGATCCCAGGAGCATTTTAACGTAAACCACATCAGATCCTAATAATGTTACAATAGCTCTCCTAAAACAAAGTAATCCAATTGTGTATCTAACTGAAGAAAAGAGATGAAGCCAACAAAGTTCTTGGAGATGTTGCAGAACAAATGTACTTTGTAAACAAAGTTGATCTTGAATATAGCTTATGTGCCCCTCCTTGTACTGAGGAATTAATACCAATCAATAGAAACAGGATGTCTTTCTGTATCTCTGAATGTCAGTGTGTGTAATGAGGAATCTTACTAACCAATTGGCAGATATGATTATTCCTTACAGTAAAGCTTCTTATAGGACCAGGGAAGGTCCAAAATCTTTTTTAAAATAGATATGATTTAAAACTGACAAATAAAAAATTCAACGGAATTTTCTATTTTTCTTTCAAATTTACAAATCATTTAAAATGCAAGTTTTTTCATTTGCAATATAAACCATATATTGAATACTGCAAAAAATCATTAAATTTTTTCTTGAAAATGTTTAAATAATTGAAGGAAGAATACTTTTTCTTTAAGTGCCTAATCTAAATAATAAGGTATTAAATATAAAATTAGATGACTATGAAAACCATACTGTTAAAGCACAATTCTGGAGACTATGGAACAAACTGGGCAAGCTTTGATTTTTCAGATACTGTTGAAATTAACACTGATACAAACAACTATGATATTTTTAGTCTTATAGGAAGAGTACTCTAGACAGACATTATTTGAATGAGGCAGGAAGCTTGTCTGTGTGTCACTTAAAATCTCAAAAATGGCTGAACTGATTTTATTATTCTTTAACTCGGTCCATGGTATGCAAGGTTTTAATCAAATTTCAGTATTACACAATTTATAGCTGCACTATAAGAATTCAATAACTACTGAACTGATTGAGTTTATCTTTTAAGCCTTATAAGGGAAGCTTTAGGACCTGGGATAAAAGTTTAAGGTTGCAAACAAAGATGTAATCCTTAGAGTGGCTATAGGCTATTATTGCCCTATACACTATTAATACAGAGCCTCTAGATGCTAGAGATGCAAAAGCTAGTAAGATATAAGGCAAATTTGAAGAAAACAAGGATGACAACATCCATAAGTAGCGAAGCACAAAATTTCGTGAATGGGACTGACGGTCATTGTTGTTTTTTTTTTCAAATGACGGGAAATTTAATTTTGATATCTTTAACTGAAAAAATTTTGAAAATCGATTAATAAACACCAAAGATATGGGGGAAAATGTAAAAAATATAAAAATAGCCAAAAACCTGCAAAAAGGCAGTCTGACCGTCATTGTTGATTTCTTCAAATGACCGGAAATTTAATTTTTATATCTTAAACTGAAAAAATTTTGAAAATCGGTCAATAAACACCAAAGATATGGGGGAAAATGTAAAAAATATAAAAATAGCCAAAAACCTGCAAAAAGGCAGTCTGACCGTCATTGTTGTTTTCTTCAAACGATGGGAAATTTAATTTTGATATCTTTAACTGAAAAAAGTTTGAAAATCGGACCATAAACACCAAAGATATGGGGGAAAATGTAAAAAATATAAAAATAGCCAAAAACCTGCAAAAAAGGCAGTCTGACCGTCATTGTTGGGTCTCTAAACGACAGAAAATTTAATTTTGATATATCTAACTGAAAAAATTTTTAAAATCGGACCATAAACACCAAAGATATGAGGAAAAATGTGGAAAATAAAAAAATAGCCTAAAACCTGCTAAAAAGCCGTCCGACCGCCAATGATGTATTATAGTTAATTGTGCTCCTTAATGATGGGAATGTTGTCAAAAAATTTCAGCTTTCTATCTTTTATAGGGGCTCAGTAAATCCAATTTCCCCCATAGCGTTACGGACTGACGGACTGACGGACGGACGGACGGACAAAGCGAATTATAGAGTAGCTTCGCTACTAAAAAACTATTAACCGATGAAGTCAAGTAGACTTATATAAAACTTGGACATGGATCTTAGAGTCAGGGAGGGGGGCATTAGGCTGTTTTATGACAACTTTGGGGGATTTTATTGAATTTTGAATGGTTGGTTCATTAAGTTGAGTGTCCAAACGTTTCAACTAAAAATTGTAATCTACAGAAAGGTTAATTTTTTGATGTAAATCTATTCATCAGCCATTGACTTATACCCTTAGATCCTTGTCTTAGAGTACTATTTATGTGCACAGTTGAAGCTGGAAGTTCATTGGGCCTATGGGTTGGATTATCAGCTATAGGAGTGTATGATCTGGCCTGTGTAGCTGGTTTCAATACTTGCTTCAAAAATGTTTATAAAAACACAAGTCAATTACGCATTAAAAAATAAAAAGCATTAATATGGCTCCTACAGAAAAACTTTATTGCATTAATTTTTTTCTGACAGCCAATATTTAATAATTTGTATGAAAATGCAATAATTGTAGTCTATAAATGAAAAAATAAAGTTTTTAATTGTGGAAGAATTACATGTACAATTTTTTTACTTTAAAAGCTTTATCTGTCACTAGCGGCCTCTAGGAGCACTCGAGGAGGGGAGAGTCGAATTTAAGATAACTCAATTTATTATTTTATATTTTAAAAGAAAAAGAAAAAAAAGTTTTTAGATGGTAACAATCTTTTGGGGTGCCTCCCACCTATTTTTAATTTTAGTTAATAAAAATAATTTTTTTGGGGGGAGGGTAGGGGATTTTTTTTAGGGGCGATTTCTCTTGGGAGGGTGGTACCCTCCCCTTAAATAAACCTTCCCGGGACCTATGAGAAGCTACCCTGTTAAGGAGAACCCGATCGGTTCAGCGGTTAGCGAGATCCTTCGGTACAAACAAACAGACAAACACACATGCTGTTACTTTTTTCAAAGGATTAGATATGGTGAATAAACTAAATATGTATATATTGGTTATAGTCAGTGGCGTGCGGTAGAGGGAATGTCATTACCCACCCTCCTTAGAATTGAAATTGGGAAGGGTTGCCTTCCCCCTTTTCACTCCCCGCTCCCAACTGTTGAAACAATGTGCACGCCATTTGTTATAGTATAACTTATATATCATTCTACGCCCCTAGAAGCTTTCTGGACAGACAAAAAACGCTTACTACTTTATATAATAGGATGTGATCTTTTTTTAATGTTGTATACTTAGTTATCAATTATCTTCTGGGAGTTTGATAAATTCATATTTGCTGTTATGGATGCTGTCGTTCTTAAAAGCGAAGCTTCTATATCATTAAGGTAGAATTGCTTGTTGTTTTAGGCATGTTCAACTTGTCTTTCAATCTCAAACTTTGCAAGATGATTCCTGGAACATTTATGTACCATTTTGAAAGTGAAGCAACTCTATAATCTGAATCCTGTCAATTTAAAACTTTAAACGATTTAGGAAGTACAGCATCTCTATATATATTTGTGTATCATTATCCCCTATCTAACTATTATAATAATCCGCAATATAAAGTAACAGGATGTCTGTCTGTCTATTTGTGTTCTTGTCTGTATTTTTGGGAGAGTACAACAACCCTCCCACTAGAAAAATCCCCCCCCCCAAAAAAAAATAAATAAGAAGATTTAATTCAATTTTTTAACTAAAAATTTTTCTTCTTAAATCTAAAATAAACAAGGATGACAACATCCATAAAAGCGTAGCACTGAAACGGTAGGACAAACGGACATTAACACTTGTATAGTGTCAGAACTGAATAATCAGAATATAAAAGTATAAGAGTCGAAGCAAAATTGTAAGTAAATTTGTTGAAAAACTGCTTGATACAGCATAATGTTTATGGATATACTTACATTTTTAGGACTTGATCATAGAGTTGCTTCGCTTATAACATTATACTTTGTTGTTCCAGAAATCACTATACCAAAAATCAGATCAATCGGATAATTAGATCACATAAAAATTTGTTGTTAAAAAAGTAAAAAAAAATCAAAATGTTTAAAATGGACGTACGGACATTCTGGTAATGATTACAGATTCTAAATCGTACCTAACTACTAAAGGAATCACCATGCAAAGTTTGAAATAGATAGGATAATTCTAACATGTCTAAATTAACTAAAAACGCTATCCGTCACTGACGGACTGCAAGACGGTCGGACTGACAGACCCTATTTATAGAAAAGCTTTGATTTTCAAAAGAAAATGTAAAACATTCTTTTTTAAGGGGCGATTATTCTAGAGAGGGTAGAGGTACCCTCCCCAAAATATCTTTAAATATTCGCTGATATATGGACAGATTCCTGGACGGATGGACATATAAAATTAAGGATTGGTTATAATACTTTGTATTTTAGGAACGCAATTATTTATTAATTTATTAACATTTATACATTTCAAGTCAAGAAATCTAAATTATGGTACACTTTAAAAAAGGCATTCCTACATATTGAATTTTTATTACAATAGGGATTAGAAACATTATTATCTTTCAGTATGGCTTCATAACCGATTAAAACCCAACTGGTTTTGTGCTATACTGAAATTGTATCGCATTTCAGACAATTTTCTACACATAATAAAAATAAATAATACAATTTATACCAGTTTTGTTAGCATGGGCCTTTGCTGCTCAGCAAATAGCTGTATATATTTTGATGTGATAAATCAATCCAGATGCATTTGTAAGTATAATGATTTTTTAAGAAATGTGTAGTTGAATGTGCAAAGCTAGAATTATATCAATTGGTGGTTAGAAGATAAATTCAGACTGAAGGATTTTACTTGGAGACTAAAAAAATATATAGGGAAGGGGGGGGGGTGGGAGTGTTTTTATAAATTTTTATAAGAAAATAAACTATCAACTAACAGCACTCATCTGCTAAACCTGCAAAAGTACAGCAAATGGTTTCATAATCAAGTATATATTCAGCAAAGAGTGTGTGAATCTGTGGAAAATACTCATCTATAAACCTAACACATTCTTCTTCATTTTTACACTCTCCCTGAAAAATTCAGACATTTTTTAGGTTCATTATGGTCAGCATAGAAAACTTCAATTGTCTCCAATTCTCAAAGTATTACAGTGATTAAGAATGTCTAGAATTTTGAAATGAAACAATATTTTGCACACCTTACAATCTTACAAAAATAAGTATTATTCTAGTGTTAAAATATTATTTTCAAATTTTTCTTGTTTAACTTATTATGGGTTTAACCAAAATTTATTTTTATATGATTTTGATATATCTTCCTTAAAGGTTTAATGTCATTTTTTTTTCAAAAGCACTAAAATTATTGGTAATGCTGTACAATCATGGACAATAAATGTGATCTTCTGATAATTAAATGAAGCTTACCTTCAAAAACTCAACTCTTTCAGCTATACTTTCCTCTCTTAATACATTTTCGTATAATATATACAGCCAATAGGGACATGTCTCGCAGTCGTCTTCTAGATTAGAGTCCTCGCAGGCTTCAACAACAACGCTACACACACGGTAAGGATTAAGAAACCCTTGATACAAAGCTGGTGCTGAAACAATCATAATTATGGGTACATAAGGCAAAATATTTATTGTTACTTTTATTATATAAGCGCATCTTGATATCATTAGCAGTGATGTTGAAGTTGTTGCAAATATAGGTAGGGTAAGGGGGGGGAAATTTCGGTTTTTTTTCGGTTTTTTTGAAAAAAAAATGGGGTAAATATTAATATTTTCAAATGAAACCAAGACCAGTAGAAAGCTTACGGAAAGGACTATCAGGTCCTAAAAGGACATTATCCTAGGACTTTTAGAAGTTGGCCGAAATTGACCGCAAAAAAGTTACCGATATTTCCCCACCACGGGGGGAAATATCGGTAATTTTTTCAACCTAAAAAAATCGATGAAAAACGGCCAAACGGCCAGTTGAACATAAATAATCATAATTAGTATAGGTTATAGGGATTATCCACAAAAAGTTTCATAATGATCGGACTATTCCTTCTATGTTAAAAATGAATTTTTTTGAAAGACGCGAATTTTCGATTTTTTTTTTCGAAAATTTTTTTTTTAAAAAACTTAAAATTAATATAAGAAAAAAACGTATTTTATTACTTTTTAGGCCTGATCCTAAAAACGCTCACATTGAAACTATAGATTTAGCCCAAAAAACATGAAAATTGATTAAAAATTGACCTCAAAAATTGAATTTGAAGCAAAAGTGTCATCTTTGCAAAAAATCTTGACTACATTTTAACCTTAAAAAAATCGATGAAAAAAGGCCAAACGACCAAACAAGCGTAATAAATCATAATTAGTATAGGTGATTGGGATTAACCACAAAAAAATTCATAAAGATCGGACTACTCCTCCTATGTCAAAAATATTTTTTTTTCAAAGGACCAGAAATTTTGATTTTTTCCTCGCAAAATTTTGATTCAAAAAATAAAATTAATTTTTTTTTTGTTTTTTATCTGTTCTATTCATTTTTAGGCCTAATTCTTAAAAAGTCCATATGGAATAATAGATTTGACAAAAGAAAACATGAAAACATGACCTTAAAAGTTGAATTTTAATTTCTTTTGAAATTACCGATTTTTCCCCCGGCGCCAACTTTGGTCATTTTTGAAAAAAATATGAACCCGATTTTAAAGCTCTCAACGGATTTGGAAAAAGCGGGCAATTTCTAGTTCAAAAAGTTTTTCAGATCAGCTCTAGGTCTTACCAATTTTTGTGTAGGTCGATCTTTACATACCTACTAAAAAATTTTTGGGAAAAAAAAATTTTTCGTCCGACTTTGAGACCCAATAAGTACCCTTAATATTCATCTCACAAAAAATTCATTTTATACTTTTTTGTAGGCAATTTAATAAGGAACAAATTTGCTTTTATGTTTTTTTCTGTCATTTGAAAGGAACATGGAGAAAAAGGTCATTTAATGAAGGTAGGTCGAAATTACCGAGAATAGCCCCTTACTGAAACTTCCCCCCCCTTACCCTATTATTTTATGTTTTCTGTAAATTATATGTATTAAATTAAAACTAAAAGATTACAACATACACAATAACAATAGGATGAGGGGGGGAAGGCATTACTTTCAATAATTTCTTTAGAGGAAGCTTCTAGAGGTTAGGGGTAAAGCAAAAAGTATTTGGTTAAGCAATTAAATAAAGTTTTAGTTACTAACAAATCAAACTTCCAAAAATATTTTTCAAAATTAGTTTTGATCCCATATTATTTGTGAGAATGAAATCATACATTAATTACCTAAACTTGGCCAATATTTTTCTGTTAGCTCTACACATTCCCCATTACACCATGATTGTTGAGTAATTGACCATATTTGATTATATTGACCATCCATAGATAGTAAAGCAGCATCTTGGTACTGTGTAAACATGTTTAGACAGTATTTGCAGCTGGCTTCAACACTAAATTAAACATCATTCAGAGGTGTAAAGTAAAGAAAGTAGCAGTAAAAATAACATAGGACAAATATTATGTGTGTCAACCATATATTATTATAGTTAATCCTTATAATAAAGTAACAGGATGTCTATATGTTAGTTTGTTTATCTGTTTGTGTGTTTGTACTAAAGAATCTCACTAACTGCTGAATTAATGTAGTTCTCCTTTACAGGGTAGCTTCTCATATGTTCTGCAAGGGTTTATAACTATATTGGTGGTACCACCACCCTCCCTAGAGAATTTGTCAAAAATAAACAAAATAAAATCTTGTGGCAAGTGTTTTGGGGGGGCAAATTGCTGATTTTATATTTTTTTTGATTGAAAAGAAACAATTTTACATGTTTCTAGAGGTCTCTAGGGGTGTAGCCCATAGTAATAAATATAAATCAATATAAAATTACTTGATAATGGTAGTAAGAAGAATTGCAACAGTGATAATGGTCTTCATGTTGAATAAATTCAATGAACTAGGACATTTTGTTGTTGTTTTTCAAATTATATATATTTTTTAATCTCACATTTATAATATTTACATAGCATTAAAGCTCTACAATTTACTGACAGCTTACTTGCATGTCTTTAGGATTATAGAAATAAAAAAAGGTTCCAGGACAAACGTGGGAGTCCCAAACGTCGGAGTGGACAAACGCAGGAGTGTTATAATATCAATTTATTTAAGTATTTCGAAACAGATTAGGTTAGGTTAAAATATGAATGTACAAATAAGCCCCCCGCAGGGGTTAGGCATTTAAAAAACCTTTAATATTGTCTAAAATAGGTTAGGTTAGGTTAAGTGTTCACTTCGACATTTGTCCACTCTGACGTTTGGGACTCCTGCGTTTGTTCTAGGACCATAAAAAATACATAAAATATAACATAAGTATACATAAAAAACCTTTCAATGAGTTATTCTTTTAGAAGCATAAAGTATCTATAAAAATGATGTCATACAATACAAATGACTAATGATAGGCCAGTACACATTTTATTTTTGGTCAACTACAATGTATTCTGGTCTATCATTGGTCATTTAGAATTTTTAAATGCACTCTAAACTGCTTCATTCTTTTGCTGCCTTTGTTTTTATGTCCAGCAACCTTTATCTGTAGAATGAATATAATGAGTATAGATGTATTAACTAGACAGCTACCTGGCCCATTTCTTTGGCACCTTTAATTTCTGCAAGCAAACTGCTTTCTGCTCTTTTGTAGTGACTTGGCTGTGTTCATATTTACAATGTTATTGAATGATATTCAATAAATTGAAAGTTGGCACAGGTTCCTCAGGGTGGGAACTTTCAGTAATTAAACCCCTTCCCCCTCTATTGTTTTATCCAATGTATGTAGGTACTTTCTTACCAAAAAAGCTGTAAAAAAGACTCAATTTTCTTATTTTCTTCTTCTTGTATGTAGAAAAAAATAGGAAATATTTAATTTTAGAAAAATAACTTCAAATACAAACTTTTGATAGGCAAGATAAGGGGACTTTCTGAAAATATCATGGGTTGATTCAGACACAAAAGATTATGCACAGAGAAAATTCCTTAATTCTATACGTTTGAGGTATTGATTGTTCTTGCTCTAGGATAAATAAATAACAAGTATTAATAAATTTCACTTTTTATCTTTAATTTATTGTTTGTTGCCTTAGAGTGTGATGTACAATTTATTTAAATAAAATTTTAACTTAAAATTATATTGATTAAAAAATGTTGAATTAAATCTAGAATATTGCCCATAATGTATTATTTAAAGAGGATTAATATTCTTTTTTTATAGTGTAGATTTGAAATAAAGTGCGTGCGAATTAGCAATTTACGGGGATATCCTTATATTACCAATTAGTGGGTACGCCCCTAGATGTCTCTAGGTGCACTTTGAGGAGAGGGGGGGGGGGGGGAAGCCTCCCCAACTTTTAATTTTAGTTTTAAAATGGTACGTTTTTTTTCTTGGAGCGATTTCTACCGCAAAATAGTTATAAACCTTCCCAGGACCTATAAAAAGATACACTGTAAAGAAGAATCATATAAATTCAGCATTTGGATAAATCCTTCGGTAATGAAAGACACACAGACTTACTCATAAACAACCTCTTACCTTTATATAAGGATAGGTTTTTATTTTTAAAAATACAAAAATAAAAAAAGTGTTAGGGACATACCCCCCAAATCAAATAAAAACAAGAGCCCTCAAGATAAATAAAGAATAAGACAATGGACCGTACATTAATGCATAACCCCGATTATGATAAACAAAATTACCACTTTGGTAGATTAATTTGTACCAACCAATCTAGATCAACTAACAAAACTTGTTTTTTTATTGTCAATTATAATCTTTACTTTTATGGATATTGTCATCCTTGATTTGCCATATTTGATGGGAACTACAGTGACAAACTTGAAATTGCCATATTTGGAAAATGAGTTTCATAATAGTTTTGTTTAATTTCAAATCATTTATGTCATTGAAATTTAGTATATTCAAGGATCTAAAGGGATTAGACAATGAACTAAAAATCTATATTCATAATAGACGTTGATAGCTAAGAAAACCATTTAGATAGATAAATAGTTTAAATTTATAAAAATAGCAGCTGTTTTTGAGCCAACAAATAAGATAAAAACTTTGGGTACCAATGTAATTTACAGTCCAATGTCCTCACCTTCTTTGAGCATTTCTTGAAAGCCAATAAACTTCAGATTTTGAGCTTGGACCAAACCGTGTCATACTAAGAACATTAGAAATATTACATTCAGCAGCTATATCCAGCGAATTTTAACAAGTGTAAAAGTAGGGGAAGTTTCATAAAAAGCCTAAAACCCACTATTGATCAAAACTTCACTGAACAAGGATGACAACATCCATAAAAGCGAAGCACTAAAACGGTAGGACAAACAGACACTAACACTTGTATAGTGTCAGAACTGAATAATCAGAATATAAATGTATACCTAAATGTCGAAGCAAAATTGTAAGTAAAATTGTTGAAAAACTGCTTGATACAGAATAATGTTTATGGACATACTTACATTTTTAGGACTTGATTATAGAGTTGCTTCGCTTATAATATTGTACTTTGTTGTCCCAGGAATCAGTATATCAAAAATCAGATCAATCGGATTATTGGATCACATACAAATTTTTTGTTAAAAAAATTTAAAAATCAACATGTTTAAAATGGACGTACGGACATTCTGGTAATGATAATAGAGTTGCTACGCTTTCTAAATCGTACCTAACTACTACAGGAATCACCATGCAAAGTTTGAAATCAATAGGACGATTCTAACATGCCTAAACTAGCGAAAAAAGCTATCCGTTACGGACGGACGGACGGACCGACCCTAATTATAGAAAAGCTTCGCTTTTAAAAATTGAGTTATCAAATTCAAGTTCTCCCTCCTCAAGTGCCTCTAAAGGCCTCTACAGTCCTATTATAAACACTAGCGGCTACGCCCCTAGAGGCCTCTATGGGCACTTGAGGAGAAGGGAATCGAATTTGATAACCCAATATCTTATTTTAGATTTTAAAAGAAAAAGTAAAAAAAAAATCTTGGGGGGTGTAAATTTTTTTATTTTTTTAATTTTAGTTAAATAAATTTAAAAAATATTTTTTTGGGGGGGGATTTTTCATTTTGGGGGGTGGTTGGGTGTGTACCACCCCCCAAGAAAATAGTAATAAACCTTCCCGAGACCTATGAGAAGCTACCCTGTAAAGAAGAACCCGATCGGTTAGCGAGATCCTTCGGTACAAACACAGACACACAAACACACATCCTGTTACATTAGTATAAGGATTAGTAATCTTTTTTGTCTGTATCGAAGGATCTCGCTAACCGCTGAACCAATATGGTTCTCCTTCTCAGTGAATGAGATGGTTTTAGGCTATTTTATTTTATAAATTATTATGGGTATGGTTTTGGGCTATTTTTCTACACTTCCATATCCCTTCTATAGAGCCCCCAGATGCTAGAGGCACAGCCGCTAGTGATTAATATGGCTACTTGTAAATTTATTTTCTGCTTATTCACTTCTGACACTCTACAAGAGTCAATATTTACATTTGTTCTACCGTTTCAGAACTTCGCTTTTATGGGTGTTGTCATCCTTGTTAATTTGAAACTGTACCTTCTGTAGCTGACAAAAAATCGCAGATAATCTATAATATAAAGTAGCTTGATGTCTGTCCATCTGTCCCTTAAGAAATCCCCTCCCATTTTTTTAAAAAGAATTTGCTGAAGATTTCCTTGGTCCTTTTACGAATTTCGCCTTATTTATTTTTAATCACCTCTTGGGGCAACGCCCCTAGAGGCTAGGGTCGAAGCCGCTAGTTGAATTCAAATAGTGTTACAATTTTACCAAGATTAATCTAAAAGTGACATGTTTTAGGGTCAGCACGTGTCGACAGTTAGCTCTTTTATCTAATTTAAGCATGCTAGAATTGTCCCTTCGACTTCAAACCTTGGATAAGGATTCCTGTAACAATACAGTAATATTTAGAAAACGTTGCAAATCTACAATGGCTAAAAGAAAGTCCGTACATCCATTAAAACATGCTGATTTTCAACCTTTGTGACAACAATTTTGTATGGTAAATTATCCTGTTCATCTGATTTTAACCAAATTGATTCCCAAAACATCAATATTAATACAAGCGAAGCATCTCTATGAGTAAGAACTTCCTCGCATGATTTATTCTAGGGGCTTTATCAGGGGATAGCGCGAACGCAGTCCCCCCACTTTCAAAAATTGTGCGTTCGAGTTACCCACGTTTGGGGTAATCGTAGGGGTCAGCCATACCGGAGTGCAATGGCACAGCCTCACCCTAGAGGAACCGCCTTCTTGATCACGGTTAACCTCCACGCCAGGTAAGTATGCTCTTAGTACTCATAATAGAATACCACTAGAAAACATTTTGACAATTTTCTCTGTTTGAAACAAATCATTCTTTTTCGTTTTCTATTAAATCCTGTTCAAACTATTACAAGAATCCTATTCAATTTATATTTAGAATAAAAGCAAATAAGTGCATTTAAAGTTTGTAATACAAATATACAAAATGCATTTGGCTACCTAGTAGTAAAATATTAAACTAAAAGTTTTGAAAAATTTCAGATTTTTAAAGGATTCCTATTGGTCAGCTGTTCCGCTTGTTTTTCTCCTATTGGCTGGGAGGTGTAACTAACTGGGATTGAGCAAGTCAGGGGAATAGAAGTAATAAATACTATGAGTGAATGATATAAATCGTGCGAAATATTAATATTTAGCATTAATAGTCATTATTTTATAACTTTAGATGCGTTGTATAATATATTTTCAAAAAAGTTTTGAAATGATGTTTTATATCTTGAATTTGCTTGAAAAATATCTCACAAAACGCTTTACAAATAATTTGTGCTTCAATACTGTATTTGCTAGGGGCGTAGTCACTTGTATAAATATATTAAATTGAGACAGACCAAGTCAAATATTAATAGGAATCTAGTTAATTAGAACAGCCAGATTCTTCACCGAAAATTTCAGCTTCTTATCTTGAATAAAACGAGAACTTTATGTTTCTCCCGTTTAGAAAATTACAGCCAAACGGACGGAATTCCGATTTATATAGCAGCTTTTCTTCTAAAAAAAAGTTTTGAACTTCAAATACAACATCAAATTTTTCCAGCAACTTGCTCAAAATGTTTGTTTTGAAAATGAAATTATTGTCTGCTAGGAATTGAATTTGGTTTGTTTATCAACATGAGTAACAGAGCAGCCAACTTTGAAATTATTTTGTTACATTTAAAAATGAGGACATTATTTTTAAATTAAATATGCCTAAAACCTAATTTAAAATGCATAATTAAGATAGAACCGGGGATGTTTGAGGGGAGAAACAGAAGAAGTTGACCGCCCCCCCATTAAGTTTTTTAAAGAATTTTTAACCGTTTCCTTTATTGGGGGTTGTGATCATTTTTTACTCAGGGCGATTTGATTTAAGTTTTTAAAAAAGGAGGAAAAAAATTAGGAGTGTTTTTTCTACAAACAGATATTCGTCCTACTACTTTTATATAAGGATATGTGTCTTTAATTTTTCAAAATGAACACGGATGACTTTGATTTGTCAAATTTGGACATTTAATTTTCTGTGATTTGGCGACCATGAGTTTCAGTTAGTAGAGCGCCATATTGGGACTGGGAAGAATTTTGTGATTTTTATTCAGCCAATTTTTATCCTTTTTATACGTGATTTTGTGACTTTGTGAACTTATTAAGGTGATTAAAATGAGATTCTGAGTATTTAAATTATAATAAACTAGTTTTATATTTTTGAAAGGTAGGAAAATTTTATTTTTTATTCATAATTAAACACCGGTTGTACCCGGCCAAAAGTGCTATAATCACGTTCTCATATTCGTTGGCTTAAAATTGTTGGGTAGGTACTTTTATTGACAATTGATTGAGTGGTGACTCTTAATTTAAAATATTGCAAGATAAAATTACCTATTGTATTTATCTTAGTTTAAAAAAATGATTTCTAAGACGATTTGGAAGTTCGAAGCATCTCTGTAATTTTGCCTTTATATACAAGTAAGTCCTTAATATAAGTATCTTGTATTTACGTAATTTTGGGCTGTGTAATTTGAATTTTTCTAAATATGTAGATATATTTTCTATTGAATGCGTTGTTACTTTATATTTGACAATGTTAGTTTGTCTGTCTGTTTTTTAATGGATATTGTCATTCTTATTAATATTAAAAAAATAGTCTTTTTAAAAGTATGTCTTATAAAAACATCGATTTTTTTTCTCTCTCTCGCTCTCCCTCCATTTCTTTGTTTAGCTCTCTCATAGCAACGCCCTCTGTCTCCCTCGTTTAATATCTCTCTCAAATTTCCCTTGCTCGCTTTCTCATTTTATTATTAACTCTCTCTTTGTCCCCTCTCTCTTTCTCTCTTGCTTTTTTTTCTTCCTCTCGCACAATCTCCCTCGCTTTCTCTCCCAATTTTGTAAGGTTCTCTTGACACGCTATATATTGCTCTTTCTCTCTCATTCTGCTTTTCCCGCCTTTTCTCTCTCTCTCTCTCCCGTCCCTCTCTTTATCTCTCTCACTCTCCCTCTCTCTCTCGCTCTCTCTTTCTTCCCCAAAAACTGTTTTATTATCTACACACCAACTCTCTCAGTTTTTCTCCCTCTTTTTCTCGCTCTCTCTATCATACACTCTCTCCCTCTCCTCGCTCTCTTTCCTCTTTCTCTCTCTCGCTCCCTGACTCAGGAAGTATAAAGCAGGGATTAATGTACCTTGAAAATATAATCAAAAGAGTTTTAACTTAAAACCATGTAACTAATATGTAGAATCAATATTGAATTTTTAAAAAAATATATTCTTCAAAAAATCTTAATTTGACTATTTTCAACGTTAATGTTTAATAAAGAGTGTATATATTTAAAAGAGCCAATGTTTACAATTTTATATTTCTTTCTTTCTCTCCCTCCCTCTGTCCTATATACTTTCCCATTTATAAACATTCTCTCTCTTTGTCCCATTCTTAATATTTGCTCTTTCTTTCTCTCTCGTAGTTAAGTCTTATATGCGTTCTTTCTCCTAGCTTACTTTCTCTCTTCTTTCCCCCTCTCTCTTTCTCTCTCTCTCTCTCTCTTACCATTCCAATTTAGCCTTTTCTTTCTTGTTTGCTCTATCTCTCTCTCTCAATTTTCCCTATATCACTATATACCTCTTTCTTTCTCCCTCATTCCCCCTCTATCACTCTACCTCTTTCTTCCTTATCCCCCCCCCCCACTCTCGCTCTCCCTCTTTCTTTCTCCCACAATTTCCCTAACTCTCGCGCTCTCCCCAACTCTCTCGCTCTCCCCAACTCTCTCGGTTTCCCCCACTCTCTCGCTCTCAATTTCTTTTCATTAAATACCGTTGCTCTCTCACACACTATCAATTTTACTACAAAACTCTCTCTCTCTCTCGTCTTATCACTTTTCATTTTTCCTCTCTCTCCTTTCTCTCTATGACTGCCGCAAGCTATTTTCTCAACCTTCTTTCTCTCTCTCTTACTCTCGCTCTCTCTCTCGCTCTCTCTTCCTTTCTCTATTTTTTCTCTATTAAATTTCTCTCTCCTAATCACTCTCTCGAAGTTTGTCTTACTGTTATTATCCATTTTATATATAATTGTGATACACAAATTTAAAAGTAAGTTTAATATTACATTATTATATGTTATAGTTATTTATTACAAGTTCTATCTACAAATTAGATTTCAAATATTATTTGTCTATATCGATTCGTTGACGTTAAAATATTTTGATTTGAAGTTTTAATTGTAAGTAGCGCAGTTTCTCTATAATCAGGTTATTTATGTACTTCGTATCGAAGCCAGTTTAACATTAACATGCCATTGGCGTGTGTTGTCCTGTCATTTAGATGAAAATCTTCCAAAAAAAACTCGTCAAACTATCTTAATCAGTCAGTCCTTTTCCTTTTTTATTGTTGCGTTTCGTTTGTAAGTTGTTTTCCTTGTCATTAAAAAAGTGGGAAAAGTTAATAATAAAACTACAAAATTTATTGAAGATAATTCATTTAGAAAATTGTCTCTAATTAAACCTTCATTTTGTGATGTAGCATTTTATAATTCCCCTCTTATTACCTTTTTTCTATTTATCCATATGTGCTATTGATTTATATCTCTTTTAATCCATCGCTGGAGAGAGAAAGAGTGAGGGTGAGAGATAAAAAGGGTGTGAGAGAAAGAGATATATGGAGAGGGCGAGAGAGATAGAGGGAGGGTGTGAGAGAAAAAGAGAGAGATAGCACTTTTGTGTGAGTGTGTTTATTCGAGTGTTTACAGGGATTTAAAGGGATAAGACAATGGCTGATGAATTGATGAACACCTATCCCTAAAGGTGATGTATAAAATTATCCCTTATGTATATCATAATTGGTTTAATGTTTGAATGGTTACTAAATGTGAATTAGAATCCAATGTTAATTATAACCCAATGTTTTTGAGCCAACCAATGCGAGATTATGTTTATGAAACTGTAGGTAATTAATATTACAAGGTCCCCTCCATCCCTGGCTTATATTGAATGAGAAAGATAAAGGGAGAGAAGAAAGAGAAACTAATATTGTTTGGATAGTTAGAGAAAGAGAGAGAGAGAGAGAGACAAAAAAGGAGATAGTTTATAAAAAAAAATGTTCTGATTCCTAGGATCTATTTTTATATTTGAGAAAGAGAGTAAATTTACTTTTTTTTAAAGAGAGAAAAAGAGAAGAATGAGAAAGAGTTAGCTAGTTGAAATTGCATGTCTGTCCGTTAAAAAATGAGAGATATATTGAAAAAAGTAGAGAGTAAAAGAGAGATAGATACAAATCAAAGAAAGAAAGAGAGAGAGAGAGAGAGCTATTATGTATAGAAGGAGAGAAAATGTGTATGTGTTAGTTTATTATAAAAATGAGATAGAAAAGTAGTGAAGAAAAATACATAGAGAGAGAGAGAGAGTGCGCTTGTGTGTGTGAGTGTATGTATAAGAGAGCGATTGAGAGGGATATTATAAAAACAGAGAACGAGAGAGATAAAAAAGAGGCCCAACATAGAGAGCGAGAGAAAGAAAGAGAGCGAGAGAGATTTCAGTAAGGGATAGGACAATGGAATATAAAACAATTTCCCACATTTTAATTTTAGCCAGAATTTTACACCTGAGGATAAAAGGATGAAATAAAAAATTTATAGTACTTTTGTACAAAAATTTGTGCACGCTCTAACCAAAAACATGGCTAGATTGTTCCTACAATGTGTTCTCTTTGGTCTAATTTACTGATTAAGGATCTAGGATCTACTATATTTATTATTGCAGGTTCGTGACTGTTCCCCAACCTGATGAAAATGGGCGCAGCAGATAAATTCTGCCTAAAATGGAACGACTACGAACAAAACATGAACCAGGCAGGGTTATATGGATAAGAGTAAATGTTTCAGGGGGATTCTTCATCGTATCGTTTTTTAGACAGGTTTCCGCAGATATTAAGATGAAAAATTATAAGATTAAAACCAGTTTTGAAATACGATACTGTACTGGCTGAGAACCGGTTCCAATTCGGCGGATATCAATCGGTTTCGAAGCCATACTGGAAACACAATTAACAATGTATTAATATTTCTCGGTATTAACAAACACAAAATAATAATAATTGAATATTAATTTTTAAAGAATGCCCAATAGTTTTTCTTACGATTAAATGTTCCTCCAAGTTAAATTGTAGTGCAGTACAACCAACCTTTAGATTTTATGACATTTTACAGTAAGTCCTAACTTTATACGAGTTGTGACCTTTTAAAGGACAAGCCAAGTGTTATTATTTCTAGGGAAGGGGAGGGATATTGGATAGAAAATAGTATTCAAAGTTTTATAAACACGTTCTCTTATTAATTGGCTTAAAAACATTAGTTATTTTTATCATATATTGGTTAAACTGTTCAAACAAGTACAGCCCAAACTTAAGTGAAAATTGCAATGTGCTTACAATATTTATTTTTAAGATATTTTTCTCATTTTCTTATTCATATTTTCCTAAAAACCAGGCCTTCATTGAGATTCGTGAGTCGAACGACTTCTTGGACGTAACCTTAGTGTGCGAGGAAAACGAGCAAATGCGCGCGCATAAGGTTATACTCAGTGCGTGCAGTACGTTTTTCCGCGCCCTGCTGCAGTGCAACCCCCACCAGCACCCGCTCATCTACCTGCGCGGTGTCCGCTTTGCCGACCTCCAGAACATTGTGGACTTTATGTACCACGGCGAGGTGAACGTGGCGCAAGACGAGCTTAACTCATTTTTGGAGGTTGCTGAGGATTTGAAAATCAAGGGCCTTTCACAGAACCTCTCCGCCTCCACGGGGAAACGTAAAGATTTCTCGCCGTCGCGCACTGAGTCCCCCACTTATATACCTCAGAACGATACGCCGTCCTTGAAAGGCGGTTTAACGCCTAATCCGCCAAACAAGAGAAGTCGGCGGGACCTTACAAATTCAACAAATAACCTCATTAGGAATGTTTGATTATTTAAGCACTTGTTATCAAATCTAAACTTCTTTAAAGATTTTGTTGTTTTTTATTTACCCCCACCCCCCATCTTATTTTTATTGAAAGTAAGTGAGGGGGGATGGGGTTGTTTTTGTATGTTTACCTTAGGTTATGTTTTTTTATGGTATGATACAGGGTAGCCAGGCATGGGTTATGTCTAAAGTGAAGGGGAAGGTTTTTCTGTGCGCGCTAGGCAATTTGAGGGAAAGCACCAAAATATCTACCTTCAGTATATATTAAAACAATGAAAAGCTTTTATTGGGTTTAAAAATAATCAAAAAATATTGTCAGTGATAATATGGAAAATACTCGTGGAAATGTAAAATCAGAACCCAGGGATGGAAGCTTATCTATGAACAGTCAGGTCAGCATCCAATTAATCATTCGCTCGTTTTATAGTAATAGTAGATTATTTACCTAAAAAATTTAACAATCTCATCAAATTGTAAAATTATCGAGTGTCTTTCTTTTCAAAAGATTTCACTAAACGCTGGACTGATTAAATCTCCTTTAAAGATAAGCTTTTTAGAGGTCATTGTTAAAATTTTTCTATTGGGGGGAGGGTTCTTCAACTCTCCCAAGAGAAATATTCTCCTGAAAAAAAAACACCTTCCCCCCTCCTTCCACAAAAAAAATGAAGACCCCAACTCTAGAAGAGCCATATTGATGGTTTGATCAAAAGAATTAACGACCAACTTTGAATGTTAAAGATAAAATGCAAGTTGAATTCATGTTCAAATGTTGTTTAGGATGTTGACTACTCAATCGGAGCGGACGTGTCGGCTGATGCTGATGATAACAGCTTTGACGGCTACCAGGGAGCTGACGTGCCTCTGACTGGTGGTGGTTATGTCCAAGGATATGCTCCTCACATTGATATTGTACAGAATAGCAAAGGTAAGATGCATTTGATATAGTTTAAATGTTATTTACGTTCAACTTACCAATACATTTAGGGATAGATGACCCTTAAATAAGTGATTTAAAGGTTATGTAGACCTTATTTCCTGTATTATTAATAAAAGCATATGTCCTTGTTAAAATGAATAAGATGAAATAAGCTAAATACAGAAAGAATTAAGGACTAGAATCCCTTAGTCATTTTTTAAGGGTCATATTGTATGAGTTATACCTACTTCGGTATCTGTTCTTTTCCTAACTAATTCCAGTTGGAGAGATGCATGCTTTTTCGGAAGAGTAAAGTGATTTCGGACCTTTGGCCTACGCCTCATAAGGATCTAAAATATAAGCCCTTGAAATATCTAGTAGAACTTTTAAAAATAGACAAAATTCGTGTTTTTGTATCTGTTCAAAATAACTCTTCTCGTCCGAAATTTGACTACATCCATATTCTAGCTTATGCATGAATATCTTCTTCTTTCTGTTACAAGAATCAATCTTATTTCTTTTTTAACTGTCATAGGAACCTTTTAAGTAAAATATAAAATTATTAAGCTTGATTCATCTATTTATTTCTTTTTGTTGTTTTTATTTTTGTCTTAATATATTTTATTTATTATTCAATCTTTAGTTTAATAAAAAAATATTGTCTTTTAAATTACAAATTGCTTAAGTTTGCTGTAATTATACCAATTTTTTTAAAGATGTTACCTACTACTATAAAAATATATTGTTATCTTTATAAAAAGTTAAAAAATACACATAAGAAAATCAATGTCTTAAAATATTGTGTGTTTTACTGATTTATGTTCATTGTAAAAAAAGTGTTTTAATTCTAATCTAAAGTGAAGAATTGTTCGAAAATTTACATTTTTATAATTCATTATGACAATTAAATCTATGATTAGAATTAACACATTTTTTGTATTTTATTGTGATGATGGTTTCGAGGACGTCCAAGCTTTTTATTTGTTTTCGAGGGGTAAAGAGAGGTTTCTAAGGTTTAAGGGGGAAGGGTGTAATCTAATGTAATTCCAATATGTTAGGTGTAAAACCCTCTTCACCCCCCCTTGGACGTCTATAGATGGATGTAGCTTCACTTGGTGTTTTGAAATGTTGTTCTACAAAGTGGTGTAACAAATTTTCACCCTTATCCTTTTTTTGCATTGGTTTGGTTAGGGAAATATGTACGCGGCATGGTCGGGGCCTTTTAGGGGTTGAATCCCTTGTAGGGCTAAAAATCAGAGAGGATGGGGATATTGGACTGCAAATAAAACTGATACTTAAGGTTTTAAAAGTACATCCTTTAATTGAATTAGGCTCAAAAACCTTTGGAACTTTATGATTGTTTGGTTTCAAACTTGTAATGTCCAATCTTTTCAACCAATAATTTTAATCTACAGAGAGAGGATTTAGCTTAATTATGTATAAGTATCAATTGATCGTCGATTAAGATCCCTGGTAAAAATCAACTTTTGAAAAGGGAGAGGGGTTCCTTGATGCTCTACTATCAAAATGAGGATATCAGTTTTGGTTGTGGAAAAAAATGTTTCATCTCATTTTCTGCAGATTTATGGCTCTGCCTCATTTTGTCCTCTATATTACAGGCGAAGAAGACGACATCAAGAACAACGGCAAGATTTTCATAGACGCTGATGTTGTCAACCTTGACCTGGAGCTTGCCAAGTTCATAATCAAGTCTGTGTCCGGTGGGTATGCCTGCCAGCAGTGCGGCAAACGTTGTCTGGACAAGTCTGCGGCCAGAAATCATGTGGAGGCCAAGCACGTGACCACCAGGGGCCACCTGTGCCCGCTCTGCCACAAGTTTGTCAAGACAAAGAATGGATTGAACAATCATATGTATAGAAATCACAAGAGAGCGAGCATGAGCCCGACTAAAAACAAAGAATAAATGTTTAAGCAATTATCCTGTTAGGGTCATGAAAAAGATCCTTAATGATTCCCTTTGATTTAACTAAATCCTTTATAAATATGACTAAAAGAATGTTGGTCTGCCTTTTGTTGGATGTTTTTATGGCAAAGAGAAACCAGAAACATAATTGAAAATACATTAGAAATTATTTTTAAAAATGTTTCATACAAACAAATAGTACAAAATATTAGCTTTCTTATTTTCTTATTTTTTTAAAATCTAGATCAACCAAAATTTTTTTGTAAGTAAAAATTAAGTAACACTAAAACTTCCTTCAATTTTAAACTAAAATTTTTAAAAATATTTTTTTCAAGATAACCCTATTTTTAATGTATAAATAAATGTCATAAATATATTTTGGTTTTGTAGATGTACTTTTGCATTTTATGTCAAAACCTAATGTAAGTGGATTTTCAAAAGATTTAATATCTTTAAAATTGGATTATTTTTCTAAGTGTTAAATTATACTGAGTGTGATAAATGTTTATACCAAAGATGTAATATTATTATTTTGTAAAAAAATAAATAAAAATTGATAATTCGTGTTTTTTTTTAAGAAAAATCTTTACTTATCATATCTTCTTTATTTTACTTTTCGCATTTTATTATTGAAATTGTTTTCAGAAATATTTTCTTTTTTTCAGATTAATATGTGAATTATAATATCATTCATAAATAATGCTAATGAATTTAAAAAAAAACTACCTGTTATTTTTTCAATAATGAGCTGAGAATTTGTGGTGCTTTTCCATAAAGTTTCTATCAAACACTGACCCCCCCCCCTAAAAAAGAAGTAGTTTCATGCATTTTAACTTAATTTAGTGAACCGCATAGTTTTTTGCTAGTTAATGGGTTAAACTATATTTATATAGCATATATTTGAAAGAGTTTCAATTTTCTACCACGTAGTTTTGATAATATCAAGACTTGAAAATCGTCTTTTTGTGATATATGCAATTTAAAAGACGATTTTCAACTCTTGATATTTTAAAAACTACGTGGTAGAAAATTGAAATTCTTTTAAATATGCCATATAAATATAGTTTAACAAGTACCTTCTCCCCTCCCCCATTAAATATATTTCAAAAAGGGGTTTGTGATAGACTAGATGCTTTAAGAGAAATCACCCAAATCTTTGCATTGCTTATTGAATAACTTTTAGTGGAAGTAGATAGCAACACTTACAGTTAAGAATCCTTAAACCCAAACGACATAAAATAGTTAAAAACCACAAAGCAAAGAATCAAATTGTCATGTTTCAGGGCTCAACATTGAGGAGTTGGCCGAAATTCATCTGCGACGAAGTGACGAAGGACCCGGCTATGACTGCGGTCTCTGCAGCAAACGATACCGAGATCGCTATAGCGCACAGGAAATTGGCATAAGAAATGTGGAATCTAACAGTAATGAAAGATTTATCAAAATGAAAATATTTGTCTACATTTGAGAAAAACAATGATGAAAGGGGAACTCCATGAAGATTAGATATAATAATCCAAAGAATAATAATCCTTAATCATCTACTTTTGAAATATTATGCTTAAAAATCATACCTACACTAGAGCAAATTTTAAAAATTGATACATTTTGATATTGATATACGTGTTATAAAAAGTTGATTGGATACCCTTGTGATTTACGCTTTAATCCAATGCCAGAAATTGTAATATAATTTATAAAATTTAATA
The DNA here is from genome assembly GCF_053477335.1 of Acartia tonsa. Lineage (NCBI taxonomy): Eukaryota > Metazoa > Arthropoda > Copepoda > Calanoida > Acartiidae > Acartia > Acartia tonsa. The sequence goes on from NC_137265.1 coordinate 18,608,138, forward strand.
TCACATTTTTGCACCGCCAAAAATACTCTGAAAAAGATCATATATCATTTTATTATCTATATTTCAAAAGCATCCACTGAAATAATTTTCTAAGTTGCAGAGCCACCCCTAACTTTGCTTTGTCCACATACTTATGTTGATTGTAATGGCAGGATCATATTGAATGTCAACACTTTCCAAGCTTTGGCCGCTACGAGTGTGAATTCTGCGGGAAAAAGGTGCAAATAATATCCATTATCATTTAATCAATATAGCAGATATGCACATAGAGGCCTCTGTAGGCAGATAAGGGAAGGGGTAAAGTCGACCCTTGACTTCTAAGTTTAGTTCATAAAAAAGTATAAAATACCTAGTTTTTTTTGGAGGGGGTTGTTTTCCAGGGGTACTTTCTCTTAGGAGGATGAAAGTACCCTCTCCCGCAATAAATATAAACATTTTCTGGACCTATAAGAATCTTTACTGCAAAGGAGAACTATATCGATCAACTTAAGTTAAATACAACTTGCAACTATTATATATCTTTCCCAAAAGTTGTTCCAAGAGGAATATTCAACTAGTTCAGATACGATTCATTGAAAAGTTAGAAATTAAGGAAACTATCTTTTACCACGTAGTTTTAAAAATGTAAAATTTAATTATAATGGATATTAATATCAGGCAAATTCCCGAAAAATGCATTTGAAGCATCGGGCGCAGTGTATGAGAAATGCGGGACTTTCACCCACAAATCCGCAAAATGATTCCACACCAGGAAAGTAGAAAAAGTTTCCATTATGGCTTCCAAAACAATTATTATTCGCTAGATTAGAACCGGTTCTCAGCCTTATTGAAAAATTATGTAAAGTATCGTATTACATACAATTTTCCACAAATAATATAAAAACATAATATTATCTTTTCTTTTGTTTTAATATCCGCGGAGAGCTGTCTATAATACGATGCGATTAAACAATATTATTGCAAAATTTATTTTCTCGTTTTCTTCTTTTTTTTCTTTCTTTTTAGTTTAGATTTGATTATTGTATTACATGTTCTATTTTGTTTAAAGTGGGGAGGCTTATGTGTCACTTTTAAAACTAACACAAAACTCCTTCTTTTTACTTGTCAGTTGCTTTAATGTGGTATAATATAGAGCTTTAATAAACGTTTGGGAACATCAATTTTATGCTGTATTTTATGATTGATTTAGGTGGCAGCGACTGTCACACCGCCGTTCTTCATAGCTCCACATTGTACTACACTAATGCAACTGTTATTCAAAGTCCTATTGCTAAATTTTTTTGAAGCTTAGTTCCTTTGTGTTGGTTTCAAAAATGACAACTCCGCCTTCCTCCTTAATGCATACTGTGTCTTTTTTGTATAATTATTATGTATCTGTAAAGTAAACAAATTTGTACATGATTTGGGTGAGTTTATATTACTTGCATGCTGATTGTCTTTTAGTAGTAACTTTTAATAATAACAAATATACATACCTAGGTACCACATGTCTAAAATAGAAAAAAAAACTCATAGACCTATTCAGAAAGTGTTTCAACGAATTTTTTTTGTTCAGGTTATGGTTCTGAGCTTTATGAGAAGAAAAAGACAAGTCCAAACAACAAAAAAGGTACCTTTAAATTTATATTACATTAGATTCTAGATTTTCTAGTACCATATAGGGTGCTTAAACAAGCTTGCAAATTGTTCCTTGTCAAAGGATTTATAGATTAGGTTTAGTTTAGGTAAGAAAAGAAGTACACCAAAAGTAAAATACACATCAGCATACAGTTTTTAATAATGTTTAATATTGTCAAATTCTAAATGAATTACTGTATTGGTCAATGGACAGGAGAAACAAAGTGTTTGGTACAATTAGAAAAAGGTGGCTTCCTTTTAAATTAAAGAGTTATTTGAGTGTCAAAGAAAGGTATTCATTAACATTTTTATATTTCTAGGGTGTTTCTAAATTACTGAACACTTTCATTTTAACAGACCACTTAAATATTTCCCCTCCCTCTGTGTTGTGTTTCTAAAAATATTGTATTTTTATTTAGGCATTAGTGAATCAATCAAAATAAACGTGCGGTCAACTGATGAATTGCAAGAAATTCCTCGTGGCCACCAGGATCCTCCGTTTCAGCCATTTCAGGCACATATATATTAAAATGAAAGTAATCAAAATTCATGTATTGTTAATTTTATCTAAAAAGTTTTATATTATGGAACAGTTTATTGTCCCCTTTTTCCAATTTAGCTACTCATAATTGTATATCTTATTCTATCTGTTTCAATGGAAATAAAACGTACGTTGATATTAGAAAGGGGAAAAATTTTATTCAATTTAGGTTGCTAACATTGACATCACTTACTGGCAGTGTTCTGGAGCCGGAGCCGGGAGCAGCAACATTTTTGGTGGAGCCGGAGCCGTATTTTTCGTTAAAAACGGCTCCGGCTCCGGATTAGCTAAAAATGATTTTTTAAAGTAATAAACTGAAAAACTATTGTTACTTAACAAATAGACTTTTATATAGCTTTAATCAAATAAAAGCAAAATATTTTATATTATTTATTTTATTTTATCAAATTCAATAATGAAAAAAATTTATATATTAATTTTAAGGTAGGAGCCGGAGCCGGAGCCGCATCAAAATTATACGGCTCCGACACCCTGCTTACTGGTCAGTTCGTTCATCCAGTAGGTGTTGAGGGTATGGGGTAAAGAATGTGGATGGGAATCGTTATTTTAGCCAGCTACAAGTTTCCCTTTGTTAGAGTACATGATAATATCGTGTAAGATCCAAGTACTAATAAATCCACTTCTGTTTCATTTTTAAAACTTTTAAAAGACCAATACATCAAAGTACGACCCAACTTAAAATTACTTCCGCTTTAATATTGATGTGTGACAGGATGCACAAACCTGCGACGAACGTCTGGACCGGCTGGCAGAGGAACACATTGAACGGCAAGGCGTGGGCTCTGGCAAAGATCTGATGTGCAAGATATGTGGCAAGATTAACAAGGACTGGACCAAAGCCAAGTCTCATCTGGAGAGTATCCATTTCCCTACGGAGGGTGGGTATCAGTGCGGGCTGTGTGGTACTGTCAAGAATACAAAGAAGGCCTTGAGGTGCCATGAAAGAAAGTGCCAATAATATTTTGTTTGTGTTAGAATCAATTTATGTGGATTAATTTAAGGGCATTAAATTCATATTTTAATTAAACAAAGATATGCAACTTTTATTATTTTTGAAAAATGACAAATTTTATTGAATTTAAAGTACCCACCAACCTAAAAACCAAAGAAACTAAAAAATCTATGTTTTGGGATTAGACATGGCAGTTTGTGTTTAAATAATAAATTGACTTGTTCAATGAAAATTTGGTAAGGTAATTTTAGTCAAAAATTGGCATTATTTATTTACGTTAACATATTACATTCCAAACACAGGAAAAAAATTTCCAGTATGGCTACGAAACCGATCAATATCCTGTGGATTAAAACAGGTTCTTAGCCACACTAAAAATCATGTATCGTATTGCAGCCAGTATTCTACGAATATAAAAAAAGAATAAAAATCATTATATTAATATTAATTCGGCCACTCGGGTTTAACAAAATTGGTTTTAATCTTATGATTTTTATTTTAATATCCGCGGAAAGCTGTCTGTAATACGATGCGATAAATAACTATTTTACAATGCAACTTTTTTTATCAAAAAAGCACCAAAGCACAATCATTGTTTTTTTAAATAAATTATATTGTTTTAAAGTTTTGTTATTGTATTGTAGAAATAAACCAAAGATATTAATATTATGTTTTATTTGTTTTTAATAAAAGTTAGAATTTGTTAGTTACATTTACAACATACTTTTACAGTTTAAAACTTCCTAATATTTCAGAAAATATATTAAGTAATTATAAATAGACAGAGATCAGGCTTATTTGTTTATTGAAAATGTTTTTTCGTGAATAGATAAGGTCCCCAATTTTTTCCCATGAAAGTTTGGAGACTAGTATAATACCTATACATTCCAATGTCCCTGTCTAACTCTGGTATGCTTTCATTTTAGATGAGATATTTCCAGTTTGACTTCGAAACAGACTAATATCCGCTGTATTAGGACCTGCTTTCAACCATACTCCATACTGAAAAATCATGCATTCCATTGTTTCAGACAATTTTTCACGAATATTGAAATGAAAATTATTAAAGCAATTATTAATTTTGTTAGTCGGGTCTAACTAAACTGGTTTTTATCTTATGATTATTTTATTTATCTGAATATCCGCGGCAAACTGTCTATAAAAGATACGATAATAACTATTTACTTCATTTTGATTCACATATTTTTACTTAACATACCACTTCCCTATTTCAGATTTAGAGCTGAGGCTAGATCACCTAGTGAAGACCCACATCCTGAAATCTGGAACTGGATACATGTGTGGGGTGTGCAACAAGTATTCCCGCGACAAGTACAGTGCCACCAACCACCTGGAGGCCAAGCATTACCCCTCTCCCGGCGGGTACATGTGCTATTTCTGCCAGTCACAATTTAACACCCGGAGTGCGTATCAGAAACATACATCAAGAAAGAAATGCCATCAACCTTTAAGTTGATACTTGATACTTGTTTAAACCAGAGATGGAGGGGACATTGGACTGTAAATTATACTGTTACTCTAAGTTTTAATATCATGTTCTCTCATTCGTTGAATAAAAACTTTAGGTACTTTTATTAAATCTTGATTGGTTGGTTGGTTCAAACTAGCTTTTTAAAACTTTTTAATTAATAATGTTAATCTACAGAAGGGGCATTTTGACTATTTATTCATTCGGAATGTATATCATTTCATCGTCCATTGTCTTATCCTCGGAATCCCTGGTTAAAAATGAACATTTCATAGATAAGAAGGAATGATCTCCATCCATTTTGCATCTTGTGACAAAATTACCTAGTTATTGATTTAGAAGTGAAATTGGATTAAATATTGTTTTAAAATTTATTTTTACTGAAATATTATTGAAACAAAAATAAAAAATCATTTAAACTATGTAATATATTTAAAATTATTAGAATTAGTATTTGTTACTAAGTTTACTACCTAGCACAGTGGTCCTCAAGGCAAAAGAAGTTTGACAAAACCTACCATAAAAACGGACTATATGGCCATCAAATATACACATTGGGGGGCCAGGAACTGATTTTCTTAAAATCATAGCTGTTCCTTCTTGGGGTTTATTCCATTTTAAAGTTAACAGACCAAATTCCCTAAAAAATCAAGGTTGTTTGTCACGATTTTTTTGCTTTGGTTTCAAACCCTTATAACTTTGGCTGTATGAAAGTCTCATCAAAGCTAAACCTACCACTGGAAAGCCTATTGAATGACAATTTTAGACATAGCTTTAGATTTTTTGTAGCTTTCTTATTTTTTGCTCTTCAAGGAAAATTGTAACCAAAGGGAGAAAATTTATTGATAAATCTATTCTCAGAAAGGCTTTCACTAGGGTATTTTGATGTAAATTTTTCAGGATTTTTCTTATGTTCAGTGATTCTTTTGATGACAAATGCAAAAAATACACTTTCATACATTTAATTTGGTATATTTGCATTTTTTCTACCTTGTGCCAAAAATTTTTTATAAAAATTATAAGTTGGTGTACATTTTTTTGTCCAAAATTGTACATAAATTTCAGGAATAAATATTAAGAACCATTAATTGCTACATTTTACATGTGTAGTTTTAAATTACCTATATCTATGGCTGTGTAGTAGACCGACTCAGAATTACCACTTTTTTTGAAATTCAATGGGCGCGCTATTTCAACCCATTCCTTTTATGATATAAAGACCAATGATACCAAAAAAAGTGTTCTGGTAGCTTTTTTTCAGCAATATGTCAAATTTGATTTTCATAAAAAAGGGGAAGGTTCCCCCCTGGGGGTGAAATTTTTTTTTCTTTCAAACCATGGCTTTATACACCTTCCTGAATTCGTCTTGAAGAGTACATTAAGGATCAAAAAACGATTTTAAAATATTTTGATCATAGCAAGAGCAATTCTCAAAAAACTAACAATTTTGGCCATTTTAGCAAAATCAGGTGATTTTGACGGTTATTTGAGGATAACTTTTTCTGGGATCAATATTTTTAAAAAACGTTTTTTGATTCTTAATATACTCTTCAAGACGAATTCAGGAAGGTGTATAAAGCCATGGTTTGAAAGAAAAAAAAATTTCACCCCCAGGGGGGAACCTTCCCCTTTTTTATGAAATTCGAATTTGACATATTGCTGAACAAATAGGCTGAGAACACTTTTAAAGGTATCAATAGTCTTATATTTATGAATAGAATGGGTTAAAATAGCGCGCCAAAAAATTTTGCATCTTGAGTCGGCCTACTGTGTAGGAGCCTCAAAAATGCTAAACCTACCATTGTAAAGCTTATTGAACACTCTATCCAGATAAAGCTACGACTTTAAAAAAAATTGACTAAAAAGGCGTGCACAGGATTTATGTTAGGTGTAATAAATTTCACCAAAAATGTTTTCTTTCCTACAAAATTTGGAGTAGAAGGGAGGCTAAAAAGCAGTAATAGTTATCACATGTTCTGTTTCAACACCAATCTATGGAGGGGGTGTGCCCCCCCCCCAAAAAAAAATGGTGCAGGGCTTAGGTGCCCCCCCCTCAACCCCAAAAAGGGAGGGGTGTAACATTTTGATAGTTACAAATTATGCAAATTATAGAAATTTAAAAAAATATTTTTTTTCAAAACTCAACAAGATATAACATACCCCTCCCCAACCCGGTCCCCCTCCCCTACCCCATATCTATGGGGGGGTAAAAAGTGCATGAAGAGTGCTGAAATTTATTTTATTTTCCTAAAAAATATTTACCCCAGGGGTAACACTTTTATGGGGTGGGGGTGTATTATCTGCTAAATATTTTTTTTTTTAAATTTGGAGGGGGTGAGTTCAACCCCCCCCCCCCCCCACCTCCTTACCTTCTTGGACATTTAGGAATTTTTTTTGTCTTTTTTACCTCTTCCCCTTCTTAATTCTGGTCACTTTGGGTGGGGCTAACAATCCTTCCCTAGAAAAATACCTGCTCACGTTCAATCTGCACAAAGTAAAGACCAATTTAACTTTTGGCTTGGGAACGAAATAGAGGTTGGAAACAACAATATGATGTTTGGCTGGGAAACCGCTAAAGGACTAGTCAGGTGGATGATTCTGAATTCCCGCAGACCAGCAAAAATTTGTACCTGGAATGTTCTGACAATGTTTCAGTCAGGCCAGACAGAAAACATTTGCCGAGAAATGCTTAAAGCCAGGGTTGATATCCTGGCTATCACCGAATCAAGGTGGACAAATAATAGAGAGTTTAAACATCATTCTGGCTTGAAAATACTTTACTCAGGCCATATGAATGAGAATCTAGGACATAACCAAGGGGTGGTTCTTATGCTGACCAAGCAAGCAGAGCAGGCCATGATCAGTTGGCAACCCCATGGTCCAAGAATCATGGAGGCTTACTTCAAATCCTCAGAAAAATATCAATCTGAGAATTATAGTAGGATATGCTTCTATAGAACAAGCAGATACAGAGGTCAAAAACAAATTTTATGACCAGTTTGACTCTGTATTTAAGAATGGTCATAAAGAAAAGGACCTGACCATGCTCCTAGGAGATTTCAGGGCTCAAGTGGGGAGTAAAAATGAGAATATAGAAGAAGTCATGGGCAGATATGGCCTAAGCTTAAGTAATGGCAAGGAAAATGACAATAGTGATAGACTTGTAAGTTTTTGTACTGAAAACAAACTTGTCATTGGTGGAACCATCTTTAAACACAAGAAGATTCATACTGCCACCTGGAGATCACCAGATCAAAGAACCTTTAAACAGATAGACCACATCTGTATATCTAGACGTTTTAAAGGTTCTCTCCTTTATCAGGGTTGAAAGAGGACCTGATGTTAATTCAGACCATTATCTTCGATCTTCTAAAGTTTGGCTTAGATTTAAAAAGCAGGACTCAAAGCCTAACCCCAGGAAGAAATATAATTTAACAACCCATCAAAACCCTGAAAAGCTACAAGAGTTTAAGCTCACTCTAAAGAACAGATTTGAGTTGTTGACTCTTCAAGAGGATGATGGAGTTGAAGATATTTGGCAAGGTATCAAAAAGTTTATAATGATACTAGCCAAGAAAAATTAGGTTTCAAAAAGGCTAACCAAAAGCCGTGGATCACTCAAAGATCCATTGATCTCATGGATCAAAGAAGAGAGGTAAGAGAAAAGACACTTTCTAGAAACTCTCCAGAAGATAAAGACCTGTATGAGATGCTCAGCAGGGAAATCCAAAGAAGTGTCAGAATTGGCAAAAAAGAACACTTGGAAAACCTTGCTATGCAAGCAGAAAATGCTGCTAATCAAAATAGAATGAAAGATGTTTATGAGATTAATAAGAGCATTGCAGGTAAAGTACACAAATCAGGATCACAGAGCAGGGACAAGGATGGTTCACTCCTTAAAACTGATAAAGATATTCTAAATAGATGGGCAGAGCACTTCACTGAACTCCTGAATCTTCCAGTTCCAGAGGAAGAAACTGAGATTCCACCCTCAGATGTACTTGACATTGACTGTCAAGCGCCAAATCTATTGGAAATCAAAGAGGCCATTAAAAGTTTGAAAAATAACAAGGCCGCTGGACCTGATAACATACCAGCTGAGGTCATAAAAGCAGACCTAGATACATCAGCTGAGGCATTCCTACCTTTGATTACAAAGATATGGAATGATGAGTTATGCCCAGAGGACTGGAAGAATGGACATATCTCAATACTAGCCAAAAAAGGAGACTTGACCCAATGTGGAAACTACAGAGGGATAATGCTTCTTTCAGTACCTGGCCGTATCCTAAGTAAGATTCTTCTTAATAGAATAAAGAAGAAGGTTAATGAAAAGCTATGACCTAATCAGGCTGGATTTAGACCAAAACGTTCCACTATTGATCAGATAACCTCTCTAAGAATCATCATAGAGCAATCCAAGGAATGGAACTCTGAGCTCTTTGTAAACTTTATTGACTACATTAAAAAGCATTTGATTCTATAAACAGAAGATCTCTCTGGAAAATCTGCTGACACTATGGCATTCCAGAAAAGATAATCAATATCATTAAAGCTATCTATCATAAAGGAGTTGGAAATGTAATGTATAAAGGTAAACTATCAACCTTTTTCGAGATTGTTACAGGCGTCAGACAAGGATGCCTTCTTTCTCCCTTCCTTGCCATTGACTGGATCATGAAGAACTGTGAAAGTAATGATGGCATTCGCTGGGAGCTATTTGGCAATCTCAAATATTTGGGAGATGTGGACTTTGCTGATGATATTGCTTTGTTAACAAGCAATAGAAGTCAAATGCAAAGAAGGACTAACATGATAGCTGAAACTTCCAAGAAAATTGGACTAGAAATTAATGTTCCTAAAACCAAAATACTCAAATTAAATGCAAATTCCCAAGAACCAATTACAATTGGAGACCAAATTCTTGAGGATGTAGATTGTTTTGAGTATCTTGTAAGTAAAATTGATGAAGCTGGAGGCGCCTATACAGATGTTAAAGCTAGAATTAACAAATCTAGAACAGCCTTTGCCAGCCTGAACAAAATTTGGAATTCCAACAACATCTCCATAAAGACCAAGTTAAGACTGTTCAAGTCAAATGTTCTCTCTGTTTTGCTGTATGTTATATCTTGTTGAGTTTTTTTAAAAATATTTTTTAAAGGGGTAGTTTCACAAAAGGCATTTGAACTTAATTTAGTGAACCGCATATTTTTTCCTGGTTAATTGGTATATAGCATATATTTGAAAGAATTTAAATTTTTTACCACATAGTTTTGAAAATAAGAAGACTTGAAAATTGTCTTTTTAAATTGCATATATCACAAAAAGACAATTTTCAAGTCTTGATATTTTCAAAATTACGTGGTAAAAAATTGAATTTCTTTCAAATATATGCCATATAGATATAGTTAAACCCATTAACTAGCAAAAAATATGCGGTTCACTAAATTAAGTTCAAATTCATTTTGTGAAACTAACCCTTTCTAAATTTTGCATAATTTTCAACTATCAAAATGTTACCCCCCTCCCTTTTTAGGGGGTTGAGGGGGGGGCACCTAAGCCCTGCACCATTTTTTTGGGGGGAGGGGGGGCACACCCCCTCCTTAGATTGGTGTTGAAACAGGACATGTGGTAACTAGTACTGCTTTGTAACCTCCCTTCTACTCCAAATTTTGTAGGAAAGAAAACATTTTTGGTGAAATTTATTACACCTAACATAAATCCTGTGCACGCCTTTTTAGTCAATTTTTTTAAAAAGTCGTTGCTTTATCTGGATAGAGTGTTCAACAAGCTTTACAATGGTAGGTTTAGCATTTTTGAGGCTCCTACACAGCCATAGATATAGTTAATTTAAAACTACACATGTAAAATGTAGCAATTGATGGTTCTTAATATTTATTCCTGAAATTTATGTACAATTTTGTTCAAAAAAATATACACCAACTTATAATTTTTATAAAAATTTTTTGGCACAAGGTAGAAAAAATGCAAATATACCAAATTAAATGTATGAAAGTGTATTTTTTGCATTTGTCATCAAAAGAATCACTGAACATAAGAAAAATCCTGAAAAATTTACATCAAAATACCCTAGTGAAAGCCTTTCTGAGAATAGATTTATCAATAAATTTTCTCCTTTAGGTTACAATTTTCCTTGTAAAGCAAAAAGTAAGAAAGCTACAAAAAATCTAAAGCTATGTCTAAAATTGTCATTCAATAGGCTTTCTAATGGTAGGTTTAGCTTTGATGAGACTTTCATACAGCCAAAGTTATAAGGGTTTGAAACCAAAGCAAAAAAATCATGACAAACAACCTTGATTTTTTAGGGAATTTGGTCTGTTAACTTTAAAATGGAATATACCCCAAGAAGGAACAGCTATGATTTTAAGAAAATCAGTTCCTGGCCCCCCAATGTGTATATTTGATGGCCATATAGTCCGTTTTTATGGTAGGTTTTGTCAAACTTCTTTTGCCTTGAGGACCACTGTGCTAGGTATTTTCATGAAAAGTACTCAACCTTCTTGTTTTATTATAATAATAACATGTAATAAACCAGTTTCAAAAATCATCAACTTTTACCATGTAGTTTTTAAATTGTGACAATAATCTATATAAATGTTGAATGGATCACTATACTTATTAATTAAAAATGTTTATTGTTTCAGACTCAGAGGAACCAGTGGAAGACTTAACGAACCGGTTCTTTAAATACATTTGAAGACCCCTAAGAATGGATTTATTATTACTTAGATCTTAAACCAGATTATCATGTACTCTAATAAAGTGAAAATTGTAGCTGGCTAGCACAATGATCCCAACATCCACACCCAATAGCCCAACTCCTCCCCTAATACTGGATGATCGAACTCACTGACCAAAAAGTGATATCCATGTTAGGAACAAAAATTGAAGTCAATTTTTCCCCTGTCATTATATTTAATCCTCTGAGATACTACCTAAATCTCTTGGCAATTCTGGTGATAAACTCATTGTCGTAGATATACATACAGTATACATTTCCATATAAATTGTGATCATTATCATTCTAAGTATAACAAAAACTGTGCACTTACTAATCACATGGCAAGCAAGAAGTATAATATTTTTATAAATGACAATTTATACCCAGTGATTTTTTTAGTGCTCATAGTTGATTCAGTTGCCTATAATTTCATGATATTGTTTATTAAATGCTAATTAAAAATATATCTACCATTTCAAACATTTAATATCTAAATGAAAATACAATTATTTTTTATGTTTTATTTCTTTTTTTTAACCTCAAACAATTAGGTACCTACTTAACTATTTTTTATTACAGGTCTAGAGCAGCGACTAGAGGATCTTGCAAACCAGTATTTGAACAAGAGTACTGGTGGCTACAGATGTATAATCTGCAATAAGAACTACAGAGACAAGTATAACGGGAAAGTTCACCTGGAGGCGGTACATTTCCCCACTGAAGGAGGTTATTCCTGTAATTTATGCAACTCTACGTTTAACACAAAGAGTGCCCAGGTGCAGCATCTAAAGAAGTGTGGTCCAACATACCAACATTTTTAGATTAATTGTTACTGGAACATGCTATATTAATAACTTTATATTTCATATTCATGTAATAAACTTTTGTAGTCTCATGCCTATTGTCTCTTGTGCTTATTAGGGTTACAAAATGGAAATGTTTAATAATGTGTTAATGGTAGACTAAACAACCTGGAGGAGGGAACTCCTATATGAACTGAAAGACAACGAACCCTCAAATCCAAGGAAGATTGGAGAACCATTGTGTGTGGCCTATGTTCTAACAAGAACTAAAAGGGCAATGATGTTAATGAATGTGTTAATGGGTGATATAAAAAGTTTAAATTGATGATGAGGAAAAATAAATAGATGTATTTTTTTCTATTGTTTGATATTTGTTACCTTAAAAAAAGTTTGAATTTAGAGTTTAAAACGCCAGTTCCTAAATTGTATTAACCTGGATTTTAGTAGCGCAGCTACTGTATAAATAATATTCTTATGCTGACAACTATTATTGATTTCAGAGCTGGAAGAACGTGCAGAAGTCTTGGCCAACCAGTTTCTATTGAAAGATGGCAGCATGAGGGGGAACAAGGGGTACAAATGCTTGCTGTGCGAGAGATATTGCAGGAATTTAGACTAATTTAATTATATTAGGGAGAAAGGGGACATTGGACTATAAATATTGCTGGTACCCAAAGTTTGAAAAACAATTTTGTTTTAAAATTGTAGTTTTTTGATTCAAGCTAATTTTTTCTAAATTCTTGATTAGCTATTATAATTTTCTCAGGGAAGATAAGGAAAGGATAGAACAATGGAAATTTAAAAAAAAAATAACTCGAAATCTTTTTCAAAACAGAAAGCAGTTAATTTTTTCCCCGAAGATTTATAAGCTACACTCAAATCTTTGCTTGGAACGTTTATTCTAGTTTGTTAATAAAAACAATATCTTTGACTGTCAAACTTTATTAAGTTAGAGAGGAGACATTGGATTGTTTATTACACTAGTCGTTAGCTCAACGACTTTGGGAATTTAATTGAATTTGTATTGGCTGGGTCAATAAGTTGAGTGTCCAAACGCATCATTACAAAAGATGTAATTTTGTGTATCATCATTTGGGATGTACATAAATTTATCTGTCATTCCCTTTTCCCTTAAGATCCCTGATATTTTTAGTCTTTTGTATTATAGGGACAGATATGCTGGTAAACGCCACCTGGAAGCTTTACATTTCCCCACCAAGGGTGCTTACACATGTGATAAATGTGACTCCAAATTCAACACAAAACGTGCACTAGACGATCACACGAGGAACAAGTGTCACAGAGCTATGCCTAGTTTTTATCCGGTTGTTCAACATCAGACGTGATACATTTTATTATAAATATATTAATCTTAAGTTTTATTTCGCATATTTTATTTTCAATAAATTAATTTATTTTTACTGCTTTTATACATTAATGTTTCTTTATTTTTTTTGTGGCGTTACTATATTTAACAAAAGTTTTTCTTCAAAGTCACTTGATGAGCACCGAATCTCCTCTCCTTATTTGTAATTCATTTCAGAGCTCGACAGGCACTTTGAGGGAAAGCACCTTAAATTTTCGAACAGAACATTAGTATGACTTAATAATTCCCTCTGAGTTGTATATGACCATGATGTTAGTTATATTGTTCTAAAATGACATAAAAAGACAGAGTCGGTGATGTATCAAGTCTTTATCACATAAAAGAAAGGGTTATTTCTTCCTGCTAATAATAAAACCACTTATGCTATATAAATACAAAATTGTTCTCAAAGTATAATAAACTGAATTTAAAACTCTTATAATAAATGTTGCCTGTAAATGTGTTTGTGAAAATTTACACTTACCGTCTGAATTTTCAGGTATGACCAGCTACCACTTGGACGCATTGGCAGTACAATACCTGGAGGACAGGCAGGGCCAGTACGCCTGCACAGTTTGTGGAAAACTCATGGACAGGAGATATACAGCAAAGCTTCATCTCGAGTCAAAGCATTTCCCCACGGATAATGGTTATCAGTGTGATTTGTGCGACAAAACATTTAATACTTTTAGTGCATATAAGACCCACAAATTTAATTATCACCATCATTAGTTACCTACCTAGTAAATAATAGGTTCTCAATTAAGTGACATAGACAAGTTTTTTTTTTAAAATAGGTATTTATGTAAATAAGATTTTACAATCACATTTTTTGGTTTTGTTTCCACAATTTTTGAAACCAAAACTAAAAGTCAAAGGAACCCAACTAAAAAAAAAGAGTAATAGCACTGAAGTTGGGAATGGCAGTTGCTTTAATGAGGTATAATGTGAAACATAATTCGCAGTTCCACATTGTACCTCTTTAAAGCGACTGCCATTCCAAATTTCAATGCTTTGAATCTTTTTTTTTAAAGTTGAGTTCCTTTAGTATTGGTTTCAAAAAGTGTCACACTTTTCATGTATTTAGAATAAATTTATGTATATTGTATATGTGTCTAAGTTTTTACCAAATTTTCTTGAAATAGCCACAGATGCAAATTGTGATAATCATATTAAAACCATCTAAATTTCAGGTATGACCAGCTACCGCCTGGACTCGTTGGCAGAACAATACCTGGAGGACAGGGATGGCCAGTACGCCTGCACAGTCTGTGGAAAACTCATGGTCAGGAAATATACAGCAAAGCTTCATCTCGAGTCAAAGCATTTCCCCACTGATAATGGTTATCAGTGTGATTTGTGTGACAAAACATTTAATACTTACAGTGCAATTAAGAATCACAAATTCACTTATCACCAACATTAGGTACCTAGTGAAATTAGTTAATTATTGAAGGTTGTCAATAAAGAGTCTAAAAATCATCATTCATATTTTTATCCTCCGTTTCCACACCAATATAGGCTTTTATTTCATTTTAGATATTTTTTGCATCTTTAAATATATAATATTAAATATGTGAATCAATTTACATGGAACACCAGAAACATTATTGGATGCTTTCATGGGAGGATTTTTTCTCAATGTTTTTTAGTTCGAAGATTTTTTTTCTAAAAACCTAGGAGACATTAAAACTACACATTGAAGAAACCTAGTGAAACATGAAAAACTTTGTAAACCTTGAAATAATACATTTAAAAAACATAATATTTATGGGAATCGCTAAAACTTCTTAGTGCGTGTTAACATTAAAATCTTAAATCATTTAAAACAATGGAAATCGCTAAAAATTTCTAGGACTTGTAAAAATGTTAGTTCTGGAAACATTACCTCATTGAAGCTTATATTTAATACTATTTTTATTATTTTAGGTGATAAAGCGTCCAAGTATCTGATGTATCTGTTAGAGAAGAATGGACAATTCAAATGTCTTCTGTGTGAGCACGTGTTTAAGCAAAAATTTGCCGCCAAACTTCACGTTGAGTCGCGGCATTTTCCTTCAAGCTAGTGACATTCATGTAATACTTGTATAATATATTATTACACTTATTAGGAACTGTGAAATGTTTTTTATATTTATAATATAACCTAAGTTATGGTTATTTTTTTTACCTTGAAATGTATCAAATATGATTTTCTTTGAATGTAACTTTTACTGAGGTTAAGTAAAACTGCTTTGCTTATAAATAAATATGAACTCTTAATTTAAAAAAAAACTGCCATTGATGCAATTAAAAATGTTTAGGTAGCATAGAGGCCCATCTGGACAATTTAGCTGCCAAGTATCTGACAGAACAGCAGGGGCTATTTCAGTGTGTTCTGTGTAAGCACGCGTTTAGACATAAATTTGCCGCCAAACTTCATGTTGAATCGCGGCATTGTCCTACAGACCAAGGATATTCTTGTGATTTATGTGTCAAATATTTCAATACCTATTCTGCATTGAAAAGTCATAATCATATGTATCATAAAAGTTCTAAAACTTGCTTTTAATGATATTTAGATAAATTCTTTTATTTCTATTAGATAATGATATGTGAGATAAAAGTTCACATTTTTTCCAATTTTGTCAATAAATTATCTTTTAATAAACATTTTACCTATTATTTTAGAATAAAAATAAAATAGACTTTTAGATTAAATATGTCAAGTAAATTAACTACCTATGAATTTTTAGTAAATATTTTTATTTTGTTATTGATTCTAATAAAATTATTTAGGTAGTGTAGTGGCCCGCTTAGGAGAATTAGGATCCAAGTACCTAAGAGAACAACACGGACTATTTAAATGTGTTTTGTGCGAGGACACGTTTAAACACAAATTTGCCGCCAAACTACATGTGGAGTCGCAGCACAGGCCAAGGATATTCATGTGATTTATGTGTCAAATATTTCAATACCCATTCTGCACTGAAAAGTCATAATCATTTAGATCATAAAAGTTCTAAAACTTGCTTTTAATGATAAAAAAAATTATTTATCTAGATAAACTCTTATATTTTTATGCTGTATTTGAGATAAAAATTCATATCTTTTAAATTTTGTCAATAAATTATCTTTTAATAAACATTTTACCTACTATTTTAGAATAAAAATAGAATAGACTTTTAGATTAATTATGTCAAGTAAATTAACTACCTATTATTTTTTTAGAAAATATTTTTATTTTGTTATTGATTATAATAAAATTATTTAGGAAGTGTAGAGGCCCGCTTAGAAGAATTAGGATCCAAGTACCTAAGGGAACAACATGGATTATATAAATGTGTTTTGTGCGAGCACTCGTCTAAACACAAATTTACCGCCAAACTTCATGTTGAGTCGCGGCATTTTCCTACAGATCAAGGATATTCTTGTGATATATGTGTCAAATATTTCAATACTTATTCTGCACTGAAAAATCATAACCATATGTATCATTAATCTTCAAATATTAGTTATTAGTATGATTTCACGTTTTATGTCAAATTAAAAACTAAATAAAATATTTTTAAGAAGGTATATATATAAGCAATTTTAACTTTACTGTGTTACTTTACTGTGTTAATTTTGATGGTGTGAAATAGCATTCTTTTTAGATTAGAAAGCATTAGATTATGAAAAAATCTGGATTTTTGAAAGCATGATTTCAATTAAGATCTCTGTAATACACCCAATGAAACATTTGACAAATACAAATAGATTGAAATTATGGCGTCCTATTTATTGTAAAGATTATCTCTGTACTTTGACTTTGCATATGACCATAAATATTGTAGATGAACAGCTACTTTATCTTTGTACATTAAACTTTGTAATCTTTGATGATGTCCAGGATCACCTAAACAAGGATATTATTATTGACTAGTGGAGTCATTTATTTAGTAAAACTTTATATATTGTATTAAATAGATTATAGTATAAGTCATATACAATTACACAAGGATGAATAAACTATTTTTTTTATTATAGAAGATGAAGAAATGTTCCATGCGGAAACAGACAGCTTTGAGGACCTCTGTGCTACCTACCTGACCAGAGATGAAAGTGGTCTACATCAGGCACAGATTTGGCACATTTTTCATTTAAAACTTTAAAAAAATTTTCTCTTTTTAAAGCAACTTCATAAGATCTTGTTTGGACGTTACCTATTCCTTATAACTTTCCTATTCCATAAAGTAGTAAGTTTTTTTTGTTTAGGGAAGCTTCTCATTGGTACTGGGATGGTTTTAGGCTGTTTTTCTACCCCTTTCCTCTCTCCCTATGAAAATAAGGCTGCTAGTATCTAATAAAATGAACAATAAGCAAATAGATTATATTAGTTATTATTATTATTTGATTCTTTATTTGTCTTTATCATTTACTTACAAAGATTACATTAAAAGTATAACAATATTAATTTAAAACTCATTTAAAATATTCAAGGTGGGTAAAAATTGTTTATGTACAGATATATAAAAGAATAGCATTTCAAAATTACATTAGTTAAATAAAAAAGATTTTTACAATCTGTGACATTCCCTTCGTTCAGTCATATTATTATATTAGTAAAACATTCATCGATTTATTAGGACTTGTATGTTGCACCAGATTTTCATGTTCTCTAATAAAGTGATGCTTGTAGCTGGTTAAAAAAACCATACTCACCACCCTCTTCTTTTACTGACCGATAAATAAGGTCCATATTAACAAGCTAATTTGATGACAAAATTTTACCCTGTCAACATATCCACGTATATCTTATGTCCATTACTAAAACGGATTTTTTGATTACCTACTGCCCTTTCAAGCATGTTTTTGATGTAAAATATATTGTGCATCATCTCTGAAAACGTTATTAGTGTACCCTTTGTGGCCAACAGGCTAAACGGAGGGAAAGTCTGAAGCTGCATCTTGAATCAAAACATTTCCCCACAGTTAATGCTTATCAATGTGATATATGCAATAAGATTTTGAAAACAAAGAATGCTTTTCGGACACACAAGTCGATATACCACAAGAATAGATAATGCTTATATGAATTTTGTTATTTTTTAATTTATTATAAAAATGTATTGCTTATACTAAAAGTATCTTGAAATATTGTATATGCGTATGATTTTAATTGAAATTTTTTTCAAGGTGAACAAATAAACCCTTCCCTATTTCTCTCTTGTATACAGATGTATACAGTAGCTGTGATTTTATCTGTTATTATTTATTTTAACAATTTGAATATTTTTGTATAACTCTTAATACTTTTTAAATTTATTTATGTTAATGTTTTATATTATATGCGATTGATAATAAAGATTTTTTCTTTGAATTATGTTTAAGATATTAAAATATATTAGGTACTATTTTCAAAGTTCATGAATGAATTATATTAATTGTAACTTGAACCTACTTTTTTATTAATATACCTAACAACTTTTATTGACACGTTTTTATGCTTCAGGTAAAATACCAGAATTTGCTTCCAGCCTGGATTCCCAGGCTACTGAACACCTGGAGAGAGCAGAACATGGTCAATATTGCTGCAATCTGTGTGGAAAAGTGACGCGCGACCTTTATGCCGGGAAAACGCATCTAGAGACTCATTTTCCAGGCAGGGGTGTATAGATTTTGCATGGGATCCAATGATAAAAGGGGGGGGGGATAATAAAAGATATGTAGAAGGGGGGGAAATGAAAAAACAGTAATTAAGAACTTTTTTTTCCATTTTTTTCCATCCGTGAGGGGGGGGGGGCTTGAAGTTTGAAAAATATGTAAAAAAGAATAAAGAGGACTGAAAATATTTTTCCAGGGGGTGGAGCGGGGATGAAATATTTTACAGCCGGGTAAAAAAAATAATCTTGTGCAGAATATACACCCCTGTTTTCCAGTGGAGGGTGGCTATGAGTGTGAGATATGCCACAAGAGCTACAAATCTTTGGCGAGCTATAGATCTCACAAGTCTGCTATGCATAAAAAAGCGCCAACCCAGTATGATTTGGATTTGAATGCTACAATGTGAAAAGTAAATTATATTATGCATTAAGTCTTTATGAATAAATCTTATTTTAATCAAGTTGTGAAGGTTTTGAATGTTTTGTTATAATAATGAAATTGCACAATAGTTGATTTATTTTCCTTATAAAAATAACAAATTTTGTATTTTTTTCTATTTAAATGCATAAATTAATGTGTAAATATTGTTTAGGAGAACCAGAGACCCGGCTGTATTCACTGTACACTGAGTACATGATACAAGATGAAACTGGGGTTATAACCTGTTCTATATGTCAACAAACATTTCAGGCAGGTATGCCAAATCAACTGATTTATTACTTACATGCGACTATGGCTTTACAAGTAACATATTCTGTCGTTGTTGGAATGGGTTCGAATCTTGACCCAACACTGAGTCATAACTTACGACGTTAAAATTGGTACCTACAGTTATTATCATGCATAGTTAGGACTTACTTACTGATAAAGGTCGTGTATTTGATGAGTTGGTTGTGTCTTAAGAACGATTGGCCGCGTAGTTATAAACTTCACCAAAATAAGACCTGATAATAAATTCCGTCCTCGACCTCAAGTGCAGTGGTTAACCAGGTTCATGTTTCATGTCCGTTATTTAAAAGATGGCTAATAATAATTTCTCCATAGTTTCTCCCTGTCTTTTTCTCTACGCCCTTTACTGTCTATTCAATTCCTTCCATGTATATATTTGTTGTGAAATATGTGTTCGTTTAATGATATAAGAAAATACGAAGACGACATTTGTGATTAGATAATTTTACGCGGCATTTGCGCTGTGTACTTCTTCACCCATGTGGGATAAATGCTACGTAAATTTATTATTAATTTATACTTCAACGGAAGTGGTTGTGATTTTTTATGATCGTAGCTTATTTTTATATTAGTGTTGATTTATATTATGTGATATTTCTTTGCCTGTGATTGTCGATAATGATTGGTTTTTTAAATACTACCATAATAATTTATATATTTCAGATTTAACTACGATTAAATTTGTACAAATTGTTTACCGAAATTATCTACTGCTTTTGTTGAATATTATCATAAATACAGGCATAAATTAGATTTATATCTAAAAGTAATTTCAAATGTAAGTACGTCACAGGTTTATCTAGTCGTTAATATCTCTTTATATTTATTTTTTAAGAAGTTTTTATAGCTTTAATAAGCAAAATTTCTACAGTACAAATTTAATAGTGAAAAACGATCTTAAAATCGCGTGCGTGCCTTTTTATACTATTTCGTTCATTAACTTTAAATTCATTAGCATTTTTTTAATTGAAAAAACATCTTCATCTTTATTAAAAATGCGCCACCAATTGGTATGTACTTGAGTTCTATGTTACTATTCATTCTCATTACAGGTTAGTGAATTATATAATATAGTTATAATATTGTTAAGTGCATACCACTATTTCTGCTCAAATTTAAACATCCCCTTTATTGTTATTTAAGGGATTAAGTTTAAAGGAACAGAGCCATATTATATTAAGGAAAAAGGTTTTATGTAGAACCTATTCCATTGCTCGTTTTTAAAACTCTATTGAGTTTACACACTTCTGCTCATGTTAGAACTTCGATCAAACTTTAGCATTTTGCTCGTGATCAAACCTCAATAAGTTTATGCAGTTCTGCTCGTGTCAAAACCTCATTATTGTTACTAGGGGATTTAGGTTTAGGTCAAAGGGTTATTGTTACCCTTTCCCCCCCCCCCCCATATAACTCTGGGTGGAAACTATACACTTGAGAAAGGGGTTTAATGCAGAACCCATTCTCTTGCTTGTGTTAAAACATCAAATACCATTTCTGCTCTATTTTAAGCCTCTATACATGCATTTTACTTGCTTAGTGGTAAAGATTTAAGAAAAAAGTGGTAACTAAATATCTGGAACATGGTTTATTAACCCTTCCCCCCCCCCCCCTTTTTAATTTTTATCCCCTGCCTAATTTGGTAGGTAAGGTATTGAAAGATTTGTACACTTTATCATGTACTCATTATACCCAGTCATTTAAACTCAGTTTTATTAATCCAAGTTTAATTGCATTATCATATTATATAATATTTTTTCTCATATAGAATATTTGATATTAGTATTATAATCTAGCTTATTTACCTTGTATAGTAATATTATATAATTAAGGAAAAAACTTCATTCCTAAATATTAAAAAATATTACACGCATCAGTAGGTACCTAAGTAAAATAAATATAAAACAAATAACTGACACTAGATTTAAATGAATATAGGTAACTTGATTACCCAATTCAGTTTTCTATTTATTAAATATTAGTTAAATAATCCATTAAAGGTTACACAAGTTTCAACAACAGCTAATTATTGTTAAATATAACACTTAAGATAATATAATTAAGATGAGAAAAAATTTAATAAAGTATTACATATAATACTTTAATATAATTGTGCTCCTGATTATCACATACTACAGTTTAAACAATAAAATTAAAGTTTACTTCAACAGGCTTTATTTGTCTTCAATCAGTTGTGTTCTCAATGCTAAGTTCTTTAAAGAATAGAGGTAATTGGATTACCTAATTCTAAAAGATTGTGTGATTGCTTCTTGAAAACAGAGGAAAGATGAATGATAATCCTCGCTCCAGGCGTAATACCCTCAGGTCTGCTGCAGGTTCTTCAGTTTCTCCTAGCTGTACGCCCCACAGTGGTATTACTAATCCACAGAATGTAAGGCGATTAAACCCACCTGATATAAGAGTATCTGGGATTACACCTACAGGTAGTAAGGTTGTTTCTTCTACCCCGAATCAATCACTCTCTAGGTCCACATCAGTTCTTACTCCACCTAATTACAATAGTGCCAGTGGAGATAATTATATGACTACCCCTCTCATTGATAGTGCTGGAACAGCATTGACTACCCTTCCAGAGATTCCTGACATAAAGGATGTCAAGAATGCACAGAGTCTTGAATATTACTTTGATCAGCTCTCCATTCATGTTGCATACTTTGGTACCAATCTTGGATCTGAACCAGATTGGTCTAGTCGTATACATTCTACCTATAATGCTCTTCTTGAACTAGTCTCCCCAGGTCAAATAAAGGCTTCAGAATTGAATAATCAACGCTTGATAACTAAATTCTCTTCTCTTAGCTCTCAGCTAGAAGCCCACAAACTGAAATGGTCTCTTGCTGTTGCCAGTGAAACTTCATTGTCTGATTTCAATGGATTCACATCCACACTACATGCCAATGTTTCACGGGGTACAGACCAATCAATTATTAGTAGACTGACAGCTCTGGAAGGAGACAGATTTCACCTAAAATCACTGGGACAACGATTAAGTTTAATCAGTGAGAGAGTAGGGATACTAGAACATTCACCCAATGAATTACTCAGTAGAGTAGATGTAATTGATTCATCCATTCAATCATTGAATGCATTACCTGAACAATTATCTTCTATTGAACACAGGTTAACAGATTTAGAATCTAAACACTCTGCTCATTCTAACCCTCAATCAGAGGATTTCTCCAGCTTAAAGGATCAGGTAGAACTCCTGAATAATAAGGTAGATAACCTACTCAATGTAAGTACAGGTATATCCTTAAATCAGGAATCCATTCGTGCACTTTCTACTCAGATTGTTAGCAATGCTCATTCCCTTCGTGCTGACTTCAATAGTTTCAAATCAAACATGATTAATTTGACTACATCAAAACAATCTAAGGAAGTCAATCCTGAATTCCATCAGTATTCTCCACCAGGACCAGGGGTACACAATTCCCAAACACCAATTAATCCTTTAACTCAGTCTGCTTCTAATATTAGAAATCAGAACTTTATTCATAGCACAGCGCCTGTATGTCCTACAGGCAATAATGCTAATACACAAGGTAGAGTTAGTAATTGGTTGGATTCCAATGCAGGTCATGTTCATGGCAATAAGGGTTCCGACCCCCCTGCATTTAATGGACAACATAATTTCAAACCCATCAGTCCCCAGGTTGAATTCATGAATAGGCCGGTTCATCATGGAAACATATCTGTTAATAATGATGATAACAATTCTGTGCATAGTAGTGTAGTCAGTACACTTAATCTGCAGGGTAAACTTCTCCAAGATCAAATGAATGGTCTAGTAAATCTTCTCTCCCCTTCAATCAGTGATGAGCTATCCAAGCATGATATTCTTGATCTTCACAAAAACAAGGTTGTTGCTGTTGAAATGCAAACACGAGATCTTAATCGTGCATTAAGAGATTATTGCAAAACTCCAGGTTTTTCCTACAGTTTTGGAGAGAGAGTCTCAGATGTTATAAGTGATGCCATTAAGTGGACATCAAAAATTCGTGAGTTGTATCAGTCTAAAGGTGCTTCTCGAAAATCACAGGGAAACATGCTCTATGATACCATCCCAGTCTTTGATAATAATTCAGACATAGACATCTTTGATTTTCTTAAGAGATTTGAAGCATCCACTGAGGACTTTGAATTTGATCATGAGCGAGCTCTTCTTCTTTACAACAAATTCCTGAGTCCAGTATTACAGGAGGAAACCACAAAGTTTAAGAATGATTATGATGCACTGAAAAGGACTCTCATACACAGGTATGGAGATCCTAAAACAATAATGCACAATCTGCTCTCACCTGTAACCAAGGATCACATTCCTGACTCTTCTGACATTGTCAAATCACTTTCTTATTTAAGAAAACTTCAGAGCACTCTGGAGAAAATCAGCTCCATGCTTAGTGCAAAAGACAATGAGGATGTAGAGTCCTACATCTATTCTCAGGATTTTTTGCATCATTTGTTAACTCTTGTTCCCCAGGATGCTAAAAATGAATTCTTTAAGATAATGGATAGATGTAATGAAGATACCATTCGCATAAAGGGACGGACTGCTTTCAAGCTTCTTCTAAATTCTGTCAATGAGGCTTACCAACTTGCAGATAGATCTTGTCGTACCAAGGCTAACATTGCTCCACCTTCTAAGGCTAAGAAAGAACCAGAAAGGGCTAGACAAGTGAAAACTTTTCATGCCAATGAAACTGGCAATGAGTCTGATGATTCTAATGATTCACACTCTACTTACACTTCGGCTATTGGACCAAATCAGGCTCTATTTGAAAGAAAAGAAGCCAAGCCTCCTAAGCCGGTAAGTAAAACCAAGTTTCCATGTCTTATCCCAAACCACAAGCATTCCATTGCTGAGTGTAGAGAATTTTTTCTTAAAACCCCACTGGAGCGTGTTGAGCTTAAAAAGAAGTTTAGGTATAGATATTGTTCCACTTGTTTACAATCCTCTGAATTATGCAAGGGCAGGACATGTGGGAATAATGAAGTTCCTGATGTTCTTGTCTGTAATGATTGTAGAATCCAAAGCAAACCAGGTAGACCAAGAATACCATTCTGTGTCCTCTTTTGCTTTTCAGATAAGCATCAGAAACCATCCAATGCCAGTCTTCTTGAAGGCTTGGAAAAGTACATTCCTGGCTTTCAGTCATCTCTTCTTAAAACACCTGTTATTCTAGCTTCGCACTTCCAGGTCCTAAGTTCATCAAAATCTGCTCCAAAACCTAAATCACTGTCCCGCCCAATGAATCCTAATGAATCTCCTCCTGTCTTTAACACCTGCACTGGTGATCAGGAAGATTCTTCTGATATTGAGTGTGTCAAAGAAACTTATGAAGATAGTATTGCAGTTATGCAGACCCTTAACATTAAGGGTCGGCACGTCTTAACTCTCTTTGACAGAGGAGCCAATCAGCACCTTGTAGAAGGTCAATTGGCTGAGGAGTTATCCTTCAAGGTTGTTAATGAAGAACCTGCTGCTATTGGAGTTGTTAGTGGAGGTAACATATGGACTTCGTATGGTTCATACTCAACCTTCTTAGGCCCTAATTCTAAGGGCAAATATTATGAAATCATTGCACAAGGCATGTCTGCCATTACCTCTAGTTTCCCAAGGTATGATCTTGCTGAGCTTAATACTGAAGCAATACAGCACTCCAACCTTCCCCTTGAAACTAAACTCCCACCTTACATTGGAGGAGATAGAGTCAAACTTCTAATTGGTTTAAAGGCTTCTGAAATGGAACCGGAGTGTGTTTTTGTCATTCCAAATGGTGTAGGTATCTACAAAAGCCAATTTATTGATGCTCATGGATCTAGATATTGTTATGGTGGTCCCAGCAAGATTTTCACTGCTGTCAATAAACGTTTTAATGGCAGTGTAAATTTCATGACTGTTTTCTTCACTCAGGCTATTTCTCAGTATAGAAGTTCCTTGTATCCTTCTATCATGAGCAACTTGGAACCAAATCTTGTTGACACTGGGCATGGTGTGCACTTGGTTGCTGATCCAATTCTTGACTATTCTCAAAAGTCTTGTTCAGGTCATGATTTCTTTCCAACTCCTCTTACTTGTAAAGATTTTACAGAGGCTGGTAAACCTGTTGAAGATGAAGAAGCTATTAGTTCTGCTGACTGTCCTCTTAATCACTGTATCTGCATTGCTACCTCTTATGCTTACAAAGCTAAGATTCCATTGTCTAAACAGAGAGATTACCTTGATGAGGATGATATTGACGAAACAATCAACTACCGGTGTGATCAATGCCAAAAATGCAAATGTAATTCCTCCAATCGCCTCAAAATGATCTCTTTAAATGAAAAAATTGAGCAGGAGCAAATTAAAGCATCTGTGCATGTTAATCTTGAAAAGGAAAGGGTTGAAGTTGACTTGCCATTTATCAAGGATCCAGATAAATATCTTTCAGAAAAACATGGAGGTAATGACAATTACTCTCAGGCTCATCGTGTTTACAAATCTCAGTGTCGCTTTCCTGACTCTGTTAAAGATGAGATCCGTAACGTTCACAGTGACCTTATAGAGAAAGGATTTCTGAAGAAGTTGAGTGATCTTCCTCCTGAACACCAATCACTGGTAGGAGGTAATAGATTCTCACACTTCATGCCTTGGCGCATAGTGCGAAAGGACTCTACCACAACGCCGGTCAGGCTTGTGGTAGACCCTAGCATGTCAGGTCTTAATTTGTGTCTTGCTAAAGGTGAAAATAGGATGCGTAAGATTAATGATATTTTAGTCAGAGCAAGATGTCGGAAGTATCTTTGGAGCTCTGACATTTCAAAGTTATATAACCGACTATACCTTAAACCATCCTCTTATACATATCAGCTGTTCCTTTTCCATACTAGTCTTGATCCAAATATTCCACCAGAAGTCTATGTTCTTGTTCGGTGTTGGTATGGTGTTACAAGCAGTGCAAACCAAGCAACATATGCCTTAGAGGAGCTATCCCGTCTCCTAAAGGATGAATATCCACTTGCTTTTGAAGTTATACATTCTGACATGTATGTTGATGACCTTTTACCTGGTTCTTCTTCTCTAGAAATTGTAAATGAACAAATTAGACAGGTATCAGAGGTTCTCCAAAAGGGTGGATTCTTTCCTAAATTCATTATCCAATCTGGTCAAGAGATCCAGGAAGAATTCATTCGAATTTTAGGATATAAATGGAATGTCATGGAGGATTCTATTGCCCCTGGTTTCACAGAATTAAATTTTTCTAAGAAGAAACGGGGTATGAAGGCCCCCAACCCCTTCCCAATCCGGGATCCATCTGATGTTGTTAAAATTCTTGATTCTGTTGACCTCACAAGGAGAACTGCTGTTTCAAAGACTGCTGAGTTGTTTGACCCATTAGGAAAATGGGAACCTTATAAAATCCAACTAAAACTGGGTCTTCAGCTCTTGAATGGAATGGATTGGGATTTACCATTGTCACAGGAAAATCAGGATTTTTGGCTGTCTAAATTCCAGGAATTCCTTGAAATTCCAAACATGAAGGTTGAGAGATACATTTTTCCACCTGATGTGCCTGCTGAAAATATAAGACTTCTATGTCTTAGTGATGCTGCAGAAAATGCAGGAGGTGGCTGTATCTATGCTGGTGTCAAACTTCCTGATGGCTCATTTAGTTGTAAGCTTCTTGCTTCAAGAAGCAAGCTCTTGAAAGAGAGTATACCAAGAAATGAACTTGAGTCAATTCGTATCACTGCAGGTCTAGCTTATGATGTCAAGCAAGCTCTTGGGGATTTAGTAACTGATGTAATCTTTGTTACAGATTCATCTGTTGCCCTCAGCTGGTGTCAAAACACAAATAAGAGACTCAGGTTATATTGTCTTAACCGTGTTGCAGAGATTCGTCGTCTTATTTTCTCTATTTGTGGCAAGTCTGACAGCCTTCCTCTTTTTCACATTGATGGTAAGCTTAATTTAGCTGATCTTCTCACCAAGCCTAACAATATTTCTCCCAAAGATATATCATACAGTAGTGATTGGCATTCAGGGCTTTCATGGATGTTAAAACCCAAACAGGACATGCCACTGACTTCATTTGAACAAATTCAAATATCTTCTCAGCAAAACCAGGCAATAAGCACTGAATACTTTCCAGAAGTAAGTCTTCCTTCACAGAACAATCAAGATGTTGTGTTTTCTGCTATACATTGTGATGGCTGTCATGAAACCAATGGTCATTTCTCCATTCATGATTGTCATGGTTCGTCACTAGAGAATCTTCATTGCCTTAACTGTTCCTGCTCATCACATTCTTCTGTTTTCTTTCAATCTGGGAAAGGTGCTGCACTTATAGATATTCTATCAACAGGTTACTCAAAGGCTATTTCAGTCATGTCCAGAGTAAATGATTTTATATGGTCACTGAAACACAAGGTACATACAAGCAAGGGAATTATTCGTTCCCAGCTATGCAAAAAGTGTACTACAATTGAACTTACTAATGGAATACAAGTTGAATATGATAAGTTCCTCATGAAGGAATCAAAGGACTATTTCTTTCGCCTGGAATCCTCTAGATTATCCAAAGTCTTGCCTCCAGCAAAGCTTAAAGGTTTTATCTTAAAAGATGGCATTTATTTTAATAAGAGCCGTATAGATCAGGATGCCAAAGTTGTAACAGAGGATCTTGATTTCTCTATCTTCTTTGATGGTCAGGACATTCATTCATCACTGCCTGTTGTTTCTTCAGATTCTGAACTTTTCTATTCTATTCTGATGCACATTCATCATAATGTCCGTAGACACAGTGGCACAGAGGCTACATTGCGAGAATTGACTAAGGTTGTCTTCCCTATTGGCAATGCCAGAAAAATTGTTTTAGCTGTGCGTAAACACTGTCCCAGATGTAGACTGATTCTAAGAAAAACATTTGAGCTGGAAATGGGAAATCATCCCCAATCTAGATACCAAATTGTTCCTGCTTTCTACCATAGTATGTGTGACATAGTGTATGGTTTCAAAGGCAAACCTTTTAAAACTGCTCGCAAACCAGAACTAAAGATTTATGGACTTGTTATTGTCTGTATCTTGACTTCTGCAACTAGTATTCTTGCACTTGAGGGAATAGAAACACAAGACATTGTTCTTGCATTAGAACGCCATTCTGCTCGTCATGGTGTTCCTGCTGCTTTGTACCTTGATCAAGGTACTCAATTGACTTCTCTTAATAAGCTTGAAGTGTCTCTACGAGACGCAAATTCACAGCTGCGTGAATCATTAGGCTTAAAAATACTTCCGTCAATTGCAAAGAACCACATGTCAAGAGGTCGTGTTGAAAGAAAAATTCGTTCTCTTAGAGACATGCTCAAAAAAGTTGCTATTGACACTGCTGTTGCCATGACCCCACTTCAATGGGATACAATATTTGCTAGGATGTCTTCAGATATTGATGATATCCCCATGGCTAGGTCTGATAACCAATCTCATCTAGACTTTGGATGGGAGCTCCTTACTCCCAACCGATTCAAGCTTGGTAGAGCTAATAACCGCTCTATTCATGGTCCATTGATCATTTCTGAAAGTACTTCACCTACTCAGTTATTGAAAAGAGTTCATGATATCCAACGCTATTGGTACCAACTTCTTCTTGACAGGCTTCATCATTTGATACCTAAACCTGATAATTGGTCCAAATCAGATGAGGTAAAACTTCAGGATATTGTTGTTTTTCGTTTTAAAGATAATGTTAATAGCAAAATGGAAGTTTGGAAAATTGGTAAAGTTGTAGAAATACTGAAGGAAGGACGAGGAGTTATTATCTCCTATCCTCAAATCTTGCCTAATGGTGTCAGTAAATTATCAGTAGTCAACAGATCTGTAAGAGATATCTGTTTAGTGTCTTCAATTGATGATTTGAATCTAAACTCCAAGGAGTTTTTTGATAAAATAAAGAAGATAAATTGATTGTTTTTTTTAATATAAAAATGATAAAAAAATAAAAAAAAAAAAGATAAAATTAAAAAAGAATTTAAAAAAAAAATTATAGAAGTATACATATTGTATTTAAAATATACTGTACTATAGTTAATAATCATATATAGTGTTTTTTTTGTATGTGTATGGTGGTTAAAATTGATATTAAGATGGAGATGTTTTTCCTATTTTTAGCATCATTTTATAACATTTCATTATTTTTATGAAGATATCAATCTTCTAGTTGAGATGAATACGGGTAAGTTGATCACCCAATTCAATTACTTAATTATCTAATTATGGTTGTCTATCAGAGGTTCCAGCTTGGTGGATTCCATTGTCAAGATGTCTACTCTCTACAAAGAGTATAGATGTAAAGGATATAATCCTTTTGATTTTACCAACAAGATATTCTTCCCTGCCTGGGAGAATAATTGTAAGGAGCGTTATAATGCATTTCTTTCTGATGTCATCTCTAATTACGATGATGTTGATAAACGTTCTCAGAGAGATTATCATTGGATAGAGACTGAGGGTGGTTGTTTGAAAACTGCTCTTCGCATTGATATGGATTACCACCAATCTTGGTGTCAACCAAAGCTGGATACAAGTTATACTAGTGCTAAACTGCATATGAGTATATTTAATCTAGCTCGCTTCAATGTTGATGACTTTCGCGAGTCATCTGCTGACTTTTGGAGCAAACAGGAAGAAAGAAGAGCTCTTAAGCTTAATTCTCCTTCACTTCCTTTCTACTTACTGGCCATCAAGATCCCTAAGCATATGTATGAGCTGCTTCTCAAGGGGTCTAATGAACTGGTCATTGATTATTCCAAATACAGTGCTGAGGATCTCATTGATGTTCCTTCACATTTCATTGTGTTTGATGGACAGTTCTCTGCCATTACTGTGGCTTTCCCATTTGTTGAAGAAGACATTAGTGATACTATTAAACGTATTACATTCAATCCTAATGTTGTCCCTCATGATGAACTTATTAAGTTTTTGGGTAAGCTCCCAATTCTGTATTCGGATGAGACTCATAGAAGCATATTGACCTTGAGAGGGTTTCTCAGAGAGATGTATGGAGTATTTGTGGATTTGCGTGGTTTTGACCTTGGTTCTCTTGCAGTAACTGCTGGTTGCAAATTGGACGACTATAGTCTGTTCAGTTTATCAAGTGTGGTCATTGGCAACTCCTTTCAAACAGAAGATTGCCGGGTTTCAAGTCTTGCTAGTCCTGGAAGGCTCCAAATGAATATTAATATGCTTCTACAAAAGTTGTATAAGATAACAGGTGTTTATGATGTTCTAATTGGTCATATTCTTAGAACCTGTTTTCCTGATCCTGTTGTGGTCCTGACTTCTTTCAAACTGACTCAGCTTCAGTTTATATCCTGGTTTACTGAGTTCATTGCAGAAGCATTGAAAAGAGCTTATATTGTTAGTTACCAACAAGCCGAATCAGAATGTGAGAGAGATAGACTCTCTATGACTAGGTCTCTGAATGAGAAGGATGAAAAGATCATTGCTCTTGCCAAGTTATGCATAGATGTTCCTGCTTTGCAATATGGTGGTCCTCGCTACCTTCACCATATTCGTTACTTGTTCTGGAATCAGTATCATGTTATTGAGGATCTTATCAAGTCTGGAGAAATGGCTTCCTCTGTAAGCAAGACTCCTGATGTTATGACTCCTCTTGATTATCATTACATAATGTTTGGAAGACATTACCGTAATGATGATGATTCTGGCAAACCTTTAAAGCCTGGAAGGTATGGTTTGCAGCCTAGCCCTCAGTGCTCCAATGTTATGTCTACTGATTCTGTCTTTGAAGATGTTTGTCGTCTATCCTCGTTTGATAGTCGTCCATACATTCATACTCATCTTGAGTGGGGAAGACTAAACCCTCATTTAATTGGAGATCTCTTTGATGATATGAATCGTTTGTCTAATCATGATCTAACAGTATTTTGGGTGACTAATCCCAGAGTCTATACAGGATTGAGAAATATTATTGACAAACTCTATGTCAATTTTAAGAGAGTTGAGAGGTTGGAATTCTTGTTGACTCGTTCTAGAGAAAATGTGTTGCAGCAGCAAATTGCTGAAGAAAAAAAGTTTGCTAATCTTCATGCTCAAGATAATGTGGAACAGGCTGATTTTCTGCTACAGCAACATAGAGTTGATCTAGTGAATCACCATTCTTCATCTGATGACCCTATTCCTTCAGGTATACATCAAGCTGTTTTCAGACAGGTACCTGGAAAAAATACGGCTAGAAATCGGCTCTGGAATGAGAAGAGGAAGGCTAAATACAAGAGGGCCAGTCAACGTAAATGCTATCCTAGTTATTATTTCACTAGAAGATCTAAACGTAAAGCTGCTATGTTAAATGTCCTTGAGGATAGAACCAAGTCTACTTATGCATCTTCTCAATCTAGCCAACCAAAACCTTCTGGTAATAGTCAACCTGGACCATCTGGTAGTTGTCACTCTGGACCATCTACTAGCAGACAATATGGATCATCTAGCGGCTATCAATCTGGGTCATCTACATCCAGTAATGCTGGTAGGAATTCTGCTCCATCCCGTTTGAAGAGGGCTGCTAATTTTGATCTCAGATCATTATTACCTTGTAAGAAGGAGATACAGATGTGGGAAGATGTTCTTAATTATTAAGGTAATTTATTCCAGTAGAGGTTTTATTACAACCTAACTGGTAATTTCCTTTATTAAGTCATGGTTTTTACAAGAGATTCATATGTATTTCTATTTGTCAGTAGAGGTTATTGTAAATCTAACTGCAAATATGAGTCATTTAATGTTATTTTAGTACAGGTTTCATTACAACCTAACTAAATACAATACTATAATAAATCTTATTATCAGTAGAGGTTTCATTTAAGAACCTAACTGGATAAGGAAATGTCGTTTTTTTTGTATTTTCATCTTTTGTTGCGGGAGTGTTGTGAAATATGTGTTCGTTTAATGATATAAGAAAATACGAAGACGACATTTGTGATTAGATAATTTTACGCGGCATTTGCGCTGTGTACTTCTTCACCCATGTGGGATAAATGCTACGTAAATTTATTATTAATTTATACTTCAACGGAAGTGGTTGTGATTTTTTATGATCGTAGCTTATTTTTATATTAGTGTTGATTTATATTATGTGATATTTCTTTGCCTGTGATTGTCGATAATGATTGGTTTTTTAAATACTACCATAATAATTTATATATTTCAGATTTAACTACGATTAAATTTGTACAAATTGTTTACCGAAATTATCTACTGCTTTTGTTGAATATTATCATAAATACAGGCATAAATTAGATTTATATCTAAAAGTAATTTCAAATGTAAGTACGTCACAGGTTTATCTAGTCGTTAATATCTCTTTATATTTATTTTTTAAGAAGTTTTTATAGCTTTAATAAGCAAAATTTCTACAATATTATAATTTCTTTTGATATTCAAAGTGAGTTATAGAGAACTAGTAGACTTACAACAAATGAAATAATTTGGCAATTATCAATGCAATACAGGCGCCAAATCGAGCACAACTCCACCTGGAGTCAATACATTTCCCAACTGAGGATGCATACTCATGTGAATTTTGTGAGAAAACATTCAAGACTAAAATTGCCTATCGGGTGCACAAATCAACCTACCACAAGGGATGGAAGGCCAGAATTTGACCAAATAAAATTAAATGTGAAATATTTGTAATGATAAAACAGTCCTATAAGCAACATAATATGCAAAATTTATTTTTAGTAATAAAATAAATCTATATTTTTTAGCTATATTAAATATATTAAATTTTTCATCAAAATAGGATTACTTTTAGAACAGTAAGTTTGTTGAAAGAAAAACTATTTTGTCTGTAATGTTACGTATCCTGTTCAACAAAATAGACATTTATCATTCGCGGAAAAGATGTAGACAAAACAGCTTTACATCAGATGAAAAATCTTTCCTAGCTGGATATGGTTGTTTAATAAGAACAAGAATCCTATGATATAAAGTATTATTTTTTTTTGTCTGAAGCTAAAGATGAAGAAAACTGGTAGTCCGAATTAATTGTACTTTTCTATTCAAAAGGTATAATTGATAACACGCCACTGCACTGCTAATATTTATTAACATTTATAATATTGCAGGGGTGCTACAAAGATGGGAAGATCTTGACCGCTACATGGATACAACCACATCCGGACATCATTATTGTAAAGTCTGTGCCAGGTTCAAGCACAAGGGCCGCAGGCAGGTCAGGGTGCACATTGAGGCTGTACACTTCAGGGGCTCCTTTGTGCATGATTGTCAGTATTGTAGTGAACAGTTTGACTGTAGGAAGACCTTGGAGAATCATGTTTATACTAATCATAAGCAAATGAAGGCAATGAAGTTCAGTTTTTAAAGCAATCCAGGGTCCACATTGAGGCTGTGCACTTCAGGGGCTCCTTTGTGCATGATTGTCAATATTGTACTGAACAGTTTGACTTCAGGAAGACTTTAGAAAATCATATGTTGTTGTTGTAGCCATGATTCTCTGAAGTTAGGACTCAGATGCACACGGAGACTGGAAGTGAGAATCCTTTGGCCAATCTTAGATTGGTAAGATTCGCGCACAGCTGATTGTATTCTATGTTACATTACAAGCTGACCCGCAATTATCGTGGAAGCTACTCAATTATTACATCACCCTGGCCTAGAGTTTTGGCAGGTGTTCCATATTAAGCCACCCTAATTAATGGCACTCTCATACGAGGAGCATGGATGAGGGAAAGCATGGTTAGAGCTGCTTGATTTGTAGAATCCTATCTTCCTACAAATCTCCCCCCTTACAACCCTAGGGCATCTTAGGGAAGGTTGCGTGATCATAATCTGACAAATTGCGACAGCATTTGTCAACTAAGTGCAAAGTCTTTGTGGGAACTTGAACTCGGTTTCTTCCAACCACAGCGTAGTGCGCTAATCACAACACTATGGGACACCCCAATCATATGTATACTAATTATAAGCAAATGAAGGCCATGAAATTCAGTTTGTAACTTTATTTCATAGGTGCTTCGTTCCGAACGATTACCAATGGCCAATCAAAATAGCTAAACAACCAATAAAATCAAATATTTTTTTTTATGATTTTAAACGTATCAAAATTTTTGTCATATGTAAAGTAAAATATAAATTAAGTAGGTAAATGAAAGCTTTTCTCACTTTAGTTTTGTTATCTCTTTCTAATAAATGTTCTAAGTAGGTACTTAGTATTAAAGTTGATTTTTTTATCTCTAATAATTTTTGGAAAATTTTTTTGAAGAAATTCCTATAGGGAAAAAGAATCTTGTATGTGTTTGGCTTGAAATAATTCTATATTTTAGTTATATTATTACTTTTAATGATATGATTTTTGTTTATTTTATTAGTTGGAATTTTTCTATTTTCTTGTTATATATGTGAAATATCATTTCTATAATGTAGTAATTTCTTTCAACACATTTATTGGTGAATTCCGATAAGTATCGAGCACTGAACCCCCTCCTTTTTTTAGAATAAATTTTAAAAAATTAAGGGGGTTTCTGATTAAGTTTCTTTTCCTATGCCTAACCCCTCCGAGAGGCATATCTCCATAGAACCCATACCTGTGGTGGCATAACCAATATATAATATATAACCTTACCTAACCTGACCTAAAGTAAAAAAAAACAAAAAAGAAACTACCCTTACACCAATAATTTTTAATTTATTTCTTTAAAAATGGAGGGAGCTTAAGAAGACACTCTAAGGAAATTGCCGATTTATTTTTTAACTTTTTCTTATCTTTTTTTGTTATTTAGGTTCCCTTCAGTGCTGGGAAGACTTGGATATCTACATGGACATTACAACTTCAGGAATAGAATTCTAAAAATTCTTTACGGAAAATCAACCATTAATCCTTATATAAAAGTTACAGTTTGTCTATGTATGTCTGTACTGACCGATATGGTTCTCCTTTACATTATATTTTTGCATATGTCTTTTGAAGGTATATAACTATTTTGGGAAGGGATAGCAAGCAATCAGTATCCACAACCCAAAATCTAGGCCCAGATTCCCTATCCGAAATTAAAATTGCGATAAGGATTTTCATGACTTTTTAGCACTATAAAAATTTTCAATTAAATGTGGTAGACAAAAACCAAAATAGTATTTTATTGTTTCTTAAATGCAGGTAAAATTTTGAGTAGCATCCAAAGTTTTTTTGTATTTTATTTTCACAGTAGCTTTTCATGCTTACTTTAGGTTAGTTTAAGTAAGAGTTCGAAAATGACCGGTGTAGGGGCTAGAATCTTTTATTCATAAGAAGACCTTTAAAAAAATTGCTTGAATCTGCCATCCGCTAAAAAAAACAAGAATCCAGTTTTTAAAAAAAGTTATAATAGCTAAGAATTTTCAATGCAGAAACATTTATCTTTAATATTCTTTCCTATCAGGTCATTTCTACTGCAAAGTATGCGCCAAGTTCAAACATAAGGGCCGTTACCAGGTCAGGGTTCATATAGAAGCTGCGCACTTCAGGGGAACATTTGCTCATAACTGCCAGTACTGTTCAGAACAGTTTGATTGCAAGAAGGCGCTAGAAAATCATAAATTTGCTAATCACAAAAATATGAAAGCTATGAAGTTTATCTGATAGTTTTGCTATTTTTAAATCTTGTGTAATAAAATTATATTTTTATTTTTTATTTGATTTAATTTTTTTGGGGACAATTATTTTTTGTTGTGAAATATCAGTTTAAGTTTAAGAAAAAAGATTAAAGGTAAAATTGTGACCTTTTTAGTCCAACATAGTATCCTTTAAACCCACACATAAGTTAATCTCATTTATGTTACTCAGTTTTTTTTTGCAGAGTTTTGCTAAGTGTTAAATGTTGGGTTTTAAAACGATTTTATGATTATTATTTAAAAATATTGAAGTTTAATTATATTTGATTGTTTGAAACATTTGTAGGAACGAGTTTAACTTTTTTTTCCATATTCTCACCAATTAGTTTTGATGATTCATGTATATTTCAGACTCCAATGTTAACCTGGAGAGCTACATGAGACTGGAGGATACCCGAGGCGGGGGCCGGGTGTACTGTTGCACCCTGTGCCCCAAGCAGGGCCAGCTGAAGCACCACATCCTTGGGCATATTGAGAATATGCACTTTCCTGGATGCTTTGTCTACAGCTGTCAGGAATATAAACTTTATTTAATTGAAATTGAATCTTACCCATGGTTTCAGGATATTAACTAATTTAACTAAAAAAACAATTGCTTACATTCTGATGCTTTGTAATTGGCATAACAAAATAATAGATACTTTATCGAATTCCATTGAAGACAGCTTTCTGCGGATAGCAAAATAAAACATTTAAGGATTATTTCCAGTTTTGTTGGCCCCGATAAATGATTTTTCATTATGGCTCAGAACTAGGAGTTCTAATCCAGCCGTTATTAACCGGTTTTGAAGCCATTTGGATTCCTTTATTTTTTTCTTCAATAAACTCAAAAGTTCATACTTACAATTATAAAGATAAATTATGCACATTTTAAACCATTTAAAGTCAAACAGACAAAGATTTGAGAAAATATCTTATCATTTGACGAACAGAATCTGTTTAACCAAATATCTACCTAGACAAAATAGATAAAGTTTGTAAGTTTACAGATATGTGGTATGCAGTTATCTACTAGAAACAAGCTTTACAAGCACAATGCAATACATAAAATCAAATAATAGTTATTCATCCTATCGTATTATAGGCAGCTTTCCGTGGATGTTAAAATAAAAAATTATAAGATTAAAACCAGATTTTTAAGCCCCGAGGCTTATAAAAAAAACTGTTATTGATTTCATGATTTAATATTAGTGGAAAATTGTCTGTGATTCGATGCTATACACAGTTTTTTAATATGGCTGTGAACTGGTTCTATTCCAGCTGATATTAATCGGTTTTGAAGCCATACTGGAAAGATATTTAGTTCAGTTGCATTAAATTATTTAATGATATTTTTTAGTTTTATAAAGGAAAAAAATAATCTACCTAGCTATGTATTGAAATATAAAAGAATTATGTTCACCCGGCCTTTTAAATTAGAATTAAGAGAAAAATTGTAATTGTGAAAGTTACCATTTAATGAACAAGATTGGTAGCATACATTACAAGAGTAAATGGTAATTATATTAGCATATTGTTTAGCAACATTCAAAACAGAAATAGAATTTTATATTATTCCGAGTTTTACATTTTAGCTTGTTCTTAAAAATATAAAAAAAATATTTCGATCTTTAGTTTTAAAGTTTGTATTTACATGGAAATATTCCAGAAAATTTTACAGTTTATTTTACTAAATTTCACAGTTGCCTATAATGAAAAATTTGTGACAAAAATCTTAAAAAATAGTAAGATTTTTTACAGTAAAATTTTCCTTTTTTCAGGTGGTTTAGAGCTGGACAATTATATAAGATGTGAATCAACTGAAGATGGACAGCAGCTTTATTTCTGCACCTTGTGTCACAGGAATGGATTTAGAATACGTGGATATTGTGACATGGGAATTTTTCCGTCATTTTAGGTTCCTAATATAGTCCTCAGATATAGGCCAATGCGTTTCTCCATGGTCAGAGGAGGGAATGTGGGTTGGGGTATCGTTATATTAGCCAGCTAGGAGAAAAACATTTTTTCAGGGTATGCGAGTATCTCTCAAAATATTAACATATTCTATATCCATTGTCACAGGGATGGTATGTCCAGGAAACTGAATGTGAAATGTCACCTGGAGAGTGCCCACTTCCCAAATAGTTTCATGTACACTTGTACAACGTGTGGACAAGTGTTTGATACCCGCTATAAGTTGTATAATCATAGAAAGTTACATAAAGCAGATTCTGTTCATTTTTAGATAAAGTTAAATAAATAAGTTCGTATTTTATCACAGGGTTTTTGCCAATATTTAGTCCGTCCGTCTTATCATCAATAAGCAACCATGAAATGACTAAATTAGTATGAAAATTTCATGTGCTCTTTAAAAAAATTTGTGAAGTCAAATGTGAAATCTTTTGTTATTTCTTCGCTTTTGTTGCATGATTATCCATGTTGTACCTTAAAATTGCACGTATAAAATGTTGTAATTTTAATTTAAATATTATTTCTGCTAACATTTGTATTTTATTTCAGACGGAGAACAGATGAGCATAAAGTTGTTAAATTCGTACATCATCACTGACAATACTACTGGTGGATATTACTGCAACATATGCAGCAAAACATCCTTACAAAAAAGTCACCTGCTCGACCACATTCAATCCATCCATTTTCCTGACAGTTTCAGCTATTCCTGCAATTACTGCGCTGCTGTATTTAATACAAGGAATAAGCTCTATAAACATACACATTCTGTTCATAAACAAAAATAAATATCTCAATAATTATTCTTTGTAATTAGGTACCTATAGAATAAGATTATAATATAGTATTCATAGTTTTATTTATGCATTTTTTTATTAAGATACTAGTTATTTAAAAATTTCAATTATAACTTAGTATTACATAAATAAAAAAAAATATTATTTGGTATTTTATTGGTTCATTCTAACTCAAAATCCACTAGATATAAACTGGTTTGAAACCGGGAATAAAATCAAT
Source organism: Acartia tonsa (assembly GCF_053477335.1). Taxonomy (NCBI): domain Eukaryota; kingdom Metazoa; phylum Arthropoda; class Copepoda; order Calanoida; family Acartiidae; genus Acartia; species Acartia tonsa. The sequence goes on from NC_137265.1 coordinate 18,647,671, forward strand.
GTTTTGCAGATATTCTCCTATAACAAATAAAGGGTATAATTTTTTCTGCTTGCATTGCATAAATTTATGTGTTCCAAGTTTTTTTTTTAAAGTAAGTATTAGAACGCTTACATTTTACATTGAAGTTGCAACATGGACTTTCGAAATATAGCAGCCGAACCGCCGATCCTGCCGAAAACATTTTTTTTGTCTATGGACAACATTTCATTTGATTTTGATTCAGCGGTTATCGAGATTCTCAGTACAGAGAAACACACACTTCCTGTTACTTTAATAAAAAGATTTAAATATATAAAAACTTAATATTTTTGTTGTTTATTTGACAATGTTGGATGTAATATAAATCCACTCCACACAAACAATAATGACAAAAATGCATAAACTGTATTTGTGCTGATTGTAAAATTGCCCTGCCTCCCTTTATTAATCATCAATTTGTAAGGTAATTATCAAAACAAGATTAACTGTAATTTATGATAGTTTTATTGACTAATTTCAGTGATAGAGGGATGAGAAAATGTCAATGAAATTAATATTTTCCCCCAAAATTTAACCAGCTTCCTAAGGCAGAATTTCACGCATAGGAAAACGTTTAATTTACCCTCAATTGTCCCATCCCTGATTTTTATGTCCAATTTTTCTCACATCATTTTTATTTCTTCAGATGTAATGGCCCCTGCTGATCTGAATGCCTTTATTATTTGGGAGGAAACAAGAGCCAAGTTTAAATGTGCTTTATGTGGAAAACTTTTTGCGAGGAAAGAACATCTGTGGTGTCACTTGGAATCTATTCATTTTCCACATAGTTTTGTTTATTCTTGTGATATCTGTCACAAAACATTCAATACAAGGAACAAACTGTACAAGCACAATATTGTTCATCGTCAGTAAGAAAACATAATTGTATGTGAAATAGATGAATATAAGGGATAGTTCTATGAAGTGTATTTAAAGAGTTAAGGTACTTAGAGTAGTGAACTTTTATATGTCTTAGTAGAATATATTAGGCATTGGATAGATATGATTATATGTTCAAGAATTTTTAACATTGACCAGACCAAACTTTTTTTATTTGACAATATCGAAAAAAGTTAAAGTGATTTGCCACATAAATTACATGAGAATGGTCTATTTTTTCCAAATATGTATAGCCAAAACACCAATATCAGAGAATCTTTTTCCACATATTTCACAAGAGTTATAAAAAAATTGAACAGGGGTTCCCCTTGGGACAAGTTACTTAAAAAACATAAAAAATAACGTCCGGTTCATTATAGGACAGGTTTTCTATAGATTCTTTTTAAAAAAATAAAGAAAACCGTCCGGTTTACTTACAATATACACATTATCTCACGCGGAAATACCAACTAACCATACAACATATATATATATATATAAAGACCATTCTCATGTAATTTATGTTGCAAATCACTAACTCTTTTAGATATTGTCAAATAAAAAAAGTTTGGTCAGGTCAATGTTAAAATTCTTTATTACAATCATATCTATCCAATGCCTAATATATTAATAAAAATTAAAATAATATTAATAGACATATAAAAAGATCACTACTCTAAGTACCATACTGAATATTTTATTGGTCATTCTTTGTTGTTATGTGTGTTTTGTTGTATAAAAAGTTTGAAGTTCTATTAACTAGTAAATGCTTTCTAAAGTTGTGTTTATGAGAAAAAAGTTTTTGCCATATATAACACGCAACGAAGTTGAAAATAAAAATGAAAAACTCATTTTTAAAGAAAAATCCCTGGTAAAATCTTTTAATTTTAATCAATAACTTTATATTATGCACTACTACGTTATTTAAAATAGAAAAAACTTACAGTTCACTATTTTTTTTTTTAAATGCACTTCGTGAAACTATCCCTTTGAATTTAAATAATATGTACTTATTGACATTTTACACTTGATTGATAGCGTAAACATATAATTTTTGATAAGTATTTAATTATCTTTTCATAATATTAATTAAGACACCTGCTAAAAATAATTTTAAAATGATTCTCTCTTGTATTGTACTAACTTTATTTAAATTTCAGATTCTGCCAATTTCTACTCCTATATTATACAGAACTCAGAAGGCTTATATGAATGTACTATATGCAAGAAAACTGGCATCTACAGAAGTAATCTGAGAAAACACATTGAAAATATCCACTTTCCTGGAAGCTACCAGTATCCATGTAAATTTTGTGATGCCATCCTGCCCACTGCAAATAAGTTATCTAAGCATCTAAAAACTCATAAAACATATGTTTGAATTAATGTTACTGATATCAAATTATCAATATATTTTAACATTTGTATATTAGATTATTTACTTATATTGATAGTCATACTACAATATTTTAGAATGTAGAATTTTTAAACTAACTTTATGCTATTTTCAGATTCTGCCAATTTCTACTCCTACATTATTCAGAACTCAGAAGGCTTATATGAATGTACTATATGCAAGAAAACTGGCATCTACAGAAGTAATCTGAGAAAACACATTGAAAATATCCACTTTCCTGGAAGCTACCAGTATCCATGTAAATTTTGTGATGCCATCCTGCCCACTGCAAATAAGTTATCTAAGCATCTAAAAACTTATAAAACATATGATTGAATTAATGTTACTGAATACTGATATCAAATTATCAATATATTTTAACATTTGTATATTAGATTATTTACTTATATTGATAGTCATACTACAATATTCTAGAATGTAGAATTTTTAAACTAACTTTATGCTATTTTCAGATTCTGCCAATTTCTACTCCTACATTATACAGAACTCAGAAGGCTTATATGAATGTACTATATGCAAGAAAACTGGCATCTACAGAAGTAATCTGAGAAAACACATTGAAAATATCCATTTTCCTGGAAGCTACCAGTATCCATGTAAATTTTGTGATGCCATCCTGCCCACTGCAAATAAGTTACACCATCATATAAAAACTCATAAAATATAGGATTGAATTGATGTTACTGCTATCAATATATTTATATATTAGATATTCACTTATATTGATGGTCATACTACAGTATTGAATTTTCCGTGAAATCGTGATATTTAGATGTAGAATTTTTAATTGTTATTTCTCGCATCGTATCATAAACAGCTTTCAGCTGATATAAAATGTAAAATTATAAGATTTAGACCATTTTTTTAGCTCTGAGATGCCGAAGGCAAGGTGTAAAAATATGGTTTTAAGCTTATGATTTTACATTTTTATATTCGTAGAAAACTGGATGTAATACGAGGCCAGACCTAGTTTTTTGTATTGATGAGAACTGGTTCTAATCCACCAGTTTCGAATGAATACGAGAAACTAACTTTATGTCATTTTCAGGATCAGCTGACCTCTTCTCCTACATAGTCCAGAACATGGATGGCTTATATGAATGTACTATATGCAAGAAAACTGGTAACTACAGGCATAACCTGAAGAAACACATTGAGAATATCCACTTTCCTGATAGTTTTCAGTATCCTTGTAAGGTATGTGGTGCAATCCTGCCCACTACTGATAAGTTAAACTATCATCTTAAAACTCATAAAATATAAGATTAAATTGATGTTACTACTATCAATATATTTTAACATTTGTATTTTAGATATTCACTTTTTTTGATGGTCATATTACAATACCTATATAAATTTCCTTGAAATAATGATATTTAGATGTAGAATTTTTAACATAACATAACATAACATTTATTTTAACTTTAGCATGGTTAAATACATTTAATAAAAATAGAAATTATTAATTGTAATACAAAAGTAAGGAATCACAAAGTCATCTAGGACCGTACAAATGCGTAATCCCTAATTTGTTTAAAGATTTTGTTAATACTTGGATATGTAGATATTTGTTGGTTAAGGATTTTAGGTAATATTTTATACAAACATTTCAAAACATAGAAATATAAAAAAATTATTAGATATCGGAAAAATATTTTATTTAATAACAATGTAAAAAGAAAAAGAAAAAAAAGTATAGTAAAGGGTCTAACTTATATACAGGCGCTAATTAGATCAATATTACTCATTTTTTACAAGGATAACATTTTCTTTTCGTGCATTTAAAACTAGAATAGCAATTTAAATTTTTTTTTTCATTTTGGCTTTGGTAGATTTAAATGAGGTACAATTTCTTAAATTGTCATTAAGTTTATTAAAAATCTTAGGAAATGTTACATTAGGAAATCTTTCCAAGCTTTTCATTTTGGGAATCTGAGATCTTAGTTGTTTAACCCTAGAAGAGTTAAGAGGTGTAAATATTTCATTGAATGAATCAGGAAACTAACTTTTTGTTATTTTCAGGATCAGCTGACCTCTACTCCTACATAGTCCAGAACATGGAGGGCTTATATGAATGTACTATATGCAAGAAAACTGGTAACTACAGGCATAACCTGAAGAAACACATTGAGAATATCCACTTTCCTGATAGTTTTCAGTATCCTTGTAAGGTCTGTGGTGCCATCCTGCCCACTGCTGATAAGTTAAACCATCATCTTAAAACTCATAAAATGTAAAAATAAATTGAAGTTACTGTTTCAAAATATATATCAAAAACTCTTCTCAAATTATTAACTTTTATTAATAGTTATTTTATAATATTTGAGTCTACTTTTAAGCAGAAATCTGAAGGGATAAGGTAATGGTTGATAATTATGTACATCCCCACTGAAGATCCACAAAAATACCCCTTCTGTAGATTAAAATTAGTTGTTGAATCGTTCGAACACTCAACTTAATGAATCAAACAATTAAATCAACTTAAGTCTCCAAAGTTGTTAAGCCATCGAATAAGAAATCGTTATTTCAAAACATTGGGGACTATTGTATTAAACAACCCATTATCCTACCTCTCTCTGACTTCTATGAAACGATTAATTTCATTTGAAAGAAATCAAATTAACTTTATTTAAATTTTAGGTTCTCCCAAATCCAATTTCTACTCTTTCATCATACAGAACTCAGAGGGCTTAAATGAATGTACTTTATGCAAGAAAACTGGCATCTACAGAAGTAATCTGAAGAAACACATTGAGAATATCCACTTTCCTGATAGTTTTGTTTACTCTTGTGATATCTGCCACAAAACGTTCAATACGAGGAACAAACTGTACAAACACAATACTGTTCATCGTCAATAGAAAAGCATTTAGATGGAAATAGTGAAATAGATTAATTTAATATTTATATACTTTTCTTTGATATTAGGGAGTGAACCTATTTAGGTCACAAATAAAGGTAACTGGACAAAGTGTCTCAAAAATCATCCATGCGACGTCACAAAAATGAGGGAGATAGGAGGAGAAGTAAGAAAGAAAACCCCTTAAAAAGAATGATAATCCCTCATTTTTATGACGTCACATGGTTGTTTTTTTAAACACTTTTTGCGGTTACAAATAAAGAAGCTTTAACGTCCTTGGTTTTTTTTTGATGGAAAATATACTACTAGATAGATATCTTATCATTGGTCTGACAATTAAAATATTCATGTTGTTTTAAAAGTGTCATTTCCCCAATTTTTTCAGAACATATATTTAATTTTTATATTTTTCAGGTAGTTTCAGCCCAGAGGATTTAACCGCGTTCATGATCAAATCAAGGGACAAGTTCAAGTGTACAATTTGTGCAAAACGTTTTGGGCGAAAAGATCATCTAAAGAATCATTTGGAAAACATTCATTTTCCACGCAGTTTTGTTTACACATGTGACTTATGTGACAATACGTTCAACAAAAAGAGACAACTGTGGCATCACAAAATTCGTCATCGTTAGAAAAGCAAAATTATTTGTAATTGTCATTAACAACAACCTATTTTTTTATCATAAAAATATTTTTAAACAGTTTTTTAGTTTAATTAAGTATTAGATTAGGTATTACCAAGGTAGCAATTCTAACAATCAATTCTACAAAAAATCACGAAACCTTTAAAAGTATCGGGGAAGAATATTTTGTTTTTTCATGTAACCAAAGAGGGGTGGGTAAGAAGGGAAGGAAAAGGGGAAGAGGTTTGTGGGTAAATTTTCCTTTAAAATTGTTTGTCAGAATATCATTCACTGTGTATTAATTACTAAACTTGACAAACAGTAAAAAATAATTTTTGGCAGTTTGTAAAATTATAATTTTATTTGTAAGAATTTAAAACTCTCACGAGATTGTTTAGTCCTTTGACACTGTACATAATTATTAGTTGATTGATCTGTCCATAATTTTTTATTTATATTCAATTTTTTTTGTATATGAATATTTAATACCTGTATTATAATACTGTTATTATTATTACTTGTTTTGTGTGTCATAAAATAAATATCTAAAAAACTAATTTATTTAAATTTCAGGATCTGCCAACCTCTACTGCTACATAATACATTATACATGTGATACTTGTCACAAAACATTTCATACGAGAAACAAGCTATACAAGCATAATATTGTTCATCGCGTCGTCAATAAAAAAGTATAATTTTATTATTCTAGTGAAATAGATGAATATGATTTGCATTTTTGATTATGTTTTTCTCCCTAAAATTTTATATTTGATTAATAGTATAAACTTATAAGTTTAAAGCAATAATATTTGTAGGTATAGTTTAACTGAAAAAAGCAAATAAATTTTTTTAATTTTCATGTTTTAATTTGTTTATTAAATCAAAGAAAAGGAGGTTCATTTTTAACATTTTTGTTTACACATGTGATATCTATGACAATACATTCAACACAAAGAACAAACTGTATCAGCAAAAAATGGTTCATCGTTAGAAAAGTAAATGATTTTGTAATTAACATATATTTTTTTTAATATAAAAATATTTTATTAAAAGTTTCTTTTAGTTTAATCAGGCTATTTTAATTACAAAATTACTTATATGATACAACTTATGTAGAGTTTATTGCTTGCAATTGAAAACAGAAAAAGCAGTAATTATAGACAGTGATTTTTGAGCTAGAGATAGTTTATGCATTTTTGGTTTATTATCAATATGGCCCAAAAATTAAAGTAGATTTTGCTAAAAAAATTATAGATTAACATTTATATATTGTTTCAGGTATGATTGAAACTCCTGAAGACTTCCAGCGATATGCAATAAAACTAACTATTGGTTCGTATAAATGCTCGTTTTGCGAGTATTTTCATGAAAGAAAATCTCAAGTTTTGTTTCATATTGAGTCTAAGCACTTTCCCAACTATTTTACCTACAACTGTAGGTTCTGTAAGCATACTTTAAAGCTGAGATCAACTCTTGTTAGACATGAGTCAAAATGTGCCTATAGAAGTTAAACAGAGGTTTTTTAGTAACCAGTTATAAATTAATGTACTATAATCCAATTTTTCAGTTAAATATATCTATATTATTTATATCCACAGTCTAATACTTACTTTTTTTTTATGTCATCTAGTTGCTTAGGCAGGGGAGCTGAGGACAGGAAAATCGCTCAAAATCATCTAAATACATAAAATGAAGCTTCCTTGAAAAGAACAACCAATTCATACTATCTTTTTCCGTGATCTTTAGCTACAGACAATAAACCTTACTAAATAAAATCTTTTCTAAAACTAATACCTAATGTTTTCTTATTTCAGGTATAATTGAGACACCAGAGGACTTCCAAAGATATACTGTTAAACTAAATCATGGATCTTACAAATGCTCTTTCTGCGAGTACTTTCATGACACAAAACGTCAAGTCTTGTTCCATATTGAATCTAAACACTTTCCCAACTATTTTACCTACAACTGTAGGTTTTGCAAGCATACTTTAAAACTAAGATCTACTCTTGTTAGACATGAGGCAAAATGTGCTTACAGAAATTAAAAAGAATTTTTCTAAGATCTGGTTTAAAAACCTGAAATATAATCCATTGTAATTTGTGGAAGGGCGGATAACTATGCTATATTTTTTAAATATTTTCAGTAGAACCATAGAGATTATATTATTTTTTGTTAAAGAAATATATTTTTTGTTGGATTTCATGTTAATTTTAAATTTTTTTGTAATTGTAATCTTAAGCCACATTAGTTAAAGTAGAATTTACATAAAGTAGTTTTTTTGTCCACTCTGTATTATATTTAAAGTAGGTGTTTTCCCACAAACAGCCTGTCGAGCAATTAAACCTACCTCCCCCAAATTACAAATAAATGGAAAATAAAGGGGGGGGGAGGGGTTGGATTACTATACCTTGCCCTGCGGATTCTATATCTGCGGGGCTTCTCCACCCCTTATTTTCATTTTCGTTTTATAATAAGGGAGGGTGATTTGATTCTCAACAGACACTTTGTGGGAAATCACCAAATTCTTTTCTTACTTTCCACTTTTTCTAACCAAGTAAATTTATTTCAGGTTTGATTCCCAACAACTCTGCCTTCCTGGACGAGCACATTGCCAAGGTTCCATCTGAGACGTGTCCTGGCAAGCAGGTGTACGTCTGCCTGCTGTGCCAGAAAAGCCACAACCAGCGGTCACACGCGCAGAACCACGTAGAGTCTATTCACTTCCCCAACAAGTTTGTGTACACATGCAGGGGGGTGATTTTTTCTTAATTAATTGAATTTTATGGCAGTTTCCCTCAAATTGCTTAGTAGAGCACATGAAAAAAAAACCTTAATTTGAACTAAATTGAAAATAAGGTGGGAGTGTAGTTTTTCGTTTGTTTCTTTATTAGTTCAGGTTAGGTTATATTTAGGTACTGGGTAGGGCCGAAAGGTAAGGATTCCCCCGCAGGGATAGACATAGGAAAAAAACTCTATCCTTCCTTATTTTTATTTATATCAATAATAAGGGGTTGGAGTTTGGGTGTTCGATATGCACTTTGAGGGAAAGCACTAGCTTTTTAAATAAATTTACTCTCTAGCAATAAGCTCCGCAAAGGTGTAATTCCCTTTTTATGAATTAAGTTCTACATTAGGCATAAATCCACTTTTGATTTGTTTTACAAAAATTGCCAATGAAATAATCACCTGTTAACAGAATTTGCGGCAGGAGTTTTGATGGAAGAAATAAGTTACAATTACACACATCTAGGGAACACAAGAGACCCAAGTCAGAAATGATAATTTCCGGAAGTATGTCCATAGCTGGGCATTTAGGGTTATCAACTGATAATAGTGGTTTAGTTTAGTTATAATTGTATCACCTAGCGGAGCTTATTTGAACTAAGTCATTAGGTATAAGGCTAAGTTAAGGCTTTTTAACTCTCTGACATTTTACATTCTAATAGTTGAAATCAAAGTTTTAAATATAAGGGTAATTTTAAGGTTTTGAACTTTTTCCATACTGTAAAATCTACTATTTATTTACTACTTTAAGGGTTTAAATATTTTTTACAACTTTAACTACCTAGTCATTAAATGTTACAATTTTAAAAAATCACCTAAATTTTAGGTTTTGTAATATTAATTTCAATTCTAGAGGTAAATACAACGTTCATATGTCCACCAAGCATAAGTATCATAAACATGCTAACTATACTGTAAAATCAACAAGTTATTAACAAAGTATATGGCTTTTTTAAGGTTTTAATTATTTTACATATTAAAAAAATAGCAATAATTTAGTCACTAAATGTTAAAAAAATAGATTTTTAAAAATCACCCAAAATATTATAGGTTTTGTAATATTACTTTCAATGCCAGAAATAAATATAACATCCACATGTCCACCAAGCACAAATATCATAAATATGCTATCCACAAGAGTTCTCCTAATTATACACCAGCCTATCAAGAAAATTGGAATTAAAATTGATGGATCAGCGAGCCCCCGGAATCCTAGGCCCAAAATTTCTATTGAGGATAAAGGCTAAGCACCTAGTCCACCAAAAAGTAAAATTTAATCAATCATTAGATTTATTTGACCTTATTTTGAATTCCTTTTTGAACAGTTTTAATTTAATTTTTGACAAAAAAACTTTTATGTTTTATGTAAAATTTTTGTGATTATTATTGCTAAAATTAAAAAATATCTTCATGTGTTGTAGAATAATATATTTTGACAAAAAGTTTGGGGAAAAATGCAAGCTCTAAAATGAAATGAAACATCAGTGGACCACCAATAATTCCACCATTCTCTTTTGATTTCGTTGCTCAAAAAAAAAAAGATGTAATAGTTTTTGTGGAATATACAGGGTATAATTAAGATTTTATTTAGTGCCATTCAAGGATTATAAATCTTAGGTGGGGTTATGGGTGGCCCGCTGTCGAAAATAGTGATTTAACCAGTTCGTGGTAATGTCTTAATATCAAAACTTCAAAATAACTTTTCTGAACCTTTTAAAATAATAATAGTAAAATAGCAAATCTTTTAGACTAAACAAATGTTCTTTTAATCTTATATGTAACATTTTAACTGTTGTAGTATTTATTAATATGTTTAGACTTGTACTTTTTAATTAAATAGTATCAAAATTCCTTGAAATTGCTGTATTTCTAATTTATGTTTGCTTTATAAATAATACTTTACTTGCTTTTTAAATGATAACAATTTGATAATGTTATGAATGTTTCTATGACAAAAATACATTTTCTAATGTTGTTATTGTTTATCTAAAATAATGCCCAAGAAGTTCCAACAACCAAGAATAAATGATGGGAGCCTTTTCTGTCCAAACACCCGAGGTATTTGGTTAAGTAACACACAATGGCAGGCCAAATCTTTGATTGCTCGACCTTTGTCGATAAGCCTGTAAAAATTCTGATATGATAGTTTTGTATTAAGACTTGTATTTTGTATTTGTCTACTTATCTTTAAAAAATATTTGATCTCTAAGTTTTCACACAGAGAAAAGGGAATGTGATTCTGACAAACAATTCTAAGTGAAAATTTCCCCACAATTCCCTTCCTTTCCCCCCAACCCCTTTTTATCCACTTACTAACAGTTACATCAAAAAACAAGTTTTACGCCAACGAAATATTTAACTTTCTTCAATTTTAAATGAAATTAATTAGCTGACTAACATCCTCTGGTTTTCATATAGGTACTATCATGCAGAAAAACATCAAATTTTTCAAAATGAAGATTTTTTACTTGGAGGAAAAACTTTTTTTCTAGCTTTAAAGGATTAGAAATATTTGTACTAACTTTATGTACATTTTAGGATCAGCTGACCTCTACTCCTTCATAATACAGAACTCTGCTGGCTTATATGAATGTACTTTATGCAAGAAAACTGGCAACTACAGAAGTAATCTGAAGAAACACATTGAGAATATCCATTTTCCTGATAGTTTTCAGTATCCTTGTAAGATCTGTGGATCAATCCTGCCAACTGCTAACAAGTTGAACCATCATCTTAATAGAAATCATCCACAACATTCACTTTGAATGAGCTTGGCCTAGTGGCTATACAATAGTGTCTCAACCTACTTCATGACGACGTAGATCTAATACATAAGAAACTATGGATAATAAATCAATCAATGAAAAACAAAAAAAAAGGAAATTGTAATATTTTGTTTCTGCGACAATATATGTTAAAAAAAACCATTTGAAATTGTTAAAATCATTTTTATTCAAAAAAGTAGCAGATTGACATTTGACAGACAATGATTCTACATTCAAAAATATAAGACTGTGGTTTACTTTTTGTGTAAACCTTATATGTACAGGAGCACAACGTGAAATGTGGGTAGTGTTTTATTTTTCATGGAGTTTAATGTTAAAAAATGTAAGATTATGCATTGTGGCCGAAATAACCCCAAGTACAAATACAAGATGAATAACACAGAGCTGGATGTAGTTGAAGTAGAGAGAGATATTGGCATAACTGTGACAGATAAACTTAAAACATCACAACACTGCCAAGAAGAAGCAAATAGAGCCAGAGCAGTACTTGGCCAGATCTCTAGATCTTTCCATTACAGGGACAGGCATGTTTTTCTTAGACTGTATATTCAGTATGTAAGACCTCATTTGGAATATTCCTGCTCGGCCTGGTCTCCATGGACTCTACAGGACATTGAAGTATTAGAAGCAGTTCAGAAAAAAGCGATTGGGATGATATCTGGCTTAACTTCAACTGATTATAAAGACAAGCTTAAGGAGTTAGGGATGTGGACTCTGAAAAAAAGACGCGTGAAATTTGATCTTGTACAAATGTATAAAATAGCACACAATATTGGAGAAATTCAAACTTCTATTGTGCTATATCGAGATAGGGAAATATTACAAAGCACAAGACTGCAAACAGATCCTTTAAATATCTTAAAACCTAGATCCAACCTTGAAGTTCGTAAAAACTTCTTTACTGTCAGGATAGCAGAACTGTGGAATGCTGTCCCCAGTGATCTGAAAAATGCCAGAAACGTAAATCTGTTCAAGAAAAATGTAGCTGGTTGGATGGAGGATAAATTCAACGAGTAGAACGAGATCTTTAACATGTCCCTACCAGGGATGACAAAGGATGAAACCTACAAGTATTCCAAGTAAGTATCATAATAAAGTTTTCCTTTAAGATTTTTAAAGTTTTTTGGATTTGGAATGACCATGAAATTACCATGTGTTTGTTAGGTTACATTTTAGAAGGTTGGGTATTGTTTTCCATTTTTCTTTTTTCTTACCATATTATAATAATATTCTATTCTTTTTGCAGGTGTGAACTTTTCTGATTATGTGAGGAAAAGTCCTGACAATGGTCAATTCACATGTTTACTGTGTGGAAAACAAGCCAGCATAAAATGTAACCTGCCAAAACACATAGAAAATATTCATTTTCCTGGACTCTTTGCCTACTCGTGTAAAACATGCGGAGCTATTCTTCCTACTTTGAATAAACTTAATCATCACATTACAAGATATCATAGCTCTGTGAAACAGCAATAGCTAAAAAATCACTGATTATAAATATTTTTAAAAATATGAGATTTATTAATGGATATATTTGTACTTGGACCTTACACCATATTCTCATATTTCTAATAAAGTGAAACACTCAGCGGTTTAAAATAACGATTTCCCCCTTCTTTTGCAACATCCCCTCCACTTCTACTGGATGAACGAGCTATATTCCACATCCATTGATTAATTTTGATAGTAGGTCTATTAAGTCATATTGATATACATATAATCTCAATGCGATAAGTAATAAATATGTATTTTAAATCAATGTATTTGTTTATTAACGGGGTTTTATTTAAAATTATACTTAATCATTTTCATTTTCTATCATTATCTATTCTTATTTAGATGATCTGTATGCGTATATTGCGAGAAGAGATGGACAATACGAGTGTACAGTCTGCACCAAACAATTTTCCCGCGGTTTCAACGCCAGGCGCCACGTGGAGGACAAACATTTCCCGGGCAAATATGAATATCCATGTGTTATGTGTGGCGAAGTTTTGCCAACTAGGAACAAGTTTGATCATCACATGTCCAAGTGTCATCCCCATTTTGCAAATAAACCGGCTTCTTTCTTCCCACAGCCGAATTTTTAATGTTCAGCAAGCATTTAAATGTTAAATAAAGTCAAACTAATCTTAAATACTGTTCTAATAGATGTCTTTTTTTGTATTTTTCTATAGATAGAGGTAGATTGTGTGTTTGTCTGTCTATTTCCAAAATTCTGATTGGGCTTTAAGTTGCAAATAATCTTCATGGTGGTCCTAGACACCCAGTCCTCTTTTACATGAATTAAATGTTAAAAATAAACTATATGTCACCATATCATATAACATAAAATAGGAAAAAATAGGTTCACTAATTTAAGTTTAAACGACTTTTTCTAACGTATTGTATTTATTTTTAGGTGTAACTCAAGAGCTGTATAAGTATATAAGAAAAGAAACATGTCAGAGTTCTGGAAAAATAATCCAAATATGCATTTTATGTGGCAAATCATCTACAGATCGTGGCAATATGCGTAAACATGTTGAAAATATTCATTTTCCGGGCACTTTTACATATTCATGTAATATATGCCATAAAGTTTTCACCACTAGAAATAACTTGAACCATCACAAATCCAAGTATCATCGGACAGAAAGTGTTGTTTTGCAATAATGATAATTGTTTTTTTTTTTTTTCAGAATTGAACTTATTTTAAAATTTGTTACATAAATCTTTATGAATCTTTTACCAATAAATGTATAAGTATAGATGTTTAACCCAGATAACTACCTGCCTCAAGTGGTGGGGACCTTTTATGTCTGCTAGCAAATTGCTCCTTGGCTGTGTATGTATATACATATTTCTGACGCAATTGGCTGATATTCAAAGATCCAATTGAAAGTTGGTACAGGGTCCCCATCCCATGGGTAGAGTTACATATAGCTCGTGCCCCCTCTATTCTTTTACTTTAATCTTTCACTGACCAAAATTTATTTTCAGATCCAAACCTGGATTTTTCCACCTACCTGTCAAGGGAAGAAACTATGGACGGAAGAATTGTTCACGTGTGTGTGCTGTGTCAGCGCAGCTGTCAAGACCGGGGGAATGCTGTCAAGCATGTCGAGAATATTCACTTTCCTGGCAGTTATGAGTATCCATGCAGATTTTGCTCCCATATAGCGGCTACACGCAAAAAGCTTTATTATCATATTAACTCGAAGCATAAAAATCAATGATAAAATTTTATCAATTTTTTATATCTTAAATTAAGACCATACCTATTTGTTTTAACATATTATTAAATAAAAATTAAATGTTCATTTAGTCTAATTTTATGGTTTGATTTTTAACTCAAAAGATGTGTAAAAGGGGAAGGGTGGTAAAAGAAATGTAAATCCTCCCCCCCCCCCCAAAAAAAGTGGTAATTATACACCACCTTTGAAATATTGTCATTTTACCTGATGAAAGATTATACTTTCAGATATGTCACTTGAGCTGTACAACTACCTCTCCAAGGAAATAATGGATGGCGGCATTGTGCACAGGTGTTTGGTGTGCGGCAAGTTCTCTCAGGATCGCGGCAACATGCGCAAACACGTGGAGAACAGACATTTTCCAAACAGATTTTCCTATACATGTAAATACTGCGCAGAATGCTTTGGAACAAGGGAAAAATTATATGGTCATATAAAGACCAGGCATAAATCATGATTAATATCAAGAAATGAATGTTCTGTAAGTATTTCAAAATAAACTGAATATTGTTTTCAATTAATTTTGTCCATAAATATTCAGTGGCGTGCGAACCGAAGGGGGCGTTTGGGGCAATCGCCCCCCCCTAGCGACCAAAACGCCCCCCCCTGCCCCCCCCTAGCCATCGCCCCCCCTGCCCCCCCCTAAATGTTGAAAAATGCCCCATTTTGCCCCCCCCTGGTCAACAAAAATGCCCCTTTTTGCCCCCTACCCTATAAAAAGCAAAACTATCCCAGTTTCCAAAAAAAAGATCAAGAAATACCCCAAAAAAAAAAAATTTTGGCGCTTCGTGCCAATCAGACAGTTACTATTCATTTAACCTTACCAAATTTTCTACTTAGTGTAGAAATTAGGTTATAATCTTTTTTCACTGAACATAACAAGCCAGGTAATAGGAAGTATTTTATTTTGTATAATATAAACTTTTTACCAAAGAAATTGTACAACCCCAATGATGATACACAAAATTACCCCTTATATAGATTACAATTAGTGGATGAAATGTATGGTAACTCGACTTAATTAACCAACCAATCAAAATTCCATAAAAAAACATGTTTTTTTTGTAAGGGTATGTACACAAGTCCCCAAAGTTGTTGAGCCAACGAATAAGAAAATTTTATATGAAATATTGGGGACTAGTGTAATAAATAGCCCAAAACCCCTCCCTCCCTGCATATTTGAAGAAAAAAATTTGCGCTTCGCGCCCTTCCAAATGGTTTCTGCTTTTTATCATATTGTATATTTTGTTTATATTTCTATAAAAACATGTGTAAACAACAATATTTAATCAAAAGTTATTTTATATAAAAAAGAAATAGCATTGATATTTATCTAAGCCTTTTTCTCAACACTGTATGTCTGTCTGTATAACTATATACATGATGTCATATTATTTTCAGGATAAGTTTATCATTTTTTTTGTGTACATACCCTTACAAAAAACATGTTTTTTTTATGTAAATTTTGAATTTTCATTAAAAACCCTTAAAACTAACTACACTCTATATTCCTAACTTGATAAAATACGCCACTCTTGTTGTCTTTAATTGATTTTAGTTCAAAGGGGGAGTAAATATTTTTAGGTGCGCTTCATGCACCGCCCTTATAAATCCTTGGAAACACCACTTAATCAAAAATTAACAGAGTTTTAAAGTGCCATTTAAAGAGGGTAGGATATGTTGATATAACTTTTTAGCTTCTCTATAATCCACTTTGGCTGTCAGTACGTAATGCTAAAGGGGAAATGTGATTTTTTCAACTGCAATTAAAGATAGAAGGCTAAAACTTAATGTTAACATTCTCATCATTATGGAGTATAATTAACTATTAAAAATTCATGGAGGTCGGATGTTTTTTTTTGTGCTTTGCTACTTAAAGATGTTGTCATCCTTGTTGTCATACAATAAAGAAATATTTAAAATCAGTTTTACATATTAGGTTAATTTTTGGTAAATTATTTCCAAAATGAGTGTTTTTATCTCCATCCCCCCCAAATTTTTTTTAATGGGGTTTTTCATCCTTCCTGCTGAGATTTTATAACATCGCCTTCCACCCATAA
Organism: Acartia tonsa; assembly: GCF_053477335.1. Classification (NCBI taxonomy): domain Eukaryota; kingdom Metazoa; phylum Arthropoda; class Copepoda; order Calanoida; family Acartiidae; genus Acartia; species Acartia tonsa. Next base: position 18,664,340 of record NC_137265.1, read on the forward strand.
AAAATGTATTGTGGTGGGGGGGGGGGGGGGGGAAGGTTAAATTATCTTCTGTATTTTTTTTTCGAAAATGCTTTCTAGCTCTCTTCCCTTCGGTCATTGCAGGGTGGGGAGAAGGGATGGGGGAGAAGAGATGGTGGGGGGAAGAGATGGGGGATATAAATGGGAAATAGGGATGGGGGAAGGGATGGGGAAGAAGGGATAAGGACTAGAAGGCCCATAATCAAATAATCCCACCCCTTAAAACGCCCTTATTTAAAATTAGTATATATAATCAAAATGCCCCCCCCTAAAGCAAAGTGCCCCCCCGGGGCACTTTGATTTAGGGGGGGGCAAAATTTTACAAAATCTTCAAAATGCCCCCCCCTAGACAAAGTGCTTCGCACGCCACTGTATTATTTTGAATTCTATTTAAATGTTCAAAAATAGAATTGTATATTGACTTTTTGAGTTTTTTTTTAACTAAAAGTGCCTGATATATTAGAAAAGGTCAATACATAAACAACATGTAAAAAAAACATTAAAATCGTATTAGGTGAAAAAAATGTTTGAAAATATATTAACCAACAGAAAGCTGAAGGCATTTTTCTGCTTTTAGCTAACAAAACTTTTATTTTTTAGAACCTGAGTTGTACAAGTACCTGGAAGCTGTGACCATAGATGGACTAACTCAACACAGATGTGTCCTGTGCCAGAAGTATGCCAAGTACAGGCACAACATGTACAAACACGTCGAGAATATTCATTTCCCTAATCTGTACCAGTACGCGTGTCAGTACTGTGGCCAAACTTTTGGAACCAGAAATCTGAAGAATTTACATGTTACCAAGTTTCATAGTGTTCTAAGATAAATCTATAAAAGTCATATTTTTCTATTTCTTTATTTTTTACATTTCATTAACACCTTGACAATAAAGATTAAATTAAAGTTTTCAACAAGAAATAATTTTTTAAAGGCTATAGAACTCTAAGCATGTCTGTAATCATATATTTTTTTGTGGGATGGGGGGCGGGGCTACACTTTATTGGAGAACCAAAGCGGTTGGTGAGATCCTTCAGTACACTTCACAGAGACAGACACAGATTCTGTGACTTTAAAATTAGGATTTACTAAGATGTATAGTATATTGTACATTAAAATTTATCTAAAATTTTATTTTGATTTTTTTTTACTGTTTTAGGTCGCAGTTTCCTTTCTCAATACCTGGAGAAGTATCTACAAGATGGCACCTTGTACCACAGGTGTACTCTTTGTGGCAAAACCTCCATGGACAGCAGCAACCTCAAGAAACACGTGGAAAACATTCACCTGCCCAACTTTTACACATACACTTGCAGGTTTTGCGGTGAAACATTTGGCAAGAGGAATCTTTTAAATCTGCATATTAATAAGAAACATAAACATATTGAATAAATTGATTATTATATACAAAATATCAAAATATTTTAGTTGTGTTGATGTGTTAGACTATTCAGAAATATTTTAGCAGTGAAGCTACTCTATAAATTGAGGGTATTTCCGTGGATGCCTCTTTTTCCTCTCCATTTATCTCCTTTTCCTTCTATTCTTTTCTTCCACTCCATTAACTCTTTTCACCCTCTAAAGTATTGTGAACTTTGATACTACACCTTATGGACATAATTATCCTTGCTTAAAATGTACATTTGATTTAAGTTGAAACATATTAATTTTTGTAGACTTTAGTTTTTAGTACTTTTGAATTGAATATTTAAATTATCTTTGTTGTAACAAGGAAACTTTTTGAATTTTGTGGTTCATAAACATATGAAATTAACTAACATTAAATTGTAATAATTTCAAGAGAATTTAATTGAGAACTGCACCTAATCCAAATCTCATTACACTTCGTACGCAATAGTTTTTGATGACTAAAAAATATAAATAATACTTTTTCAATATTGATGTAAACTTGACTAGATCCAAATTTTAGTAAAATTAAAATTACTAACATAAATTGTACTAATTTCAGAAGCCTTGGTTTCACAGAACATAGAAACAATATATCTCGGAAATGGTGGACGAAAATCATCTAAATGCAAGATATGCGGGAAAATATTACCAAACAGAATTCGTTTGAAGAGACACATTGAGAATTTTCATTTTTATGATCTTTTTTGGTTCAACTGTGCTGTTTGTGGAATAGCATTTGTTAACGAGAAACTACGGGACATGCACATGATGAAACACAAAAAACGTAACCAATAATATTTATCAATGATGATAAGTTTATTATATTGTATTTTTTTAAATAAAATGTTTATACATATAAAAATGATTCATCCTTTATAACATGATATCTTACTCTCTAGTCATTACTCAATAATGCTCAAATATCTCGAAGTGCACATAAATGCGCGAAAAAAGTTTTATTTTACGCTTTTTTTCTGTATTGAAACTTTCCCTGTGCATCATTGGATCTTGGCTATTCCAAATTATTTTTAGGCCTTCTTATTCTGCTTAACACAGTGTGCAGGCATGACATCTATGTTCAGCCGTTTTGCAGCTAGCAGCCTTTAAAGTTCATAGATTTTTTGAGATAACTATTCCCAGTAACATTTAACTGTGAACTGATCCAAATCTTATTATACTTTATGTGCAATATTTTTGGAGAATAAAAAAATAGTTTTTCAATATTAATGTAAACTGCGCTAGATCCAAATTTTCGTAAAATGAAAATTACTAACATAAATTGTACTAATTTCAGGAGCATATTTCTCACAGTACATAGAAACAATATATCTTGGAAGTGGTGGACAAAAATCATTTAAATGCAAGATATGTGGGAAAATATCAACAGACAAGACTAATTTGAAGAGACACGTGGAAAATATACATTTGCCTGATAGCTTTGTATACTCCTGTGCTGTATGTGGTGAATCATTTGGAAAGGAGAATCTACGGAACAAGCACATGATGGTGCATAAAAGAAATAATCAAGAATATTATCAATGATAATTATTTTAAAAATCGTGTTTAGTAACATATTATAAAATGCAATTATGAATTTAAAAATTTATTTCATCTTTATATAAAAGTAACATGATGTCCAACTCTATCTGTGTGTGTGAAGCGTTGAATCTCCCTAACCGCTGAACCGATATGGTTCTGCTTTGCAGTGAGGCACCTCATTGGGACAGGGAAGGCTTAAGCCTATTTTGAGAGGAAGAGACCCTCACACTCCTAAGATAAATCGCCTTTACATAAGAATACCCCTCCTCCCCCCCCTTTCCAACAATTTTTAAAAAAACTTAATGTTGATGGCCAATCAACACCATTGTCTTTCCCTCAAGTATAGGGGCGTGGGCGCTTTTACCTATCTGATTTTTATTATCATTTCAGGTGCCTTTTTTTCACAATACATTGAGGTACTAGAACAAGATGGAAACGATCGGAAAACATTTAAATGCAAAATATGTGGTAAACTTTCACTTGATAAGAGTAACTTGAAGAGGCACGTTGAGAATATACACTTACCAAACAGTTTTGTATACTCTTGCAATATCTGTGGACAATCATTTGGAAAGGAGATTCAACGAAGTTATCACATGATGATGCATAAGAAAAATAATCAAGAATATTAACAATGATGATAAATTTAAAATGTGTTGTTTAGTAATATATGATAATTAATATTTTGCATTAAAAAATTAATACACCCATAAATAAAAGTCTAACTCTCTGTCTGTGTGTGTGTGTGGCATTGGATCTCTTTAAGTGAAGCTCTTCATGGGTCCAGGGAAGGAATAAGCCTATCTGAGGGGAAGGGACCATTACACTCCAAAGATAAATCGCACTTAGGTAAAAATACATCCCGTCATTCCTTAAAAAAAAACCAATTATTTTAAAACTTAATGTTAAGGTTCAGTGAATACCATTTTCATTCCCTCAAGTGCTTTTAGATTTCTCTAGGGGCGTAGGCAATTTTACCTATCTAATTTTTATTTTTTTTAGGTGCTTTTTTTTCACAATACATGGATGTACTCGAACAGGATGGAAACGACCGAAAAACATTTAAATGCAAACTATGTGGTAAACTTTCAGATCATAAGAGTAACTTGAAGAGGCATATTGAAAATATACACTTACCAAACAGTTTTGTATACTCTTGCAATGTCTGTGGACAATCATTTGGAAAGGAGAACCAACGGAATATGCACATGATAATACATAAGAAAAATAACCAAGAATATTATCAATGAGAATAAGTTTAATAAAATATTACGTAATAAAATGTATTTTCATAGTTAATTTATTTTTATATAGAATTATCATGATATCTATCAAGATATATCTAACCTCTATCTTGCCAAGAAAACGAAAAAAATACCCCCTACCCCATGAAAAATCTTTTTAAAACTCAAATTGAAAGTCAAAGAGGCCTCTTTTTGAGTAGGCGCTGATTTAGGTATATTACATAAGTCTTTTTTTTTAGTATGTAATTTTTTAATTGTCTTATCTTCATCTTTTCATAATAAAAATCTCTTTTTAATTAATTCTTTATCTAACTAAATTTTTATTTTTTAGGTGCCTTTTTTTCACAATACATTGATGTACTCGAACAGGATGGAAACGATCGAAAAACATTTAAATGCAAAATTTGTGGTAAACTTTCAGATCATAAGAGTAACTTGAAGAGGCATATTGAGAATATACACTTACCAAACAGTTTTGTATACTCTTGCAATATCTGTGGACAATCATTTGGAAAGGAGAACCAACGGAATATGCACATGATAATACATAAGAAAAATAACCAAGAATATTAATATTAATGAGAATAGGTTTAATAAAATATTACGTAATAAAATGTATTTTCATAGTAAATTTTTTTTATATAGAATTATCATGATATCCAATTGTGTTTGTGCATCGTAAGATATATCTAACCTCTATCTTGCTAAGAAAACGAAAAAAATACCCCCTCCCCCATGAAAAATCTTTTTAAACTCAAATTGAAAGTTCAAAGAGGCCTCTTTTTGAGTAGGCGCAGATTAAGGTATATTACATAAGTCTTTTTTTTAATATGTAATTTTTTTAATTGTCTAATCTTTATCTTTTCATAATAAAAATCTCTTTTTAATTAATTCTTCATCTAACTAAATTTTTATTTTTTAGGTGCCTTTTTTTCACAATACATTGAGGTACTAGAACAAGATGGAAACGATCGAAAAACATTTAAATGCAAAATATGTGGTAAACTTTCACTAGATAAAAGTAACTTGAAGAGGCATATTGAAAATATACACTTACCAAACAGTTTTGTATACTCCTGCAATATCTGTGGACAATCATTTGGAAAGGAGAACCAACGGAATATGCACATGATGAAACATAAATATCAAACTTGAAATGTTTATTATTCAATGCTGTTATTTCTTCTTGATTTAAAAATATAACAGTCTTCAAATATATTTGTAGTATAAATTTTATTGGAATTTTAAAAAATCAATATCTAAAGCATTTAAACCATTATTTATAAAATGTCTAAATCTTTGAATTTACCATAAAACATTTACCGAGGGAAGGAGGAAGATTCGATTCTAATTTACAATTAACCCATTACTATATGAACAAGTCCAAACCAAGGATGCCTGAGTTCTAGTATTCGTTAGCTTCAAAACCAGTTTTTTTTGTCTTATCATGATTGGATTGTATAAACTAACAGTGTCCAATTTTTTAACAATAATTTTAATCTACTCATATAGAGTTAATTTTGTTCATCATACTTTGGTAGGTACATTAATTTATCAACCATTGTCTTATATCCTTTAGATCCTCACATTTATCTAATATATTATTATTGCTTTAGGCATTGAAATAGCTGTGAATTTTGATGATCTCTCACTACATATAGAAAAAGTGGGGGAGGTGCTTCCCAGAGCAAGGCGTTGCAAAATCTGTAATGGCATTTTTGCAGATGAAAGTTTAGCTGTAAATCATATTTATACAAAACATGTTTTGTTGAATTTAAACAAATAAAAGTATTATTTTTTCTTGCTTTTAAGTTTTTTTTGTGAATGTTTAAACATATAGTTTAAACTCACACCTTTCAAGAGAAAATTGAAGTATAGGTGCTTTTCAATAAATAAAATGTCAAGTGAGCACTAAAAAGTTCCTTCCTAAATTTGTAAATTATTGAAAATAGTGTCAGGGTAGTTTTTTTTTCTTCTTTCCATCCTATGCTGTGCTTATTCTGCAGTGCCTTAAACTGGTGAAGCTACCCAGTTCCCATCCCAACCTAACCTGTTATAATCCCCCATAATTCCAATTTATTTAATATAAGGGGGTAGGGGTTCTGTGCTCGACTAGGCACTTTGAGGGTAACCAATAATAGATATTTAATTATTTCAGGTCCTTTTAGCGCAGCCAACCTTGCTGAATATATTTCCAAGATTGACAATGAAACTCCAACAAGAAGCCGCCAGTGCAACTTATGCTTCAAAGTTTTTCATGACTCCAGCACTGCGACAAAACACGTAGAGAATATCCATTTTCCCGGTTTTTTCCAATACTCATGCCAGTTCTGCAACGAATCTTTTGATAGAAGAAATAAACTGTATCAGCATGTTTCCAGATTACATAAATCTCGAAAAAATATATTTTTTGTTCATTTGAATATAGTTTTTTTGGGGGACATTGTCCTTACATAAAAGTAACAGGATGTCTGTAAGTCTTGTTAAACTAAAACTAAAAAAGGGTATATGTATGACTAATGGCTATGCATCCTATCTATGGCTGACTTTGAAACTTTAATAATTTTTGTGCTTTGCTACTTATGGATGTTTTTAACCTAGTTAGTGCCTTACTTATTACTTTAAGGTTAGAATTAAACATAGCTACTCTTTAGTCTTGATGACTTGTACGCAAGTTACTGGGATGGAGGGGACATTGGGCTGTTTATTACACTGGTCCCCAAAGTTTTATAATAACTTTCACTTATTCCTTGGCTTAACAATTTTTGGAATTTTTACTAACTACATTTCTTTATTAAGGGGTTTCAGCCAACTTTGCTGAATACATTTCCAAGATTGATGACGCCCCCTCAAGAAGCCGCCAGTGCAATATTTGCTACAAAGTTTTTTATGACGCCAGCACTTCTAAGAAGCACGTGGAGAATATCCATTTTCCTGGTCATTTTCAGTATTCTTGTCAGTTCTGCAATGAGGCTTTTGATAAGAGAAATAAACTTTACATGCATATATCTGAAAGGCATAAACAAGTTTAATATGAAATGTTTCAAAAAAATCTATTTCTATCTCTTCAGTGTTCATGCATAACTTCATGAAAATAAAAATATTTTCATTGTATTTTCTTTTTGTTAACCATATTTATTAAATAAAATGAAGAAAAAACTAAACATTTTGGAAGAATAAATTAAAATTTTATGTTATTGGTTAGGTGTTTAGATAATTTTACACCCAAGCTTGAATATATTTCGTCAAATGCTTTGCTAAGGTCTTGACTCTAAAGCCCTAGAAAAAATCCCTATTTCCAAATAAGGTCAATAGAGCAAAGTTTTTAAGAATTAGAAAAAAAAACATAATAATATGAACCCTCTTATGCCTTTAATTTAATAACTTTCTTTTTGAATGTAAACCAGGTAAAGGAAATTTAGTCTTTTACTTAAAGCTGCTTTAGCTATTCTGTTGATGTTCATTCAAATCTCACAGGAATCTCTTTTTTAGGGCTTCCAGAAGACCTGAACTTCCAAGATTACATAACCAAAGTAGAAGGAGGATTGCCAAGAAGTAGGCAGTGTAAATTATGTGAAAATATATTCTACAATTCTAGCACTGCTGTCAAACATGTTGAAAATATTCATTTTCCAGGACAATTCCAATATTCTTGTCAGTTTTGTTGTGAAGTTTTTGATGGAAGGAACAAACTATATAAACACATTTCAAAATGGCATAAGTCATCAAATTGACCTAATGTTATAAAACATTCAAATAAATTCATTGTATTTGTTTATGAGTTTTCAATTAATTAGAATCTGTGATGTAAATTGTTCTACCTTGTTTCTTTAATATTAACTAAAGCTTCTATTTTAGGCATTGTAGAAGATCTGAACTTTCTAGATTACATAACCAAAGTAGAAGGAGGATTACCTAGAAGTAGGCAGTGTAAATTATGTCAAAATATATTTTACAATTCTAGCACTGCTGTCAAACATGTTGAAAATATTCATTTTCCAGGACAATTCCAATATTCTTGCCAATTTTGTAGTGAAGTTTTTGATGGTAGAAATAAACTTCACATTCATGTATCAAGATTTCATAAATCTTCAAATTAAAGAAGAGTGCACAATAAAGAATTATAAAGATAAAAAAAACTTGATTAAATTGTTATTTTAAAACTAAAAAAACTTTATTTTTAGGAGTTGAAGATCTTAACTTCCTAGATTACATAACCAAAGTAGAAGGAGGATTGCCAAGAAGTAGGCAGTGTAAATTATGTCAAAATATATTCTACAATTCTAGCACTGCTGTCAAACATGTTGAAAATATTCATTTTCCAGGACAATTCCAATATTCTTGTCAATTTTGTAGTGAAGTTTTTGATGGTAGAAATAAACTTCACATTCATGTATCAAGATTTCATAAATCTTCAAATTAAAGAAGAGTGCACAATAAAGAATTATAACCCTTTTTTTTAACTTTGCCTTGATGTGTCAATAACTAATTTCAGTAACTTTTGATAATAATATAAATAAACAGTTTTTTTTTGCTAAAAAAGGTAATGTAAGACATTAAAAGTTTAGAGTTTTTAATCCTTAAAGGAAGCCTGCAGGAAATACAGTGCTCTAACGGCTGAAAAACTGCGAAATGTAGACCTAATTGACCAAATTTAAAGCCTCCAGCTTCAATAACAAAAAAGTTATAGGCATCTTAAAATGACATTTTAGGGAGTTGAAAATTTACTTGTAGAAAATGTTAGTTTCCTCATTTGGCAGCCAAAATTGTATGTTAGATGTATTTTATTATTGAAATTTCTGACATGAGGGCTGGAATGTTGTAAAAGATTTTCATTTCCCTGAAATGTCATATTAAAGGACGCCTGCAAGAAATAACACGCTCTAACTGCTGAAAGACTGCCACAAGAAGAGCCAATACCCCAAATTTAAAGCCTTCAGCTTCAATAACAAAAAAGTTCTAGACATTTCAAAATAGCATTTTATGTACAATGGAATTTTTGAAAGATTTCCAATGCTCATAAAAGAAAAAAACAATATTAAATTACGTCGCCTAGACACAAAAGTATAACCTTATCTTTGTCAGAAACTTAGATTGCCTGTAACTGATTACATTTTTACAATAAAAACACCACATTTCATAGTCAAAATCTATGAAAAAAATTCGATTTAAATTGCATTTTTAAAAGAAAATCATAGCGCGCGGAAACAAAGGGGTAAACTAATACAAGCTTAGCTGTGATTGGTTGTTAAGCTGATTCAGCCTTCTGATTGGGTACAGTACATTCGGTACAACGCAAGTAAAACTTAATTTTTTTTAATGATTTTGACTATAAAAATGTGTATTTTTATTGTAAAAATATAATTAGTTACTGGAAACCTAAATTTATGACAAAAATAAGCTTATAATTTTGTTTCTAGGCCACATAGTTTAATTTCAAAGTTTTCAACATGAGCATTGCAATTCTTTCAAAATTTTCATTGCACATAAAATGTCATTTTAAAATGCCCAGAACTTTTTTGTTATAGAAGCTGAAGGCTTCAAATTTGGGGTATTTGGTCTACTTGTGGCAGTCTTTCAGCAGTTAAAGCGTGGTATTTCTTTCAGGCTTCCTTTAAGATGCATCTTAACTTCTTTGTAATTGAATGAATTCATATGCTATGTAAGATAAAAAAACTTGATTAAATTGTTATTTTAAAACTAAAAAAACACTTTATTTTTAGGAGTTGAAGATCTTAACTTCCTAGATTATATAACAAAAGTGGAAGGAGGATTACCTAGAAGTAGAAAATGCAAATTATGTGAAAATATATTCTACAATTCTAGCACTGCTGTCAAACATGTTAAAAATATTCATTTTCCGGGACAGTTCCAATATTCTTGTCAATTTTGTAGTGAAGTTTTTGATAGAAAAAATAAATTGTATCAGCATGTTTCAAAATTTCATAAGTGCTAATATTTTGATTTCATTTAATTTTTATAAAAATATTTCAATATTTATTTTAAATTGTTCATTTGCTTGTTAAATAAACTTTAAAAAACTAACTCACTTCTATTATAATATTCCGAAGACAATATGGGTAATAACAACCCTTCCTAGTGTATTCATAAACTGAACTGAGCCATTAATAATTTGCTTGGAAGTTCTGCTAAACAGGGCAGGTTTTAGGCTATTTGAAGACATATGTGGTGGTGATGAATAGGAGGGTAGGAAAAGAAAAAAGTAAATGGATGATGTACATAATTAAAACAAATCACGAAACCTTTACTTGTTAATATATAAATGTCTTTTGAATCAAAACAGAAACAGACAGAGAATAAAATTTCTAGAAAAATCACTTTATCCCAAGAAATTCAACTAAACATAACCAACTTATTTTTTTGTCATGTACTAGGAAATTTTTTCTACACAAATGACTTACTCAAGATTAGCTTTATCTTAAGAAATGCAACTTTATACCTGAAAAAATTATACCCTTTCCTACAAAAATCTGTACACAATTTCAACCAATATGACATGTCTGAAATGTACCTCCACTGTTCTCCAATTAGCAATTTAGAGATTATGAATATAGATTATCTCTATTCTGAAATTGATGAATGTGGTTCTATAGTTTTTTTTTCTCCAATCTAAATAAGCCATATAAAATCAAATTTCAAATTATTCGTCGATTTTAATTATATCAACGTAGATTACAAACAAAAAAAGCTAAAATCTAATGAAAAATAAGTAAAGACTTTTAAAATTATATCATTTTTTAATGAATTGAATAGAAATATGAAAGTACCCATTAATCCTTATTCCAAATTAAAATTTGAATTTCCCGCTCAATATTTAGTTTAGCGCTTCCAAAACAAAGTTCTCAAGCAAGCCGACAAATGCTACACTAAACTCTCCCCTGTTTTGTTTTCTCTCCTTCGCCCCTCCAACACCAAAATGCCGGTAAAAAAAGGGGGTTCAGCTAGACTAGGTAAAAACTGCCAACTCTTAAAAATAATTATACCATTTTTTACTTCGATTGAAAAAATAAAGATTATGAATTTTAAACTCAAAATGGAGCAATAAATACTTTATTTTACGTATTGTTCAATATGGGATCAAAAACTTTAAGTTGGCAATTTTTTCAATACCATTAACCTCTTTGTCAGGATTTTTTTGCAAAATTTTTTAGCTCCTCATAAAATTGAAAATTTTAAGAATTTAGATCTAAAATAATCGTATTGTTATTTGTAAAAATACACAACTAAAAATGTCCATATCAATTGTAGACAGCTAATGATTTATTGAAAAAATTGTGTTGGGGCCCCCAAATCTCCCAAACAAAGAAGACCCCTCTTCAATTTTCCCTTTTTACAACAACCGGCCCCATGATCAATAATTTAAGGGGCATGAAAGAGGAGTGGGTTATTTCAAAAGATCAATCCTTAAATATCTTTTAGTTATATTACTACCACAATAATTAATCATGTTGAAAAAATAGCACAAAGAAGCAGATATTAAAATTTTTAAAACAATAAAGTAATAATTTTGTCAAAAATATATTTAAACATCAAACTCAAATATCGAGACAGCAATGGGGGAGGGTAAAAAGGGGAGGTTATTACAAAGCCGGCTGAAACTAAATTGGGGATGGGAATCAAATATGCATTGCTCTTAAACGTAAAAGTGGAAGGCCACATTTCAAGAAGTGGGTTCTGCTGGGTGTTTCTACTTTACTGTAAATTGTAAATTTAGTATCAATAATTTAACTATAATCATTTGTGTTTATTTTGGTCTAAGTTTTGCAAAATTTGTAACCCCTTTATCAATTTTATGCGAGTTTATGCAGGCAAAAAGAATTGAATGGGTGTGTCATCAACACTACTTTGTTTTATTTGGACTCTTTTAGCATTCAGGGCCCTGGATGATAATCTCCTATCTCCCACCCTACTAGTGATTTGAATTTTAAATTACGTCTCTGTAAATGTAAAAAATACCCCCCCCCCCCCCCTCCTAAAAAAATTATAAAACTAGCAGTTATGGTAAAACACCATTCTAGCAGCCGCCTATCTAGAAAAAGGGGAGTGGGGACATTTCGCAGCCGTTTTTCTGGAGGAGATGGAACTGAAAGGGGTGATTTGCCAGCCGTCTGGCTTTGTAGGGGTGGGGTTTGGGGAGAGGGTCTAGTTAGCCGCCTAGCCGACTCAAATTCCCGCTTTTCCCAGCGCCATGTTGAAGAGACAACATCTCATATGAAACGCTAATCAAAAAATATTAATTTTATTATAACATAAAAGAAGAAAATCAACTTTTTCTCTGCGCTGGGAGTTTTACAAATATTTTATTACTGGTAAGTTATGTTTTTTTTTATTATTTTTCCTTTTTAAATTGTATTTCTTTGCTTATATTAGTTTTATTACGACTTTAATTAAATTAATCATACTCTTTTTGTTACCTCGTAGCCGTTTCTAAGTTAGATTTTAATTAAAAAAATGTATTATTATTTTAAAATATTGCTTTTAGATTACCTTTGACTTATGTATTGTCTTACAGCTAATATGTTTAACCAATTACACATTTAGTTCCATGAAATTTTCCCCTCAAGTAAATTATAAAGTTTTTCTTATGTTTTACTAGCAACTGTACGTATTTTTTACTATTTTAAATTCTAGATTTCTCATAAAGTTATTGAATGTTTATTTTCATTTTAGGTGAACTAAACAAGAACACAAACGTGCCAAGATGGGGACGGAGAAGTTTTGTCTCAAGTGGAACGACTTTGAGGCGAACATCAGCCATGCATTCAGAGACATACGGGACGCCAAAGATTTCCTGGACGTGACGCTCGTCTGCGAGGAGGACGAGCAGCTGTTGGCGCACAAAGTGATCCTGTCCGCCTGCAGCCCATTTTTCCGCAAAATCCTGCAGCGGAACCCCCACCAACACCCACTCTTGTACCTGAAGGGCGTCAAGTACGCTGATCTCCAATCTGTGCTTAATTTTATGTACCACGGCGAGGTGAACGTGGCCCAGGACGAGCTTAACTCATTTCTCGCCGTCGCCGAGGAGTTGAAGGTCAAAGGTCTCACCCAGAATAATTCATCCAGCTCAAACACAAAATCCTCACCCCCACCATCATCTGCCAAAGCATCCCGCTCCGTGGACCGGGACTCGTCTGCTGCTCCGCCCTCTAAACGGTCGCGCCCCTCAGCACCCCCTGTGGTAGCAGCCCCACCGCCGCCCCAAGAGGAGGACGATGACGACATTCAGGAGGTGGTTCCTGTCAAGTCGGAGCCGCGTGATGGCAACAGCTCTGTGATAGCCGCTGGTGGCGCCGCCGGTCCCGCTCTCGCTTCTAGTGGCAGCGGCTCGGTTGCTGGTGATATGTACTCTCAACCGGCGTCGGCTGGCGGTCAGTCGATCCAAGGCGACGAGGACTACGGCGAGGAAGGCGAATACGACGACTACTCTGGCTATGGCGAAGGATACGACAGTGCTGTAATGGACCCGAATATGACTGGCGGTGTGGACGGAAACAAAGGTAGGAAAATCGTTCTTCTCGTTTGGTTTGCTTCTCTTAAGATAGAATTATTTATTTCTATGTAAACACCTGTTTCTAAAATTACTTTTTCTGTCAAAGGGAAGCAAATCAATCTTCAAATCAAAGTCAATCCATAGTAAACTTATATAACATGTTATTTGTGGGAGCTATTTTTATATGATTCATAGTTAGCAGTGGCGTGCACGTCGTTTTACTAGGGTTGGGTGTAGCAAGGGGAGGATTCTTTTCTTTATATTTTACATTGGGGTGCTTTCACCCCCCATCCGCACGCCTCTGATGGTAAGTATTAATAGTAATTTATTTAATATTTATATTTATGGGTGAATTAATGAAATACTGCGGCACAAAAGTATGTTAAACATCAGCCAAAGTATTTCTTATTCACCATTCGTTATTTAGTATCACAGTATTATCTATTTTGTGGCTGTAGAAATATTTATTATTTTATTTAATTTGTTATGTTTATAATGGCTTAATTATGTGGTATGTTATGTTATATGTAAGGTAAGCATATAACATAAAACTTATTTATTAATGTTATTATATTATGTTAATAATGTGAAACGGGATGAAATATTCAGTTATGTTTCACTATCGACCAAGTAATGGTTGAATTTTAAATTATTATGCTTATGATATTTATATTTATCGATTTTTTTAGCATGAAATGTTTTGATTTAGGTAATTTTTCAGGTGTTGGGCGAGATGAATTTTTTTCTCAATACATAGGTCGCCATTCCAAAGGACAATATTTTTGTCTGGAATGCTCTAAGTCATATTTACAAAAGGTTCAAGTTGAAAATCATTTGGAAAGTGTTCACTTTCCCGGGACTTTTTATTATGCATGTAGATATTGCAATCAAAGCTTCCCTACTCGTAAGAAAATGTATAATCATAGTAGTGCTTGTAGAACTTAATTATTTATTAAAATATTTATGTTTAATAGGTTTGTTAACTATGGAAAAATCTTCATTTTATTTATTATGTCTATTATATTATTTAAATTTATGTAATTTCGAGCTTATTTTCAGAAAAAAAATAAGCATTAATGATGAAATACTCGTTATCTATATTAACTTTTTTAGGTTATTTGTATTGTTATTAATATTTTTGTTAATTTAATGGTAAGTAAATCGTAATTTTAATTATATCGACCCAGCAATTATTGATTTTCAGGTGATAACCACAGAGCTTTAATATTTCAACACATAGCAAAGGTTGAAAATAACCCGGAGGGACGGTTTATGTGCACTGTTTGCGAACGATATTTTCGCCAAAAATCGCATTGCGAAAACCACATTGAAAGTAGACATTTTAAGAACAGTATGACATATCAATGTAAATTTTGCGGGCAACATTTTAATGGGAGAAATAAGTTGTACATACACACTAGTAAATTTCATAAGGGGCAAAATATTAGCAATGTTAAACTTGATCAAGTACTAATAAGATGAATTTTATTATTAACTTTTTATACTAGTCATTTATATTGTCATTAATCAGTATTATTAAATGTAAACAATAAATTTATACATTTGCACACTTATTTGAGTTTTTTATTGATCATTTTATTATTAGAGAAGCGTTGTTAGAAACTGAAATTTAAGGATTAGTTTTTTTTATTTATAAACTAGTGTTAAAAAATGCTAATTAATAGTTTCCTTTATTAGATTTCATAAGGATTTTAATAACGTTTCTCTTATTTTTGTGTTAAAATCAAGACTAAAGTAATTGGATGTCTGTATTAACGCTGCGATTTTATTTAACTTTTTTTTATAGACTTATGCCAATGGGATTTTTCACTTAATGCCGATAGCAAAGATTCACAACAACTTGATCTCAAATTGCTAAACTTTTTTTCTGTCCTGAATTATTGGTTCTAATTAGCAGATTTCAAACATTTAGCCGACGTAAACAATCCGGGAATATTAGGTAGCATGTCAATAACAAGCTTAAATATAACGATAAAACTTTTATTTCTTGGTTAAAAGCATTTTATGCCATGGTTTTTATTATTTTTAACTGACTGACGAAAATAGTCGCTTAAAAAATAGGGGTAAACTTGACCTCACGTATGGCAGGTGTCCTTATTTGTATGAAAGAAAGTTAAAATACTTAATATGAAGATGTCTCTGGGTAATGCAGCACTAACAGGCGAGAATCGTTAAGATGATATGAAGCCTCTTCGTTCAGAGTGTCTGACATATTACTGATTTTCTTTTTATGGCTTTAATTTTAAAAATCCTAAGTAATAGGATGTCTTATCTTTTTGGACCGCTGAATCTATATGGTTCTCCTTTACAGGGAAGCTTCCTAATCTCCCCATGCAAGTGCCTCAAGGGTGTAGCCATTATTTCTAAATATAGTAATGGTAATGAAAATAGTTTTGGGCAGCAATATTTATAGTTTTTAAGGTGCACTAATTTGATTAATTCTGGGGCTATTTTACGATAAACTTATGTCGAAAAATGTGATGTAGGTCGGGGTAGATTATTTTAGGAGTTGACGAGGACGCTTTACAGGAATGATTTTGAATGATTGGTCCCTAATTCCTGGATGTTTTTTTTACCTACTTGACCTGGCGACCTTTTTAGGAGTACTGACGACAAAACTAGCCCAAGACGAAATATACAAACATATTGACCGAATAGATGGCATCCCAGGCGCAAACGTTGTCTGCCGTTTGTGCGGCAAAACATTTAGCAAGAAACAAAACTGCTTCCAACACTTGGAAACTGTCCACTTTCCTGGGATCCTTACATACTCTTGTGATATTTGTGGTGAAAGTTTTGCTGGCAAAAATAAGTTGTATCTTCATAGAAGCAAATATCACGTCAAAGTTTCTAGATAATTCTTTTGGGTAGTGCATTATAAAGTTAAAAGATAAGCTGTAAATTGCCGGTTTAAAGTATACTTGTTAAGTTTTGATAAGGAAACATTATTGTAGGGCTTTCAATTCAAGCAATTAAATTATTTTTGTGGTATTGAAAGGGTCGCTTATATGCTACACAGCATTTTTTTAGTATTCGTATTAAAAGTAATTTGTGGCATTTGAATTAATTGTCTGTAAAGCAATGAACCCTCCCTCCTATTTTCTTTGTTATTAAAGGTCGGGGTTATCTGTTCTTTACTTTGGGGAGGTATAGTTAACGTGCTTCGGGTAAATGGATTTATTACATGGATTTTGCACCATATTTTCACGTTCTAAAACCAAGTGATTTCTGTAGCGGGCTAAAATAACGATCATTCCCCCTCCTTTTATCCATCTCCTACATTCCTACTGCGAGAGGATAGTGCAATTTAAATTGATGACAATTTTCCCCTGTCATATTCATTCTACTCTACATCCCTTGTAGTCCCGCTAGGTTAGTCAAAGTAAATATTTAAACCCTTCAATTTTTCATTTTTCTTTAATATAACTAGAGTGGTTTTAGTGCTGAACAGACAATTAGTAGGAAAGCCCCAATAGCTCTCAAAATCTGTTCAGTCCTTCATTAAACAGCTAAGCTACCTCATAACTAGTTTGTCTGTCGATCCATAGAGGTTTTTACACGAGTAGTAGATATATCAGGATCCAATGAGCATATATTTTTACACGATAGATTTGTCTGTACTGCCATTATATCCAAGGACGTTCAAGCTTTTTATATTGGGGTTGGATTATTATACTATAATTCTAATATTATTGTGGGTGCCTACGCAACTCCCAAATGTTCAAATTTAAAGGGTTAACCCTTCTCCTCTCTCTAGACGTATCTAGCTAGAGGGACATAAAATCTTGAATGTAGATTAAGATCAGATTGATATCAGAAGGCAGGATTAATCCCTTAAAATGAAGTACCTAGTAATTACTTAAGTTAAAGAAAAACATCCTTATTTTCTA
The DNA here is from genome assembly GCF_053477335.1 of Acartia tonsa. Lineage (NCBI taxonomy): Eukaryota > Metazoa > Arthropoda > Copepoda > Calanoida > Acartiidae > Acartia > Acartia tonsa. The sequence goes on from NC_137265.1 coordinate 18,681,977, forward strand.
GTCCTACTACATCGCTTTTATTCTGGAATGTTTAAGCTCCTATACAAGTAAAAAATAAATTTAAAAGTTTTAGTTGTCTGAAATGTTTTAGATACATGGTGTTACACAGGGAGGGATTGGATTGTATATTACGCCCGTACCTCAAGCTTTTAATCATGTAATATTTGTCAGATCAAAAAAACTTTTGCTATTAGATTTTGATTGGTTGGTTCCAAGCTTTACAACCCAAGTTTTTAATCAATTAAGTGGGAGTATTGTTTATCTTTAATGAGCACGTATTTCAAATCATAACCAGTGCAGTGTCTTATCTCTTTAGATCCCTGTCTTAACAGGATGCCTGCGTTATTCGTTTCCCCCTTGTTTAAGTTTTATGGATGTTAAGGGGGGGGGGGGGGGGCGGGGATTCTGACACATTTGCGTAAACCTGGTATATAGGCTTTATCTTTGGACTGAGAGGATAGGTTTTTAAAGATAAAATCATTCTTATATGATGAATTTTCCCAAGTTTTAAGATATTTTTGGATAGGCCTCCAGGTTCCGGAGCCTCAGGCCTCCAGATGCTCTCAGTACAGGGAAGAAAAAAAATCTAATTTTTTTTCTGAAGAGTTAAGGGCCAACTTATAAAACAAAATATGCATCTTTTTGAATGTTATTCACATATATGAAGAAAAAACATACATATTTTGTTTCATAAGCTGACCTCTAACTCTTAAAATAAATTTATTTTTAATTTTTACCTGTACAGAGACCACCTGGAGGTCTGGAGCTCCGGAACCTGGAGGCCTATCTAAAAAATCTTAAAACTTGGGAAAATTCATCATGTAAGAATGATTTTATCTTTAATAACCTATCCACCCAGTCCAAAGATAAAGCCTACATACCAGGTTAACGCAAATGTGTCAGAACCCTCCCCCCCCCCCCCCTTGTTATCATGGGGTTTTATCTTTCACTGTCCAATTCCTACACCCCTTGAAATAAATAGCTTCGTCAAGTAATTCGTGGGTTTTTCAGGAGATTTGAATGACCCCACCACCATTTTATCCCAGCATATAGAGCGCAGTTATAACCACCACATATGCAAACTCTGTCAAAGATCATTTGGAAAGAAACAAAGCTGCCTATTTCACGTAGAAAGTATACATTTTCCAGGCATTTTTCTGTATAAATGTGACATCTGCGGGGAGGAGTTTAACGGCAAGAATAAACTTAACTTGCATAGGAGTAAGAAACATGTTAAGTTGGCTTTTTAAAACACAAGTTATTTTCTAATATGGCTTTAAGACCGTTGGGTAACAATTGGTTCTCAACCATACTGTAGTCATTTTTAGCATCGTATTTCAGACAGTTCTCCACAAATATTAGTATAAAAATCATAGTATTGATACAAGTTTCCTAAGATCGGGCCTGTGGACCAACAAACTACTTTGATCCTTTAATTTTTCATTTAATATCCGCGGAAATCTGTCTAATACGGTGCGACAAATAACTAACATTTCTATTCCAAACAAAGTAAAATTGACTATTCTGTGATTTAAACAAATTGTTTTGCTTTATTTCTACTTTTTTGTTAAATGTATATTTTAATAAATATATGAAGATATTGTATTTTTAGTTTATTTTGTTTACTTGTTTCTTTTTCAGATAGTATATTATTAAAATGATAAAAAATAGTTAATGTCGTTAAGATTAGACAACTTTTACAACGAAAATTTGTAATATAAAAATATTTTTACTGCTTTTTCTTTTGAAATCGGAAGTTAGCATTTGAGTAAAGGGGGAGGGTAGAACTTGGAAGAATAAATTTTAAATTTTGCTCATAATTGCCCACGGAAACGTTAAATGAACGGGAAAGTCGTAGTTTTATGAATTATATAAATCAGTAGTGGTATTTCTTTGGATAATTTATCTTTAAAAGAACAATTGAATCACTTGCATAAAAAAGTTATTGCCATTTTTACTAACAAAAGTTGTGGCCATTTAGGTAATGAAGCCGCCGACAAAACGAAGAAAAAGCGGAAGAAGCCAGTTCCTGATGATCCAAGATTCCAGACCCTGCAGGTGCACATGTCACCTGGACCTCAGCCACAAGAATGGACCTGTCACGAATGCGGCAAGGTCAACGGAAGCCAATTTTTCATATTTGACTTAAATCGTGTCGAAATTAATATTTATATTTTCTTTTTTTTTAAATGGCCTAACTTTTCCACCAATGATTGTAATCTGATTTAAATCTAATGGAAGTTACATAGCTGTTGTCTCATTTTTAGATCCTCATTGATTGGTTCAAATTTGCAGTGTCTAAACTTTTCCACGATTGATTTGTATATGTTTTGATTCTCATGCTTGGGGGATGTGAATCAATTTATCGTCTATTGGCTTATCCTATAAAATTTCTGATCATTTGTATTACAAAATATTTTCTGTAGGTAGCCTTTATTTTCACATTTCGCACGATGTAAGTCAAATATCAACTTATACGTGATTATTAGGCATTTAAAGGTAAAAAGAAGTGCATGAATCATCTGGAGAGTCTTCACTTTCGCGGAATTATCACATACACTTGCGACAGGTGGACATAGATAATTGTAGAAAAGACGTAAAGTTTAATTAGTGTATTCTAGGTCACCTGTCTTATATAAAATTAAGGGGAACTGTATTTAAAGTTGAAGGGAGGGAGTAAAAAAACATTTTTGAACCGTCTTAAGTTTTAAACCCCCAAAATAAAATAGCATAAACCTATCCTGAGACATAAGTTAAGCTTCCTTAAAATTGGGAATCATCTAGTTCAGTGTATTGCGTTATTTTAACGGACAAATGCGTAAAACCTTACCATTTCATAATATATGAGAGGGGTTTAAGTAAATATGCATATTTATGGCAGGTGTCCTATTTGCTAATTTAACATAGAACAAACGGCTGAGCTCCTACTATCTTGGGGGATGGGGGGTAATCTTATTCCATCCCAAGACTTAGATTTGAAATAAAAATTCCCTTAAATTATTTTAAGATCTAAGATTTTGAAAGACTGACTAAAAAAATATTTTCATAATTAGCTTTCTGATCTTTTTCTATAAATATCTATGTACGTTAAAGGTGTAGCAATAATTTTGACACGTATTACAAGTGGGAGCACCACAGGAAGAAGAAAGACTGCGCAGAAGCTGTGGGCGGAGGAAGCTTCATAGGCAACACAATGGAGCCAGAGGTTGATATACAGATGGGGGACGCAGACTATGATCATGTTATCTATTCTGACGAGCCTCTCGATATGGATGGTAGTGGCGAGGCTCAGGATATGGATGGAGGGGGTGATGATGTTATCAAACACGAGAATCTGAATAATTCTGACGATCAAGATTAAACTTGCGCATAATTAGTTACCCATAGTGTCTTATTAATTAAAAAAAATAATTTATCAATTTTAGCATGATATACATGAAATGTGGATGTGATGGATTAAAAATTATACATTACTTTTTCGTGATAATTGACTTATACCTATACAATTTAATAACAAATATACCTACTTTTTTCATAATTTCTTATATTAATTTAAAGGTATTTTAGAATTTTATCACTGTTATTACCGGTATTTATATTATTAAACCCCCTTTTCAGGAAAGCTACGAGAATTTGCTGATCAATATTTAGTTCTTAATTCCGAAACAGATCCTAGACGGCCGTACAAATGTACGTTATGCGGCAAAACATTTACGGCAGACAGACGGGTGGCAGATTACCACATTGAGTCGGTACATTTTCCCGGCATGTTTAGCTATACTTGTCAGTACTGTGGTATCGTGTTCGATGCCTGCAAAAAGTTGTTAAATCATGTCGATAGAAATCATAAAAAGAAATTGTATTGATAAAGATGAAATATAAATTATTACTTGCATAGCTATTTTTTTAAGTGTGTCTACCAATTTGAAATGTTTCAAGGTAATTAAAAAGAGTTCTTTTCATTTATTAATCTCTTACTTGAAAATGAAACACCTGCCATATTTGACAATGGCGCGAGGCTATTATTGCTCTGAATAGGAAAGTAAATCGAAAACATGATATCTTAATGAAGGAAAATAGGTTAAAACTTTCCCTTTTCCATATGTTGTATATCATTCCTATAGGTACGTCTTTAGTCAACAGATCTCAAGAAAAACCCAGAAAATAGTTGTTATAAGTGACACTTGTATTTTATTTAGGAAGTCTCCGAGATCTTTGTGAGCAGTATTATTCAGTCACAAGCAACAACCCACAGTACCCATTAACCTGTAGCCTATGTCACAAATGTTTCAGAACCCGTCAGAATATTGAAATTCATATTGAGGGTGTACATTTCCCCGGAAGTTTCGAGTACCCCTGCCCACATTGCCAGACTGTATGTGAAACTAAAAAGAAATATTATCATCATGTTAGGAAATGTTATAGTCATGTTAAATATTAGCTACCTACCTAGTTAAAAGCTAGATTGTTTAACACTTATTTTTCGTCATAATGAAAATATATGAATTGACAAATGAAGTCTTGAATTGTTTAAAATGCTTATTAGTCCAAGTAAAAGAAACACGATATATGTATATATTTTTTTCAAATTTTTTACATGGTTGGATTTACTATTAGATGAATTTTTTTGTAAAGAAAATTATTTATTTTTCAGCATTTCGCCAGTCCAATGAGTAACGTTCTAGATTTATTTGGCAGGCGAAAAAGCTGTTGGAAGGTACATGTTTACTTAAAATATTTTTACTAACCAGATATCTGTTGTTTAGGTGTACAGGATGAGGATGCCCTGACCCTGAAGGAGATGAGTGAAGTCTATCTCAAGAGAATCTCAATAGGAAACAATACGATTCTTATATTTGAATTAATAGAGATGATTTTGTCCCTTTAGGTAGCACAGCTACAGCAAGTCTAAAAATTTTATGATAAAAAGAAAGAAATCTAGTCACAAAATGTGCGTGATGAAGTCTATTTTTTTCTTTTCTATATTATCCTTATAATTTACTAAGGGTTCTTGTCTGAAGCTTAAGATCTCAATAATTACTTAACCGATTTTGTACTTCATTTTATGTAAGCTTAGATTAGGCTTAGATCAGACCCTAGATAATTAGGGCCATAGCCGCTAGTTTAAAATATTCATTTATAACATTTGGAGGGTCATTGCTCTAAGTGCAATTACATATTAATATAACAAACTTTATGGAAATATCCCTTTAAGCAATTTATGATCTTACAAAATATGCTAATAAAAAATATCATGGTAGACATATCATTATTATATAGTAGCTGCGCTACTTAATTTTGAGCCATAAATGGTAGGTAGAGATTACTGCAATTAAAGCTGATTTTTTCATGAAATAGCATTCTTAAAAAAATCGTTTTGTAGTGAAAGGCACAGCTCCCGAAGATGAACGTCCTATTGAGTGTACCCTGTGCAACATGACCTTCAAGAGACGTATGCACGGAGAGAACCACCTGGAAAGCGTCCATTTTCCCGGCAACTATGTCTGTCGGTTCTGCGACGGGGTCGTAGTGAAAACGACGAAAAAGATGTTTGACCAACATATGAGGGAAACTCATAAGGACTTGCTGAGAGCGCCGCAGGTGCAACGGAATTAAGAACTTTTGAGTTGGATTAACATGAATACAGAGAGGAATATTTATGTTTGAGCCCTTTTTTGCTGGCTTCTGGGGGCCTTCAGCATAGGCCAACAATTTTCTGTGGCTAACTTCTCTTCACCGATGGGAGAAATATATCTTGGTCATGGTTTATTACCAGTGTAGTGAGAAAAATAGTTATTTATGGCAACGTATTATAGACAGCTTTCCACGCTTAGTAAAATGAAAAATCATAAGATTAAATCAGTTTTGTTAACCCCGAGGGACAGATGGTCCCGTCTAAACATTTTTTTTTATGATTTTCATTTAATATTTGTGAATAATTGTATGTAATACGATGCTATACATGATTTTTAAGAATGGCTATGAACCGTTTCTTATCCCGTGGATATTAATCGGTTTTAAAGCCACACTGGACAAAAACATTTTGCATGCTTTGTATAAACATTAAGTGAATGGATATTGTGAAAAAAGTTTAGAGTAGGTTATTGTTTTTACCCTCATTTTTTTTATCTTGTACCTATTAAAATTTATGTAATATATTGACTTGTATGCTGGGAGGGAGATGACATTGGATTGTAAAGTTCACTGGTACTTAATTTTGATTGGTTGTTTCAAAACAGGTTTTGTTCAAACTTTCCAAACCATAATCTTAAACTACAGAATTGGTAATTTTGTTTATGAATGTTAATTTATATCCCATTGTCTTATCCCCTAAGAACCCTGCTTTTATAGTAAAATTGATGTAATAACTAATGCCATTTTATGTAATATAGTCTGCTTTATGTAAGTTTTTATGTTTTAGTCGAATAAAATCTTGTGGTAAACCTTTATATTTATTTGCTTGTCTGCCTCAAAAGTTTTTTTAAAGATCTTAATTCAAGATCTGCAAAATGACCGCCAGTACAAGTGCGGGCTGTGCGGCCAGGGCTTCAAGCACCGGCACCATGGTCTTAACCACCTGGAGAGTATCCATTTCCCTGGACATTATACCTGCCTGGTCTGTGGGGAAATTAAAACTACAAAGAAATCGTTTAACAGGCATGCCCTTAAGCATAAGTGAATTCTCAGAAACAAAATGTTAATTATTTTTTTTACTGATTTTTAAAAAACTTTTTATATCAACTTTTATTTATGAAAGAATAATTTTATTTGAAATAAAGTTTTTATTTTGCTAGAGATATTGTAATTATTAGTAATGTAGCTTTATACAAGTCCAATTGCTGACCCGTATTCCTCCCTCTTATGTAATTGAGTATGACAGCTGTTCCAAAAAACATAATGATATATGGCATTTTTACAGCATTTATCGAAATGAATTTAGTTTTTTCTCATAAGATTTTCATACTTCAACTCTTGTTAATATTTTCTGTAAGTTTTAATGATATGTTTAATTTCCAACTAATAAAAAAAGGCAATATTTTTATTGTTAATTACATACCTATTGTCCTAAGAAATATTAACTAATAATAGTACTCTTGTAATTTATGCCAACAATCATTTTTATAATAGGGTAACCTTTACAATCACAAATTCTATATTTTTTTCTGAATTAAGAACGAGTGGTGAGAGTTATTAATAATCTTATATTATGTCATAATCTTTGCTTTAAAAAAATACTTTTTATCCTAATATCATGTAATTTTTAATCTTATATACTAACAAATTATGATTTTTCTAGACGCCTGGAACGACATACGAAAACTGGCCGCACAACATCTTGTGGACGAAAAGGAGGGTCGAGTCCGCATGTACAAGTGCACACTGTGCCAGCAGACATTCAAGCACCGCCACCATGGAATAGATCATCTGGAGAGCAATCATTTCCCCAACCATTATGTTTGTGAGGATTGTGGTGTGGTCAAACAAACAAAGAAATTATACAACAGACATTTGGCAAGTCATAAGAAAGCAAACGCAAGGTTAACGCTTATTGGCCACACGTGAAAAGAATCAAAGTTACCATCCTTTATATGAAGGAGTAAGTTTTTTTTTTGTCTGGAGCTTATGATTTCGATAACTGCTTAACTATTTGAGGTCTCCATTTTAGTTAAGCTTCACTCAGGATGTGGGATAGTTTTAGGCTATTTTTTTAGATTAAATTCTTGGGATGGTTTTAGGTTATTTTCTCCGCCCTTCTCATCATTTTATTTACAGAGCCCCTAGATGCTATGGGCCCAGCCGTTAGTATTTTAAAACTTGACTTATCTATTGTTATCTTATAAAGATCTGTTGATACTGCTGATACCGTTTTTTTACATTTTCAAATATATTTAATTAAATTTTGTAAATGATTTTCCTTTTTTTACATACCCTTTTAATATTTTTTAGTTTTGTGAAATAAATATTTTTTTTCCATAGGGAGGTGAAGGCACATTGAAATGTAAATCATACTGGTACCCAAAGTTTTATAATCTCATTTGTTGGCTTAAAAACTTTGGGTACTTTAAATAAATCTTGATTCGTTGGTTTAAGCTGGCATTTTCTAGTCAAAACTTTTTAATCAATGGTTTTTATTCACGGATATGGGTTAATTTTGTTTTATCATCATTGAAGATGTGCATCAAGTTATTGTCGATTGTCTTATCCCTTAAGATCCCTGCTTGTTGCTAACTAATACTCTTGTTTAGGAAATTTGAAAGATTTGAGCAGCCAATACTTACAACATAACAAGGGCCATGACAGACCATTTACATGTAATATATGCCAACAACCATTCAGAAAGCGTGAACACTTTGAGTTTCACGTGGAGAGCATCCATTTTCCTGGGTATTTTAGCTATCAATGCTGGTTCTGTAAAAAAGTACTGCAAACTAAAAAGGCTTACGTATTGCATGTGAATTGGCATAATAAAAACATGTAACATTGATAAAAATCTCTGAAAATATATCTATATTTTTTTTCAAAATTGGGTTGAATAGCTTTTTTCTGACAAATACTCTTGTTTAGGTAGTTTGAAAGATTTGAGCAGTCAATACTTGCATCATAACCAAGGCTACGACCGGCCATTTACATGTAAAATATGCCAACAATCATTTAAAAAACTTCAACATTTTGAGTATCACGTGGAAAGTATCCATTTTCCTGGATATTTTAGTTATTAATGCAGGTTCTGTAAAAAAGTGCTACAGACTAAAAAGGCTCATTTGCTCCATATGAATTGGCATAGTAAAAACATGTAACATTTTCTTGAAATTGTGCGCTTGTTTAAAAGTGTTGATAAACGTTAAAAATAGAAATAAATCTAGCTTTTTTCTGACAAATACTTTTTTTTAGGTAGTTTGAAAGATTTGAGCAGTCAATATTTGCAGCTTAACCAAGGATATGACCGACCATTTACATGTAAAATATGCCAGCAACCATTTAAAAAGCGTGAACACTTTGAATATCACGTGGAAAGTATCCATTTTCCTGGATATTTTAGCTATCAATGCAGATTTTGTGAAAAAGTGCTACAGACTAAAAAGGCTCATTTGCTCCATATGAATTGGCATAATAGAAACATGTAAAGTTTTTAGAATTATGCCTTTTTTTAAAGTGACGAAAAATGTTGAAAATATGAATAAATCCTTGTAGATTTAGCCCTGGTTTTTCTTCATCTGACAAATACTCTTGGTTAGGTTGTTTGAAAGATTTGAGCAGCCAATATTTGCAGCTTAACCTGGGCTACGACAAACCATTTACATGTAAATTATGCCAACAATCATTTAAAAAACTTCAATCCTTTGAGTACCACTTGGAGAGAAGTCATTTTGATTTGTGAAAAGTGCTTAGACAAAAAAGGCGTTTTTGCCGTATATAAATTGACATAACAAACAATTTTATCTTTTGGAAAGTTTTTCTAACAATGAATAAATATTTAGTGAATCGAAAGAAAATTCTTTTAGTGGTCATAATGATTGTAAAGATTCAATAAATACCCTTCGCTTGGGTTTTATTCATGGAGATGGATTAGAGTAAGGCACCTGTCACTTTTAGGCCTGGGTAAGTGAAACTGAGTAAGCTTTGGTTATCTGGGTCTAATATTTCTGATGATAAAATATCTGATATCAGTACGTAAAGCTTTCTAAGAAACCATGTAGTTTTTAAAATTTCAAGAAACAAAACTTTTTTATTGTAATTTATATTCTTAATCTATAGAAACACGTAAAGAATCACTACCTTAAGAACCTTAACTAGTTAGATGCATTTAATGAAACTATCCCTTTAGAAAACTTTTTACAAAAACATGACCTTAATATTTTGTTAGAATAATTTTTCATTGAATTTTATTTTGTTTTCAGGCACATTGAGAGAATTCAGTGAGGACTACATAGTGCACAGTCCAAATAATATTTACAAATTCAAATGCAAATTATGCGAGAAAGAATTCACCACCAGGCAAAAGATAGAGAATCACATTGAAAGTATCCACTTTCCCGGATTTTTTGTTTATCCCTGTGCTCCATGCAATACATCTGTCAACACAAGACAGAAATATTATCATCATATCAATAAGTTTCATTCGCGTAAAGAATTTTAGAAAAAAATATATTTCTAGTCGAGTAGAAAGCTTCTTTTCTTCCCCTATTATCCTATTTTTTTAAGCATGAAGATTTTTTTTGGTATGAAACGCAAGTTTTTAATAACTAAAAGGTCAAGGTTAAAGCCTTGGGATGGTTTAGGCTATTTTTCTGCCCCCTTCTTTTAAATACAGCGATTCCTGCTGCTAGAGTTCCAGCCGCTAGTAAGATTATTAGCTAACAAATGCAGAATTGTGTTTATAAGAATTATTGAATAATAATTCATTGTCTGGTGTAATATCCGTATATCCTTTTACTTTTTTTTGTAGGGTGTTATAAATGTTGTTTACATTTAAAGAAAATAAAATATAAATCTTTAAAAGTCGTATTAATTTAAATCTTAATAAAGATGCTAGTATAGGTAGAATGCCATAATTGTATCAATTAATAAAATACAATTTTTTAGGTTCACTTGCCGCATTTTGTGGAGAATACATGAATATAAACAATGAATCTTTAAAGGCTTACACATGCAACATATGCTGGAAATCTTTTGCGGCTAAAGGAGTCGCGGAGTTGCACATTGAGGGTGTTCATTTCCCGGGAACTTTTGAGTATCATTGTAATTATTGTGGAGCTGTTCTGAACACAAAGAAGAAGTTTTATCATCATACAAACAAATATTGTGGGGCTGTATTGGAGGCTAAGAAACTGGCCTAATTGTCTTGTCATTAATTTTCTGTGTGTGTGTTGAATTCACCCTTAACAAATATCGCAAATTGTTATTGTCCGTTTAGTCTTATGGTCTTATTCACCTTTCATCTATGTCCTATAGTTTAAAATAAAAAATTAAGTTTTACTGAAATTTAGCTGGGGGGGGGGGGGGGAGGGGTCACTTTGAATACGACCTCCATTTTTGATTTTTGTTTAAAAAAATAAAAATAAAAAAAATTAGGGGGGATTTATCTCTAGGGGTGATTTCTCTTGAAAGGGTGGTCAAACCCTTTAAAAATTGCTAGGACTCTTCCCATGACATATAGGAAGCTACATTGTAAAGAAGAATTATATCGGTTGAGCTACTAGCGAGATCCTTCAGTACAGACAGACATACACAGACATCCTGTTACTTTTAATATAAGGATTATCTATGTATTATACTTCATTGAAAAAATTTTACTTAGATTTTTATTTAAATCTTCTCTATATTATAGCTTTATTAATCTTTTTTATTGATTAAAATAATCAATATTTAATTGCAGGCTCACTGAGAGAATTTTGTGACGCCTATGTTTCCAAATCCCACATAACCATCTCAAGACCTTACAAATGTAACATATGCAGTAAAACATTCGCAGTAAGACAAGTTATAGAGAACCACATTGAAAGTATGCATTTTCCGGGGACCTTTGAGTATAGATGTTACTTGTGTGGAGATGTTCTGCTGACAAGAAAGAAGTTATCTCATCATATGAACAAACATAATCCGAAGAAGTCTTGAAATTTTTAATATATGAAGTTTTTTGTTTACTTAACTTTCGTCAATATAAATGTTAAGTATAATTAAATAATTCTTACTGTATTATTGCTAATTTATATTTGTCCGTTAAGATCTTACAAAACACTGAACCGAATAGCTCTACATTTCAGTGATTTGTTTTAATCTATTTCATTTGAAGCCTTTTAGATGGTTTCAGTCTATTTTTATGCAGCATCCCTTCATTATAAATAAAGAGCACCTAGAAGCTAAAGAAAGATAATAAGTTGCTAAATATTGTAATTAATTTAATAGATTAATACTTGAAAACTAATGTTTAAAAATAATGTTTTAGGTAAACTTCGCGAATTTGCGAGCAACTACCTACTGGAGACCTTGGACAAGGGCGGAGGAACAATCTTTGTCTGCTCAGTATGCAAGCACCAGTGTCGCAAGAGGTCGCTGGCAGAGAACCACATTGAAAGCATCCATTTTCCTGGAACTTTTGTGTATGCCTGCAAGTACTGCGGCCTACAGCTGCCAACCAGAAAGAAATATTTCAATCATACAACCAGCTGCAAAAATGAACTGGTTTCCCAGAAAAGATATTAAATTAACTGCTTGATTGTGTTAAACAAGTGCCTTATTATTACCTAATGCCTTCCAATAATTTTTTATTTATGTTTCTGTTTGTTCTTCTATAATCCTATATAATGAAACGCTAAAGCTGCGCTTTTACGAAAAATTCAAATTGATCCAACACTACTTAGAATAATTTTGTGGGGAAAGTAAGTTTTTTCCCAAAATAGAAAAAATAATCGAATGTGGTTAAGCCTCAAGTAAAAAAGTGCCCAATTTTGTGATAAAATAGTTACAGCATTTATTTAGCTTTTATACTCTTGATAAAACTATTTTGTTGAAATTTTATATATTTTATACCTATTAATATTGCATTTATGTTTAATAAAATAGTTTATATTAAGATATTTTTAGTTAAAGATATTCACTTGTATTATATTTTTGCTGCACTTAACCTTTGCGATACATGGATTTTCTTAACTTATCACGCTAATATCTTTGCAATGTTTCAGGTATAGAAATATTTGATACATACGTGGAGGCCAACACAGACGTCAGCTCCAACCACAAGGCCAAGTGCAAGCTCTGCGACAAGACTGGCTTATCTAGGCAATGGCGTATAGATTGTTTTATCTTGGGTACATGGGAGGGATTTGCAACATTAGAAAATTTGAATTTTTCTTGCATTTACCAATATTACTTATTTTTTTGTTTGTCCGTTAAGATCTCGTATGCCACTTAATAAATTAGGTCTTCATTGCAGGTAAGGTCCTGGGATGTTTTTAGTCAATTCTGCAAATACAGATAACAAAATATCGTAGTATTTTAACATACTACCAACAATATAGGTATGAATTTTGATTTGAAGAAAAACTTTAAGCTTAAGTTTTATAAAGTTAATAGGTAAGTTCATGGTTTTTTATGCTTATTTTCTGAGCTTGCAATGATTTTCTTACATGAAAAATATCTGAATAATTGATATGCCCTTTGTAACAGACGGGACGTGAGAAACCACATTGAGTCCAAACATTTCCCCACCATGTTCTCATATCCATGTGAGGTCTGCGGCATTGTACTTAGCACTAAGAAGTCGTACAACAATCATAAATATAAACATAACAAGATGTGAGGTGCGCGGCATTGTACTGAGCACCAAGAGAAGTCGTACAACAACCATAAATATAAACATAACAAGATGTGAGGTGCGCAGCATTGTACTGAGCACTAAGAAGTCATACAGCAATCACACATAATTAGAATCATTCTTAAACTGTGATGTGTGTGTGTGTGTGTGTGTGTGTAGCCATAGTTTCTTAGTGTTTGGACCTAAGTAGTCATGGAGTAGGACGAGACACTTTTGTATGCTAACACCAGGGCCAGCTCAAGGTCCACGCTCAAGTACAAGTACTTGACCCGCTGTCTCAAGGGACCTACTCATTATTACCTCACCCTCGCCGAGTATGGCAGGTGTCCCAAATTAAGTCACCGTAATGAATGACGCTCTCCGCAGAGGAGCTTGGGATAAGGGTAGTACTGATATTATGTACTTGACTATTAAGTATCCAAACTTACTCAATAATCCCCTTCTTACACAACCAGGGGAAGTTGCGTGAATGTATTCAACTGAGAAATTCGAGTTGCCATATGGGGACTAGAACTCGAACTCTCATCACCGTAACTCAGTGCGTTACCACTGAGCTACGACGCCCCTAAAACTGTGATAACTGTGATAACATATAAGCTTTAGAATTAAAAGACAAGACAATAATTATTAAAATGCCGTTTCTAGTTATTTAATATAATACCAATGACCTAAATTTACGGGATACAAGTATATTAAAATGGAAGAATGGAAGAGAAAATTGATTTATATTTCATTGGTCTACCTGTATATCCCTGACTAAAACAGAACCATTAATGTTGTGATAAGTAAACTTTGCTGTTAAAACAAGGATTTTAATGTCCTAAGTAGCTATCAGTATATAAAAAAAGTTGGACACTAGGAAAATTTATCAATCTTTACTTCTATCATCTTGAAAGTTTTTGCATAACAATATAGTAGTAAGGCTTGTTTTGTCTCAAAATTAGTATTTCAAGAACTACTGAACTGATTTGGTTCTCTCTTTTGGGTAATCTTCAAATAGGTCCCGGGATGATTTTAGGATATTTGATTTTCAGATTTACGTCTTGGAAAAGTTTTAACATATTTTTCTAGCCCCATGATGCAAGTGTGCAGCCGCTAGTTAAGGTTAAAAGTAGCTGCGTTACTGAATTTTGAATGTGTGTGTTACCTAACTATGTATTCCATCCATTTATTGTATCAAAAAAAATTTATAAGCACAACCTAAGATATTTATTATTATTAGACAAAGTAGTACTTTTGTGAAATATTACAAGCATTAGAACAAAATTACAATATATTTCATGTTAAAAATTAGACAGCTTTTTAATAAAAGTGTTATTGTTATGTTGATTTGTTTTCATATTTAAGATTTTGAAAGGTACATTTAAAGTAAAATCCTAATGCCTGAACTATACTATTTTTAAAAATAGCAGTTCCTTTTGTATTGTTCTTTTATTCGTGGTAATTTTAAATAAAATGCAGAAAAAAAAATTCTATCAGATTTTAACCTGTTGTCTTTTTTTGCAGGTCGAGTGAATGACCCTGAAGATTTGCTGCGTTATGTTAGAACTCAAAAAAACGGCAACACTAGCATTTATATTTGCAATTTCTGCAATAAACCGTTCCATCGCAAGGGTCACGCCAGAGACCACGTGGAGAATGTTCATTTTCCAGATGCTTTTGTTTACACATGTGAAATGTGTGATTGTCAAGTCAAGTCAAAGGTTGCACTGAGAAATCACATTGCTGTGGCTCACCCAAAATTAAAATTGAATTAATGTATAATGCTCAAAAAATAAAAGTATTTTATACTGCTTGCTTAGTTTAAAAATTAGAAGGGGATATATAATCTAAAGAAAATTATTTTACTAGTTATTAACTAAAAATCTTATTTTTACAGATGGAGATCCAGAAGATTTGCTAAGATATGTGAGAAGGCAAAAAATTGGCACAGTTAACTATTTTATCTGCAATATCTGCAACAAGCAGTACCCATTCAAGGCCCTGACTAGAGACCACGTGGAAAATGAACATTTCCCAGATGCATTTGTGTACTCATGCGAAATATGTGATTTCCAACTGAAATCAAGAGTTGCACTGATAACACACAAAGCAGTGGCTCATCCAAAGTTAAAATAGAATTATTGTATCATACTATTCAAAGAATAAAATTTAATATCTACTTTCCAATTATAAAATATGCAATGGGATATTTAATATTAAGAAAAACTATTTTGCTTGTTTTTAACACTTAATCTTATTTTTACAGATGGAGTTTTGAAGCCTGAAGATTTGTTAAGATATGTAAGAACCCAAAAACAGGGCAACTCCAACATTTTTATCTGCAATTTTTGCAACAAGCCATACCCATACAAGGCACTTACAAGAGACCACGTGGAGAATATTCATTTTCCACACGCATTTGTGTACACTTGCGATTTGTGCGATTTTCAACTCAAGTCTAGGACTGCACTGAGGAATCACATTGCCAATGCTCATCCAAAAATTAAATAAAATTAATCTGTAAAAAAATGCTATTTTTAAGCAAGGAAAATTTTTTCTTGCATTTAAAATGTTTAAGAAGTACCTAGCCAGGAATTTTTGTTTAAAATAAAACTATTTTGCCTTAAAGTTTTCCGTTAGTTATTTTAATATTTTTTGTCAATAATAATTATAGCATACGAGTACAGTTACTAACACTGTTTTATTATTTCTAGGTCAACTATTAGCGCCTGAAGATCTGCTGCGCTATGTAAGAACCCAAAACAACCCGGCCAGAACCAAAACTAATGGTGCAACTAACATTTTCATCTGCAATTTATGCAACAAACCGTTTCCACGTAAAGCACACGCCCGAGACCACGTGGAGAATATTCATTTCCCGGAAACGTTTTGGTACACTTGTGATTTGTGCGACTTTCAACTTAAGTCTAAAACTGCACTGAGGAGTCACATTGCCAATGCTCATCCTAAAATTGATGTGTTTAAAAAAAATACTCTTTAAACAAAAAATGTTTTTTTGCTTTTGAAATGTTAAAGAAGCAGCCTGGAATTTTTGTTTAAAATAAAACTGTTTTGCCTTCAACTTTTCTGTTTCGTTTCATTTTAGTATTGTTTTTTTGTAAATAACAATTACAGCAATCAAGTACAGTTACTAACATTGTTATATTGTTTTTAGGTAGAATTTTAGAGCCGGAAGATTTGCTGCGCTACGTAAGAACCCAAAACAACCCGGCCAGAACCCAAACTAACTGTGCAACAAACATTTTTATTTGCAATTTATGCAACAAACCGTTTCCACGAAAAGCGCACGCCCGAGACCACGTGGAAAATGTTCATTTTCCAGAAACATTTTGGTACACTTGTGATTTATGCGACTTTCAACTGAGGTCCAGGGTTGCACTGAGAAATCACATTGCTGCAGCCCATCCTAAGATAAAGCATAACATGAAAATAAACTGATTTGTTTTGATAGTTAAACAGTTCTTAAATACAAAAGTATACAAAAATCTGTATTTAAAGGGGGGGGGGGCGAAAGTGACACTTTTTGAAACCAAAACTAAAAGTCAAAGGAACTCAACTAAAAAAAGAGTTACAGGTCTGACATTTTGCATGGCAGTTGCTTTATAGGGGTACAATATGGAACTGTGAAGAAACGGCGGCGCAACCGACGAAAACCGCCGAGAAAAGGCAACAAAAATTATGGCGGGAAACGGCGGTTTTCGGCGGTTGCACCGCCGTTTCTTCACAGTTCCATATTGTACCCCTATAAAGCAACTGCCATGCAAAATCTCAGACCTGTAACCCTTTTTTTAGTTGAGTTCCTTTGTTGACTCTTAGTTTTGGTTTCAAAAAGTGTCACTTTCGCCCCCCCCCTTTGTTATTAATGCAGGTGAAATATTTCATAGAAAAAAATATTTTTCTTTTAAAATTTTCTAACATTTAACTAACACAACTATCTAATTTCAGGTGTAACTATAACTAAACTTGAAGACTTTGATGCCTATGTGTCCAGGGATGGAGTATGGTGCTATTGTACCCTATGCCCCAACAATGGCAAGTCTATCACCAACCTAAGATGGCATGTAGAGTCCAAACACTTTCCAGGAACCTTCCAGTATCCATGTCCGGCCTGTGGTAAACAATTACTGTCCAGAATATCATTCAGAGATCATTTAAAATCGTGCAAACAACATTTAGAAAGTTTGATACAGTAAAAAATATATTTTTGTACTTTTGTAATCATTATTTATTTTCTGCATATTTATGTTTAGATTAGTTTATTTGTCATATAAAGAGATATTTCCACGAAGGGGTATAGTTTCTTAGAATAACAAATATTAATATTATAGGTCCTAAGAGGAGGGGAAGAGTTGTGAAGAAACTGGAAGACTTTGACGGCTATGTCTCATTCTATGGGAACTGGTACTACTGCTCCTTGTGTCCCAGCAAGGGCAAGTCAATTACAAACCTGCGGTGGCATGTCGAGTCCAAGCATTTTCCAGGAACATTTCAGTATCCATGTATGACTTGTGGGAAGAAATTAACATCTAGAATTGATTATAAAGAACATTTAAAAACTTGTAAATAATCAAAAAACTAGTGAAAATAATAAGTGAAAACTTTAATCAAACAAACTAAATTGATTAACTTATATAAAAATAAGCTTTTTATTAATTGATCTCTATTCTATTATAAAAATTTTGATTTCATATGCTAGAAAAAATATAGGTATTTTGTCCCCTAGATTCAATTCATTTTTAAAATCTAGTCGCTGATATTTGTAAAGAATTGTGGAAATATTAGATCTAAGAGTATTTTAAAGTTTTCTTTCATCCACCTAAAAGTGCTATAAGTCGACTTTGAATCCTAGGGAAAGATTTATCAATACACCTTATTGAGGTAAGGTAAATTTGACTGTAAATCCCAAAGATTTTAAAACACTTTCCTTCATTCGTGTTTGGGTAGTATTATTATAAAATCTTAATGGATTGATTCTAAGCCTATAACCAATAATTTATTCTGTAGAATGGATAATTTTGTTAATGATCATTGAGAAGTTCATTATTTTATAGTCTATCGTTTTATTCCTACAGTTATTATATTAGTTTTGCAATGATTAACAAATGTGTTTGTTATAGGAGATGTAGTGATTACCAAGCTAGAGGACTTGGACAGTTATGTTGGTAAGAGCGGGCAGTGGCGCTACTGCATGCTCTGCAACACCAAGAAGGACAAGTCTGTCACCAATGTGAGGTACCACATCGAGGCAATACACTTTGCTGGCACTTTTGAATATCCATGTGATAGATGTGCAAGATCTTTTAATTCAAAATTGTCCCACAGGTATCATGCAAAATATTGTGGTACTGGAAAGCTACCTCCAGGCGGGGCTACAAGATACTGATGTTACGCTACTTATAGACAAAATTGTTCTTGTTTCAATATTTATGTCATCTTCAAAGCCTGGAGTGTACCTATAGGGGCATCTAATAATCAGTATGTATATTCAGTTTATATCAAAATTGTTGATTTTATTGTTTGATGTTTGATTTGCATTTTATTGAGCTTAATATATGTATTTTTTTTATGTAAAAAGACACTAGGTATTTATATTCATGAATTAGGTTTTTAATTATTTTGTAATGAAATTATAAAACACCATAAGGTTACCATATTATTATAAGAGTGAAATGTCATTATAAATTAAAGTGTACTTTACTTAGAAAGGAGGGATCAGTTTTATTGATTTCAAATATTTGTTTGCATTTAAAGTCTACTAAATTCAGAATTTCTGGCAAAATTTTAAAGAAAAAGATTTATTTACCGTCCATTGTCCCAATTCTGAAGATCCCTGACATTTCAAAAAAATACATTTTTTGATAAAACTATTGTTTTTTAGGAGAAAAATTCAAGAGGATGGAAGACTTTGATGTTTACATCACAAAAGAATGGCCATACTACTATTGCAACTTCTGTCAGACTAAGAAAGACAAATCCATAACAAATATTAGATATCATATTGAGACTAAACATTATCCGGGAACCTTTGTTTATCCATGTTCAGTTTGTGGAAAGAATTTAGATTCTAAAATTAGATTTAGAGACCATAGTAAAGTTTGTTTTCATCAGTAAGAGAAAAATAAATACCTACTGAAATTATGATAGCATTATAAAATGTTTATTTTTCATTAGGTATGGATTTTAAAATCATACTTTGACTCAACTTATTGTATGTCAGAAAAATTCTTGCTGTACCTCCTTTTGCTTGGAATTTCATAACTCAATTTAAACTTACTTTTAAACAAGAATATTAATATGCATTTTGTAAAAGTTATTAATCTTATTATCTGGTTTTAGGTATGAGTTACAACTATGAATGCTTTGATGCCCACATCCGGCGGGGCGACAACCATTTCAGTTTCTGTACACTCTGTAACACGTACAAGAATAAGTCGGTCACCAATGTGAGATACCACATTGAGACTAAACATTTTCCAGGCACTTTTGTGTATCCATGTTTGGTCTGTGGAAAGAAGTTGGATTCTAAAATTAGATTCAGAGATCATAGTAAAATTTGTTTTAATAATCACAATTAACTATTCTTGTGATATATACAACTTTCAAATGTGTGTCATATTCACCAAATCTGCGACACTACTATACTATTTGTGGTTTTATGTGAAGTATTATGCTAGTGCAAAATACTCTTGCAACTTATGCTTTTCATCGTTGTTTTTTTATAGTATCTTTACAATCAATAAACCACAATACGTTGTTTTGCTAAGATTTAATTGATTTAAATTATAAAATAAATATCATAAGTATTTGAAACTGTTAATTTTGTGTAATATTGAATTAGTTATTTACACGTTTCATATTAATTTGGAAGCAATCAGTTCCGAAATTGCGTTTTGTTAGGTTGAAATTAACCAATGTTATTAATATAGTTTTTAATTTTAGGTTAATAAGATCATATACCTAATGATTTTAAAAAGTATTTCTAATAATGTAAAAATATTAATTTTTAAAATTCATTATTATAGTTACTTGATTTTGTATTTAAAAGTCGTTAGATATGACCTTACTATTATTTTTTATTAACAAAACTTTTTTGTTTTAGATATTATTGTTGATGCCGACTACAACTATGAACAATTTGACAACTACATCCGACGCGAGAACAACTGTGTGTACTGCACGTACTGCGACAAGTACAAGAACAAGTCCATCACCAATGTTCGGTATCACCTGGAGGCTAAACACTTCCCTGGAACCTACAAGTATAGATGTGTGAATTGTGACAGGAATTTGAATTCCAAAATGGCGCTGAATAATCACCATAGATATTGTAAGCCTGAGGAAATATCTTGTGAAGTTACTATAACAACATAGGAAAATTATTAGTTGGTGTATTAGAAGAAGAAAAATAATTAAATTACAATTACAATTATATTCATAATTATCGCGGGCAATTACAAGCCTTTTTTTTGGCGAATCTAATATATAATTAACTTTGTCCGTCTGTCAGTCCGTAATGCTATGGAGGAAATGTGATTTTCTTGGCTGAAGTTTGTTTGTGAAGATTCCCTATACCAATGAGCATTACTCGGTCTGTCGGTTTGTCAGTCATGCGACAAAAATATGAAATTAAAAAGTAGAATCACAGGCCATATATTCATTATTGATTTATGACCCCTGAACATCTGCTATTTAAATCACTTTGTTAGTATTTTAATCCATGAATTTTGTGCTTCGCTAATTATGGATGTTGTCATCTTTGTTAAAGGGAGATTTTAAATGTAACATTTTACTTAGGTGAAAAGTTTCATTTGTTTTGTATGGTGATTGGTTGATTTAACATGTTATAGATAAGCCGCGCTATTTTATAAGATTTGATAATGTAGATTATTTTCACATGATTATTCTTTTTTTTTATTTAACAAAAATTGACAACGACTATCCTTAATAAGAGTTTGACTACAAAATAATTGATATAATAGTCTTTCTATTCTTTTTTTATTGCAACACATTTTTTTTATCAAACATTAAAATTCTCATGAAATGAACAAATTTGATATGTAGACAAAAAAATCAAAGTAATGTTTTGAAATGTACTATTATAATAATGTATGTGGAGTGTTTTAGTAAATAATAATCAAATCAAACTGTATTCTTTATCTTTTGTGTTGACTTGGATGTAGTATAACTATGATATTAAAATAATTTATCCTTAAATAATTATTTTATGTCTTTTGAGAAGGTTGCGTGACAATATTCTGACAAATTGCAACTTAATTATATTGAAATATTTAATCTAAGGAAATGGATGCAGAACATATGTGGATATTATGACAGGGGAAATTTTATCGTTAATTGCTATTGCTAACATGGAACTAGTTTATTGTCAAGTTCGTTAATCCAGTGGGAGGGGAGGGTGGGTAGGGTATACTAAAGGTGGTGAAAGGGTGGAATCGTTTTTTAGCCCGCTCAAGTTTCACTTTTCCAGAGAACTTTAAAAATCTGTTTTTTTATCCAAGTAATAATATATCTCCATTTTTTCAGGTGACCCAGGTACAAACCAGTTATTAGAATTTGACAGGTACATCCAGAAAGAGGGACTGTACTGCTACTGTTCCTACTGCGGAAACTTCAAGAATAAATCAAAAACCCAAGTGAGATATCATATTGAGGCTAAACATTTCCCAGGAACTTTTCAACATTTTTGTAACATCTGTGGGAAAAGTATGAACTCTAAGATTTCATTGAATAATCATAATAAGCTTTGTAAAAGTTTTTAAGTTGCCATTTCATCTGTTGCGAAACGTATCAAATATATAACTAAATTTGTATTTATGTTAACTTTTATTATTAAATCCAAAATATTAAAATATCTAATGTTAAAATAAGTATATTATAGAAAAGAGTATCAAGTATCTATAAGGCTTTAAAGGTCTTCTTAATTATAAGTAAAGAAATATCAAAGTTAAATGTGAAATGTCTTTTTTAAGATTTTTTTAAATTTTGTATGTATTGTGTTTATAAAAAGTAGTCTTAATGGATATTTCATCTTAAAAATTATTTGCAAGTCAAAACTACAATAACATTGTAATATTGTACAAATACTAAATTGAAGAATGTATAAGTACTTTTTGTCTGAAGCTACGGATCTCGTAAAATGCTGGTCCTAATTGTTTGTACTTTTCAGAAAAGCTTTATAAATATTCTGTTTGGGTTTTAGACTATTTTCCTGATCTCCCCTGCCTTTTCTTAGAGGCTAGAGGCGGAGTAAAAACTAGTGTAAATATACATTTTGCTTAATTAAAGATCATTAATATACAATAAATAGGTTCTTTTTTAATTTTTACTAACATGTTATTATTTTAGAGGGGATTGCGGCATTGGAACAATTCCTACACAACAACCTCGGACAGAACAGAGACTGCCTCATTTGCGGCAAGGTGTTCTCGCGGTCTCAGGCGGTCAAGTTCCACATTGAGTCCAGTCACGGCCAGCACTTCAACGTGGTATACACGTGCGAGTGGTGCGGCAAGGAGTCGAGGAATAAGAATCTCTACTGGACGCACAAGAGCAGCTGTAAACAAAAGAAATATTTATATTAGGTGGAATTAACAGAAAGATGTTTGACTATAGATGAAAATAAGTTATTCTATATTTGTTAGATAGACTTACTATTTTTGATTTAGATGATTGAGTTTTGTAATTATTTAAGGGGTTGAGGAAGGGGAGTGCTTCCTCTTTTTCACCCTATCAAGCTTCACCCCCCCCCCCCTGACAATAGTTTGTGCACGCCATTGGTGAGACGATTATTGAGTACTTCGCACAAATCAAAAACTAGTTATTGTTTTGATAGAGAGCCTAAGAAAAATTTTAATATAAGTATGAAAAAGACAATTTCCACAATATTATTACTATTTAGTTTTATGTTTTACAATAAAATAATATATCTGTTGTTATCTTTAACCTTTAATTTTTTTTGTGCAAATTAATTGTTGCCCGTGTTTCTTTATCAATTTAATATCTAATAAAAAAATTTACTATTTCAGACCCGAATTCTTTTATAAGCACTGCAAGGGGTCAGCCCATGTGCACCATCTGCAACAGGTTCTTCACCCTGGAGAACAACGTGAGGCGCCACATCATCAGCCAGCACATGGAGGACCCAACCGTGGTGTTGTCTTGTGATATTTGTGAAAAAGTTTTCAAGAACCAACGGTCTATGAAAGATCACATGAGAACAAAGCATAATATTAGGAAAAGGCCTAATGGGGATGATGTTTTGATGATGTAAAATTTTGGACTTGTTTGTTTACTATAGGAATATTTAAAATGTTTAGGTTTGCTATGAATAAAAGTTTTTTATATAGAAATATTAATTGTAGGCTTTAATTTAATTTTATTTTTAATATCGTTATTTATGTTGTACACAAAAAAAACTCCCCTTAAACAGTTATAAACTTTCCCTGGTCCTATGGGAAGCTACATAATATTGTAAAGGAGAACCATATCGGTCAATCGATTAGCGTGATCCTTCAATACTATTATTTAAGGATGTATACTAACTTATTTTATTTGTTTTAGGTGTATCTATGTATCTGGCAACCTGTCCAGTCAACGGTCAACCTTCCTGTCTAATCTGCAAGAAAACATTTAAACAAGAATGCAATGCCAGGCGACACATAAAGAACCTGCACCTCGAAAATCCCGTCAAATGTGACTTGTGTTTCAAAGTGTTCAGCAATTCTCGGTATTGTAATGATCACAAAAGATACTCACATAATGTTAGGCAAAGGACTGCTGCTAAACCGTCTCCAGATCATATTGTAATTGATGAATTTAAGATTGAAAATGGGATGGATGAATTTTAGATAAATAGTATTCCTTGGAAAAACTTCAATTGTATATTTACTTTATGTTTGCTTCTATGTTAAACAATTTCAGAACCAGCTTTACAGGCAAGCTCTCCTTGGTAATACCGGATAGCTAGCCTTCTTGGAATCTGGATCATATTGATCTTTCATTTTATAAACTCGACCATAATCATTTTGATTTACAATACACAACAATAATACCTAATAATCAATAAAAATATTTTTTGTAAATATATTGTCAATTTGATCAAATATAATAAATATTTTTGTATTTTTTTATGATTAGTTAAAAATAATAGCTTTGAATGTTATTATGTCTGTCTTTTTAGATTTAGGATATTACTGACTTATATAGAAACTTTGGATTCCATTAATATTTTGCGTAATATATTTCTTTTATAACTTTTGTTTTTAAATATTAGATTATCCTATGTTTTGTTTTCTAAGTTGATCTGCAAAAAATTAACTATTTCTGATTTATTATTGTATTTCAGTTCAGTTAAACTCAATGAAAGAGCTTCAAGAATTCCTGGATGCCAACATCTTCCAAGACCAGACCAACCAACGTGTATGGTTCTGCTCCATTTGTCAGTATGCCTACCAGCGCAGGAACAATGTAGAGAGGCATGTGGAGGCTAACCATGTGCAGATTAGTTTCTCATGTGAAATATGTGGGAAACTAATGCGCACTAGACATGCTCTGTACTATCACATGAAAAAACATAATGATATTTCTTTTGTAGGAAATGGAATTGGTCAATAAAAAATTTTGTTATTAATTTGTTAATTTTTTTTTGTTTTGTTTAATGATTTTATTTTGAAAAATGTAATTTTATGAGAATTAAACTAACAAGAAATACTTATTTATTTTAGGTTTTGATGAAGAAGTTTTTCGGGCCAAGATAGAATCCATGTTCGCTTACATTCAGGAATGTGCTTTATTTATCTATAATACAAAGTAGAACGATGTCTGTCTGTCTGTTTGTTTGTTTGTAATGAAGGATCTCGCTAACCGCTGAACCGATCGGGTTCTCCTTAACAGGGTAGCTTATCATAGGTCCCAGAAAGGTTTATAACTATTTTCTTAAGGGGTGGGACAAACCGAACCCCCCCAAAAATTAAAAATATCCCCCCCAAAAAAAATTTTTTTTTCTTTTCAAAACTAAAATTAAAATAGTTGGGTCGACTACCCCCCCGCCCTCCATAAAAAAATTTCCCCCCCCCAAAGAAATTTTTTTTTATATTTATTTTAAAAAAATCTAATATACAAAAAATTGGTTTGAAAAAAACTCTTGGGGCAAAGCCCCTAGAGACTAGGGGCGAAGCCGCTAGTATTAATATATAGTAACATTTGAATTATTATTGTCATTTCCCCTCTTGATAAAACTAAGAGTAAAAAACAAAATATCCATGCTTTTCGAGTATTAAAGTTTTTAGCAATATGAAGTTTTTAGCTTTAAAAACACATCCTTTACAATTAAACATAGAAGTTAAAAAAAATTTATGTTATATCCAATCTAAAGCATATTTTTTAATATTTAGGATGAATACCAGTGTCATTACTGTGATTACAGGAATAATTACTAAAATATTTTTCCAATTAGTTTGAACTTTTCTAAATTTTTTGGTAAAATTTTGTCTGCATATTTTAAATTCAAACATTGTAAAAATGATGTTATGGTTTATTTGATAGGCCACTAAGCGCTTTGTATTCAAAGGGTCAAAAAGGGAGAAATAATAGCTTAAAACCGTCCCAGGACCTGTGTGAAGCTTCCCTTAAAATGAGAACTTTATTAGTTTACTAGTTATTGAAATCTGAAGCTTCAGACAAAAAAAACAAAAAGTATATCATTAGAATCCAAATCTTATTTTTCATATTAAATATTTAACACTCAGAAGGGATAATAGTTACCTATGATAAGTTTTGGAAATATATTTAACCTTTGTTAACAGGAATGTAATAAAACAGAGTATTAGGAAACATGTAGAAATCCATCTAAATATCACTCATGATTGCAGGTCAGGGTTGTAGTGATAATTTTTTGATTACAGCATTATTAAAACCTTGTTTCTAAAACCTTATATACTTATATAAAAGCAACAGGATGTCTGTGATTCTGTTTGTACCTAAGGATCTTGCTAAACACTGAGCCAACATAATTCTCCTTTACAGTGGAGCTTCTCAAAGGTCCTTGAAAGCTTTTTCGTGGAGGGTTCCAACACCCTCCCGAAAGAAATCACCCTAAGAAAAAATTACCTTTCCTTTTAGAACGTTATTGAAAGTGGAGGGGGAGTCGACTTCATCCTCCACCAACCTCCTTTCCCTTAGAGGTGTCTAGGGTGAAGAAGCAAAACTACTTTTTCTCTGTAGTATGTACGTCTGTCATGGCTTTTTAACAAAATGTAATCAACACTACAGCATGACCCTCGAAAAAGTATTTTTAAGCATCTGCAGCCCTTATTTCTCAATGAATTATAAAAAAGTGCATATGTCCTTGTTCTCCATAGTATTCCACATAAGTAGATATAAAAATATTTTTTTTACCTCCATTAACACCGGAGATTTTTAGAGCTAAAGTTTTGAAAAAGTGACTGAGGAAAAAGTAACTTTTAACATGAAACGACTTTTTTAGCAAAATTAAGGTAGAAATCCTTTTATTTTTGTTACTTGCAGAAACTTTATACAAAAATGAAATAAAAAATTTAGTTTTTGAGTAAAAAGCATTTTTTTACACATATTTCTGGAGTCTTTTTAGTTTAATGATATTTTGAAAAACTTACTTATTAGGCAAAATTGTTTAAGATTAAAAAACCAAATAAATCTTTATGAATATAGCAGGAAAATTGTTTTTGTTTCACAATCCTAACTTTAATAACAAAATAAAGAAAATAAAATTAAAACATA
The DNA here is from genome assembly GCF_053477335.1 of Acartia tonsa. Lineage (NCBI taxonomy): Eukaryota > Metazoa > Arthropoda > Copepoda > Calanoida > Acartiidae > Acartia > Acartia tonsa. The sequence continues at coordinate 18,709,068 of NC_137265.1, forward strand.
ATGATTTTTTTGTCTAAAAAGCTTAATTAACCCCCTATTAAATTATTGAGATGTCAGAAAAGTAGGCGGAGCAACTGTCATAATTAATCCTTTTCTCAAATAAGGGTTAATAAATAACCTAAAATTTGCAAATAATCAATTCATTCAGTAGTATTTTTTGCCATTAAAAATTTATATTTTTTGGTGGAATAAAAAAGAAATAATTAGTTAACTTGTTTTTCTTTGTGTATCATTATTCAGTTGGCAGAAAAACATAATATAACCATCCAAAAAATAAGAGAAACAAAAAAAATTCTTTTTCTCAGTCACTTTTTCAAAACTTTAGCTCTAAAAATCTCTGGTGTTAATGGAGGTAAAAAAAATATTTTTATATCTACTTATGTGGAATACTATGGAGAACAAGGACATAAGCATTTTTTTATAATTCATTGAGAAATAAGGGCTGCAGATGCTTAAAAATACTTTTTCGAGGGTCATGCTGTACTTGTAAACAAGTTGAATATTTTTGCTTCTTTCTTTTATCCTTTTTTTGGTAGATTTCCGATTTAGTGTATTGGTGTTTTTTTTCTGTTTTTTTTATGTAAATGCTCTTGATTCACATTAATTTTTTTTCTTATGGAACAATTTTGACATTGTTGATTACACAAAAATTCTCATCCCTTAAACCCTGCACGCAGATATTGTCACAAACAGTTCAAGACCACGAACTCTCTCAACACGCATATCAGTATGTCACACAGAAATAAGAAGAGTCACAGGTTTTAGACATGTTCCAGAGTTCTGCTGCTATTTTAAATCTGCCGTTTTGTGACTGGATGAAATTTATACATGAAATTAAAAGGCTTTATTATTAATATACAAAGATGCATAATAAATATACATAGTTTTAATTCATTCAACATTCGTCAAATATTTATCAATAACTTTAAAGTCAAAGTGTTTGATAGTTCTTAGTAACATAATATGTAAATAGTGAAATATCATGTACTTTAAAAAAAACAATTCTTATTTTTTTTTAATTTAATTTTTAATCTGAAAAAATCTGTGTTGCCTTTCTTCTATGATAAACTAATTGAAATAATATTTACTGGTGGAGACAATACAGTTTTTGTTATCTGATGAAATGATAGTAAATACATGCATATACTTAAATTAACAAGATTTCTTCCCTATTTCAGGGTATGACTCTTCTCTGGCGGGCATGATAGACTCCAGGCTGTTCTATGACGAGAAGACCAATAATTATTCCTGTGGAGTTTGTCATAAAAGTGGTCATAATAAACAGTCAATACAGTATCATATTGAAACTCATCTTTCACTCAAGGAATTTGTCATTTAATTATTAAAAAATCTTTAGTATAAAGTCCTACATTTCCTTCTTAGAAAGCAACAGATTTCAACAATAAATGGTTTCATTTTCAGAGAAGCTTTTTGAAATAAGAGAATAGTTTCAGGGGGTGGCGATTAACCCACACGTTTTAGAACAAATCCTAAAACACAAAGTAACTCAACCAAAAGAGCAGCATAAAAGTTGGTTTAAAAGTGTACCTTCTGACTCCATGCATTCATAAATGGCTGTTGTTTCTTTTTAGAAAACCTGTATTTTTTGAGGGGGTGGGGTGTTATATTAGGACACTATCTATAATACAAAGTAGAACGATGTCTGTCTGTCTGTCTGTCTGTCCGTCTGTCTGTCCGTCTGAAGCTTAAGATCTCAGTAACCACTGAACCGATTGGGCTCTACTCTTCAGGGAATATAACTACTGGTCCTGTGATGGTTTTAAGCTATTTTCTTGGGGGGTGGGACACCCCCAACCCCCCCAAAAAATGAAAAACACCCCCCCAAAAAAAAATTTTTTTTTACTTTTTCTTTTTAAATCTAAAATACGAAAAATTAAGTTGATCAAACCTCTTGGGGCACAGCCCCTAGAGGCTAGGGGCGAAGCCGCTAGTACTTTAAAAAACATCACTTAAATTTTATTTTACTTACAAATTTCAAATTCATTGAGCCAATTGACTTTAGGGATAACGGCGATTTTTAATTGTCTTTTGTCCTTGTAAATAACTAAAATAAGGGGGGGGGGGGTAATGCAACCATTTCGTAATCAATGTATAAATGGCACTTAGAATTCGAGTTTTGATCTGAAATTTTGCATGAGTAATCCTTGGTAGGTCTATTTTCCCTAAATCGAACAATAAGTTAAAAAGTGACGGCTCAGCCGTTTAGTCGTTTTTAGGCTATTTTTAGGGCAAATCTGTCATAAATTAAGTAGGAATCAACTTTTTGAAACATGTTTTTGCTTTAAATCATGTGAAATGATACAAAAAAACATTTTTTTAGATTTCTAGTACCAGCAACTACCGGCTAGATCCGTTTGAATACGTTTTGGAGCGGAAAAGAGTATTATTTGTAGATAGGTTTCGTGATGGATTTCCCTTGAAAATGGCCGAAAAATGGCTGAACGGCTGAGCCGCCAGCCGTTAGCCGCTACTTTTCCAACTTTTTGTTCGATTTAGGGAAAATAGATTTACCAAGGATTACTCATGCAAAATTTCAGATCAAAATTCGAATTCTAAGTGCCATTTATACATTGATTACGAGATGGTTGCATTAAAATCCCCCCCCCCCTTTTTGGCCTATTTTGATATGTATTACATATTTTGATTAGGGCTTAAGATTCAAAATTAACGTTGAGGGAGGAAATGATTCTGTGGTATATATTTAGAAATCATTATAAAAATTAAAAATGACATAAAACTTTTAGTTGCCATGTAACGAATGTGGGAGAAATTTTAAGACAAGAAACAGCCTGATTGTTCACAAGAGTATGAAGCATAAAAAGATGTATTGAAAGTGATGCTACCTCCTACCTCTCTGTTTTTGTGCCATAAAATTACAGTAACAGTGTAAATGCTTATGAAAGATCAATTGGTCGAAACAAAAAAGAAAAATGAAGTTCTTCAGGGGTCACATAGGATAAGGCAATCAATTAAAATTCACTGTAATTCCCCAAAGCTGTTAAGCCAACGATTAAGAAAACATTATTATAAAACTTTGGCGTCTAGTGTAATAAACAGCCTATTGTCCTCTCCCTCCCTCGAAGTTCTTAGTTTCAGTATTATAAAATACAAACAACTTCAGAAAAGATATTTTAAATTCCATAATTGATTACTGTTTTTTTTATGTTGCTCAAGTATTACTCTTAGAATCTCATTAAATATCTTAACTATATCTTTATTATTATTGTATTATTTTTTAAATGTATGCGCTTATATTATGTTATTTTCTACTATACATGTACATTGTCTAGTTAGCTTCAGGGTGAGCATTAAACTGTGTTTTTTTAGTTTTGTAACCAAATTAGTAGGAATATGGAAAATAAGCATTTGTCTTTGCTGCTAAAAAATAAAAATCACTTAAACTTTATACACTTTTTTTGGCGGATTCCTTCTAGTTATGTTTATAAATTAGAAACCTTTTTATTTTACTCACTTTTGAATTAATATACCTACTTAGTACTTGCTTTTAATCTTTGTACCTCCATATTTTTATTTTGTGTGTAACAAATAAAGTAATTACCTAGAATAAATTCAAAACTTTTTGTTTTTATAGGTTATGGTAAAAGATTTTTAGATTATTAAATATTATTTAAATGAAAACTAATAACCAAGCCATTAGATTAACATATTCTTATTTGTTTTAGACATTGCCAAGCAAATTGAGATGAACATAAACCATGAAAACGACGGATCATACTCTTGTGCTGTATGTGGGAAGACAAGTAGACACAAACAGAACCTGGGCAACCACGTGGAAACACATCTGAACATTAAATATACTTGTGACATCTGTCTAAAGACTTACAAAACTAAGAACAGTTTGAATGTTCATAAAAATGTGCAGCACAAAAAGAATATCTATCACTAACTTTTTAAGTTTACTTTTGCTTTTGAAATATTACCAAATCAACATATGCGTTTAAATCGTGGCCAAAATCCAACCGGGACTTTTAAATCCAAGTGCATTTAGAGGAAATCAACTTTCAATTCCAATAATTCTACTCCATATAGACTATATTGTTTGTGAATTATCTTATATCCCATAATATAACACAAAGTAGTAAGCTATGTATGTGTGTGTTTGTCCGTTAAAATCTCATAAATGGCTGGAGCGATCGCTTTACAATTTTCAAGAAAGTCTAGTATAGGTTCAGGGCATGTATTTGCTTACTGATTTGTCTCCCCCCAGCGCCCTTAGAAAATTAACATCTTTGTTTTAGCGAAGCCCTTCCCCCTTAATATGCTAGGGAAGAAGCAACTAGCAATGTAAATACTCTCATTAACCTCAGTTTAGCATTACTTTCGTATCAACCAAATATTTCTTGTGTATATCATAACCTATTTCATGTAATATTTTTTTTCTCGTTGCCTTTGCTGTAAAATAAAACGATTATTCATAATAATTCTTTTAAGTTTTTTTTATGTGATTTATATTATTTAGTTATGTAAAATTCTTTACCTACTATAAGTAGCTTCGAAAAAATAACTGTTATTTATACCTAATCGTCTCATAAACCTATCTATCTATTTCAGAAATTGATCTGATGGTGGATAAGGGTCTTCACCAGCTGGAGGATGGAACATTCTCATGTGGTTTCTGCGGGAAAATAAGCTCAACAAAGCAACATATGAGAAATCACGTTGAGATTCATCTAAATCTGAGATTCTCTTGTGATATATGCAACAAACAATACAATACTAGGAATAGTGTGGGTGTGCATAAAAGTAGTGTTCATAAAAATGGCAAGGGAAGAAAGAACTATTTTGCATATGCTTTATGAATCTTTTAATACATTCACTTGATTAAATATATGTCAAAAATAAAATAATCAATCAAAGTTGACTGTTTTTGTCCACAATGTATACCTACTTTTTTTTATTTTGTTTGATTATTTTTATTCTAACATTTTTAATTAATTTCAGGCTTGTATGAGTTGCCACACAAGGACCAAATTGAAGCATTAATGCGAAGAAACTCCATAGGAACATGGTCATGTGTATCATGCAAGAAAGTTTCCAACCGAAAGAGTGACCTGCGCAAACACATTGAAGCTCTCCATCTGAATGTGGTGTATGAATGTGAATATTGTGATAAAAGTTTTAAAGCAAGTCACCTCTGGTATCAACACATGAGATTTGCACATAATATCAAGCTAGGAAAAGCTACAGTGAATCAATGGAACTAATTGTATGACTAAAATGTACTGTACGTACATAATATACTTGGATATTGTGACAATAGAATTTTTGTTGTCATTTTTATTTAGGTTGCTAATATAGTCCTCATATATTGGTCAATATGTTCCTCCATGGTCAGGGGGAGGGATGGGAAAAAGTCATAAGAGGGGGTTTTGAAAAATTATCCAGCTGGGAGAAACATTTAATCAGGGTATCCAAGAATATCTCACAAAATCCACGTGTTCTTTATCCATATTAATATAATAAATGTCTAAAAAAATACAACTTTTAAAATAAGAAGCTTTTATTATTTTGAATTTATTTGTTGCTTTTTCTGTCTTGTGCTCCCTTTTTCTTCTGTTTTGCATTTTTATGTTCAGCTTTATTTTCCTATTTTAGACTTGGATGAGCAGATAGCTGAGATGAGCCTGCAGATGTCGAGCAAGCACTGGGAGTGCACCATGTGTGGCAAGGTGTCCCAACAGAAGTCCGACCTGAAGAAGCATATTGAGTCCCTGCACCTGCACCTAGATCTGCCCTGCATGCTCTGTCCCAAAGTGTTTAGGACGCGGCATTCGCGCTTCTCTCATCTCAGGAAAATTCACGGTGTATCAAACAAATGAATAATGTACATTCATTGAATTGTAAATCCTAAGTTATTTATTGCTTTAAGATTGAATTTGGTTGTATCATTAAAATTTTATTGTAGTTTTAGATTTTACACTAATGTACAAATTGCTCACATCTTCAATTTAATGATCTGCCTTTATTTTTATTTTTTTTTATATATTTTTTCATATTTTTTTAACCTACCTATTATTTTTGTATGTTTAGATGAATCATATGCATTTATTTTGTATAAATTCTTGTGTTAAATACATGAAAGTAATTTTAATTTCTGAATATATAACTTCTTAATAATGTAATATCAGTCCGTTTAGATTAATATTAAATGTTTTAAACTTTCTGACGTAGGAATACCTAGGTAGATAGTTTCTCTGTTTATAACAATTATCTTTAGCATTTAATTTTACTATAATGTTCGTTACAATTGTAATGTTTTTGGACAAAATAGTCCTTCTTTAGTTAAAAAAAATATCTATGTATGTATAAACTAACAAAAAATGCATATTTCAGAATTTGAGGGTGAGTTCTTTATTCCCATTGGCGCTGGTGACAAATGGAGTTGTGTCATCTGCAGCAAGGACTTCACCTTCAGGAGCAGTGCCAAGAGACACTTTGAAACTGCCCACATGGGGAACCAGGTATTAATTTTTTGTTTCGAAGCTACTATCTATCTAGGGGTTGTCTGTAGATTCTTTCGTCCGTCCGTCATAGTAAGATATCTATTTTATGATTTTCTCTTATATGTACTTTATATAAAACCCTGTTTTTAATAGGACCTAGGTATAAAATTGATATTTCAAAGCACATATGATATATTGATAAGTTCCTCATAAAAATTGTGATTGCACAGCAAGCTGTTTTAACACTTTTAGTTTTTGGCTGATAGAACACTAAACAAACATTAAGAAACAAATAGACTGCCTTCAAAAGATTCTTAACTAATATTATAAAGTAACAGAATGTCTAATCTGTTTGTCTGTTTGTAACAAGGGGGATATCGCTAACCGCTGATCCGATATGGTTCACCTTAACAATTTAGCTTCTCATAGGTCTTGGGAAGAATTTTAACTATTTTGGGAGGGTACCATCACTCTCCTTCCAAGAGAATTCGACCCTATAAAAAATTGACCCCTCCAATAAAATGTTATTATAAACTAAAATGATATTTACATTTTAACAGATACTATTTTTTCAGGAAATGGAATGTGATTTGTGTTACAAAGTGTTGAAGAACAAGATTGTTCTGAACAAACACAGACGAATGGTTCACGGAGTTAGTTCAAACAGGAAACAAAAACCTGACTAACAAGCACAGACGAATGGTCCATGGAGTTAGTTCAAACAGAAAACAAAAACCTGACTAACAAGCACAGACGAATGGTCCACGGAGTTAGTTCAAACAGGAAACAAAAACCTGACTAACAAGCACAGACGAATGTTCCATGGAGTTAGTTCAAACAGAAAACAAAAACCTAACTAACAAGCACAGACGAATGGTCCACGGAGTTAGTTCAAACAGGAAACAAAAACCTGACTAACAAGCACAGACGAATGGTCCACGGAGTTAGTTCAAACAGGAAACAAAAACCTGACTAACAAGCACAGACGAATGGTCCACGGAGTTAGTTCTAACAGAAAACAAAAATCTGATCAGCATACCTACTAGTTTCCAAGAATGGATCTATGGACTTTGATTCAATTAAAGGTTATTGGGATCTTTCAAAACCTTCTTTAAAAAGAAGCTAATGATGAGAAAAAGTGATTTAACAATGCAGCTATTAATCCTACCAATGTGTCAAAAATGAAAACCAAAGATACGCCTATAAAACTTTTATAATTCAAATGTTTCTAGTCACAAATCAAAAGTATTAAACTAAGGATGACAACAGTCATAAGTAGCGAAGGACAAACGAGTTATGGAATGGACAAACGGACAAAGTGAGTTATAGATCAGATGTTTAGTTTATAGTTCAGAATTTGAGAAAAATCAATGAAAATAACGAAACAATTGAAAAATAAGGTTAATATCTTATGAATCATGATCGACAGACAGATGGACAAAACAATATAGGTATAGATTTGATGCGCATATTTCATAGGAATCTTCACTGAAAAAAAACTTGTCCATCTTCAATAGCAGCTGAGAAAATTACTTTTCCCCCCAAAGTGTTATGGACTGACTGACAGACGAAGTAAATAATAGAGTATCTTTCTTCGCTACTAATAATGAATAACAATACTTAGTCATATTAAATGTTTGGGATCAAGTCAAGCTGAGTGTGCCAATGGCAACAAGTAAAACAGAGCGTGCCAATATTCCCCCTAGTCAAGTAGAGTATGCCAATATTCCCCCAAGTCAAGTAGTGTGTGCCAAAACAGGCTATTGGCATACTCAGCTTGACTTGATCCAATGTTTGTAATCTCGATATGTAATTGTAAATGTAAAGAAACTTTATAATATTATTTGTGTTTTTTGGAGGGAGGGAGGGGACATTGGGTTGTTTATTACACAAGTACCCAAAGTTTTATAATAAGTTTTCCTTATTCGTCGGCTCAACAATTTTGGTGACTTTATTGAATTTTTGATTGGTTGGTTAATTAAGTTAAGTGTCGAAGGTTTCAACCACTAATTGCAGTCTATAGAAGAGGTAATTTTTTGTATCATCATTGGACATATAAATCAATTTATCGGCCATTGTTTTATCCCTTTAGATCCCTGTGGTTTTCTTAATCCTAATCAATTTCTCATTTATTTGTTGTTTGTCAGGTGGCGAGATTGATTCCTTGCTGAGTTATGACTGCGTAACGAACATGTGGATGTGTCTTGTCTGCGAGAAGAAAACTGTGCAAAATGGGAACATAAGACAACATATCCGTCTTGTTCACATGGAGAATCAGAAGGTTTACTGCACTGAATGCCAGAAAGAGTTCAAGAATGATAAAAGTCTTGATCATCATATTAGAAAATATCACAGAAACAGAGATCAGGGGTGGTGAAACTTGTAAACTGGCAATTTTTATAAGTTTCATAACAAAAAATAACTTGTTGATATACTAATTATTTTACAATATATTCTGCTTTTATCACTTTGAATTCAATATCATAATCTATAATACAAAGTAGCTTGATGTCTGTCCGTCCGTCCGTCCGTCTGTCCGTCCGTCCGTCTGAAGCTTAAGATCTCGGTAACCACTGAACCGATTGGATTCTACTCTTCAGGGTATATACCTATCGGTCCTGTGGTGGTTTTAAGCTATTTTCTTGGGGGGTGGGACACCCCCAACCCCCCCAAAAATGAAAATTTACCCCCCCCAAAAAAATAATTTTCTTGAGAACAAATTAGACTATGAGCAGCACCAGTAGTAATTTTCTTGAGAACACATTAGACTATTTTTTTTTACGAATTTTGCGAATTCGTTATTTAAACGAGAAAATGTTTTCCTGCTGGGTAGGTGCGAAAATTTGCGATCCATTCTGCTGGGTAAGTAATAGAAGATGTAATTATACCTCTTGGGGCAGAGCCCCTAGAGGCTAGGGGCGAAGCCGCTAGTTCTCTGTAAAATATTAAAGATGTTTCCATTATCAAGCTTCTCTTCTGAATGTTTCATTGAACCTGGGACACCTGCCATTTCAAAAATTTTTCGATGTAGAGAAAATTGCAAGGAAATTTCATAGTACAGTGGGTCAAGCAATAATGTCTCAATACTGTTTTGAAAATCAGGTATGGAGGGGACACTGGGCTGTGTAATTGTATTGTACTAGTCCCCAAAGTTTTATAATGACATTTTCTTATTCGTTGGCTTATCAACTTCAAGAACCTTTTTTGAATTTAATTGGTTGGTACATTAAGTTGAGTGTCCAAACGTTTCAACCACCAAGAGATAAATTTGTGTATTATCCTTGGGGATCTACATCAATTTATTGACCAATGTCTTATCCCTTTAGATCCCTGCATAAAAATACATATATTAACAAAAAAAATTTAATGTAGGTGAAATTGCGTCATGGATTGCCTTTGACGAAGAAAAAAATACATGGAAGTGTTTGATGTGCGGCAAGGGGACGGGGCTCCGCAAGGACAACATCAGGAGACATTTTAAGATACAACACATGGAAAATCCTCGAGTTGAATGTCATGTTTGCCATGGAATTTATAAGAATGAGACCTCACTTAGACAACATATGTACACACACATGTAATAATATTTCCAGTATGGCTTCGAATCCTATTAATATACGCTGGATTAGAACTGGTTCTCAGCCATACTGAAAAATCATGTGTCGTATATTATTATAGACAGTTCTCTACGAATATTAAAAAAAAATCATAATATGAATACCAGTTTTGTTAGCCTGGGCCTTACCGGCTTCTTGGGGCTAACAAAACTGGCTTTGATTTCATAATGTTTCATTTTAATATACGCGGAAAGCTGTTTATAATACGAGGCGATGAATAATTATTCTAATATTAATATATTTAATACTCGGTTATCAAATTTAATTAATGAACATATATTTTAATTTTATCGCAAAATTTTACAAAATATTTGTTTGTTTGTTTATTGATGGTTTTCCATTTATTTGACTGTTTGGCAAATTGATACGTATATTATAGTATAAATTAAGTATAGTTTCAATGAGAAATAATCAGAAGAAGTGTTTTCTGTCAAATTTGTGGGTTCTGCTTTAAGAATAGAGTTAACTTAAAAAGACATATTAAAAGATTTCATTAGTAGTTTTATATAAATTTCATGATTTTAAACTTAAATAAATAAAGTCTAGTTATTCATCTGTCTGAATTATATTCCTATATGATTCAGTTCCAACGCTGCCTGTTTACGAGGAACGGCATTTTCCTAAATCTTGTAAATATTACTACTTGGCCAGCTAAGTGGCAATACATATTGACATCTTCAGTTTGACGCGATTCTGGGTGTGACACAAACCATGGAAGATAGGGGACATTGAACTGTAAATTATTCTGGTCCCTAAAGTTTTTTAGCTATGGTTTAAAATCTTTTTGGACTTTTATTAAATCTTGATTGGGTTGTACAATCTTCATTATTACAAAAATGTCAAATCCATCATTAATTTAAATTTTTTATGTAGATTTTCTCCCTTTGGAAGTTGACGAATGGATCCACCAGGACAGCAACAACAAGTGGACCTGCCTGGCATGCAACAAACAATACTACAACAGAGGAACTATAATCAGACACATACAGATGACCCACATGGAGTCGGAAAAGGTGTACTGCCAGTACTGCAGCAAATGCTTCAAGCATGATGTTAGTCTTAAACAACACATCAGATCATTCCACAAATAAGGTTTCAATATTTATTGTAATATATTGCTGTGTAAAAAAGTCTATATATATAATGGAAGTGTTTTAGTTTTTTTTTATGGTGAATGAAACTAGAATTTTACCCTAAATAGTTACTTTAAATAGGTTAATATTGTCCTCTGCACTTAGGGCTCCTGCATCGTCTAGGGTATCTGATGTACATACATTTATTTATCCTATAGTTTTATCTATTCTAAATATAAACTCAAATTGTTGGATTGTTCTAGGCTATTTTTCTGTCCCAATACTACCCTTTTTGGTTACAAAGCCACTGATGCTAGGGGCGCCGCCTCCAGTTAACCTTATATGGATTAATTTCTTTCTGTTTGGTATTCTCAAAAATTTGTGCTAACAAAACACTTATGTTGTTTAGGTACCAAATGGTCACATTTGATGGAATGGCTGGAATTTGACAACATAACCCTATTGTGGACCTGCTTAATGTGTCAACGCCAGTTCAATGACCGGTCCAATGCGCTAAGACACGTGAGAAGTGTACACACTCCCCAAGAACCTGCTCAGTGCCAGATATGCCAAAGATATTTTAAGAATCAAGTCAGTTTAAACCAGCATATACGAACTAGTCATAAATAATCTAATGAAGGTTACCTAATATTTAATTGCAAATATATTTTTAGCCAATCATTTTTTCATATAACTAGGATTTTTTTAAATAGTGGCATTTTTGTAGATGGCTTAAATTCAGTTATTTTTATTACATATATACTACCTAATCTTTAAAATTCAGCTTTTAACTGTATTTCTCGTATTCATTCGAATCCGGTGGATAGGAACCGGTTCTCATCAATACGAAAAAAACTATGTCTAGCATCGTATTATATCCAGTTTTCTACGAATATAGAAATGTACAATTATTAGATTAAAACCAGTTTTTTAGCCCGTGCCTTCGGCACCTCGGGGCTTAAAAAACTGGTTTTAATCTAATAATTGTACATTCTATATCCGCGGAAAGCTGTTTATAATACGGTGCGAGAAATAACTATTCCAATATGGCTTCGAATCCAATTAAAATCTGCTGGATTACAACCGGTTCTCAGCCATACAGAAAAATCATGTATTGCATACAGATAATATTAAAATTAAAATGATAAAATTAACACCAGTTTTGTTCTAGGGATTAACAAAACTGGTTTTAATCTTAATTTTTTTTTTAATATCCGCGAAAAGCCTATAATACGATTTGATAAATAATTATTCTTTCTTTTTAGGTAGTTGTTTCGACGATTATTTGGCTTGGAATAGTCAGCTACAGACATGGCGGTGTTTAATGTGTCAAAGAGAATTCTCCACAAAATCAAGTGCTGGTAGACACCTGAAAATGGTTCATTTTGAAAGTGAACGGGAACAGTGTTATCTCTGTTTAAAGTGGTTGAAAAATAAGGTTGGCTTGAGCCAGCATATCAGAGAGGTGCATAAGAAAGCATTGTGATTCTATTTTATTATTAGTTTTCCTGTTCAATATAACAAGTTTATTCCTTGATAGGACAATAAAAATATTAAAACATACAAACATACTAAGTAACTTTTAAATCTAAGAAATTTTCTTTCAATATAATTCATTAATAATTACTAGATTTTATTCTCTTCATGTTTGTTTTTTTAAACTATGGAAGACATTGTTTTTCTTTCCGTATTTATCAATAAACAAGGAATAAAGTTACCTTGAAGGAAAAATTAATCATTTGTTAATTTTCCAATGCTTGCAGGGATGAATATAGACGAGTATCTGGCCTGGAACAAGAACAACTCTACCTGGCGGTGCCTGATGTGCCACAAGGAGACTGGCTTTAAGTCCAGTGCCATCCGGCACGTGAGGCTGGTACACTGTGAGAATGAGAGGCAGCAGTGCAAGTTCTGCGGCATCTGGCGCAAGAATAAAGTCAGCCTCAATCAGCATATTCGAGAGGTTCATAAAAGAGGATTGAGTTAAAGTCAGGCAGCGAAGAGATGGGGCATTAGACTGTCAATTATTCTGGTACCCAAAGTTTCATAACCACTTTTTACATTTGTTTTCTTAATATCTTTGGTACCTTTATTGGATTTTGATAGGTAATAATCTATAATTATATATCATTCATTGTTCTATGTTTTTATCCAAGGAAAATATATCTTTTAACTATATATTAATCAAATAATTGAGCTAATGAATAAAAATAGATTTTATTTTGATATTATTTAATTAATTTTGTTATTTATTTATATTTTAGATTCTTAATTTATTATGTACTCTACCTTGCTAGGAAAGTTTACAAAAAATTGAAGGATGGAATATATAGTAATGTTTTTCTACGATATTTATTAACCTATCTTAGTAGTATGCTTATTTTTCAGGGTTTTTTTTGCGGGGAGTGGAGTGGCTAAAATTGATGATGCCCCTAAGTTTTCCACCATTAATTATAATTCAGCATCAAAGTTTTGTTTGTTCGACCTTATTTGTGATTAATTTTAATACATTATTCTACATTTCCAAATTTTAAAACAATAGAAGTTGAATTTAGTGTTTGACTCTAAGTCTTTACTTTTTGCTCACATTTTGTCTTGTTTTAGGTTTGAAGGTGGACGAATATTTGGCCTGGAACCATAACTCTAGATCATGGAGGTGCTTGATGTGCCAACGAGAGTTTTCTCAGAAATCTAGTGCCGGACGCCACTTTAGACTTGTCCACTGTGCCAATGAACGGCAGCAGTGCCATCTCTGCTTTATTTGGAGAAAGAATAAAGTGAGCCTGTTCCAACACATCAGGGAGGTCCATAAGAAAGGATTGGCTCCTGCTAATCACTGATTTTGATGTTAAAAATTCTGAAACTAAAATATAAGCCCTAAAAATGTTTTTTTTTTACAGTCTATTATAATATTTTTGTTAAGTAGTATGTTGACAAATTTGAAGAAAAGTGATTTTGTCTTAAAGCTTATCTTATAAAAAAAAATATTAACATTTTTATTTTTTATTAGAGCTGCCAATGGAAGAATACGTGGCTAGAAATGAAACAATGAACACATGGAGGTGTCTCATATGTCAACGAGAATTTGCACAGAAATTCAGTGCCAACCGGCACTTTAAACTTGTACACTGTGCCAGTGAGAGACAACAGTGCCATTTGTGTCTGATTTGGAGGAAGAATAAAACTAGTTTGGATCAGCATATCAGGGAGGTTCATAAGAAAGGGCTCCATTATACTAATCAAAATAGGTATCATAACACTTCTTAAATGTGTTTGTGTATGAATTTCATAATAGTATAATTATAATTCTATGTAATGAAAAAAAATACATGATATTAACAATGCTTGTGTTCAATTGTAAATTGCCTACCTTATCTTTTCATAGTTTATGTTTGTGAAATTACTGCTGAGGTAATTATAATTTTCAGGTTGACAGTTGGTTCGTGGATTAATTTAACTTCTATTGTCCTTTATTGCCCTGGCAGGGCTTATTTTAAATATATATCTAGATGTCTTTTTGTGAAAAAAGTTTTACCTTATTTGCTTGGAAAGGTTCCACCCTTTTAATAATTTCAATTTGTTTTTCAGTTGATCTGGAGGGGTACCTGGCCTGGAACGAAAACCTGAAAACTTGGAGGTGCATCATGTGCCAGATAGAATTTGCATATAAAGAAAATGCCATTAAACATCTGAAACTTATTCATTCAACCTTCTTAGGACTCATAAAAGATATTAAAATTGATGAATAAATATGATTTATGACAAATCAATATTGATAATCAAATCTTTAAGGTATATTATTTTCAGTTAAATGTATTTTAAAGTTCTGAAATATATTTCTTTATCTAGAAGAAGTTTTATGTATCATCTTTTTAATAGGTTATACAAAAGAAAATATATTTATTGAATCATGATATTAAATTAGAAAAATAGTATTTTAAAAAACAAAGTTACCAATACATAGTTTTGAGTTACAAATATGATTCAATCTTTAAACCATATATAAGATATAATAATGTGTAATTGTCTTGTGGAATTTCAAGTTTGTACATTGTAAAATGTACTGTACAGTTAAAATTAGATCAGCTGATTGAATTTTGATACTAAGTGTTTCTTAAGTGATAGCTGCTATGTTTAAACCAGTTTAAGGTAATCCCTAACAGTGGATCTAATACCTTGTGTTAAAGTATCCATCTGATATAAGAACCTGAAAAAAAATATTAAAAAAATTATTTTATAATACTTTTATCTCCTTTATTTACCATATAAAAAACAAATGTTGGATCATGGAAAGAAAACAAAGTCATTCCTTAATTAGGACAGAAGTCACGTACCTTCCTAGGAAGGACATAAGTAGCTTCCCTTATGTGAGAATTTGTTAGATGAAGGGCATAACTTGTCTCCCTTAACAACGATTTTGCAAGATGGAGGATATAAGTAGCCTCCCTTCACCACACAAAACCTAGCTTTTTGGTCCTTCACATAGCAAAATCTTGCATAAATAGTTTATCTGTCCTTCACATAGCAAATTCTTGCAAAACACAGCATTTCTGTCCTTCACATAGCAAATTCTTGCAAATCATAGCATTTCTGTCCTTCACATAGCAAATTCTTGCAAAACATAGCAAATTCTTGCAAACCATAGCATTTCTGTCCTTCACATAGCAAATTCTTGGAAAACATAGCAAATTCTTGCAAAACATAGAAAATTCTTGCAAAACATAGCAAATTCTTGCAAAACATAGCAAATTCTTGCAAAACATAGCAAATTCTTGCAAAACATAGCAAATTCTTGCAAAACATAGCAAATCCTTGCAAAACATAGCAAATTCTTACAAAACATAGCAAATTCTTGCAAAACATAGCAAATCCTTGCAAAACATAGCAAATCCTTGCAAAACATAGCAAATTCTTGCAAAACATAGCATTTCTGTCCTTCACATAGCAAATTCTTGCAAATTCAGCGCTCTCCGACCACCCGTTCTCGAGATACGGGCACCTGGTGTCCTTGGTACCCACGGTTAGATTTGGGAAATGGTTCAAATCCTTTAAAAAATTTGAAGAAAATACCCAGGTGGATTTTTTGACTTTGCACAAAATTAAAACCTTTTACTTTTACTTTAAAATCAGTCAATAAATAAGGAAATTATGCCCCAAAACATGAGTATCCCTGTAATAAGCATTCCCCTCTGGTATACTGGATTTACTTGATTTACCTCACTCAACTTTCTGGCGTGTTGTACAGTGAAAAAACTACCCCCCCCTTATTTTTGATTTTCTTCAAAATTAAGGGGGGGTTTTGAACAAAAAGTCTTTGCCTTTCCCTGCACTTTTCCTCCTTGCCGTTTTCCAGACATTAAAAAACTACCCCCCCCCTTATTTTTGATTTTTGTCAAAACTAAGCGGGGGGGGGGGGGGGTTTCAGTGCTCCAGTCTACCACATGTAAGCAAGTACCCCAAAGATTGCTAATAATCTCACAGGTTCTGATTTCTGGTGTTAAATTATCATTCCATTACAACAACTGGAACTGCTATGGATGTTACTCACAAAAACAATGTAAAAAACATTGAAAAAATCAATGTTGTATATATCTTTTATATTATACTATTAATATTGTTTACTGACATATCTATTTGTTTTAGGTCTCCAACTTGAAGAATACCTGGCCTGGAATGAAAACCTGAACACCTGGAGGTGCCTCATGTGTCAAAAAGAATTTTCGTTTAAACGCAGTGGCACTAGACATTTACAGCTTGTTCATTGTTCTAATGAAAAGCAACAATGTCCATTTTGTTTTGCTTGGAGTAAAAATAAAAACAGTCTGGATCAACATATTAGACTTTTACATAAGAAAGGCTTGACAAAACAAAAATTGTGATAAAGTATATTATTATTACTTATTTCAAAAAGAAAAGTCATATAATTTGCAGAAAGATCATTTTACTTTGATTTTTTTAAATTTGATCCTTTTTCTTTCATAATAACTACTCTTCTCTTGTGAAAAAAAGGATCAATAAATATTTTGATTAGTTAACCTAGTAAAGAACTTTTTCTGACAAAATATCTGTGTTTCTATAGGTATAGCTTTCAACAAGAAACTTAATATTTGGATGTGTTAATGTGTTGCAGAGACAAGCTTGACAAGCTAATTTTACATTTAAAACAAGTTGTTTATACAAAAGTCCAAAATTAGCAATACAGTTCTGATATCTTGTGTTAAATTATTTTTCTGATATTACAATCTGGAACTGCAATGGATATTAATCACAAAATTAATAGGTATAATAAACATTTATAAAATAGTTTTATATAATATTCTTTTTATCCTAATGTTATTCTTACCATATAAAAGGACACCAATCAATCAAACACCATTTATAGTGATTACTAACATATCTGTATGTTTGTTTAGGTCTTCAACTTGAAGAATACCTGGCCTGGAACGAAAACCTGAACACTTGGAGGTGTCTTATGTGTCAGAGAGAATTTTCACACAAACACAATGGCACTAGACATTTAAAACTTGTTCATTGTTCTAATGAAAAGCAACAATGTCCATTTTGTTTCATTTGGAGTAAGAATAAAGTCAGTCTAAGTCAACATATTAGAGATTTTCATAAGAAAGGCTTGACTAAACAAAAATTATAATGATTATATAATTTCTGTTGAAGCATATGTATATATATATATATATATGTTACAATTTTTATTTCCATCTTTAATTCATTTGAAATAAATAAAAAAAATCATATTTTATTTTTATTACTAGAATTTTATTAAGTAGGTAGTAAGTTATTAAACCAAAAATTTTTTTTGTTAGTAGTTTTGCTGAAGAAGTTAAAATTAACCTATCTGTTTTTTATAAACAACTTTATCTAACAAAATCTTTGTGTTTAGGTGTGAAATTAGAAGACTACATTGCCCTCAACGAGAACCTTAATTTGTGGAGATGTTTGTTGTGTCTCAGAGAATTTGCCAAGAAAAGCAATGTTACGCGGCATTTGAAACAAGTTCACTGTTCAGATGATAGACAACAATGCCAGTATTGCTTTATCTGGAGGAAAAACAGTTATTATTTGGATATTCATGTTAGAGAAGTTCATTTTAAAGGACTTAAAAAACCCTCAGCTTAATATTGTATGACAAGTAAAAATAAAAACAACAAATATAAACCAGTTATGTTCAGAATTTAAAGGAAGTTTAAAGTTAGTTCATATTCTTCATGTTGAACCAAATCAGGACAGCTGCCATTTTTAAACCAGGAATCCCTATTTTTTTACTTAGCTTTCATTTTTTCAGATTTATTTCAGGGCGTATAGCATGAAAAATTATAGTAAACAAAACTGTATCATTTTAATTTTGATTTATTGGATGCCCCATTGTTATTGATTAGTTTACTGACTATTCTATATGTTTAGGTATCCAGCTTGAAGAAGGTATCCAGTTGGACGAATACCTGGCCTGGAACGAAAATCTGGCCACCTGGAGGTGTCTCATGTGTCAGAGGGAATTTTCCCACAAACACAATGCTACAAGACACCTGAAACTGGTTCACTGTACAAATGAGAGGCAGCAGTGCAAGTTCTGCTTCATCTGGAGGAAGAATAAGGTCAGCCTGGACCAACATGTCAGAGAGATTCATAAACGAGGATTGACAAATCAGAATAAGTATCCAAATTTGTCACAAAATCAAGTGAATGAGGACCTGAAACTTGGTTTTAAAATTGAGTGAAGAACTGGGAAAGTAAAGACAGTTTTTTTAGTTTATTTTAATTAAGAAATGTTGTACCAATGCACATATTTCTTGATTACTCATGAATATTTGTAAAATAAATTATAATTGTAATATAAACAATTGTAGATTATAATATTGTATACATTAATTTGTAGTGTATTGTTTTAGTTTTTGTATAAATATGATTGTAATAGGAATACTTAACAAACGATTTTTCACTTTTTATTTGGTGATTTATTTTTAATTTTAACAAAGTTTTAAAAACAATTTTATGTTTCATAGATCTCAATATTGGCCAGAAAAAAATATGTGTCATTTTTGTTTTATTGTTTAAATATTAATTTCAATAGCGCAGCTATTCTTTAATTCAATATTGACATGTCTCTTACTACAGGTTTGAACATGGATGAATACCTGGCATGGAACGAAAATATGGAAACCTGGCGGTGTTTGATGTGCCAGAAGGAGTTCTCCCACAAGCACAATGCCGCGCGACACTTCAAGATAATGCACTGTGCCAATGAGAAACAACAGTGCCACCTCTGCTTTGTTTGGTTCAAGAATAAAGTTTGTCTTGACCAGCATGTCAGAGTGGCACATAAAAAAGGACTTGTTAAACAGCATAAACAGGAATATCAAATGTATCAGTGAAAATTTTATGATTGCATTTAAATCCATATCTATATAAATAAACATAACTTAAGCGCTATTTAAAACTTTTTCATGATGGTGGATTAAAGTATGACACATGCCAAACTCAGATTAGGTTCAATTTTTAAGGAGTATGTAGTTACAGCGGAGGCCTCTAGGGGCACTTGTAGTAAGGGGGAGGTCGAGGCCTCCAACCTCAATATTTTAGTTGGATGGGGATGGGATAAAAGAGAACCATTTCGGTTCAGCGGATAGCAAGATTCTTCATTACAAAGAGACAGGCAGACATCTTGTTACTTTTATATAAGGATTTGTAAGAGAAAATAACTGTAACTGAAATATAAAACATTTCTTGGCTTCTATAGTTAATGTTATATCCAGGGAGAGAGGGGACATTAGACTGTTTTTTACACTAGTCCCTAAAGCCTTAAAATAACGTTTTCTTGTTCCTTGAATTTTGATTAGTTAATTCATATAGTTGAGTGTCAAAACGTTTCAACCACTAATTGTAATCTACAGAAGGGCAAAATTTGTGTATCATCATTGGTGGTTATTGTCTTTTACCTTTAAATCCCTAAGTTGTATCTCATCTCTTGGTTTAAAAATGATTAAAAATAACTAACAATACAATTTTTGTTGCAGGACAATGGAATATGGATGATTATCTGGCCCGCAATGAAAATACTGAAACTTGGAGATGCTTGATATGTCAAAAAGAGTTCAGAAACAAGTACAGTGCCATAAGACATTTGAAGATCATACATTGTGATAATGAGAGGCAACAATGTCATTTATGTTTGGCATGGTTTAGAAATAAGGTTTGCTTGGATCAACATATTAGAAACTCGCACAAGAAAGGACTTGTAAAACAAAATAATGTTGATTATCAAATGTATTGATTCATATGTTTAATTGAAATTTTAAATATTTAGAAATATAGTAGGGATTTTTATTATTGTATAACTAAGTTTCCAGTCATTTTTTGTCTTTTTCTTTTATATGATACGATTAAATCTATTAAGGAAATATCTGCTACCAACTTTTTAATGTTTTATATGAATAATGGATAGATTACTTCTCTGCTTGATAAATTAAGACATTTGCAAGATGATATCTGATTTCAAATGTTACAATATCTTTATGATGATGAGGACTTGTTTTTAAACATTTCCACCAAAACAAGTTTTTTTTTCAATTTTTCAACAATAGGGGATTTGGTGTTCAAGATTATTTTTGAGTGAAAGCACTCATTAAAAATAATGTTACTGACATAACATTTATTTTAGGAGTGTCCATGGAGGATTACCTGGCATTCAACCAGAACACTGAAACCTGGAGGTGCCTAATGTGCCAGAAAGAATTCACACACAAGAGAAGTGCCACCAGGCATTTCAGCATCATCCACTGTGCCAATGAAAAACAGCAGTGTCATTTATGCTTTGTATGGTTTAAAAATAAGGTTTGCCTAGATCAGCACATAAGAGCCTCGCATAAGAAAGGACTAATGAAACAAAACAAAAATGAATATCAAATGTATTAAACAAAGTTTTTTTTTATTTAAATATGATAATAAATGGTAGTTTGAATATTTTTTGCATAATAATTTAGATGAATTAATGGTTAATTTTGTTTAAGTTTTAATTTTAAAAAACCGGATCTTTCTTAAATTAAAGAATTATTAATGTAAAATTGGAAAATTTTTGCATAATTATTTTTGGTGGCATGGCAACTAGGCTAGCCTATAGCCAATTTTTCGAAAAAAAAATTTACAAACCCAACTCTAACCAAATTTTATTTCATTCAGGACTAAACATGGAGGAATACCTAGCCTTTAATGAGAATACAGAGACCTGGAGATGCCTCATGTGCCAGAAAGAATTTACCCACAAGACAAGTGCCACCAGGCACTTGAGAATTGTGCACTGTGCCAATGAAAGGCAGCAGTGCCACTTGTGCTTTGTTTGGTTTAAGAATAAGGTTTGTTTGAACCAGCATGTTAGAGTGGCACATAGAAGAGGATTAAGCAAGTATCCACCAAACTCATATGACCAGCAGAATTCTTGAATGAAACATTTGATTGCTTAACATATATATTTACTAATTTAAATGTGTTTTCCTTTATATAGTGATTTAAAATATTTAAAATGGTATTTTAGTTAATAATAGAGATATACCTTGATATTGTTATTTTTTTTTTAAATTAGTGAAACATCATTACTTACAACTATAAAAAGAAATGGACACTTAAAGTTGTGTTTGAGGTGTTGGGGGTCTTATAAGTAATCTTCTGTACATCTGAAGGATTTATTATTCTTTCTTCAAATCTATTATTTTTTAGGTCTTAACCATGACGACTACCTTGCATGGAACGGCAACCTGAAAACGTGGCGGTGTCTGATATGCCAGCGGGAGTATACAAGTAAACAGAGTGCTGTCAGACATTTGAAACACATCCACTGTGACACTGAGAAGCAGCAGTGTCATCTGTGCTGCATGTGGAGTAAGAATAAGATTAGTTTGCAACAGCATATTAGAGATGCTCATAGAAGTGGACTGGCGACAAGTAAACAAGCTACATACCAGCACATGTCATGAATTTTAATTAGGTGGAACTGTTTTTACCCCCTTAAAAAAATTACTTGGGGACAATAACCCTTCCCCCCATCCACATTTGGTTACCCTCCACCCACCCCTCCCCCAATAAAAAAAGCTTGGACGTCCTTGACCACAGAGATTTGTTATTTTTTGGCATCAGTTCCTACATTTACAAGACAATGTGTTTTAATAAAACTGTTATGAAATAAAAATGTAAAATTCAACCTATATTTTAATTTTTGACTTTTAAGATTCTTTCAAATGTTGAAGCACATTTTGAAATGAAATTTGTTCATATTTTTTTTTGTTTTTAGGTCTTCAACTTGATGATTACTTGGGATGGAACAAAAACACCAACACATGGGGCTGTCTAATTTGTCAGAGAGATTTCTCTAAAAAAAATAATGCAATAAGACATTTTAAGACTCTGCACTGTGAAAATGAGGCACAACAATGCCATATTTGCTACATGTGGAGTAAGAATGAAGTTAGTTTGCGGCAACACTTTAGAGATGCCCATAAGGGGTTTTTACAAAGAAAATGAAAATATGTCATGGTTAAATCATTAATTAATATTTATTCATAATAAATGTTCAAGTTTATATTTATTCACAAAACCTACCTACCTAGGTATTCTGTTCTATTATGTAATTTAGTTGGATGTATTCATATTTATAATTAAACTTAAGAACACAATTTTGCCCTTAACTTTTCCACCAGTCAAATTTTTGTTTTTAATTTAAGAAGAAATATTCATTTCTTAATAACTAGCTCCTTCGTCCCTGGTATCTTGGGGTCCTGTATTCTAAAACCATTTTAGTACACATGTGAAGCTTCTTAAAAAAGGTGATCTTAATCAATTCACTGTTTTCAAATTTAATTCTATTTTGTTATTTAAACTGCCCTACTTTGCATTTAATTAACCTTGTATAAACATATATCCTATTTATTCACTTTATTTGTTATCAATGTGTAACCATAGAGAATTTTAATTCTTTTTTTTTTATATGTAAAAATGCCTATAAAACATATATTAAGTAATAATTGACTTAAAATGCATATTTTGATCAATTTTAATTGCTATTTTTTTGTTTAGTTCCTGATGATGAGGGCAGTTTTGCCCTCGAAACGTTGAATAAATTTAAAAGTTTGATGCCTTGAGTTTTTTATTCTGAGGATTTTGCATGTTGGGTCCGTTAACCATTCGTCTTACTTATCACTGTTTTTTGAGTTCTTAAGCTTCAAACAAAAAGGAGCCTTACTACTTTATATAATAGAATAACTGCTTTTGTTTATTAACAAATTATAAACTTTTTCAGTGCGGCCCCTGGAAGATTACCTGGAGTTTAGTGACTTTACCTGGAGATGTCTGGTGTGTCAGCACGAATTCTCAATCAAATCTAATGCTTTCCGCCATGTAAGGTAAGTTTCAGGGAGAAAGGGAACATTGGACACTGGTACCCAAAGTTTTATGAATATGTTTTACATTTGTAGGCACAAAATCTTTGGACACTTGTTAAATCTTGAATTCGCAGTGTCCAACGTTTCAATCAATAATTTTAATCTTCAGAAGGGGTATTAGTAGGGTGGGTCGATTTTGGACATTTTTTTTCTGAGGCCAAAGCGGGGATCTGCAAATAATTTGTATGAGTATAATACACCTCTGGATGATTTAAAATTTATCCTAAGTCTTAAAACCGCTGACGACCAGACATTCAATTGTATAGCTATTTGTAAATGGGAGTAAATTTTTTTTTAAATCAGAACTATGGCTTCATGGTGCTCCCAGAAAAGACATTGAGGAGTAGAATCAGGAACTTTTGACCGTTTCAAAAAATCTCGTTCCTAGCCTGAGAAAATCTAAAAAACCTCTACAAATTAGACAATGTCAATAAACCTTAAAAAATTGTGGTTTTTTAGTGATTTCTAAGGCTAGGAACGAGATATATTGAAATGGACAAAAGTTCCTGATTCACCTTATCAAGGCCTTTCCAGGGAGCACCATAAAGCCATAGTTCTGATTTAAAATTTTTTTTTGAATGTCGTCTTTGCATATTAATAAGTAATGAAATATATTTTTTAGTGGTCGCGTTCTAAAACTCAATTTTTTAAAATTCTTTTTCTGTCAGAAATGTTTTTAAGGTTAATTTTATTTGTTGCATATCCCCTCTTTGTCTAATTCCGGTATGAACCCGCCCTAGTATTTAGTTTATCGTCATTTATCGTCCATTGTTTTTTCCCTTCAGATTAATGGGTTAGTTCATTTCAGTCAAGACTTTAATAAAATTTGATAAGCTAGGTTATATATGATTAATATAAGTTCTGCAGGGATAGTGTCATTTAGGGTGAAGCCTCTTGAGTTGTAAAACCTGTTTTGAATATATTTATTTTTTAATTTACATCAAAACCATTTTAGTTGTGGCTTGGCTAATTTTTTATCGTTTTTTTCTGTAATACCTTCAATATTAGCCAAACAATGTCTAACACAAGAATTGGTTTCCATATTTTCATAATAGTTATTTATAGCATCGTAGTATACACAGATTTCCGCGGATATAAAAATGAAAAATTATAAGAATAGTTTTTGTAGAAGGCCTGGGCGGCTAACAAAATTGGTATTGATTTTATCTTTTTATTTTAATTTTCGTGATAAAGAGTCTGTAATACGATGCTATACAGGATTTTTCAGTATGGATGAGAACCGGTTCTTATCCAGCTGATGTTAATCGGTTTCCAAGCCATACTTGAAAATTAATTCTGATTTAGGACAGTCCACTGTGAAAATGAGAAACAACAATGCTATCTGTGTCTCAAGTGGTTCAAGAACGATGTCAGCCTGGACAAGCACGCCAGACAGATCCATAGGAAGGGAGCGCGTCAGACAAAGCAGCAAAATTATGATATTCAAATCACTTAGGCCTATTGAAGTCAGTAAGAAAATATTTTTGTCTTAAATTTTAAGGATAGCAAATAAATACGTTTCTGTTCAAAATTTGTATTTATTTTGTTCTGTTATAGAATAATAATATTGGTCAAACTTTTCAATACATATAAATACTACTTTTAGTCATAAAAATGTTCATTGTATGTAACCTATTCTAAATACAAAAGCAAATTATGATTATATACACAAATTAACAAATCTGTAATTATTTCAGGAAGCAGGTTGAGTGACTTTTTGGGATTCAACCGCCACAGCGGCAGCTGGCGGTGCCTTATTTGTCAGCGGGAGTTCTCGGCCAAGACCAGCGCCGCCAGACACGTGAAGCTGGTGCACTGCGAGAATGAGAAGCAGCAGTGCTATGTCTGCCTCAAGTGGTTCAAGAACAATGTCAGCCTCAGCAAGCATATCAGAGAGGCGCACAAAAAGGGGCTGTGATCATTTTACTAGGTTAAAAAAAATCCAGATTTATTTCATATGTATTGTGTTAAATGCTTTAAAGTTGATTCAAAATTTGAAATACTAAAATAAAAGCAAAAACTTATTGTAAAGTATTAAATATTTAGGTTCATATTAACTTTAACTATTTTTTACAGTAGAATAGAAGTCTATAGAATGAAATCATTATTTTAATTTTCATCAATTTGAGTATTTTCTTCTAATTTTGTGTTTTATTTTAGTGCGACAACTGGAGGACTATTATACCTGGGACCAGCAGGACAACACCTGGAGATGTTGTATATGTCACAGTACATTTACTTTAAAATCAAGTGTAGAAAGACATCTGAGATTGTTACACTGTGAGAATGAGAAACAACAATGTTATATTTGTTACAAGTGGTACAAAATGATGTTCAGTGTAAGAGACACTTGAGAGAGGTTCATAAAAAGTTTATAAAGGATTTATAGTTGTAAATGGTGAACAAAACAGAGCTTATATATATATACATTATCATGGACTTACTTTCTTATGATATATTTTCAAAATTCTTCAATAAATGATTTAATATTAATCTGCAGGGATAGAAGAAATTGAAACTGAAAAAAATATACTTTTGTTTCATTTTGTAAAACTTAATAGTCAGCAACTAGATATGTGCTTTTCAATGGTTATTTGTTACAAAATGATAATTTAATTTTACTTGATTCTTTTGGTTGATCTTATTCAATTAGTATCTTTCAAAGTGAATCTTGTAATAATTCCATAAAAAAACTTACTCATTTTTCATTTTTAGTGAGACAACTGGAGGAGTACTATACCTGGGATGATCAGCTGAACTGCTGGAGATGTCTGGTGTGCCAGAGAGCCTTCAATGCCAAGTTCAGTGCTGAGCGCCATGTGAAGCTGATCCACTTGGAGAATGAACAGCGCCAGTGTTATCTTTGCAACAAGTGGTACAAGAATGATTTCTGTCTTGACAGACATTTAAAAACAATCCATAAAAAGACCCATTGATTGATTATCCTCCAGAATATCGTTACATGTATCTGCCAAAAGCATGTATTTTGCATTTTATATTGAAATTTATAAGGTAGTTCCTTCGTCGAGCTTGAGAAATTCAGCAGGTGGTTTTGGATTTGTTCATAGAGATAAAACTAATCTAATTGGTTGAAATATATGATATCTAAAAGATTGTAATAAAATCTAATGATTTTTTAGGTTCACATTTCTGATCATTTAACATATGATTTTAAATAAAAAATTTTAACAGACAATTTAATTTAGCTTGTAGAATATATTAGTTTTATCATTATTATTCAACTTATTGATATGCATGTCATAAAATAAGAAACAATCCAAGTTTTTCGTTTCTAACATATCATTTTATGTTTAGATGACTCGCTTGACGACTACACTGCCTGGAACGCGTCTGAAAGAAACTGGCGCTGCCTGCTGTGCCTCAACGAATTTTGCCTAAAGTCGCTGGCAGTCCGCCATATAAAGAGTATTCATTGTGAAAAGAAGAAGAAACAGTGCTATGTTTGTCAGAAATGGTTGAGAAACGATATTCAGCTGAGCCGACATATTAAGGATGCCCACAGGACATAATCAGCCAAATCTTCGTGTTCTTGCAGTTATAACAGAATTTCCTCTGAAAATTAAAACATAAGTTTTAGATTTATTCCTTGTTTCCTTAAAAAACAGTAACTATAGCACAATGATATCCCCCATCCCTAATTTTTTTTAAATTGTAAATAAAGGGGGAGGGCTCTTATTTTCCTAACCCCTATTGGGAGGCTCTAATCCTCCCACTTTCAGTGCTTAACATGGAAATTTGTGTGCAAGCACCAAATAACATACTAAATACATAACTTATCAAATATAGACATAATAAATATTTAGCATTCCACCTACAATTCTTTAATTTGTAAAATATTGATGATTTGTTTGTTATTGCTGCTAATATCAGCTGGATTAGAAACGGTCATCAGCCACACTGAAAACCCATGTATAGCATCAAATAACAGACTAAATTCCATATATATTAAAATAAAGGTCACAAAATTAATACTAGTTGTGGTAGCCCGGTCCTTTGGCCCCTCGGGGTGAACAAAACTGGTTTTAATAATAATTTTAATATCCGCGGAAAGCTGTCTATAATACTATGCGATAAATAACTATTCTAATATTTGTAGACAAATCCCTGGAGGACTACCTGGCCTGGAATGAAACCAACCAAACCTGGAGCTGTTTAATCTGCCAGAAGGAGGTGAACTTGAAAAAAAATGCGCGAAGACACGTGACTCTAGTGCACTGTGAACATGAAAAGGAGCAATGTTACATCTGCCACAAGTGGATGAAAAATAATTATTCCCTGCAAAGGCACATTAGACAGAAACAGGGTAAAATAGGAGTTTCATTGTATACAGCCTCAATGATGATAAACAAAATTATTGTAGATATCAATTATTTGGTTGGACAGTTTGGACACAACATGTTAGGTAATAAACCAACCAGTCAAGATTTAATAAAAGTATCCAAAGCCAACTATGAGATAAGTTTTATAAAACTTTGGTTACCAGTCTTATTTACAGTTCAATATCCCCTCCCTCCCTGAGTTATCTATACTTGAAAGTACATATTCTGTTAAAATAATTATACGCGTATTGTTCAAATACTAGAATATAAGTTCTTAATGCTATTTGATATTTACTTTGATGAAACTTTTGTTAAAATTAATTTTTAGGTTTGATGGAAATGATTATACCAAGAAACAGTTAATTTTTTATTTATTTTAAAAAGGCATAAGTTTTCATGAGAACTAATCTTGTTAATATTTCTGTTTCTTGTATTTGTTGTGCTTTGCTACTTATGGATGTTGTCATCCTTGTTCTTGTTCTTATTGTACTTTAACTAATCTAGCAATCATATTTCAGGTCGGCCTCCCACAGATTATTTAGTAAAGAATGAAAACACTGGTCATTGGCGCTGTTTAATATGCCAGAAAGAGACAGCTAGGAAAACCAACGCTATAAGACATATTCTGCTAGTACACAGTGAGAATGAGAGCCAGCAATGTTATGTTTGCTATAAATGGGTTAAAAATAGTTTTTGTCTGGATCAACACATGAAATCTGCTCATATGAAAGGAGTTAAAGCATATAATCAAATAGTTTAAAATTCCACCCAAATGTTCTCATGTTTACACCCTCTTGGCAAATTTCTGTGTACGCGCTGCCTGTTTATTTATATTTATCTTTATTCTATATTTTATTAAAAGATATAATTTTACTCTTTTAATTATACACATAAACTGACCAAGCTAAATTTGCTTGATTCACTTCACCAAGAGATGCGATTGATAATGAAGTTTTTTTCTTTGAAATATATTTCGTTATGAAGCAGCAGTAGTTACTAATTTAAATTTTATGGTTGAGATAGATTTATAACTGTTAAAAGCACATAAAATTAGTTTTGCTACTCTTTAATGTTAATAGTAGCGCAACTACCAATAAGTAGGGTAAGTCAGAATGTCGATGATTATCAGAATGGAATCTTTACCCAGTTGCAAGTAATCTGTTGTGTGTACTTTCTTAATTAATAGACACACCAAAAATCCTATTCTTAATATTTTAAGTTTACTATACTTTTATTATCTTTTTATTGCTTTCCTAATTATCAACAAAAATGTTCCTGCATTTAAGTTTAAAGTTTGTTCTATAGACAGGTGATAGTTTTAAGCTTTTGCTTTGTTAATTTTTATGGCACAATTCAATAGAATTATGTGTTTACTATACACTTCTTTCATTAGTTAGCTAAAAATGTTGGTTGAGAAGATTGAATTTAAGATTTAACTTTTCTTCTAATCATTTTTATCTACCAAATGAGTAGTTTGATTTATAATGACTAATGAGGGAGAAGTGAAGATTATTTTGTTTTTAATTTTCCCATCCTTGCATCCCTTGTTTAATCTAATACAAATATTTTTTTCCAGGTAGAACAGCCAATGATTTCCTGGCCAGAAATGAGAACAACGGTCACTGGAGGTGCTTGATCTGCCAGAAAGAAACAGCAAGGAAGGACAATGCAATACAACACGTTTCTTTGGTTCATTTTGAGAATGAGAAACAACAATGTTATGTTTGCTATAAGTGGTTGAAAAATGATCTATGTTTGAAAAGGCATATGAAGTACAACCATATGAAAGGATTAAAATATGATGATAGTTCTCATTGATATTACTCTTTAATGATCTTTATATTTTTATAAAGATTTCTGCCTAAGTAATAAAATATGTTATTAGATGTCAAAGAATTTAATTTTCTAAAGCTATAGGTATCTACAATTTTTCGATAATATCCTTTTGTCTCGTAACCTTTCAATTTTGCCCTACTTAGGAACTTAGTTGTTCTTGTTTACTTGAATTATTTTCAAGTTACTTCAAATATATGCATACAGTCAAGTGAATTTTTCGACTTGAATGAATTAATTATTTAGTTAAGATCTATAAACATGAATTTCAGTTATTTATCGCACCGTATTATACTCGGCCTTCCCCAGGATATAAGAATGTACAATTATAAGATTAACACCAGTTTTACTTTTGTCAGCTCCGATATGCCGAAGGCATAGGCATAACAAAACTGGTATTAATATTATGATTGTAAATTTTTATATTCATAGAAAACTACCTATATATAATACGACACTATACATTATTTTTCAGTATGGCTTAGAACTGGTATTAATCGAAGCCATACTGGAAAAAATTATTGAATCAAAAATCTGCAAATCAAAATTATACAACTAGCTATCAGTGTTCGATAGGCACGTTAAAGGAAAGCACCAAAATTATTTATTGTCATCCTGCCAATAGTAGAACACATTCTAATAGAATTTATTTTATTTCAGTGCGATCACTGGACGAATACCTGGCCAAGAACGAGAACAACAGATACTGGCGGTGCCTGATCTGTGGGAAGGAGACAGCCCAGAAGAACAACGCCACCCGCCACATCAAGCTGATGCACTGTCAAAATGATATGAAGCAGTGTTACCTGTGCATGAAATGGCTGAAGAATGAGATTTACCTGAATAACCATATGAATCAGTATCATATGAAGGGGTTGAAAGCTGGGACGGGGACTGATATGCAGCAATATTAATATATCTTAATCTTTAATTTTTCAAAAAGATTAATATCGATGTATTTTGAGGTTCTTGTACATAAAATATGTTTATTTAAAGTAAGTAAGTGTAAAATAAAGAACATTCATGAATATATTCTTTAATCTTGACATTTTTTGGTTTCAACATGGAAATAGGGATTTATTTAGATTTATTTTCATATAATATTTTAATTCAAAATTTTTCATATTCATTGCTTTTTACCATTCATTTTCATTATTTATTTTCTATTGTAATATAATAATCGATATAGACTACGTGGACATTGTGACAGGGGAATTTTTGTGGTCAATTTAGTTGCTAATATAAATTTCAGATATTGTTCAATATGTTCCTCCATGTTCAGGTGATAGGATGGGGTAAAATCATAAGTAAGTTTTAGTTATATAAGCCAGCTGGCAGAAACATTTTATCAGAGTATGCGAGAATCACTCGCAATATCCACACAATCTATATCCATTATTGCTATCTTCACCTAATCCCTCAAACTTTTAGATCCATTATTTAAAGCTATACTGACAAGATTTTTATATTTCAGTTCTAGATGTCACAGAATACCTGGAAAAAAATGGTGACACAGGCTGCTGGAGATGTTCATTATGCCAATTTGAAACTGCTAGAAAGGATAACGCCGTAAGGCATGTGAAGCTGAAGCATTGTGAAAATGAGAGGAAGCAATGTTGTGTTTGCTATAAATGGGTTAAGAATGAAATGCGCCTATGTGAGCATATGAGAATGTTTCATAAAATTGGAACTAAAGAGGTTAAAAAAAGTTTTTCATAGTTTTTTTTTTTGGCAAATAAATCATATTAGAAATAGACTTTATACACATTTTTAAACAGTTAATTGTCAAACCCCTTGTATGAAATAAAACAAAAGTAAATGTGTAGTGTATACCTAGGTACTGTAATGTATTGTAGAAGCTTGTCTTGAATATAAATCCTTTATATTTTTGGAGATAATCGTTACCAGGAATATTTTACCGTGAACTGCACTTGACCCAAAAATCTTATTAAATCGTAATCAATGACTAAAATACTATTAATAATATTAATAAACCATATGAAGATTGAAAATAGTTTATAGTTATGCATGTTTAATATTACTTTTAGATTATCTAGATTAGATTATTTAGAATAGAAAAGAGCCACAAAATATTGTACATGTCGAAAAAAATCATCATTGATATAATTTTGTTCTGACAATAATTTTCTTGTTTCAGGACCTTCTTACCTGGACAAATTCCTGGCCTGGAACAACGGCAACAGCTGGATGTGCATCCTGTGCAAGAAATCCTTCACTGTTAAGGGTAACGCCCACCGGCACCTGAAGGCGCTGCACGGCAACAACGAGAAGAAACAGTGCATCACGTGCGCGAAATGGCTTAAAAATGATCTGACCCTGAAACGGCATATTTTTAGGTTCCACCGAGAGCTGGCGGAGTTTATGGAGGCTAAGTGAAAATTTTTTCCCCGTATCGCTTCGAAACCGATTAACATCCGGTGGATTAGAACTGGTCCTCAGCCATACTGAAAAGTTATGTCTAGCATCGTATTATATCCAGTTTTCTACGAATATAAAAATGTACAATTATAACCGCGAAAAGCTGTTTATAATACGATGCGAGAAAAAACTATTATACTTTTTTATACCTGACCTAAGACTCAACTTTTTGTTACCAAACGATGATGATTAGAAAATCTTCCAAATGTAAATTGATAGTATTATTAATATTATTGTTATCTATTGTATATAATTATTAATTTTTATCATTACTTTGTACAAATTGATGCTTCCTAAATAATACATTTTCTGTACAACATTTAAGATAAGTTGATTTTCATTATACTTTAATATTTTACTAGCGGCTACGCCCCTAGAGGCCTCTAGTGGCACTTTAAATGTTTTTGTTTGTTAAAGTCTACGATAATTATTTATGTTACTGATACCTCTAAATGTTACGTTGAAGTCTCCCAGATTTTAAGAAAATTTTCAATTTTTTTGTCATTTCTTTTGGGAGGGTGGTAGTACCCTCCCCCAAAATAGTTAAAAACCTTCCCAGGACATATGAGAATCTATCCTGTTAAGGAGAACCCGATCGGTTCAGCGGTTAGCGAGATCCTTCGGTACAGACACACAGACAGACAAACATCCTGTTACTTTAGTATAAGGATGTGCTGGTATCCAATGTTTTAAAAACTTAAGGTGCTTCTGTTTAATATTAATTGATTGGCTCATTTTCACATTTTTTAAACAATATATTGTATCTACAGAAGGAAAGTTTTGTTTATTCTCATTGGGTATGTAATATGTATATCAATTTATCGTCTATTGTCTTATCCCTTAAGATCCCAGTTATGTAGTTTAGAAATCATTCATTTGTTTCATACAACTAGATGATGTTTTTACGCACTAAAAGCAAAGTTAAAGTGTTTCCTTATTTTATATATGGTTTGATATGTCGTGTTTTTTAGCCTCGTAATATCTTTTAAACTGCTATATGGAAATCATAAGCTATTTTTTTTTCTTAATATTAGGCATCTTATTTTCAATTATTTTTTTTTTACATTTTTGTATTTAATAGCAAATGAGTTGTGAGACTTTTCACTAACAAAGTATTTTATATTCTAGAATGGTCTCTTGAAGATTACCTAGCCTGGAACAGCAACTTGCAGTCCTGGAGGTGCCTGGTCTGCCAGAAGGAGACCAAGCTCAAGCACAACGCAGTCAGGCACATCAAGCTCATGCACTGTGAAAATAAGATGGAACAATGCCACCTATGTTTGAGATGGTTTAAGAATAAGAACAGTTTGGGATGTCATATCAGAAGTGAACATAAAAAAGGACTGAATTAAAATAAAATTTATATAATGGGTTGTTGAAACGTTTAAAAACTGAATATCACGTGACTCCAAAGGAAACTAATTGCATGGTGATCATAAACCTTGTGTCAAGACTTGCACTTTTAGAAAAAGTACACTACCTAATATCAATTCAGAATTTTTTATATAACAAACCTTCTCAAATAGAATTAAAGTTATGCTAAAATAATATTACAAATTACCATTAAAATATATTTTGTACCTAAAGATACAATTTCTTGAAAGAGGTAAGATTTAATTATGATGAATTGTTATTTTTTGTAAAGTCTCATGTTATTTTTAGTCTTGTGAAATAACTATCTGCTCATTGCTTGGGAAGAATTATGCTATTCTGATATTTAGTGCAGGGGAAGGGGAGTGGGCTTTGGCCAGTTTATTATGCTAGTTCCAAAAGTCTTACATAACGTTTTCTTATTCGCTAGCTTAACAACCTTGGGGATTTTTATTAAATTTTGATTGGTTAGATCGTTTAGTTAAGTGTCCAATTGTTTCAACAACTAATTGTAATCTACAGAAGGGGCATTTTTATGTATCATCAATTTTGTATCTTATCCTTTTAGATCCCTGTGTTTACTGACATATTTTTCTTTTTACACAAATATTATTTACTAACAAAGTTTTCAATTTTTCAGCACTGGTGATTGACGAATACCTGGGCATGAACAGCCAGCTGAATACCTGGAGATGTCTCGTGTGCCAGAAGGAGTTCTCATATAAGACCAGTGCAGCAAGACACGTGAGGCTGGTGCACTGCGAAAATGAAATGAAGCAATGTCACCTCTGTTTAAAATGGTTTAAGCATGAGAACAGCTTAAGGTGTCATATCAGAAGTGATCACAAAAAAGGACTTTAACTCTTCATATACTTCCAGGAAAAACATTAATGCTGAAAAAATACTCGTACTAATATTAGGTTATGTTGTTGTCGCCTTTTTGTTAATAAACAATATTTGTGATGCTCCTTTTTAAGAATCTGATTTGTTTTAAAGATTTCTCGGATATTAAATAAGGAAATTTATATTTTTATGTTTAGCTATAGCTAGCATACTCTGATAGAAATTGGGATCTTTAAATATAACTTTGGATGATTTTATCAGCCATTGTCTTCACCTGATATCAAGAGACTTAGGTATCCTTTTATCCGTGGACTCACTGTCTTATTTTGTTTACTAAAATTATTTGAAATGTTTCAGCCCTGGCAATGGACGCATACCTGGCGTGGAACAGCCAGCTGAATACCTGGAGATGCCTGGTCTGCCAGAAGGAAACCTCCTTCAAGTCTAGTGCCGCACGACACGTCAGACTGATGCACTGCGAGAATGAGGCAGGAATATAGAGATATGTAAATGACAGAAAACTCTCTTTGGGTTTTAAGTTAATTTACGCCCCAGACATCCAATCTTTTTATTTTATATTTTTGTCCGTATATTACCTCGTACAGGAACGTCCAAGCTTTTTATTTTAATGGGGTAAACGTCCATTTATCCCCTTAAAACTTATTAGAAGATAAAGTACAAATCAGATATTCTTTTTGAAAATATGCAATTATTTACTTATCTCTTAATCTGATTAATAAGGCTAAGCAGTGTCATCTATGTCACAAATGGCTGAAGAACAAGCTCAGTCTTGGTTGTCATATCAGAGATGTTCACAAGAAAAACCTGTGAAAAGGGTGAAATACTATTGAACTTGAATTTAGTAAACCATAAGTTTGTTTGTTGTTCAATGGTTTAAACTACATCTATAGGGCATATAATTGAAACAGAATTTTAACATTTTACCACGTAGTTAATAAATATCATGACTTGATTATATGTAGGTAATTTGTATAGCTGTCTTGTTTTCACAAAAAACTACATGACTACTATTTTATGGGCGCCAAATGGTACCTATATGTTAGATGGTATTCTTGTAACTTATGCTGCAATATTTTTTTCGGACATTATCGCATTGTATTTTAGACAGCTCTCCGCGGATATAAAAATGAAAAATTATGTGGTTAAACCAGTTTTGTCAGACCCAGCTAACCAAATCGGATCTATCTTATGATTCTTATTTCAATATTCGTTTAGCCTGGGCCTGGTGTTAATCCAGCGGATAATACTGGAAATAACTATTTTTGTTGAAGTTGGATTATTTTATACTCATACATTTTAAATTTTTGTAGACAACCTGCTGGAGTCCTACATGGGGTGGAACAAGAACACGAACCTGTGGCGCTGTCTCATGTGCATGACAGAGTTCACCCTGAAGACCAACGCCACCCGCCACATCAAGACTGTCCACTGCGAGCAGGAGGCTGTGCAGTGTCACCTCTGCTTCAAGTGGTTTAAGAACAAGAGGAGCATGCAGGAGCATGTTAGGCTGTCCCATAAGAAGGGAATGTTTTAAGCAGTGGCGGGCACAGAGATTCGCCAGAGGGGTATGAAACCATTAGGGGGTTTTAAACAGATCTAGAAAATATTTTAACTTGAATTTAACTAAAATGTATTTAATCAATTATGAAATGTTTTTTTCAGCAGCGGGGCTACTCTTTCTTTAACATTGTCTGTCCGTCAGTAAAGATTAGCGGCTAATTTTTTTGGGAAAATTCCAAGTGTGAAATATCAGTTATCATTCTTAAAATTAAAATATTTACTTTTAAATTTTTTGTTACCTACCCAGATGTAAATTGACTGAAATTTATATATTTTTTATTATAAAATCTTGAAAATATCAATAGGATATATAAGCTAAAATTATTTGTAATCATAGTCCTAAATTGTATTCTAGTTTGTAAGTTACAGCCACACATATTTAAAAGACTTGCTGTTAATATTTCTATAATGTTTTAGGTCAATCAATAGACAACTACATAGAATGGAATAGAAACACAAACTGTTGGCGGTGCTTCCTGTGCCAGAAAGAATTTGTCAGCTCCTACACCGCCAAACGTCACGTGACCACTGTACACTGTGAGAATGAGAGGAAACAGTGCTATGTCTGTCTTAGATGGTTTAAGAATGAACGCTGCATGGGAGAACATTTTAGGACTGCTCATAAAAAGGGGATGTAACTTAAAGGTTGCATCTGAATCAAAATTATTTAACATTCAATTTTGTATAATTTTTTCAGTATTACAGCTACACTACATGTAACTTGTGTCAGCCTCTCTAGCCTTCCTAAATATATAACAGTTTTCTATTTATTTTTCTATACTTACTATCACTATTGTAGTTTATTTCTTTAAACAGCTTTGTTTCTATTACAAGGTATCATACTTTGATGTCAAAAAACATTACTAGGTAGTCACTTACTCAAGTTGAAATATACATTAAACTTATTTAGTATTGCTATTTTACCTATTTTTAGCTAAAAACATGTTTTAAAAGAAAATTTTGTGATTGCTTCTGTAGTGAAATTTTTTCCAGTATGGCTTTGAAACTGATTAATATCCGGTGGATTAGCCAAATTGAAAAATCATCTATAGCATCATATTATAGACAATTAATGCGATAATTAACTTTTAAAGTTTGCTAACTGATTTTGAAATATATTTAAGGTGGCAATCTTGAAGAGTTCATGGGCTACAACCGGAACAGCAACAGCTGGAGGTGCCTGCTCTGCCAGAGGGAGTACAAGACCAAGTCTCTGGTGGTCCGTCATGTTGAGGAGGTGCACTGTGAACAGGAGCAGGCTCAGTGTCCAATCTGTCTCAGATGGTTCAAGAATAATAGATACAAGAATAATCATATCAGACAATCACATAAAAAGGGGATGTAAATAAACTGTAAAATTATGTGTACCTAATTAAGATTAAAATAATGAAAAAAATTTTTTTTATTTACTTGCCTACAAAGTTACATCGCCCCAAATATCTAGGGGAGGGCGTAGGGGTCAGGTAAATAGCCTGAAACCACTCCATTCATGAAGCTTCCCTAAGTTATACAACTCATTCAGTCCAGTAATTTCCCTGATCTTAAGCTTCAGACCAAAAAAACCTTACTACTTTGTATCATAGATATATTCAAAATAAATATATTCTGTAAAATAAAATTGTAATTTGAAACTAATAGTTTTTGTTTTGTCGTAGTGTTATCATTGGAAGACTATATTGGCTGGGACAAGAATAGTGAAACTTGGAGATGCTATGTTTGTTAGAAAGAATTCTCATCAAGACAAAATGCAAGACGACATTTTAAAGAAGTTCACTGCACGCAGCAACAGAGCCAATGCCACATATGCCTCAACTGGTACAGAAATGAGAGATATAAAAATAAGCATTTCAGATTGTGTCATAATAAAGGAGGAGGGAATGTAAATTAAGCTATAATAAAGTATGTACCTATCTTTTTTTTAAATTTGTTTTTAGCATATTTTTGCTAGGATTTGAACCTATGATTTGCAGATAAGATTCAGGCTCAATGTTCTGATAAAGCTTCAGATTTACGCTCATCTTTAGTTAACCCATTGCTCACTCGCTGATTTTGCAAATGGCAGGTGTTTTAAAATAAGTATATTTAGGATTGATACCTATAAAATTAAGTGAACTCTAAATAAATCTAATTTTTATTTCATTCAGATGAATACATCGGTTGGAACAGCCACAACAAGACTTGGAGATGTTATGTTTGCCAGAAGGAGTTCACCATCAAAGCAAACGCAAGACGACATTTTAAAGAGATGCATTGCACCCAACAGGAGAGCCAATGCCATGTCTGCTTCAAATGGTTTAGCACAGAAAGATATAAGATTGCACATTTTAATTCAACGCATAAAAAGGGGATGTAAAAAGTAATAATTTTTCTTCATACACTTTTTTTACACAGTGAGCACTGACGCCTCCCATCCCCCTCCACTCCAAATAGGGGGCGGGGGGGTTACCCAACTATAACTATGTGTAAAAGCACTAATTTTATTTTAATTAGCTGTATAACAGAAACTAATGCAATATAACATCTTGTTTTTGAAGGGATATTCTCTAGGTTCTATTTTTAACAACACACTAGATATGATTTAAATCTCTTTTTCATTTCCTGAGATCACGTTTAAAAATATTTATATGTTCGTGTTTGTAGTTATCCAATTTGAAAAATTAGAAATATATCATAATTAAATTATCTTACTAGTAAAAATTGACATTGAAATGTCTATTTAGTTATTCATGGAGATAATATTGTAGTAGTTAAAACTTTTGAAAGCCACCAATTGTCCAAAATAATTAATATATTGTAGTAGAGAATATTATTTGTAAGCTCCCAAAAACATTTCTGTTTGCATTATACTAACAATATTTTTATACATTTCAGATTGGATCAAGTTCCGAGGAAAAAACAAGACGACAGGAAAGCTCATTTGCCTGGTCTGTCTGAAAGAATATAGTGGTAATAAAACATTGAAGCAACACTACAGAAGAAAGCATTGGAGCGACGAGAAGACGCAATGTTCAACATGCTTGTATTGGTTCAAGGATTCAAGCGCAAAGGCCATGCATTTGTGTGAAAGAGCACAATGCCCAATATGCAAGCGTTGGCTTAAATCTGTAAGTCTTAGGGACGAACATGTTGCACAGGAACATATTAGGAATGAACATGTTTCTGATCATCAAGTTGAACATGTTTCTGAGAAACTAAGTGAACATGTTTTCGAGTAACAAGATAAACATGTTTGATAAGATAAACATGAGAGATAACATGTAAGAAAAAAAAGTGTTTTCATCTTTAACAACCCAATTATAAATATTTTTATTTGTTTGTATCATAAGTACTTTGGCTTCAGACAACCTAAATTAAAGTTTGTTGCAACATTTTATTTTGTCGTTGGGTGTCTAATGGCATAAAGAGATTGGAGCAATTTATTTTGATATCCTCTTTATTGTCTAATTAATATTTTTGTGCTATTTGTTGTATCAAAACGTTCACATATTTTAATTTGTGTTTTTATTGGTTTTCAATTCTTGACAACAAATAAATATCGATTTTTTTATTTTTGATATTTTTTGATAACTATCATAGGATTTGCTAATTAAATTGGAATTTACCGACAAAATATTACTCCAACCAACTGCTTAGGGCCCTTATCATATGCAGGGGGCGTAACCGTTGCTTGTGAAAGCCTAACACTTCTGCAAGGTTATAATATGTTAAACTCGGAGGAACAAAAATAACCTCTCATTTTCTAGAAGTGAAAGTTTTTCTGATATTCAACTAGGTAGATAACATGATATGTCTGTTTTAAATGACTTATGAAGTATGTAGAAGAAAATATCAGAAGAGGTAATCCTTCAATTCCAATGTGTTTAACTTCTGTTTTGATATAATTTCCCATTTGATTGTACGACCTTTGTATGTAAGTCCTAATATTGCACTGTAATGAGTTGCACCTTTTCTTTAGAACAGGGGTGTATATTCTACATGTGATCCCCGGCTCAGGGGGGGGGGGGTGGTGAAAATAAAAAAAAGTGGTTGGAGGGGAAAAAATGTAAAAATTAAGAAAACTGAAAATATTTTTACCATTTTCTCCCCCTCCTTGGTGAAAAAAAACTAAAAAATGTGTGGTAGGAGGGATAAAATATAGAGTTCTTTAAATATTTTTACTTGGTGAGAAAAAACTAGGGGAGGGAAATAAAAAATTATGTAGCCGGGAAAAAAAATCGTGTGCAGAATATACACCCCTGCTTTATTATGATGCAGAGTTTGTTCAGACTAGAACCCGACATCTCCCCCGACAGCAAGCAGAAAAATTGGGTATAAAAGATTATGTCTATTTTCTATTGTCCTATCTGGACCCTGTGTCCATAATTTTTAACTAACCATTTTCTATATTTTAGAAGCCCTAGAGGAGGTTTACATTGGAAAAAATTCAGCCACTGGCCAATGGATGTGCTTAATATGTGAAAAAGAGTATACAACCAAAACATCCGTCAAAAAACATTTCCAGGATCTGCATTGTGAAAATGATAGGCAACAATGTGATATATGTGAGAAATGGTTTAAGAACAAGAGATACAGAGATAAACATATTCTTAGAGTTCATAAAAAGAGTTAGGCTGCTTTTGAGTCATAAAGATATTTTTTGGAGGTTAGACATGATAGCTATTTATTTTCTTGCTTCTAATACAGAAATTACTTATTTTTTATGTCATTATGTATGTATGAAAAACATGTATATGTATTTTCTTGAAATTAACAGTTATTTCTTACTTAGGTGTATTTTTTGGTATTGTTGAATTTTTTAAATTCTTTTATTCCTATTTCAATAATAGTTATTAGCTGCTGCGCCCCTAGCATCTAGGGGCTCTGAGTTGAAAAGAAAAAAAAAAGTGAGCAGAAAAATAGCCTAAAACCATACCGTGACCTTTGTCATTAATGTTGCTCTTCCCAAAAATGGAGAACTCTGATCAGTTCAGTAGTAATTTAAATCTTAAGCTTAAGACAAAAAACCTTACTACTTTGTATAATAAGATTGTACTTACTATATTTAGTCTAACATAACTATTTATTTCAGATGTTAGTAACAATCTGTATGTGAAGACCTATGATGGCAAGTGGGAGTGTCAGCTGTGTTTCAAAAAGTATTCCTCAAGCACAAATGCCAGACGGCATGTTCAAGAAATCCACAGTGAAGCCAAGAGTCAGTGTGAATTCTGTTCTAAGTGGTTTAATACGGAGAGGTCCAAAAATGATCATGTTAAAAGAAATCACCCATTTTGATTGATTTTATGTTTTTTGTAGATCTCCTTATCTGTTATCTTAGGTAATTGGACCATAACTATAGCCACCTTTTCTCAAGGGACGTCCAAGAGGGGGGGGGGGGGGATTGGTAATAACCCCCCCCCCAAAAAAAATGAATTTGATTTTCAATTTTTTACCAAGCCCTCCCCCCTCCAATAAAAAGCTTGGACGTCCTTGCCTTCCTCCCCACTAACCAGGTGGTGTAAACTTAGTAGAGATTTTAACCTTTCTAAACAATCTCTACAAATTTCTGTTTTCGTGTATACAGCGAAGGCTTCTATTTTATTTTATCAAATTAAAACTTTTTAATCTGTTTATTTAAACTTTATTAAAATATCCATTCAAATTTCATGTTTTTGTATTGTATTTTCCTATGTAATGAAAATAAACGTAAAAAAATTATTTAAGGTTTTATCGAATCATATTTTAATTTGTGCCATTTGAAAATATTTACTTATTGAAAGATTTCTTTTAATTGGTAATATTTTCCAGTGTGGCATCGAAACCGATAAATATCCACTGGATTTGAACCGGTTCTCAGACATACTGAAAAATCATGTATATGTCGTATTTATTAAAAACAATTTTCCACGAATATTAAAACAAAAATCATGAAATTAATCTTATACTTTTCCATGCGATAAATAAATATTACAGCCTTTATATATTTGGAGTTAAATATCAAATATTTGTATTTTTTCTAAAAACTACTTTTTTCTAACACATATTTTCCCTTTTTAGATGCGAGTGCGATTGAAAACGTTGAACTGATCCCAGAAACCAACGAATGGTTGTGCCTGGTTTGTCTGAAGGAGTATAAAACCAGAAGAAATGCGCGAAGACACTTTCAGGAGATTCACGCGGCGAAGAAGAGAAGCCGATGTCCCATCTGTGACAAATGGTTTGATAATGAGAGATACAAGGCCAAACATGTTGCAAGAGTTCACAATAACGATTCAAATTAGATTTCTTTCAATCAATTTGATAAGTATTATATGATAATTAAGCTTTTTTAGTGCCTGTAAAAAATGACGTCATACTGGCCTACCATTGGTCAATTAGAATGTACACTTCCTTGTCATTGGTAATTTAGTCTGTGTAATGGCCTATCATTGGTCATTTGTATTGTATGTCGTCATTTTTTATAGTCACTGTAAACAGCTTCATTCAAAATTATGAAAATTATAGTTGTGCATGAAAATATGGCGGAATTTCAAGTTTTTATTTTATTTTTATTCGGATAAAATGTAGTGCAATTGTGGTGTTTTCCCTTATAGTGTATTGAATCCTTCACCTTATTTTTTATTAAATTAAAAAAAGGGGGCTCTAACCCTACAGGGCTACTCAGTACCCAATTTAACCTAGACTAACTTGACCTACCCCTTTCACTTATTTTTAATTTATTTTCCAAAATAATTGAGCTGAGGGGTTCTTTGCACGACCAGGCACTTCTTGAGAAACAACCGCAGTTTGCTTTTTGGGTTAATGTATTTTATGTTTATTTGCTTTTATGATTTCTTTTCTTTATTCACCTTTTTTATTTTTTAATAAATGACAAATTAAATGCGAAAATCAAATTTTCGTTGTGTTAATCAAACCAATCCTTAATTAAGTTTTAATTTTTATAGTATATTTTTAAAAGCGAAGCTTTTCTATACTTAGGGTCGGTCCGTCGGTTTGTCAGTCCGTAACGGTTAGCTCTTTTCGTTAATTTAGGCATATTATAGAAATGTCCTATAGATTCCAAACTTTGCATGATGATTCCTGTAGTAGTTAGGTACGATTTAGAAAGCGTAGCAACTCTATAATCGTTACCAGAATGTCCGTACGTTCATTTGAAACATGTTGATTTTAAACTTTTTTTAAAAGCAAATTTTTTTGTGATAAAATCATTCAATTGATCCGATTTTTAGCATATTGATTCCCAGGACAACAGAGTTCAATGTTCTAAGCTGAGAATCTCTATGTTCAAGTTTCAAAAATGTAAGTATGTCCTTAAACATTATTCTGTATTTAAGCAGTTTTATGACGAATTTAATGTTCTTTTGTCCTACCATTTTAGAGCTTCGCTTTTATAGATATTGTCATCTTTGTTATATTGAATTTGATCATGTTTTTATTTTTACTTGTTACTTTCATAGTTAAAGGATGAACTTAGAACTGACCCCCCTGCCTTTCTTTCATGTTTTAAAGAAGAAGGTTAATTAGACTGCATAATTTACGTTCAGTGGCGTGCATAGGGTTTTGCCAGGGGTGTGCGAAAATTCTGTACCCCCCCCCCTACGATTTGACACCCCTTTAAAACCCAAATTGACCATTGTCAAGGGGAGTTTGACAGTACACCTAAGGGGGTGATAATTATAAAAGATGGATGGATACATACCCCCCTTCTGCACACCTCTGCTGCGTAGTCCAGGTCTATGACTAACATTTTATTCTTGTTCTAGGTAGTTTACTGGAAGACTATATGGAATGGAACAGAAACACAAACAACTACAGATGTCTCCTATGCCAAAAAGAGTTTGCCATCAAGAAGACTGTGAAAAGACACATTGATGAAATTCATTTTCCATGTGAACGAGCTCAGTGCTACTTATGCATGAAATGGTTCAAAAGTGACTCAAGACTAAAAGATCACATTAGGGTGGCCCACAAAAAGGGAATGCAATAATAGACTGGTACAAAAATTATTTACCTATTGAATTTAATTTTCACAAAATATTGTTCATTAATCAATCATCTTAACTGCTTTTTTGTACAATACATTACAGTTAAACCATTAGAGTAAAACACTAGAGGGAGAAAGGGTTAAATAACTGTATCTACCCATCGCATGAACCTTGTGCAACCTTTCTATTGGGTCATTGAAAATCAACCAATAGTGTCGCTTATATTAACACAGCCAAGTAGCAGAAAATAGTTTAGAAGCAGACGAAAAAGGTCATTGAAAAAGAAAGGGAGGTAGTTGTCTGTATATACATCTATACTATAGATCTGTTGTTAAACCAATAATATCATAACTTTTAAAGTTTTGATTTGAAATTCTTTTCAGTTTATACCTACCTATCATATTCAGATTTTAGTGAGGTAGTATGTTTCTGTATGATGGAGGTAGAGGATATTATTTGTACTGAGTATATACACAAAAGGGGCAGTTGCACTAGATTCATTTGGGCTTTAATTAGTGAACCCATTATTTTATTATTCTATGATATCATATTCATATGCATTAATAAATCATATAAATAAAACATTTTAAATTTTAACATGTTGTTTTTAGAATATCAAGACCTATAAAAAATGCTGTGATATCTTTTAGAGACATAATACCTATTTTTATCCCAACAGCAAGTTAAAACTTTTTGGTGGTGCCATATTTTTTTTTTTTTTTTGAAAATGAAATACTAATGTAAAATGATATTCTTGTGATTTATGCCAGCAATTATTTTTCTGAAATGGTAACAGTAACTATCACAAATTTGATATTTTAGGTATATCTCTAAAAACTGTTAAGTAAAATTTATTTTTTCATTAGAATATCTTAATTGCCAACTTATCATGGTGGAGGCATTTCATGGAACCATCC
The DNA here is from genome assembly GCF_053477335.1 of Acartia tonsa. Classification (NCBI taxonomy): domain Eukaryota; kingdom Metazoa; phylum Arthropoda; class Copepoda; order Calanoida; family Acartiidae; genus Acartia; species Acartia tonsa. Next base: position 18,753,974 of record NC_137265.1, read on the forward strand.
CTTTCTTTTTTTTCTGTGAATGTTTCAATGTATATAAATGAATTAAACTTTTAGTCAATGCAATTTTCCTCATTGTCCTATATTTTTTCTGTTTTAGGCAGCTCACTAGAGGACTATATGGACTGGAATAAAAATACAAACAATTACAGATGTCTATTGTGTCAAAGGGAGTATGCCAGCAAACAAAAAGTGAAAAGGCATATTGATGAAGTCCATTTTCCCTGTGCACGTGCTCAGTGTTATTTGTGCATGAAATGGTTTAAGAGTGAATTAAGACTAAAAGATCACATTAGGGTGGTGCACAAGAAAGGGATGCAGTAGAAGAAAATGTGTCTAAAATATGACTTCGAAACCGACGTATATCTGCTGGATTAAAACCTGTTCAGGGCATACTTAAACATAATGTGTAGCTTTGTATTACAGACAAATTTCAACTAATATTGAAATTGAAAATCATAGAATTAATACCAGTTTTGTTAGACCATCGGTCCCTCCCGTTATAATTTTTATTTTAATATCCGCGTAAACCTGTTTATAATACTATGCGATAAATAACTATTATATCATTTTATAATTTTGTAAATTATTAATATAAAACCATTAATATCTAACTTATTGACTTTAATTTCAAGATGAGTTTCTTTAAAATAGGTCATTGCTTGGTTTTGACTGATTAATGACTTTGTGAAGGTAAACTTGGAAACTAGATTTCTTGTCAGTTTCCCTCAACGTGCTCAGTCGAGCAGATAACCTCCCTCTTATTTTCAAATAAATGGACAATATGGGCGAGTTATTTTTTTATATTTATTACTTTAGGTAATATTAGGTTAGGTTATATTCTTGTAATTTTTTACTAACATTTTGTTTTTGTTTTAGACCCCCAAGACTACATGGAATGGGACGATGCGATTCAGCAATACAGATGTCTCATATGCAGAAATGAGTATGTCAAGAAGAATACTATCAAGATTCACATTAATGAAGTCCATTTTCCACGTAATCGTGTCCAGTGCTATCTGTGCTTGAAATGGTTTAAGAGTGATAGACGATTGAATGATCATATCAAGCGAGGACACAGAATAAAATAACCATTGTCCAACATTCTTAATAACTTAATAATTCTAGGGATGCATACACTAGTTTTATAATGAAAGGTTGGACAGATGTATAAAAAGTATGTAAATAATGTATAGTTATATTAATTTATCCAAGGAAATAATATCCCTTCAAAGTGTGTAAAACATCAATTTTAAGGATTTTTTCTTTTTGACTTGTTTATTAAACTAGTCCCCAAAGATTTATAATAACGTTTTCTTATTTGTTGGCTTAACAACTTTGGGGACTTTTATTGAATATGATTCGGTTGGTTCATAAAGTTGAGTGTCCAAACGTTTCACCCATTAAATGTAATCTACAGAACAGCTAATTTTGTGTACCCCACCCCCATTCTCCTTTAACTTTTCCCTGTAGACCAAGGCCACTAATGTGTGTATATATTTGCTGATAATATAAATTAATGTTTAATGCTTCAGTATCATAATGAACTTTATTTTTGTATTTACTGGAAATAAATTGTATCATTTACACTTGATAGATATTTCTCAAGTTTTCTAAAAGTTTAGAAATGAAAGGTAACAATCTAAATTTTTATCCACCATCTTCTTTTTTCTCAATGGATTTTTGTTTTAAAAATTGCAGCCACCTTAAGATTGGATTTATTAATACTTGGATCTTACATCAGATTATCATTTACTCTAATGAAGTGAAACTTGTAGCTGGTTAAAATAACGACCCCCTTTACCCAATTCCTTCCCTCCTAATGTATGAATAAATTGACCAATTGACCATTTGAACAACCTCAATTAAGGAAAATTTTTACCCTGTGATAATATCCACGTAAATTCGACATCGATTCCCGTAAGTCAACAATCTTAAGAGCTCAAATCTTAAACTTGAACATGTAAACACTAAAGTCAATACACAAAAACAACTTCATTTTTGACCAAATATATTTCTGCTATAGGAAGTTCACTGGAGGACTATATGGGTTGGAACAAAAACACCAACAACTACAGATGTCTCTTGTGTCAGAAGGAGTATCTCAACAAGAGAAATGTTAAGAGGCACATTGATGAAGTTCATTTTCCATGTGAACGTGTTCAGTGTTACCTGTGCTCGAAGTGGTGTAAGAGTCAGACACGGCTGGGAGACCATATTAGGATGGCACACAAAAAGGGGATGCAGTAAAATCAGTGACAAACAATTCTGAGTGAAAATTTACCACAACCATCTTCCTCCTTTTCTCCTCCCTTTTTCTTACCCACTTCCCTTAAGTTACAGAACAAAACTAGTTTTAGGCCAGCATTACGCCACAAAAATACCAAATTTTAAGCAATTTCAAATGGAATTTATTACGGCTCGTGAGTAACTAATCTTGATATTGTAAGATAATTTTATACAAGTTATTTTTAAAAAGATGTAATAAAAGAATAAAACATTTACCAACTTAGTAAGTGATAATTATCATATTAATTAACTATTTCTTATCTATTTAGTAAAGTTGTTTTTTTTTGAGTATCAATCAACATATTTTTGTATAAATGTAGGTATTATTTACTTTATTGATCACAACATGGAAATGTTTTAGTAGTAAACTATGTAGTAAAGCAAAACATTTTGTTGTTAAGAAAACCAATTTGATGACCAGAAATGTTGAAGGCTTTCATATGAATTAAACTTGTTCTAACTTAATTTTCCCTTGTTTCAGACCTTGCACTTGAGGATCAGTTTTGCCTGATTAAAATTGACAACACCTGGAGGTGCCTTCTCTGTCAAAAAGAATTCACTCTCAGGTGTTCTGCCAGAAGACATTTTCAAGAAATTCACTGTGAGAATCAAAAGACTCAGTGTCATATTTGTTTAGGATGGTTTAAGAATAAAAGGTATACAAGGGAGCATATACGAATTGCGCATAAGAAGGATATGTGAATAATTCTTGTCCAATAAACATTTATGTACAAATATGAATAAATTAGTTTTGCCACTGATTTTAAAATTATGTTCAATATAGGCTTAAGTTTTACAAATATTTAGGTACTTTCAAAGTGTTTTGTGATTTTACCTGAACTGAAATTGATCTTAATTAAATCAATGAATATGCTGAAATATGCTTTTGCTTGTGGGAGACATTGTATTGAAACATTCATTTTTATTTCTCATTTAAAATTCCAGGTTGTCAATGTCTAGGTATCTTCCTAATACTTTAACCAGCTTATTATAATATAATAATTTATATGTAAGTTTTGATTTCAATTTATATTATCAATCCACAATTTAAACAGTCTTTGTCACAGCCTCAAATAAAATTTAATCTTTGATTTCGTGTTATTTACTCGATTGATTACAATGAGGAAATCTTATCATAGTAGACTATGCATGTTGATTTAAATTATGCCAATTCTAATTGAACTTGTTCTAACTCAAATTTCCTTTGTTTCAGACTTGACTATTGAGGATTATCTGGGCCTGAACAGAATGGACAACACTTGGAGATGCCTGCTCTGTCAAAAAGAATTCACTCTCAGGTCTTCTGCCAGAAGACATTTTAAAGAAATTCACTGTGAGAATCAAAAGACACAATGTCATCTCTGTTTGAAATGGTTTAATAATAATAGGAGTACAAGGGAGCATATACGAATAGCCCATAAGAAGGGGATGTGAAACATTCTTGTCCAATAAACATTTATGTACACTTTCTTTGAGTAATTTAGTTTTGCCATTAATTTTTAAACTATATTTTAAAAATACTTTAGTTTAATAAATATTTTTGTTTTATATAGATGATTTTATGCTTTTACCTAAGCTGAAGTTTGTCTTGAACCAAATATTGAGAACAAAAACTGGCAGTGTGTGTTAAGCTTAAACGAATATACCCCAATAAGAAGGATCATCAACAACATTTTCATGAATTAAAGATCTCAGTGTCATTGTTGCTGTAAATAGTAAAAAAGAGATGTATGAAAAAGCACATTAAAGTGTCTCACAAATCTGGTCCCAACATTAATTTAAACAATCTGATGTATCTCAGTTCAACATAATTGGTGTTTTTTCTCTTATTTAACTTTATACACCGCTTTAAACATTCTTGATAATTAAAATATCATTACAATAACTATTTTTCAAATGTAATGTATTAAATCAGGATTTAAGCATTCTTTGCCACAAGCTTCAAATGAAGTTTCTTTTTCATATTTTTTCGTAATAAACAAAGCATTTGCTTTTATGTCATACCTACAAATTTTAATTAATCTTGTTCTAATCTAAATTTCCTTTCCTTTCAGACTTCAACATTGAGGATTATGTGAGCTTGAATAGAATTGACAATACTTGGAGATGCCTCATCTGCCAAAAAGAATTCTCCCTCAGGTCTTCCACCAGAAGACATTTTGAAGAAGTTCACTGTGAGAATCAAAAGACTCAGTGTCATCTTTGTTTAAGATGGTTTAAGAATAATATAGGAGTAAAAGGGAGCATATAAGATTTGTTCACGAGAGGAACATGTGAACCTTTTTTATCCAAAGAAAATTTATGTACATATTCAATGAGTACACTAGTTTTGCCACGTATTTTAAAAGATTATTGAAAATACACATATTCACACATAAGTTCATTTTAAGTAATCTTATTTTTTTTTATATTTTATAATACAACTGTAAAAATGTATTTTACTAGTAAGTATTGAAGATGTATTCTCCAGACAACTACCTGCAATATTTCACAGTGACCCCGTGAATAGCAGAATAATGTTTTACTTAAGATCTTTCTTATTTTTGGTGACAATGCTTTTGTTTACTTTTCATTAAGATATATAAGTTTTCCGGAATTTTAATGTTAGGGGGAGATTTGAAATCTGCATCAAATTTTAAGGATTTTTTACAAAATTCGTTTTTTGTATAATTCTTTATCTAAAAGCGGAAATGCATTTTAAGTTAATTAATTTTGACCAATAGGATAGGTGGATTTTAAACTACCTGCGCTCTAATTGGTTGAATGATGTACGCCATCCAATCAGAGCGCAGATTTTTTAAATCCATCACAGATGCCAAAATCAATTAACTTAAATTGCATTTCCGCTTTCAGATAAAGAATTATAGAAAAAACGAATTTTATAAAAAAAAATCCTCAAAATTTGATGCAGATTTCAAATCTCCCCCTAACTTTAAAATTCCGGAAAACTTATATATCTTACTTTTCATTTTTTAATTTTGAAATAAAAAGCAAATACCTTATCAATTTGATATTTGGTTTTTAAAAAAATATTGAAAATGAAGCTAACAATCATATCTATTTTTCAGAGCTTTACCTTGAGGACTATCTTGAAGAAAATGTCCACAACAATACTTGGCGATGTCTGATTTGTCAGAAAGAGTTCACCCTAAGAAAAAATGCTAAAAGACATTTTGATGAAGTACATTGTGAAAGTAAAAGTTCCCAGTGTCATCTGTGCTATAAATGGTTTAAAAATGCTAGATGTATGAGGAGTCACATTTCAATGACACATAAATCTGGACTTTGAAAAGAACAATGTGTCATTTTAAAAGCTTTATGACAGTTTTCTTAAATAGTATTAGAAAACTTTTAATTTATACATTTACAATAAAAATTCATTTAAAAACTATCATTTACATTTGATTTAAATCTAATTGATTTTGACTATTTTATTTATCATTCTTGATTATAATGTTTTAATTTATGGAATATATGGCTTCGGAACCGATTAATAACCACTGGGTTAGAACCTGTTCATAGTTATAGTGAAAAATCATGTAATGCATTGTATTGCAGAAAATTTCCCACAAATATTAAAATACGATATATTACCAGTTTTGTTAGACCTGGCCTTCGGTCCCACGAGGCTTACAAAACTGGTTTTAATCTTATGATTTATCATTTTAATACCTGTGGAATACTGTCTATAATTCAATGTGATAATAACTACTCTTCCACAAATTTTGCACTGATTTTGTTTCTTTCTTTTCAGAATTAAAACTTGATTCTTACCTGGGTTGGAATGAAAACACAAAACGCTGGAGGTGCCTAATGTGTTCCAAAGAACTAAAAAGAAAGGACAATGCAAAAAGACATTTTGAGGAAGTTCACTGTGAAAATATCCAATCTGAATGTCATCTTTGTTTCAAGATGTTTAAGAATAGCAGATATTTGGATAATCATATTACAACTGTTCATAAAAAAGGAATGACAATAACCTTTTCAGCAAACTAATAGTTTTAAAATTAAAAAAATTATTTGAATAGAAATCTTGCTAAAAAATATTTGGATAAAGTTCATTGTAAAATGTTTAATCACATTGCCACTTTTGTTTTCAAATGTTTAGAAATACACATATAAGAAATGTGATTAAGAAAGGAATGCCTGTTGTACAATAGTTCTATAATACAAACATTTTTAATAAAAATACGACTTCAATAATTTTTTTGATTATAATTCCAAGATTTTTGAGGATCTTGTCATTAAACTCCACAATTTCTTTTGTATTTTAACTTTTTTATATATAGTTATCATATGTCTTCATGTTTCTGATATGCAATATAAAAACATTGAAACAGGTTTTATATTTATTATTTAAAGGGCGAATATAGGTTCGATATGATATGAGCTTATATCAAAGGTGCCATTACATACTTTTAGAATATCTATGCCAAATTTAAAAATTCAAAAAAATCCTTAAGTAGATTTTGCAATTTTCTGATTCAATTGAACATATAATAAATGAGATTGCCGACAAAATCGTTTATTTTAGCCCTTTACAAGACTTTTTTTTGACTATTTTGCTTAAGTTTGATTGACTATTACATTGGCACGCACCTTAAAAGATAATTTAAATGTTTATTATTTTAGATTAAATACTATTTTATTTCATTTTTAAAAAGCATAAAAATAATTTGCGTAGAAGGGCGTCAGGACTATTGACTAGGGTAAATAATACGTCTTAAAGTTTATTTTCTGTACAGAGATCTTTGATTAATTCATGATGATATAAACAACCCTTAATTACGCATTTTCAACACACACACACACGGCCACTAAAAAACAGGGATTTGAAATCATTCTTCCTCCAAGAAAATTTTATTGATTATTTTTTTTTTTTTTTACATTATTTGATGTTTTTTTAACTTTTAAATATTTTACTTTATATATTTTGTATGAAGGTAGAAGGAGGGTATATTTACCCCTGATTAATTCCCGAAACCTTTTTCTCATTTATTTGTACTGCAAAATAACAACAGTATTTAGGCAAACTCTACACGCATCCTGTTGTGAATATTGGTATTTGAATATGTTAGGGAACCACTCCTCTGACGTCACAAATTAGCCCAATTGGCTAGGTTTTTAGCTATAACGGCCTTATCCAATGGAATATCTTTATTTGCTTGAGTTATTCATAATGTATATACTTGCACCTTTGATATAAGCTCATATCATATCCAACCTATATTCGCCCTTTAAGTATATTATTCTTCATGATTCATGTTCTTTTTTAACATTAAGTTTAGACATTTTACAAAATAGTTGAAGTATGCTATTGTAATGTAAGCTATTTAAGTATTTCGGTTGTAACTTTAACACTAGCATATTCCCAAAGCATATCATGTAATCATTTCAGGATTTTTTACTCTTGGCAGTGTTAGTTGTTCTGTAAATTTAACTAGTTCCAAGAAAAGCATGAATCAATTATTGATTTTGTAATGCCTATTCCCCTTAAGCCTATCAATATATCATTCTAACATTAAATTTAATTTTAAGGTCTGACACTGGATTCCTACTTGAGCTGGAATGGGAATACCAATAGTTGGAGATGTCTGATGTGCTCCAGAGAATTTACCGCCAAAACTTCAGCTAAGAGACACTTTGAAGAAGTTCACTGTGAAAATGTTCAATCCCAATGTCATCTTTGTTTTAAGATGTTTAAAAATAGTAGAAGTTTGGATACTCATATAAGAACTGTTCACAAGAAAGGAATGACGACATATTAAAAGTGTTTAAAGTTTGAAAATTATTTAGGTATACAATTTACATAATAATAATCAGTTTGCCAATTGTTTATAGGTTAGCTTAACTTTTAGATAAATAATTTGAACATCTAATATTTTTATGATAATAGTTACAGTTGCTTCATTTAGTCTTCTAATTATCTGTGTTTCAGCTCCCATATAACTAAAAAGAGGAGGAAAAGTATTTTTACCATCCTATCTTTTCTACACATGTGATATTCCCTCAAATAGTAAAAATAACGTGTGTAACAATTTGGGTTATTTAAAACCTTTTGAGAAATGTCACAGTTTTGTACTAACAATCTAAATATTTTCAGGTAAAAACCAGCATGATGATATTTACCTAACTATGACTGAGGGTGGCGTCTACCAGTGCACCATTTGTGACAGGACCTACTCACTGAAAAGAACAGCTAAGCGCCACATTCAGGAGAACCACATTGACGCTAGTCCAGCTCAGTGTGAAATCTGCGAGGCTGTGCTGAAGACCCGCCGTGGTCTTACTAAGCATATGAAGAAGTGCCACGGTATTACTGGGGCTGTCCATGAAAATTCCAATGTTGAAGTTGTCATTGAAAATTTTAATGGGGAAGTTTCCATGATGGAGTAACTTTGTTTTAATGCCCCAACTCTTAAGAACAAGCTTTACCTCTATTTAACATTTCATCAGTAAGTTTATATATTCTTTATATGCTGCTACACTTAATCCAATTATTTTATCAATTATACATAATTATTTTGCTATGAAGTAAGTATCTTATAATTTTAATAATATGATTTTATCAAATAAACCTTTTACATGTGTAAGGTAATATTTATTTCAGTGTTACATTACTTTATTTTTAATAAGATTTTTCTACCTTTATAATTACCTTTTAGTTCTTATTAGAACGTAGGCCACGTACAATGGTTCTCCAATCTTCCTTGGACTGGGATTCTATCTTATCCCCTACTTATACTCCTTTCTTCCCACTGAATAGCCTTTAACCTGCCCAAGTCTAGAACTGAGCTTCTTTGAAATTTGTAGAACAACCAGTGAAGTGGTTTTCGAGATCTTACTGGACACATGGACACTTAAACATCTTCAGGTACAAATATACAATTCATAATGTACGTTTGTCTTTCTGTCTGTTAGAAACATTTTAGAGGGAAGCTTGTTTTTCTTAGCTTATTTAATAAAGTTAATTATAAAATTGCTTATATCCAAAAAAAGTTTAAATTTTTTACTTCAATTTCCATATTTATTTTATGTATGCACTATGCAGTTATTCTTGTTTTAATAATCCTAGCTATGACTCTTTGTGTCACTAATTAAAAATACTCCTTTTTTTAGAATCCTTTTTACTGTTTATAAAGATAATGTGAGCACAGAGAAATCGAAGAGGTCAATATCATTATGTCCAGCCAGATGCATGATAAACTGTTCCCGGCTTGATTAAAGTGGGTTCAGGAAGTAGGCAGCATTAATAGTCGTTTATTGCATCGTATTATAGACATATTTTTTGCAGATATTAAATTGAAACATTATAAGATTAAAACCAATTTTGTCATTTTTCATTTTTATTTCAATATTCGTGGGAAATTGTCTGTAAAAGAATGCTATATATGATTTTCTTGTATGGCTGAGAACGGGTTCTAATCTAGCGGATATAAATCGGTTTCTAACACATACTAGAAATAATATTAATTAGTTTGAAATTCAAAGCATTCAACTTATGAGCTACTTTCAAGATATACTTAAATGGTAGATTTGTTAATCTTTTTCAGGCTAAATTAAAAAGATTCCTGTAGCAATGTTTGAAATGTTTTAGAAGAATGTTAGTTTGTTTTCGTTTGATTATTTACTCTATGATTGGAACAAAGACGACATTGATACAGTGACGTCACAAAAAACAGCTGATCCTTATCTGATAGATGAATTGACCGCTAGGCGTCAATCTCATTGTTATTGTTTATATTTTTGTTTGTATTCATATTAAAAGATTTTTTAGTTTTAAAGTATTGATTTAATAACAAAATATTTTGAAACTCTAAATGAATAGGTATACCTATATTAGTTAGATATTATAAACGTTGTGAAAATTAATGTTTAGCAAGAAAGATTTTAAAGATAAATAAGAGACGTTTTATTTACTATGCATTCTATTGCTTTATAATTTTTGTTATATTTAACTGTGAAAGTATATCATGATTCAAATTAACTATTATGTTTTACTGGTTGCTTTATAGTCGATTTATTTAATTGTTACATAAACCTGATCTATATTTCTGTATGACTTTTACTAGCGGCTTCGCTCTTAATCCTCTAATTGTACTTTAAAATGGGTGAGGGTGGGGGGGGGGGGTGGGGGTGATTACTTTTCATTTAAAAAAATGTTTTGGTATGTGAAGTAAATTTTCTAGGGTAGGCTTTATTGTAAAAAGAGCCTTATCGGTATAAAACGAGATTTTTTGGTACAGACAGACAAACACATATTACATTCCTTTGCTTTCATTTAAGGATAAATTTGAAACATAAGTAGATATTTTCTCTAAATAAAAGTAACCACATGGGAAACTTATGGTATACGATACACACCAAACTTTTCCTTAAGTTTCTAATTACTTATTACGGACGAAATTAAGGAAGATTAATTTACCTTCAAATGTCATATTCCTCTTACCTTTAAACTAACAATAGATTTATCATTACTTGGATCTTACACCAGTTTATCATTTACTGTAATTAGGTGAAACTTGTAGTTGGCTAAAATAACGTTCTCCCCACATCTACCTCCTTTACTCCACCCCTTCCCCCCTGTCATAATATCCACTTATATTCTACGAATCTATATGCAATCCATTATACTAACAATATTACTATTTCAGGTAGCATTGACTCCAACTGTATCTGGAATGACATCAGCCATACCTGGGACTGTTACCTCTGCCAGAAACAGTATTCCTGTAGGGGCAACGTGTACCGCCATATTGAGATGACCCACGTTACGAACCAGGAATATAGAAGAGATAAAGCTTAATAAAAGAACACCCATGTTCATTAGTAACGCAGCGAAGATAAGCTAATAAAATATGTAAAAACAGCAGGTAATCTTTGAATGTAATGTTTTGCTTTTTTGTCAACAATCCTATTATTTAGCATAAATTAACATTGTAGTTGGAAAGCAAAACATTACTAACATAAATTGTAAAAATGATTAGTCAATATAAAATGTAACTAACGGCCCGTTTTTAATTATAGAGCAGCTGTCCTACAAAATAGAACACTTTTTTTACATTACAAGATAAGAACCATTATTTTGATTTATTTCTTTAAGGAGGTGGTGGAAGGGGGGGGCTTGAGGGTCAGTTTTACGATTTAAGTTAGTTTGGTTATATTTGGTATCTGGGTAACCCCGCAGGGTTAGGCTTCCCGCAATGGTTAGGCATAGGGGAAAAAAAACTAAGCCCCTTTTGATTCCAATTTATTTTAAAAATAAGAGGGACGGGGGGCCGGGATTATCAGTGTTCAACTGGCTTCCTGCGATAAAGCACCTTTTTATACATGCCTTATTTTTTCTTATAACACTGTTCTGATCAGGATATTGAGTGTTACATGTGTTCTAAATGGTTCAAGAACAAAGTTCTACTCTCTCTGCACCTCAAAAGAAAGCACAATATCAGTGATGAAAAGAAGAAATTCTTTTAATTTATTGGAAATACATGTTAAAAGATAAATTTACGTTTAGGTACCTCCAGTAGCTTAAATGATTGTTTATTTCTTCTACCTTAGTGCAGGATCATTTCACATGGCTTAACGTCCTACCGACATCCAACTCTTTGATTGCACGACTTTTGTTTGCAACAACTGTGCATGGCTATCATATCAATCGCTTCTTTTTTGGCCTAGACATTCTCCCTTTTTCAACCATTAATGTCGCACAGCTGACATAGCAGCAGTAGTAACCAATTTTAACGTCTTTAGTTATGACGCATACCGAGATTTCAACACTTAACCTACCCAGCAAAGACTATTAAGTACTTTGATCCTGTGAGGTTAACTCAAATTACAATAAATCCTAATATTGTCTAAAAGATATACCTGGTTTTTATTATTAGGTATAAAAATAAATTATTTTCTTTGGACATATTCCTGTTTCACTCAAACTTTCACATAACATTTCTTTCCATATTTAGATTTTCTGGAGTCCCACTTCTCATATAACACTGGGTCGAACTCTTGGAACTGTGTGGTGTGCTCCAAGGAGTTCTCTTGTCGCAGCAGTGTGCGGCGTCATGTTCAGATGTATCATCTACCTAATCAAGATAGTCAGTGTGCTCTGTGTGGGAAATGGTTTACAAATAAAGTTCTTCTACAGCAGCATATTAGAAGAACACATAAATAATACATTTTCTTATATATTTTGAATCATTTCTGTCTTTTCAAATAAGATGTTTGTTTTTAATCAGAAATTTAATCAATTTGTAAGCTAATAACAATGACCACTGTACCAAATGATTTCTCCATTTACCAAAGCTTCACATGGGAAAGTTTGAGGCTATTTTTGTTTAAATATAAGTCACAAGATAGTTTTAGTTATTTATCCCTTAACATACTTGAAACAAAGCCCATAGTTGTACAAAATGATCATTTCTGGTTGTCTAAAAGTGGAGGAGCAAAAGTTTTTCTAAAAGCGCCATATCTGACAATTTATGATTTTCTAATCTAACCATTATTTCAACTGTTTTAGGTCTAATAGAGGATAATTGTGGATACAATGCTGAGACTAGCATGTGGAGATGTCTGCTATGTGATACACAGTTCACCAGCAAGAGCAACACTAGGAGACATATTCAGAACTATCATATTCCCAACCAGGAGTGTCAGTGTGCCATCTGCGGGAAGTGGCATGCTAACAAAGTTCTCATGCGACAGCATATCAGGAGAATTCATGAACATAAGCGTTAAGTGAATTGTTAAAAAAATACTGAAAACATCTTGTCCATAACGTGAAAAAAGTATATACCTTTTCCTAGTTAAAAATTCTCAATTTTCATGTGATTTGTGTTACCAATCAGTATTACGAAATCAACATTTATCCAAGCAGATAATATTCAAACGAGTTTAATTTAACATAATCAACTTTTTTGTCGTTTTCAATAAATGAAATGTTATAGTACAATACGTATTTGATGCAATAAATAATTTAATGCTATCCCCCAAAGTACATAGCGAGCAGAGAGCCCACCTCCCTTATTTTTAAAATTAAATAAAAATCAGTGTTTTTTTCACTTGCATTAAATATAACCTAGGTTAGTTTAAAAAAGACTAACCCAAACAATCACACCACCCTTATTTTTATTTTTTTCAAAATAAGGGGGGAGGTATTTCAGTGCTCGAATACGTAACTTAAGGGAAACCGCTAATAATCCCTTCCAGATTACTAAATCAAAGATGTTTTGATTTTGTTATTCTCTCCATAATCATTGTAAAATATTTTAGATTTTTTGGAAAAGAATATGGCATGGAACCTCAGTACAAACGCTTGGACGTGTTTTGTCTGCCAGAAGGAGCTTGCTAACAAGGCCACCATACCCGACGCCATATTGAAATGTATCATCTGCCCAACCAGGATTGTCAAGGTTCTATTTGTGGCAAATGGTATTCTAATTATTACCTAATGAGACAGCATATCAGAAGAACTCATCATAAATTTTAGAGAAAACGTTTAATAAATGTTGTCTAAATTTGATTCAATAGGTATTTATTTTAACATTAAACTAATTAAATGGAAAAATAGGCCCTACCCTCTCCTTTTTTCTATTTATTTTAGATAGTGCTTGGGTGGGGTCTCGACCTTTAGGGAAACCGCCAATTTCATTTCTAATATTATATTTTTTTCTAGGCTTCTTTAACGATGAGAACATAGTATATGGCGAAAATGGATTATGGACTTGTCTCATCTGTAACAAAGAATTTAACCTGAAGAGCAATGCCGCGCGACATTACAAAACTATGCACACTCAAAATCAAGAGATTCTGTGCACAATCTGCAACAAATGGATGAAAAACAAAAATTCTCTAACGTCACATATTTTAAATACTCACAAAATAAGCAAAAGAAACCAAGATGGATTTATTTATAATCAATGAAAATTTATTTGTATTTTTTTCTTCATAAAATCATAAATAATTTTTTTATTAAATATGTATGTATTTTTATGTAGTTTAGATTAAGCCACAATTTATAGAAGTTGAATGTATAATAGTCAATGGAGAATGTGCACTTCTATGTAAACTTTCTTCACAGTGGAGAGGGTGTTACTTCATAACTATTGGAGCTTTAGGCAGATTTTTTTTTGTAGCTAGTTAATTAAGATCTGTAATATAATAGTTATGTATGTATAGCATCGTATTATATGTAGCTTTCGGCTGGCCCCTTGATTCTAACAAAACTGGTTTTAATTTATCATTTTTATTTTAGTTTTCTTGAAAAATTGTCTGTAATACGATGCTATATATAATTTTTCGATATAGCTGAGAACCGGTTTTAATCCTGCAGATATTTATCGGTTTCGAAACCACACTGGAAAAGACGTTCCTTTTCTAGTTTAAGAAAATCCCCATGGTGACTAAAAATGTACAAGTGCTCATGACTCTTTAGAATCAATTAAATTTTACTGACAATTCTATCTTTATTTTCAGGTTTTATCGCTGACACCTTCCTGACCATCAACACGCATGGAAAATGGGTGTGCCTGCAGTGTGGTAAAGAATTCAGCATCAAGCACAACGCAGTCCGTCATTTCAGGGATATTCACATGGAGAATAAACGAATTGAGTGTGAAATATGCAAGCAAGAGTTTAAGAATAAGAACTCCCTGAGTACACACATCAAGAACAGGCATAAGATTAGTAAAAGGGAAAAACAAGCTGATGTTACTCAAAGTTCATTGAATTAGTTGGAATTAGTAAAAGTTTTGTATATCTATTACCTATAAAAGAAAGGTATACCTACAAACTTTAAATTTATCTAATTTAGAATTCAGGATCAAAACTTTTGTAAATACTAGGTTTTAAGTAAATTAAAATATGCAATAAAATGTAATTTGTTATGTATTCTTATTTTTATCATTTGACTTAAATGTATTGTAGTGTAATTGTCTCAAAATAATGACCTAAAAATTGTATATTTTGATTTAAATAAAATTGTACAGTTTTATCTTTTTTTCTGATTGATGTTTAATTTTTAATTTTGTAATTTTTTATCATTGGCGTGCCCAGCAATTCAACAGGGGAGTTTATAGTAATAGGGGATGAAGAAGGATAATCCTGTGCTTTTTAAAATTTGAAAAGAGAGGTGTTAAGTCATATGCCCCCCCCCCCCTTTCCGCACGCCACAGCTTCAGGGGAAACAAAATTTTTTTTTTTTTTTGAATAATCAGAATATGCTCTTTTAAGTTATACATATGTACAAATTATTACTAATCTTGATGTATTTTTGTTTAAGGTTATGGAGGCACTTACTCAATGCTTAACACAAATGGAATGTGGGTGTGTTCACACTGTGGCAAAGAATTTACCGACAAATCAAATGCCAAACGCCATATCAGAAATATCCACCGTGAAAATGAGAGAATTCAATGTGAGATATGCAACAAATTGTTCAAGCACAAGAACTCCCTAGGGTCGCACATGATTAATACCCATAAGATGTATACTAAAATATAGAACTGTAGGTAATGTACAATTATGAAGTTGCTAATGCTTAAATAAAAATTACCACAAATTGTATATTTTAATGTTTCAATAAAATTGTCTGTTTCATTTCTGTATCAGGTTAATAAGGTCAAGATATGCTTAATTTTACATGCTGTAACTTCAAATTACAGTGACGTGCACAGAAATTTATTACAGGAGTGTAATACCTTGAGAGGATGTAAAATGAGTAACGCAATTCTTCCTAAAATCTTCTTGAAGGGGGATGATTATACCCTACCTAAACCACAACTTCAAATATAATCTTTTTGTATTTTGAATGGTTTTAATGGGAATTTCACCTTAAAGTTAGTTGTTCAAAATGTAGCTAATCCCGTTTTGTTGTGTTTAAGGTTCTGGAGACACCAACCTTTACCTGTCACTGAATCCAAGTGGAATGTGGGTGTGTTCTCAGTGTGGCAAAGAGTTTACCTCCAATTCAAATGCCAACCGCCATATCAGGAATATCCACCATGAAAATAAAAGAATTCAGTGTGAGATATGCAACAAATTGTTTAAGCACGAGAACTCCTTAGGGTCGCACATGATTAAACAGCATAAGATGTATACTAGAAATATAGAGAATGTAGCTTATGTACAATTTTAATTTTGAAGTTTCAATAATTGGATTAATAAATTCTCATTGTTGATTATTATTGTATTTCAACAGGTTTTAGTTTATGAAGAGCCTAAAGACAAAACTTAGAATTATCATAGACTGGTTGATAATTGTTTTATTTTACAATATAAGTTGAATATCATTTTTAAAATGATAATTTTAAAGAGTTGTAATTAAATTTTGGGAGCTGAAGGCTTTTTATCCCCCAAATGAAAATGAGATTTATAACCAAAAGGTAAATGTCTATAAGAAGAATCTTGTTTTAGGGGACTGTTGACACATCCCCTTTTTGCTACCCCGTATATGTTACATTAGGAAATGATATCTTTTAAGATGATAAATAAAATGGTTCTTTAAAGTTATTTGTGCAAATTATTACTAATCATCTGTTTTGTTGTTTTTTAAGGTTCTGGAGACACCAACCTTTACCTATCACTTAATCCATGCGGAATGTGGGTGTGTTCACAATGTGGCAAAGAATTTAGCATCAAGTCAAATGCCACCCGTCATATCAGAAACATCCACCATGAAAATGAAAGAATTCAATGTGACATATGCAATAAAATGTTTGTGCATAAGAACTCCCTGGGGTCGCACATGATTAATGTACATAAGATGTATACTAGGTACTATTCTGCAGAGACTAGTTCAGATAGATAGATTTAATTTTGAGATTGCAATAATTGAAGCCTAGGTAATAGGTATCAATAAATTTATAATAATGATTATTTTTGAATGTAAACAACATGTATTTCTATTATTGATAAATAGAGTTATAAGATGAGATAGAAAATCAAGGTTGCACTTTCAAAGGAAGCCTGCAGGAGATATAGCTCTTTAACTCAGAGATGGAAAAAAATCAGGGTTTTTTTTATAAAAAGAACAAACCAGTTTTGGTTTTTTTAATAATATCCAATTTTTAGGCCTGCCCCCCCCTCTTTTTTCACCCCCTCCCCCTTTTTCTCACCCCCGAAACGGACGGTGCCCAAATCTGCCCAAAAGGGCAGCCCAAAACCGCCCGCCCAAAAGCGAACGCCAGATTTGACAACCCTGATTGACAGTTATTTACTGTATTATTTACGTTATGAAAAGATATAACTGGAAAGATAGGCCTTGGTTTTTTTAAGCTTGGTTTTTTTTGGTTTAAACCACTTGATTAAAACCACGTGGTTTTATTATGCCATCTCTGCTTTAACTGTTGAAGTACTGCTCTTTAACTGTTGAAATACTGCAATAAATAAACTCAATCCCCCAAATTTGAAGCCTCCAGCTCCAATAACATTAAAGTCATAGGCATCTTAAAATGACACTTTAGGGAGTTGAAAATCTTTGAGGTATTGGGTCTACTTGTGGCAGTTTTTCAGCAGTTAGAGTGCTGTATTTCCTGCAGGCTTCCATTATTTTCCACATTATATCCCACCTTATGTAAAAGTTTATGACTTATCTAAAGTCAAAACTTTTGATCATAGATTGTTGAGTGTTTTTTAAATACTTTGTCAATTATATTTTGGTGAAATATCAATTATAAAATGATAGTTTCATTGATGTTCTTTGTTCTCTCGTGTACTTTCTTGAATGTACACACACTGATAGGATAATGGACAAACAAAAATATTATTTTCGAAAGTAACTGGAGGAAAAGTTTTGATAATTTTGTGTTATAATTTCCAGATCAAACCTTTTTAGAATAACTAAATGAAATGGCATCAAGTGTTTCTAAAGTTTAAGATGAAAAATCATTGTCAGTCCATTGTACCTTCACAATACCTATCTAATTAATATTTTAAACTAACAATATTTTTATTTTATTTCAGGATATATTGAATCTCACCTGGTGCGTAGCTCTTATGACCCACACACCTGGACCTGTGTTCTTTGCACCAAGGCAGGAGTCAATGGATAATGGATATATTATTACATGGATCTTACACCATATTATCATGTAAAGTGAAACTTGTAACAGGCTAACCACTTAACCACATCCACTCCCCTCCTACTGGATGAACGTAGTGACCAACAAACGAGTTCCATGTTATCAAGCTAAATAGATGACATTTAACCTATATCCACGTATATTTTATATCCATTCAATGGATATACTAAGATAGCAACATTTATAAAGAAACTAAGCTTGTTTATGTTTATATAATTCTCAGGGCCCCTACTGGAGCATATCATATATTAACATGTAAGACAGTCAAAAAAAATGAAAATTAAAATATTCAAATACATCAACAATATTCAAAAGGACATACGGACTTTCTGGTAATGATTATAGAGTTGCTACGCCTACTAAATTGTAACTGTACATGATTAATATGTTAAGTTTGAAATTAATAGTACAATTCTTACATGCCCTTAGTGCTATCCGTATGGACGGACGTAAGGATATACACAACCTTATTTTATCCTTTGATTTTTGTTCCAAGGAGTTTTCAAATAAATCAAATGCCAAGCAACATTTTCTATTCAACCATTTGGAAAATCAGGGAAGCATTTGAATATTTTATTACCTATTATTTCTATGTAAATCCTTTTATAAAAAGTAGTATGGTTTTTCTTTGTTTGTCAGTTAAATTTTTCTAAACTCTTAACCGGATAAGCTCCCAATTTTAGTAAAGCTTTATGAAAAAGCGCTATTCTTGTGATTTATGCTGGCAATCATTTTTATGAAACTTGACAATCACAAATTATATATTTTTAGGTGTATCTCAAAAAAACTATCTACTATAATTGATTCTAACCCACAAAAATCATTTCAAGTTCCCCAACTTCATGCAATCATCCCTTCATATCTTAAAATGATGTCACATATAAAAATGAACTTATAAGGAAAATATTTTTTATATTTTGAAAAATTTAAATTATTTTAAACTTTGATTTTATTCTATTCCAAATGCTTCAAAATATTGCAGGAGTTACAGTGCACTGTGTGTAACAAAGTGTGTAAAAATAAGATTGTGTTATCAAGACACATCAAGAGCGTGCATAAAGTTGAGCATGACAGATGGAGATTTATGAAAAACGTTTAAATTTAAATAAAAGACAATTTTTGTCCTCTCCCTCCATCCTATTATATGGTATTGGTTTAAATATGCAATCTGGTGCGAAGTATAGTGAATAAATTCTTGAATATTTTTAGTTAATGACTAGGTTTGATAAGAATGGTGATTGAAATATTTGTCAGGGATCTAAAGAGATAAGACAATGGCCGATATAATAATGTACATCACCAATTATGCTACACAAAATTACCTCTTCTTAGATTGTAATTAGTTTTTAAATTGTTTCTACACTCAACTTAATGAACCAACCAATCAAAATTCATTACAAGGTTCCTAAAGTTGTAGAGCCATAGAACAAGCCATCCTGTTTAAGTCCATACCTTATTGATCATTGAACATTGACCCATCCATATCAGCATGGCGGACTGACCGATCTTTAATATAACTGACTTTTGGTATCATCTTACTCTTACTAAGTGTTTCTTTTCTTGTTCTAGATTACATGGAAACTTATATGGTGTACAACAACAACCCGAACTACCCAACCTGGACCTGTACACTGTGTGCCAAGCAGCTGACAACCAAGAGCAATGCAAAACAGCACTTGCTGACAAACCACATGGATAATCAGCAGGTCAGGTGCAGTGTCTGCAGCAAGGTCTTCAAGAATAAGATTGTCATCTCCCAGCATCTGAGGAAAATGCATAATGTTGTTAATCAAAGATGGAGATTTATGAAGTATGAATGATAAACCAGACACGTTGAAATTGTTTATGTGACTTTTTTTATAAACTTCTAAGGAGCATCTGTTTGTATTTTCTATAATGGATCATTCTATTAATAATGAAAGTGTTCAGTTGTTTAATGGTTCTGAGTTTAAGATTCTACGCAGCAGCATTCATCTATGAATTTATTATGTGAATTCCTTCAACCAGGCCCTACTGTTAGTTTTCCTTCATAAAGACGAATTTAAGTGTGACACCTGCCTTACAAAAAGACGAATTTACGTTGGACACCTGCTATGCTAAGAATGCTGAAGTTATTCAACATGAACTTCATACTAAAAATAATCTTTGTCTATTATTTTTAGCTTATCCCTGTACACTGTACAGCATTAATATTTTTCCAGTGTTGCTTCAAACCGATTAATATCCGCTGGATTAGAATTGGTTCTCAGCCATACTGAAAATCATGTATAGCATTGTATTACAAACAATTTTATGTACACAGTCAAATTTCATTGATATGGTTATTTAATAATAAATTGTTTTCCAAATGACAATTTTCCTAAAATGTAGGAAGTATGCAGTAATTTATATTCACACATTGTTTTCATACAGGCCATATAATTATCATACTTTGTCTAACCAACGATTTCCCTTGTTTCAGAAATGGCCAACCTGAACATCATGTTTGACGACACCCAAGTGCCGCCAGTGTGGTGCTGCATGCTGTGTGACCAGATGTACCCGACCAAGGCCAGTGCTAGGCGACACTTCATCAGCCGGCACACGGAGAACAACCCGGCCACTTGCAAGATATGCGGCACTGTGTGTAAGAATAGGGAGATATTGTCGCAACATCTGAAGAGGAAGCACGACATCCCCAATAAGGAGAGAGCACAATACATGAATATTTGGCAGCTAAAGGAAAAATAAACTTTCTATTTTTTCATTATTATGTTTGTCGGAAAAGTTAAAAATATTTTTTTTTTTTCGAGGTTAGAAGTAACGTACATTTAATTGGTGATGGTATTATAGTTATTTATCGCATCGTATTATAGATAGGTTTCCACGGATATTAAAAAGAAAAATTATATGATTAAAACCATTTTTGTTAACCCCAAGGGACCGAAGTCCCGGGCTAACAAAACTGTTATCAATTTTGTGAATTTTATTTTTATTTTTGTGTAAAATTGTCTGTAATACATGATTTTTAAGTATGACTGAGAACCGGTTTTAATTCAGCTGAAATTAATCGGTTTCAAAGCCAAACTAGAAACAATGTTCTATATTTCTTATGTAAATATATTATGTTGGTTTTGTATGCGAGGCTTTTCTACATCCAGGCTCCTTCTGTAATGGCTAGACCTTAACGTTAATATAGGCATGTTAGAATTATTCTATGGACTTCAAACTTGGCATTGTGATACCTATAATTAACGATTAAATAGGTATTATTACATGATAATATAATCCTATATTACTTTTCTGGAATTTTTATTCTTAAAACGATTTGTCATGATGTTATAAGCAAAAAATCTCTATCCTTAAGTCTGCATATGTATACGTCCACATTAAGCTTTTTTGAAATATATATTAGATATATATAGAATTTTCGGTTAGACTTATAAAAAATGTTGAAAATTAAACGCATTTTCACTCTATATTTGTTAATGTTAGTTTGTCTAACCTAACCATACGATCTGTTGAGCTTCGCTCTTATGGAAGTTGTTATCTTTGTTTTCATATTGTATTTATTTACTTCACTGTATATTTATAATTGCAGTTTTAGCACTAACTAATGTTTTTTTTTGTAGCGAAGCTACTATAAAATTTGCTTTGTCTGTACGTCCGTCAGTATGTAACGCTATAAAAGTTTCTCGACTGCCGATTTTTTTTCTAGTTATTCCTCTCAACAGAATATCCAGTGTCAAATTTAATAGGTTCGTTAATCTGCCAGTTTTTTTTATAGCCACTGAACATCTGATCTGTCATTGTTTGTCCATTTTTTGTGCTTTGCTACTTGTGGATGTTGTCGTCCTTGTTTATTTGATTTTGAAATTGAATGTTTTCTAGAATTGTTAATCAAAAAAGTATCAATTTATAAAGAGTTATAAGATAAAACCTTTTTTTTATAAACATGCTATTAAAATATTGTAGATCATAAAAAAAAGTGTATACTGTAAGGTTTTTTTATCAATGTATTTTATTTAATTGTCGACTTAAACTTTATGCCTAGTATTTTATTTATGTTAGTAAATTTTTTTGTTTATAGCTCTTTTGTGTATAGTCCTTTTCGTGAGAGCGCCTCTTAAGGGGCGTTTATTCGTATTTTCACAGCAGCTATTCTCCTATTTCTAGCTCCTTTGGGGGCTCTAATACTACGGGCCAATTGTCAAACCCTGTAAGAGGCGTTGTCACGAAAGGGACTAAATCAAAACTTTTTATTAAAATTTTTAAAGATTAATTTTATTAAAAGGACTTTTAAAATTATCATGAGTTCACAATGTCTTCTAGATTTTTGTATAAGATATAGGATACTAGTTTTTAAGTAATGTATTTTTATTTTATTTTTAAGACCACATTTTTCACATTTTGTAGATTTTTTTTCGTTAAATGATGTAATATAAGGATATTTATTAATTAAATATAATTTTTATGCTATTTTGAAACACTTTTTATAGACTTTCGATATTAATGTTTGATTTAATAACTTTTATTTTAAAGAATTTAAATATAAATCAAATATTTGCTCAAAATTTTTAAAAATTCAAACTTTCAAGTCTAACCACCCTCCTTCCCTTGTTTCAGACCTTGCTGACCAGTACATAGTGTATGATGACTGCCAAGAGCCTCCAGCCTGGACCTGCTTGCTGTGCACCCAGGTATTTAACCTGAAATGCAACGCCAGACGCCACTATGTGAATCAGCACACAGAAATCAAACAAACTGCCTGTAGTATTTGCCAAACTGTGTTCAAAAACAGGGAAAATTTAGTTCAGCATTTGAAAAGAAAGCATAACATTGAGAAATCAGAAAGATGGAAATATATGAAGTTTTGATTATTTCTAATGATTTTCAAAATGGAAAAAACTAACTTTAGTTCATCTTTTGTATTAATTCTTTTTTATGAATGAAGCTTTTTTAAAATTAGAGTTGCTCCTTGCATCTTAATACTTCCACTTTGGGGTACCATGATGGTTATAGGCTGTTTATTTTTTAGATATTAAGTCTGTGGATGGTTTAGGCTAGTTTTCTGTACTTCCCCTTCTCCGATGCTAGGGCCATAGCCGACATCCGTAGTAAGGTTCTCCATTTTAGGAAATTAACAAATAGGCGCTGGGATGGTTCAAGCCTATTTCATTTTTTACACAAGTCTTTGGGTTGTTTAAATCTTTTTCACTTTCTTCTCTTCCTAAATAATAAAGGTCATTAAAATTATATGGAAGACGACATTGTTGTGCGACTAATTGCCGCGTATAATATTTCGGCTTTGTTATTGTTTACTTTTAGAGAAACTTCATAAAAGGGGCCGAGCTCCAGAAATGTAACAATAACACATCTGTTCAACTTAAAAGCATATCTCAGCTAAATGTAATAGTGAAATTTAGTTATTTGTTTGCATAGTTGCAAATTAAAGTTTTTTTCTTCTGGAAATTATGACAAATTTATTGTATCTGTGAAAACTAAATATATTTGTTCAGATTTTGCAATATATATTTAAATATATCGAAATAAAATGGTTATGTTGTTGATAACGTTTTTAATTTAATTAATTGAATTGAATTCAAAGAAGCTTAAACTTTACTTTAGTTTTATTGCTTTTTCTTACCTTTATAGATTTGTTTGTACTTACGCAATTAACTAATTTAGTAATAATTTTGTTTCAAAACTATTTAACTTTCTTTTATATGTTCGTGATTAATTAACATTTATTCATTTTGATTCAGATTTAATTAGTTTAATATCATCATTACATTTAAGTGGACATATCTGAACAGTTATTGATTAGCAGTATGGCAAATCCTAATTGTATGAAGTTAGGATCGAACGTTACCTTTAATTGTAGTTACTTCTGAAAACCTCTACCTTTCAGGCTTACTATAAAGACTTTCGTTGTCCTAATTATTTTATAGAATAGCCTTTAATTTTATCTTTTAATTTTAATTGCATTTTTAATTCATAGGCGGAACAGATGAATTCCTAGTTGTGGACCCTGAAACACAACAATGGTCTTGTCTGCTGTGCATCAAATCCTTCAGCACCAAGAGCAACGCCACCCGACATCTCGTGACATCCCACCAAGGCAGCCAAGTGCAGTGCCAGTATTGTCACAAGTGGTATAAAAACACTAATGTGTTGAGAACGCACATGAGTGCCTACCACAAAAATCAATCTATTAAATAAATATTAATAGATGTGTTTCAAAAAAATATTGTAAATAATAAATCTTGTTCAGTTTCATAATTACATTTTTATTTATTTTTATCTATATATTTGTCGTTAATTATTTATACTTTAATACTAGTTAATTGGCTGTAGACATGCTATCAGAATCCTTGGCTACACTCCATGTTTGATAGTAGTCTATTCTGATTTGGATTTTACAGCATGCTCAACAAAAGGGTAACGTGGATTAGGATTCTGATTTCGTCTGTCAGCAGCCAAATCACCATGAAATAAATTGGAAATGTATTGTTTTTTGACAATAATTTAATTAACACTGACACTTTATTATTTCTTAGGAACCACAATGGATGACTATCTAATCCTGAATGATGACAACTACTGGGAATGTTTGTTGTGTTACAAAGCCTTCAGCCTCCGGAACTCGGCTACTAGACATTATTTTAGTGCCCACAGGAGTAAGATTGAACAACTACCTACAGATGATGATTAAATGGATACTTTCACGAAAATTGTTTAACTAGATTTCAATAATTCAGAAGTTTACTGTGAAATAGGCTTCTTTACAATGTAGTTTTAAGTTATGAGGAGGTATAAATGCGCATTGCACAAAGATGTTACCTATTGATTTTAAACCTTTCAAGTCAAGCGTTGATTATTTAACATACATCTTAAGATTTAAATTAAAGTGATAATCTAGTTTTAATAAGTGATTTCTTCTACAGATGAAAAGTTGTGGAGCCAATTATTTATTTGTGGCTCTTAGTGACAACATGATTTGATTAAAAGTGAGAAATGATAAATATTTGTAATAAGATGGGTTAAACAATAAAAAAGATAGGTGTACTTATATTTTGTGACTTCACTTGTATATTGTAATTCTATTTGTATCCACTTTTACTTTTATGATTAACGAAAAAAATACTAACCTATACGGGTGACTTGTAGCATCACTTCTTCTTACTTCTTCTTACCTTCACTAACTATTTATGTGATTAATGTTAATTGTTCTTTCACAACGAAATGTTAACTATGTGTCATTATTATATCCTTGCCACTCTATAACAGGTGTATGTCTGTCCGTTAGACCGACCGAAAACAACTGTGAAAAAAACCTGAAAAGTTCTAAGAACCTTATAATGCAGGAAGGAAGAGGACAATGGGCTGTTATTATACTAGTTCCCAAAGTTTCATAATAAAGTTTTCTTATTCGTTGGCTTAACAACATTGGGTACTTTAAAAAAAATTTGATAGGTTGGTTCATTAAGTTGAGTGTCCAAACGTTTTCGTATCTAATTGTGTTCTACTAAAGAGGTAATTTTGTGTATCATCATTGGGGATGTACATCAATTTATTGTTCATTTTATTATCCCTTTAGATCCTTGCTTAATAGTGTTATATAATGTAAAAAATAGGCAAGTTTTAACTTTGTTTAAAATGTAAACCATCTCTGATTGCTGCGCTACTTATGAACATACTTGTCCTTGTGTCTTAATATCTTCCATGTCAAGATAATCAATTGTTTACTAACTGGGTGTGCTAACAAATATTTACGTGTGATAATCAAATAATCATTTAATCCCTCGTTTTATAGTCATTTTATTCCATACAGGGCTAATAAAATTTCGGTGCTTAGTTTAAATTTCAATAAGCTGCAAAAAAAAAATCTGCAACGGATTTTGATGGCCTTGATTGGTGTAAATGAGTGTAAAACGAGAGAATAATTAATTTTATCTTTGACCTAAAACCTGTTTTAACAAACAGTTTCTTTAGCCTTAAGATAAAAATATGTTTATTCTAACTTGTATAGTATTGATAACAATGTTAATTATTAAGAAATATGTATTGTTTATGTAAAGCATTTATTGTTCTAAACGTTTTAAACTATTATTAAATTTACAAAAGAAATATTATTCTTATTTTAATTATTAGTAGTACAAACAAAACCTAAAATTCATTAAGATATTTTTATTGTTTTCATATATTTTTTGTCAATTATGAAAGTAATGAAATACAACCAAAGATATCAATCAGTGCTGTGATTTCCATGCAATGTTATCTATTAAGGGAGGGGACATTGGGGGTGTTTATTACATTAGACCCCTAAGTTTTATAATAACGTTTTCACATTCGTTGGCTTAACTCTGGGGACTTTCAAAAATTTTGATTGATGGTTTCATCAAGTTAAATCAATGTTCAAACGTTTCAACCACTAATTGTAATCTAGAGAAAGCGTAATTTTGTGTATCATCATTTGAGGATGTGTATCAATTTTTCCGCCATTGTCTTATCCCTTTAGATACCCGACTGTTACCTAATTGCTTTTTTCACCATTTTTAAAGTCTTTTGTGACACTAAATTTGACTTCTTACTATATCAGGTCGAGGAGCAGACGAGTACGAAAATTGTTTGGCCATGACAACAGAGAACACATGGGCATGTCTGCTGTGTAATAAGTCATTTAGTCAGAAGAGTAGTGCCCGAAGACACCTACAAACCACTCATCAAGGCCACCAAGGCCTTGATTGTTATATTTGTCATAGAAAGTATAAAAATCCAACTGTGTTAAGATCCCATATGCGCCAGATACATCAAGGGGTTACTGGATATAATTATCAATAATTTTAATATTTTGCGTCTTAACAATTTAAGACAAATTAAAATTAATTGATTCACATTTATTAATGAAATACCTATATATCAATATTTAATTTATGTTATATTATACCTATGCAATAAAAATACCAGATTGAGTAATAAGTAATTGTTTTTTATTTCATTTTGAAGTATTGAAGCATATATAAAATCTTTATTTTATGTCAGGTAACATGTTCGATGCCTATCTCACAAGAGACTCATATACCAACACATGGAGCTGCCAGATCTGCCAGAAACCTTTCAGCCAGAAAGGAAATGCCCGTCGTCATGTGGAGACAACCCACCAGGGCCACCAAGAAATTACTTGTCCTTGTTGTCATAATAAATATAAAAATTGGACTTCACTGAAAGTTCACATGCGCCAAAAGCATTCTGGATATGTTATTAATAATTACTGAAATATTACATAAAAATATTAACTATTTATAATATGATCTTTATTTTCTCTCTCTATCATATTATCCAATATTTTTTAGAAAGTAAAGAATTACTACCTAGTGCAACTTAATCTTTTGATATTTTTATGCCATTTTGAGACAACGGCATCAAAGGCAACCTTAGATGCCTTTGTTTCAAAAAGGCATCTATGGTTCACTTCTTCCATCAATTAAATATAAATTCAATGCTTTCTCGTCATTTGTATGGTCTTTAGGACATCTAAAACGATGGTCCCTAAAAAGTTTGCCTGTCCGTCAAATCTCATTCCTATTGACCAATGGTACCTATTTTATTTTTTACGTAAGAAAATACTACGTAGTGTAACTTAATCTTTTGATATTTTTAACTCTGATTGTTTTTTTATGCAAACATAATATTTCTGATGCAAGATATTTTTCATCATTCGAATCCAAATATTTATTCTGTTTTTCCACAAAGTTTTTTGAAATCAAACTTTCCAACTATTTAAAGGACTTTATACAAATGATTTTTCTGGTAACGATTAGGTATAGAGTCGCTACACTTTCTAAATTGTACATGTTACAGTGATAATCATCCAAAGTTTGAAATCGATAGGACAACTCTAACATGCCAAAATTAATCTAATATATGATATTTATATGCAGGTATTATGGAGGGCAGCTCTGTGGAAACTTATATGACAGTAAACTCGGACAACCAGTGGTCCTGTACCCTCTGCTATAAGAGTTTCTTTGACAAGGCAACCACAAAGCGACACGTGAAGACGGTCCATATGGAGTACCAAGCTGTCCAGTGTCAGATTTGCCAGAAGACTTATAAAAATATGAATGCTTTAAGAACTCATAATAGCAAATTTCATGCTTTGTGAGGCTTCAATGGGAGGAAATATTTTTTTTTGTTGAATGGAATATTTTTAACTGTAAAATAAAATGTTTTGTGGTATACAAAAATTTATCTAACATATAATTTTTATATACAGGTATAATGGAAACCTCTGTGGAAGCTTATATGACAGTAAACTCAGAAAACCAGTGGTCCTGTACGCTCTGCTATAAGAACTTCTTTAATAAGGCAACCACGAGGCGACATATGAAGACAGTCCATATGGAGCATCAAGAAATAACCTGTCCTTGTTGTCATAATAAATATAAAAATTTGACTGTACTAAAAGTTCATATGCATCAAAAGCATCCTGGATATGTTATTGATAGTTACTAAGATTATTAAGATATTTTACAATTTCTAAATAGTAAATTATGTTAGATAAAATATATATTTTTCTCTCTGAATCAATGACTGATTTTATAATTGTGTTACTTAAAGAAATACTACCATTTGCAGCTTAATTTGTTATTACTTTTAATTCTAATTTGTTTTGTATGCAAACATTTCATGCCCAATTCAAGATTATACAGGACATGCTTTAATTTTTAGGGCTTGATTATACAAACAGACATTCTGCTAAGGATTTTTGGGTTGCTATACTTTTTAATTGCACCTATCTGTTACAGTAATCTCATCCAAAGTTTCAAATCGATAGGACCATTCTAACATGCCTAAATTAATCTAATATTGATTTTTATATGCAGGTATCATGAAGGGCTCTGTGGAAGCTTATATGACAGTAAACTCTGACAACCTATGGTCCTGTACCTTGTGTTATAAGAGCTTTTTTGATAAAGGAACCACAAAGCGACACATGAAGACAGTCCATATGGAGTACCAAGCTGTCCAGTGTCAGATTTGTCACAGGACATATAAAAATATGAATGCTTTAAGAGCTCATAGTGCAACTCATAAAAAGAATTTTTCTTCTTTGTAACGCTAGTGTTCGGAGTAAATATATCTGATTTTTTTCTTTAATGGAATATTTTTTACATTAAATATATACAACAAATCTAACATATAATTTTCCTGTACAGGTATAATGGACACATCTGTGGAGGCTTATATGACAGTAAACTCAGACAACCTATGGTCCTGTACCCTCTGCTATAAGAGCTTCTTTGATAAAAGTAGCACCAAGCGACATATGAAGACGGTCCACATGGAGAATCAAGCTGTAAAGTGCCAAATCTGCTTCAAAACTTATAAAAATATGAATGCTTTAAGAGCTCATAGTGCAACTCATAAAAAGAATTTCAATGCTTAATAGTTTTATATTCATTATTCATAGTTTAAAATATACATACTTTATGATTAAACATCTATTTTTTATTATCTAACAAAAAATCGTCAGATTATAACATAGAACTGTGTAGCCTTTAGCTTTGAGCCAGTCAATAGTATTCAAACAAAATGTAAAGGTTTATTGCTTTTATATGAGTATTCGATAATATACTCGACTTTTTGAACAACAGCAACATTTTATCAAGATATTTTAAGTGAAGTATAATTTTCACTGAGAGGAACTTTTCATCAGAAGAAATTTCCTTCTCTTGTTAAAATTTATTGTTTGTTCTAATTCTTTTTTATTTCAGTGCCAGCTATACAAGTGGAGGGAGGTTATCAATGTCAGATTTGCATGAAGATTCTCAGGGAAAAATACCATCATTTTAATATTTTGTATTATCAAGAAGTTTTGAGTCCGCTAGTGGTCTGGTAAAGTTTTCTATACTCATTCCATCCCATTTTATACACAGTGAAGCATAACCGGTTCTCAGCCTACTGAAAAATCATGTATATAATCGTATTACTGACCATTCAACGAATATTAAAATAAAAATCATAAAATTTATAAAAGAATAGTAATAAATATGGTAATTTTTGTCAAGTTGTTCGTACACAATGAAACGACATTTTGAGGATAAACACTCGAATCCAGTTGTTAGAACTTGCCAGTAAGGATTGAATGCACGTACAGTTGATTTTTATAGACATATAGACAGTGTTGTGGAGCCGTTTGATTTTGTTGCGGCTCGAGATCCGGCTCCGCTGAGCTGCCTCTAAAAATAATGGCTTTTACCTATAATCAAAAAAATAATAACAAAATTTTTTTTCCAAGTCTATTTTTTAATTTTAAAGGTTTTAAAAGTTCAATTTTTTGAGAAAAATGGACTTGAAACACTTAAAAAGGATTCCAAATTATAAAACTTAAACATTAAGTTTAATCAAGCATAGACGTCCAAGGGGGGGGGGGTAAAGGAGTGATTACCCCCCCCCCCCCCCCAAACGAATTTGGGCAAAAAAAATTTCATTAATACCCCCCCTCCCATTTAAAATTTACCCCTTCCCTTCTCCAAACATTTAGGAGGGGGTATTTAGTTACCCCCCCAAAAAAAACGAATTACCCCCCCCCCCCCCTTAACAAATTTTTGCCCCCCCCCCCAAGATAAAAAGCTTGGACGCCCCTGTAATCAAGGTAAATTTTTTTTATTTCCAGCTATTTTTTTTAGCTACACCCGGAGCCGGAGCCGCTCTGAAAATAACTGCTCTTTCAAAATATGGCGGTTCTGGGATCCGGCTCCACAACACTGCTTTTTGCCCATGCATATTTATAACTTTGTCTAACAACTAAGCTGGCAAATATTAGTAGGTACTTAAAACATTTTACATGACACAGAAATCAAGATGCAAATTAATCTTCTTTTTTTTTGGGGGGGGGGGATTTTTTCAAGTTGCAATTTATCTCGGGAGGGTTAAGAAAATAGTTTTAAACCTTTTCGGACCTATAAGAAGAACACTACTGGTCCAGAGGTTATCGAGATCTTAAACTTGAGTCACACAGATAGACTGACATCTTGTTACTTAAATTTAAAAATTTTTGTTCTTTACTTATTTCAATGGTATTTTTATTGCCTGCTATAGTTCGTCTGGAAATATGAAAAGACATTTTGATGACAAACATTCCTATTCTGGAGCTAAAACCTGCCAGTAGGATTTGATGCACGTCGTTTTTTGATAATTTTTCAATGGGTTTGGTGTTGGGTGGGGTGTCGAAAGTTTCAAAAATTATTTAGAGATTGTAACAAGGCGTAGTTCCACGAAATGCATTTAAAGCTTTAATTTGTAATCATAGTAATATGAGACTAAAAGATATAACTACCTAATCTAAAGATTTTTTTTATTTTCTAAAATGTAGTTTTCAAATTATCAAAACTTGAGTCATTTCATACTTTAAATACTCAAGTGCAATTCTTGAAACTACTGCTTTGATCACGTTACATAAATGTCCAGAAATTAAAATAAACACTTACAGGGTCAACAAGGATGACAACATCCATAAAAGCGAAGCACTGAAACGGTAGGACAAACGGACATCAACACTTGTATAGTGTTAGAACTTAATTATCATAATATAAATTATAAGAGTCAAAGCAAAATTGTACGTAAATTTGTTGTAAAACTGCTTGATACAGGATAATTTTTATGGACATACTTACATTTTTAGGAATTGATTATAGAGTTGCTTCGCTTATTACATAATACTTTGTTGTCCCAGGAATCAATATACCAAAAATCAGATCAATCCGATGATTTGATCACATAAAAATTTGTTGTTAAAATAGTAAAAAATCAACATGTTTAAAATGGACGTACGGACATTTTGGTAATGATTATAGAGTTGCTACGCTTTCTAAATCGTACCTAACTACTAAAGGAATCACCATGCAAAATTTGAAATCGATAGGACAATTCTAACATGCCTAAATTAACGAAAAAAGCTATCCGTTACGGACGGACGTACGGACGGACCGACCCTAATTATAGAAAAGCTTCGCTTTTAAAAACTGAAAACAAAGGTTTTTTATGCATATTTCTTTGGTTTGAAAACTTTGGGTACTTTCCTTGAATCTTGATTGGTTGATACAAACTAATACCTAGTATACAAACTTTTTCACTGTCATTTTAAGCTATAGAGAGGGCAATTTTTATTGGGCCTTGTCTTATCCTTTAAAATACCTTACCCTTTTCCTGATAATTACTTTCAATAGTTATTAAGCTGCTTGTGCATTGAATTGTATTAATTTCCAGATATTGTTTCAAGACATACAAGACCAAGAATAGTCTGAATACTCACATTGCCATATATCACAAGAAAAACATTGCTTACAGTCAAACTATTTAAAAACAAGGATTACAACATCCATAAAAGAGAAGCTTTAAAACGGTAGGACATACGAAAATTAACACTTGTACAGTGTCGGAACTGAATAAGCAGATGCTAGGGGCGCAGCTGCTAAGATATTTTGTAAACAGCATAACGTGCATCTAATCTGTGTGTGTCTAGATATTGTTATAAAGACTACAAGACTCGGAATAGTTTATGGAAGCATATTTACCAATATCACAAAGAGGAGCGACAGGAGGCTAAACAACATCATTATTTTTCCACCAACCAGATGTTTTAGCTACATTAAATTCGCAAAATAGTCAAAACAAACCTATTTTTATTTCTCCTGAGCTGGATCTTTAAATCATTTTAGTGGTGAGCCAGATCGGGGTGCGCCGAATTTCAGCCAATCACAGCGCAGCATTTCATAAAATGCTGTGCTCTCATTGGTGGAGAGTTGGCTCACCCCGATCTGGCTCACCACTAAAATGATTTAAAGATCCAGCACTGGACCCTTTTTGGATAAATGTATATAGAATACGTGGAATCAGGGATATTGTGACCAGGGAATTTTTGTCGTTAATTTTGGTTGCTAACATAGTACTCATATATTTATCAATCCGTTTCTTCGTGGTCAGCGGGAGGTGATGGGGTAAAGTTATAGGGTGGGGGGAAGTATCGTTATATTAGCCAACTGTAAGAACCATATCCACGTATTCCATATCCTTTTTGTATATCCCTAATTATGGATAAAATTAGCAGAAGGGGATATTTCAAGAACAAGAGCTTCTTAGAACAACGAATCAATAATAGAATCCTTGTTATATAATTGTCTTGTGAAACACGTGACAAATCTTTTACTTTAAAAAATGTCTGAGGTAAACATAATATGCTACATAGAAAATTGAGTATGTTTTCATTTATGGGTCGTTTAGCTCAAAATCCAATTAGCGAATTATTTAACTTTTAAATGTGTTTTTCTAGTGTCTATTCGCTGCTTTTTCCTTGCCAAACTTGTTAATTTTCGTTTAGGTTTGTCTTTTTAAGAATTTTAATTCATATTTAAAATCCACGAAAATAAAAATGTACGTGATCAACTTGTGTATCCAGGTATTGTTACAAAGTGTACAAGACCCAGAACAGCTTAACCAACCACATATCTGTCTATCACAAGCGCAAAAATGATTTTAATATCCTGTAGTAATGTTGTTTCTGTTTGTAAGGGAGGAGGCGGATAATCGGATAATTGTAATAAATACACCATTTAAGCATTTGTCAGGCAAAATCCCGTTGTTCTAACGTTTTTTACATTTTAACGTCTCATCTGTTGGGTTAAAAAAGTGGGACATCCGCCTCCCACCCCGCCCTCTCATCAATGTTTTTTCTAATATTTAACCTACAATTATACTATGTTTTATGTTTTAATATAAATACTGATTCAAAATGTATTAAAACGAACCTAAAATATACCTAATATTATGTGTAATAAAAGTTATAAATTATTTATATTTTTATTTTTAGTTATTCTATTTTTTTGTTTTATCTTATCCAGTGGTGTTCTCAGATATTTGCTGGGGGATGTAAGTCCTAATGGTGTGAAAAATTTTTTTAAGTGATCGTTTTTGGTGGTGTTATGTAAACCCTCCCCCTACCTGTCCATTAACTAATCCCAGTTTATAATAAAATTCTAAAATATTTACTAACATACCATCTAACTGTTTCAGGATTAACCGACCGATTACAAGAATACGTGAGCAAGACATCTACTGGTCTGTACATGTGTACTGTGTGCGGCTGGACTACCAAGAAGAAGTGGGGTGTGATGACCCACTTGGACGCCAAGCATTTCAGCAGTACTATACAGTGTACAGGATGTACAAGGGTGTACAAGAGCAGGGAGTCACTCAGGAAGCATAAGTGCACTGGAGTACCTATTTGATTTCAACTCTAAAGTATATGCAGAAGAATCTCATGTATTTGGTGGCTTGTTTGCCACTGTTTTGATGTCAAAATTATCCGAAAAAAAACTATTTATTTTCAATTTTCTATAATTTCTAAAAATCTCTATGTTCTAAAAAAAGAAATATTGATATTTTTTTGGATAAAATTATTAAGCTCTGATTTGTTACCTAGGTACCTACCTAAACCTTTTGTTTAATAGTACCTAACTAATAAATAATCTAATTTATGCTTAAAATATTATAATCCTACAATATTTTCCCTTATTTTAATAGTTATGCAATTAAATTTTTATTTTAATTGTAATTTCATGGCGATTTGGCTGAAAGCAAAAACAGAGGTTTCTACTGCAGCCAAATTACTACGAATCAATTTAGAGAATATATTCTTTTTTTTTTACAGAAATTGAGAAACAATTGGATGAAGAATTCAATTCTGTGATTTACAAAGATCCTGTCAACGGCTGGAGATGTTCTGTGTGTGGCTTAACCGACATTAAGAACAAATTCAACATAGTGCAGCATGTAGAAGCAGTGCATTTCAGCAGTACAATACAGTGTACAGGATGTACACGGGTGTACAAGAGCAGAGAGTCACTCAGGAAGCATAAGTGTACCTTTTTTTGATTTCTAATTCAAAATATATGTTAAAGATTCTCATATATTTGGTGGATTGTTTGCAACAGTTCTGATATTAAAATTATCTAACAATAAACTATGAGTTTGATAAAATTATATTTTTACTTTATGTTTCTATGAAAATCTAATTTTACATTACAAGCACTAGTAATTTATACAGCATGACCCTCGAAAAAGTATTTTTAAGCATCTGCAGCCCTTATTTCTCAATGAATTATTAAAAAATGCATATGTCCTTGTTCTCTATAGTATTCCACGTTAGTAGATATAAAATATTTTTTTTACCTCCATTAACACCGGAGATTTTTAGTGCTAAAGTTTTGAAAAAGTGACTGAGGAAAAAGTAACTTTTAACATGAAACGATTTTTTTAGCAAAATTAAGCTAGAAATCCTTTTATTTTTGTTACTAGCAGAAACATACAAAAATGAAATAAAAAAATTAGTTTTTGAGTAAAAAGCATTTTTTTACACATATTTTTTGAGTCTTTTTAGTTTAATGATATTTTGAAAAACTTGCTTATTAGGCAAAATTGTTTAAGATTAAAAAACCAAATAAATCTCTATGAATATAGCAGGAAAATTGTTTTTGTTTCACAATCCTAACTTTAATAACAAAAAAGTTATAAAGAAAATAAAAATAAACATAATGATTTTTTAGTCTAAAAAGCTTAATTTACCCCCTATTAAATAATTGAGATGTCAGAAAAGTAGGCGGAGCAACTGTCATAATTAATCCTTTTCTATAAATAAGGGTTAATAAATAACCTAAAATTTGCAAATAATCAATTCATCCAGTAGTATTTTTTGCCATTAAAAATTAATATTTTTTGGTGGAATAAAAAAGAAATATTTAGTTAACTTGTTTTTCTTTGTGTCTCATTATTCAGTTGCCAGAAAAACATAATATAACCATCCAAAATATAAGAGAAACAAAAAAAAATTCTTTTTCTCAGTCACTTTTTCAAAACTTTAGCTCTAAAAATCTCCGGTGTTAATGGAGGTAAAAAAAATATTTTTATATCTACTTACGTGGAATACTATGGAGAACAAGGACATATGCATTTTTTAATAATTCATTGAGAAATAAGGGCTGCAGATGCTTAAAAATACTTTTTCGAGGGTCATGCTGTATAGTTTATCTTTGATAAAATTATTACTTAAGTTCTCATTTGTTAGGTACCTAATCTTTCTGTTTAATAGTAATAAATCCATTCTATGCTTGAAATAATATAATCTTATTATCATTTCTTTGACTTTTAAAAGAAATGTCATAAAATTGTTTTTACAATTATGATAAAAGTCATCTACTTTTCGTGATAATTTGGCTGAAAGCAAAAACAGAGGTTTATACTGCAGCCAAATTACTACGAATCAATTTAGAGAATATAACTAATCATTCTATTTTTTTTTTTTACAGAATTTGAGAAACAATTGGATGAGGAAATCAATGCGATGATTTACAAAGATCCTGTCAACGGCTGGAGCTGTTCTGTGTGTGGTAAAGCCGACATTAAAAACAGATCCAACATAGTGCGGCATGTAGAAGCCCGCCATATTGAAAATGCTCACGTGACTTGTGAGTTTTGCGGCAATTTATTTAAGAACAGAGAGAGTAAGAGAAAACATGTATGTAGGATGCAGTCACTCCCACATACATTCTAAGAATTTTAAAAATATTGTAATAAATATTGTGCAATTGGTAACCAATGATTTTTAGTTTTTTTATCAACACATGAAATATGTGAGCTACTAGCCAAGTCCTTTATGTATCTTAGTTGTTACTTCAGATGATTAGCAGAAATATTTTGAAATAGATTTTTGGTAATTCTTTAGAATGTAGGTAACAATAGTTCATTCACTACCTGCCCCCTTTTTTGATTTATTCATAAAATAAGGAGGGGGCAGTGCTTTAAAGGATCTTTTTTTAGGGTTATGCCAATTTTTCTTAAGTGATTTTTATATTATAGGAGATTTTGGTGATTTAGACCTGCAAATCCAACAGATGTATTTTAAGAACAACAAGAACGAATACCAATGCATTCAGTGCGGCCTCACATCAAAGTGGAGACATAATATGGCGCATCATATCGAGGAAAACAAAATATTAACTATTAAATGAAAGCAGGGACGGAGGGGACATTGTTTTTTTTTTATTACACACGTCCCCAAAGTTTTATAATAACGTTTTCGTTTCAACGTTTCAACAACTTTGGGTACATTTATTTAATTTTGATTGGTTGATTCCAAATTTAAATCTATAGAAGAGGTTATTTTGCTTATCATCATTGGGGATGTATAGGAAGGGGGGAGGCGGATGTGCCACTTTTTGAAACCAAAAGTAAAACGCGCATGAGATTAGCCCATAAAAGAGAAACCGAAACCGCCGTTTCCCGCCGATATTTTTTTTATCTGTTCTCGCCATAATAGACAATTTTCAAACATCTTAGAAACTTTTTTTTCATAAAAATTTCCCTTATATTTTCCCTTGACACTTTTAAGATTTTACAATTGCAATTTTTTTTAATATTGACATGTTTAAAATATTTCAAGTGTCATGTGAAAATGTAAAGAAAATGTTTATAAGAAAAAAGTTTATCTCAGATGATCTAGAACTGTCTAATTTGGCGAAAAAGGCAAAAAATATTTCGGCGGTTTTCGGCGAAAGCGGCTGTTCCGCCGCCGTTTCTTCACAGTTCCATATTGTTCTCCACAAAAGCAACTGCTGTGCCGAATTTTAGAGCTGTAACTCTTTTATGGGCTAAGATCATGCGCGTTTTACTTTTGGTTTCAAAAAGTGGCACATCCGCCTCCCCCCTTTATTGATTGACTTAACCCTTAGAAAAGATCTTTGACAAAGCTGATTTTAGCCGCTGTATAAATAATTAAAAAAATTAAATCAAATACCTATACTTAAAATTAGATTTAAAAATACTAAAATTTAAATTTTGTTAAATTATGACAGGCCAAGCATGTGAAGAGCGAAGGAGTGACCTGTTTGAATTGTGGCAAAGTATCCAAAACAAGAGATTCCCATAGGAAGCATACCTGCGCTCTGAGGACTGCCCAATATTAGAATCAGTTGTTTTCCACTTGAAATAGTATTTGTTTAAAGGTGTTTATGAACCAATTTAAGAAATGAATTATTTGTGTAATTTTTTTGGATAAAGTTTTAATCTCGGTTAAGAATATTTATATATTTTCCTTTCCACTAGTTCAGAAATAAGCTAGTCTAGTATTATCTTATGACAGGACATCATGGAGGAACAGGGTGGCAGTATTTCCTGGACTACAGAGTCCAAAAGAGAGACGCGCCTGAACTGAAGTATTATCTTATTTGATATGAAGCTTCATTGTAAAGGCGAACCATATCGGTCCACCAGCTAGCAAATTCTTTCAATACAAACACACAGAGGGCCTATGTATGGTGAAATTGGACATAAAACCATGATGATTCCAGGTAAAACCAAAATATTTCAGCGGGATTTTTTTGAGAAAATTAGATTTGAAAATTTCAGGTTCAATTTTCACCCCCTAGGAGTTTCCGTATAGTCATGACAATAAAAGCAAAGATTATTTTGAACAACTTTGCTTTTATGCAGTCTTTCATGAAACCTCTCTAAATATGATTTATTTAAGGCTGAATTTCCGTGACCTTAGCAAAGCAACTGATAAAAATGGCCATTAATTAACTCCCTTCAGGAGTGGTTTTATGAAGAACTTTATAAAAGCAAACTTGTTCAAAATTTTAAATCAATAATCTTTGCTTTTCTTGTCATGATTATGCGGCAACTCCTAGGGGGATAATTGAACTTGAAATTTTCAAAACTAATTTTCTCAAAAAGATCCCGCTAAAATATTTTTGTTTTACCTGGAATCATTATGGTTTTATGTCTAATTTCACCATACATAGGTCGCAGAGCTCGGCACTTACTTTTATCTTGATTCAATTGTAGCCTGGCGTGGTTACTGTTGTATTTATATTGAATTTATTTTATGATTTGAGATTTTGTATTTAGGTATCAATTAAAGGTGCACTAAGATATATAAAAAGGGACGAACTTTCCATGTTTCAGTCTGTAAGAAAAGGTTAAAGGGAATCGTGAATCTGCTAT
This sequence comes from Acartia tonsa, assembly GCF_053477335.1. Classification (NCBI taxonomy): domain Eukaryota; kingdom Metazoa; phylum Arthropoda; class Copepoda; order Calanoida; family Acartiidae; genus Acartia; species Acartia tonsa. The sequence continues at coordinate 18,793,378 of NC_137265.1, forward strand.
TCAAGATAGACGGGTAGAATATTTTTTTGTGAATCTTATGTCAACGAACATCCAGTTTACAATTTACTCGGTTTGTCGGCCATGTTACAGAAGACAAATACATATATTATACAAGAAATATTGCCTGATTTTTATATATATATATCTGCTCTATAGCTCACTGTCCGTTTGTGCTTTGCTATTTATGGATGTTGTCACCCTTTTTTTTTTAAATAACAAAATTTTTTTGACCTATATGTTTGTGTTTCAGGGTTAAGCCGAGAAGGAAGAATCGCTATACTGAATGAAAACACTCAACAAAACGGACAGAGCTTTATTTGTACTTTCTGTCACAAACAAGCCAATCATAAACAAACAATATGGCGTCACATTGAAGCGCATCATTTGGATCTTGGCGAATACTCTTGTGACATGTGTGAATATTCTTGCAAGACAAGAGCTGCACTGTCTAACCACAGAAACAAACATTATTAGACTTTTTGTGCTTCAAATAACTAAAAATATAATCGAACAACAATATTTTTTATTTTATTTCATAACTTAAATACAATATAATGTTTTGTGAAATTGCATGATCATTTCTAAAAAAATACCTTTTTGTGGATTAAAATTCTTGGTTAAAAAGTTTGAACGTTGCTAGGCTTGAACCAACCAACCATGATATATTAAAAGTTCTCAATGTTTTAAAGCCAACAAATGAGATAATCTGTCAATAATATGTTTTTCTAACAATTATTCTTGATTTCAGATCAGAATACTCCAGCTGACAACGTTAAGAACCTAATTAATGACAACATACATGCCAGCGTCAATGGTGGATATTTTTGTTCTTTCTGTAACAAACACTCTCTCCACAAGCAGACAATAGGGAGGCACATAGAAGCATTCCACATCAATGTTGGTGGATATTCTTGTCATGTATGTGGAAATAGTTGTTCAACTAAGCATGCCCTGCTGCAACACAATAGAAGATACCATCCGCATTTAGTTAAAAAGAAAAACTGATTCTTTAGAATCAATATTTCAGTATGCTTGAAAACCGATTTAAATCCGCTGGAATAGAACCGATTTTAGCCATAGTGAAAAATCATGTATAGAATCGTATTGTAGACAATTTTCCTCAAATATTAAAATTAAAATGATAAAATCTTATAATTGTTCATTTTAATATACGTGGAAGCATGCTCTGTTACAATACAATGACAATAAAACATATCCTCCTTATTTAGTTGAAAAGAAAAATTAATACTTAATAAACAGTATTATTCATAAGTATTGTATAAGTAAAGATTTAAACTCCTAATGAAATAAATATTCTGTTTCAATTAATTTATTTTTTTTGTATAGGTATTATTTAAAATTTCTCCACTTTAACAACTAGTGATTCTACCGATGTGAAATATCAGGAATAACCCGAAAATCCTAGTTATAATAATTTTAATTTGTTTTAATACATTTTTTTGTCAACTTGAAATTTAATTGAGTGGTTAGGGAATTTGACGGTCTTTGGGATGGTTGGACCATCTTTTTTCTTACATGTACTATTTTTCTTGATTGATTGATTGATTGATTAGCCATAGTCTCTTAGGGTTTGGACCTAAGTAGTCATGGAGTAGGCTGAGACACTTTTGTATAGCTACTAGGGCTATCAAGCTCCACGTTCAAGCACATTATGACTTGACCCGCTATCTCATGAGAGCTACTCATTATTACCTCACCCTCGCCGAGTATGGCAGGTGTCCCAAATTAAGTCACCGTAATGAATGACACTCTCCGCAGAGGAGCTTGGGATAAGGGTAGTACTGATATTATGTACTTGACTATTAAGTATCCAAACTTACTCAATAATCCCCTTCTTACTATTTTTCTTCAGATTATTAATTAAGCAAGAATTGAAAAATCATGACCTCGGTGAGGGATGCGATTCTACTATCTCATCACGAGTTAAACTCATAACATTAAGCGAAACAACCTTTAAGAATTTGCTTGCTTTATATGCTTGTCCTTTGTTCCAACTAGTTCAATGCATCTTTAGCGTAACACGTAGCGAATCCGCTTGTCGTCAGGTAGGTAATGGGTTTCAATCTCGGTCCAACTCGCGTTATAACAATAGACGTTAAAGTTTACCGATGCGTGACATTAATAGATGTTGAAGGGGATTGCCTAGACTCAAAATAGGCACATCTAATTACTTTACTATTGTTTGAACTGTCAGACAAATGTCGAGCTATCAATGGGTTGGTTGTCTGCAATAGTTGGAGTGTTGGTACATTTGTCAACTTTCCCCAGAGGTATTAATCACTACACTACAACATTTATAAAATCAACTCAACAATACCATTATTAATATTAATCTAATTTATTTGTTTATTTTTAGAATTAAGCGAAGAAGAATTCAAGAACATGGTGAATGAAAATATTCTTCTATCTCAAAACAATTACGTTTGTAAATTCTGTGGGAAGCAGGCAAATCATAAACAGACAATCAGACGTCATATTGAAGCATTTCATATTAATTTTGGCGAATTTCCATGCGAAATATGTGGTAATGTAAGTAAGACAAGATATGGCTTGGTGCAACACATACGGAAATATCATGTTAATTTATAAGTATGTATTATAAGCTTTTTTACCATGTAGTTTTTACAATATATTAATATATTGACGGCTGAATTTTTTTTGTGAAGATTTTTTATATCAATGAGTCTCCAGTTTTTTTTAAAAATTGTTTCAATGTCTCTCTGTCAGTGATGATACAAAATATTGATGAATATTTAAACACATTAAGAACATGTGTGAAAGGTTTTGTAATAATATTCTGTTCTTGATTCATGGCCACTGAACATCTGCTATTAAAATCATTTGTCATATTTTTTTTGTGCTTTGATGTTATCATCCTTGTTTGTAAAAAAATATTGAAATATCTTTTTTTGTGAATTATCTAAAAAGTGCTCTAACATTAATTTATCCCCCGTTTTGAACTTTTATTTCATTAAGTTTTTAATTTTTAGATTACGGAACTGAAGACTATAGAAGCCTGATCAATGAAAATATTCAGCAAATTGGACAAAATTTTGTGTGTAGATTCTGCGGAAAACAAGCCAACCATAAACAAACAATTACAAGACATATAGAGGCTTTCCATGTTGATCTTGGCGGATTTTCTTGTGATTTATGTGATAACTTATGTAAAACTAGAGATGCCTTGAATCAACACAAACGGAAGTATCATGTAGCTAAGAATAGATTTCTGTGATAGTATTTGTATTATATAATACAGCTTTCCGTTGATAGTAAAATGAAAATTATAAGATTAAATACAGCTATGTTGTCCCCGAGGCGTTGAAAACACGTGCCACCAAAACTGGTATTAATCTTGTGATTTTTATTTTATTATTCGTGGAACATTATTTACTATACATGATTTTTTAGTATATCTCAGAACCGATTATAATCCAGCTTATATTAATCTGTTTCTCAAAACTATGTTATCATCTTAAATAAATATATACATTTTAACACCTTGAGTTTAATTTTCGTTATTAAGATATTGTTTGGTTTAAATATTGAATATATTATATTTTCTTTAGGTAGGCAAACTTAATGAGTCTTTTAAGAGAATATCCAATACAAAAAATATCCTGGACCTATAAAAAGCTTTATTATAAAGGAGAACCATCTCGGTCCAGCAGTTATTGAGATTCTTTCTCTAGACATCCTGACATCCTTTTGTATAAGGATTGTAATATGCTTTATAAATTTTGACTTTTCATAGATTTATCTGTCCTTCATATTATTTCTGGATTGTCTAACTAACTATTACTTACTTTTTAAGGTCTTTCAAATTATGGAGATGCCTACAACGATATAGACACACAGATCAACCAGAACATAGAGAAGCAGGACAGCAACTATTTCTGCAAATTTTGTGGCAAATGTTCAAGAATGAAGCAGACTATTCAGCGCCATATTGAATCATTTCATCTGGACAGCGGAGGACAGAATTGTTGTATTTGTGGGATGGTTAGTAAGACTAGGCATGCTTTGGGTATTCATATGAGAAATGTTCATCATGCAGTTAATAAGTATTAATATGATAAAAAAATTGTTACTTTAGTATTGATTGAATCGGTTTTTAGCCGTATTGGAAAATCATGTATCGTATTATAGACAATTTTCTACAAATAATAAAATAGAAATCATAATTAATTTCATAATTTTTTATTTTACTATCTGCGGAAAGCCGGGCATAAATGATAAATTAATAAATATGATTACTTGGATCCCATCCCTCATACTGGATGAACGAACTGACCAACAAATTTTACCCTTTAATATAACCAAGTATATTCTATTAAACAATAAAAAATGCTTAATCTAATAATATATTATTTTTCAGGTGATTACAGCGATGCGGATCTAGACGCCATCATCAACCAGAATATAGAACAGAAAGGAGAATTCTTTACCTGCCTTTTCTGCGGCAAAGATGCCAGGCAGAAAGTTGTAATCGAGCGCCATATTGAATCTCGCCACGTGGACAGTGGGGGCCAGGAATGCTTAATTTGCGGATTTCATAGCAAGACGCGGAATTCTATGTACAGCCACCAGCGCAGAGCACATTCGGAGTTTAGGATTAAGGGCAAAGAAAGAAATTTTACATTAAGTAAAAGAGGCGAGCAGTAGTCGGTTGGGGTGTATCGAACCCCCTTTATCCACACATCTTCCTTGTTTTATGAGTTGACCTCTAACTCTTCAAAAAAAAAAATATTTTTTTATTTTTACCTGTACAGAGGACACCTGGAGGCCTGGAGCTTCGGAAAATGGGGGCCTATCCAAAAAATCTTAAATCTGGGGGAAATTCATCATATAAGAATGATTTTATCTTTAATAACCTATTCTCTCAGTCCAAAGATAAAGCCTATACACCAGGTTTACGCAAATGTGTCAAAACTTCCCCCCCTCTTATGTAAAGGCTGGGCACCTAGGGGGTGTATCTACCCCATTACAATAAAATAACACCCCTCTTGTTGATGTTATTGCACCCCCTTAAAAGTCTACCTCACCCCCCTCCCGTCCTTTAGTTTAATGTGGGTGGATTAGTATCATAATTTATTCTAGTCTTTTTTAATTTGCTGTAACAAATAAGTCAGATTAATTTTAGTCGTATGATAGTATAAATAATTATATTATAAAAAATTGGGTATTGTCCGTTTGGTGACAACGCCTCTTAAGGGGCGTTTTGTTGTATTTCACAGTAGATTTTCTTCTATTTCTAGCCCCTGTGCGGGGGGGGGGGGTCAAACTATGCGGGGCAATCACCTAACCTAAAATAACCTTTCAAAAGCTACTGTAAAAATTCGACGAAACGCCCTTTAAGAGACGTTGTCACGAAAGGGACTATACCCAATTTTTTTTATTGTATCAATAGTCTGCTTTTATTATAGAATAGGTTTTTAGAATTAATGCGTAATATTAGTTGGTTGTCAGATTAATGTATGTTGTTTTTTTTATTGTGAATGATTCAATTGTAATATAAATTTTCTTGTTTATCTCTAGTTTTATTAATAAATATTGTCTGCTTTTATTATAGGTTTAGAATTAATGTGTAAATTTAGTTGATTTAAGAGTTAATTTGTTTCAGTGTTTATAAAAAACCATTCTCATTCAATCTTCATAGTAACCTAACTATCTTTCTTGAAATACAACTTATACCTAGAAATTTAAACAATTTCTTGTTTATTTTTTAGGATTAGATGACCTAATATCCAGCTATGTTATATAAATTATACAATAGTAGGTTTTTAGAAATAATTTGTAAAATTTGTTGATATGTCAATATTTTTGTATTAAATCATTCCACTAATTTTTTAGCTACATAGTCATTAGTAAACATAAACAATTTTAGAATAGTATGGTCAGAGATATCTAGCTTATCTTCTTTGAAATTCAACTTTTAGTAACTTTATCTTATTTATTTTTGTAGGATTAGATGACCTAATATCCAGCTACGTGAGCAGAATTGAAACTGGATGGCAATGTCTGGCTTGTGCTAAGATTACCAAATCAAAATTCAACCTGGAAAATCATATTGAGGCCATCCATGTGAATACTGGAGGCTTCTCTTGTGATGCATGTGCTAAACTTTGTAAGACAAGGGATACCCTGAGACAACATCAAAAGAAAACTTGTGTATTTACAAAGACGAAGCTTCCATGAATATTTTCTTTAATATTTTGTCTTTAGAACCATCAATCCATATTTTACTTTATGAATAAATTGAATTTAAAAAATATTTTTGTTCATAATTAATTATGTAAAATGTGTTTAACTTTTATAAAAGTAAAAGTTCTCACTGACGTATTCCCTCTATCTATCACTACCTCCCCCAATATTTTAGATAAATTGAAAATAATGTTTATAGATTTTATGTTTGATTGTTTGTAATTTAAGGTCGGGTAAAGTTATATTGGATACTGGGTATTCCCGTAGGGTTAGGGGTTAGACTAGGGTTGGCAATCCGAATCCGGAATCCGCCCAATTTTTGGCCAATTTTGGAATCCGACTCCGGAATCCGTTTTTTTTTATAGCGGATTCGGATTCTTAATTTTTAGTCTAAAATTAGCGTCTTGAGTTTTTTCTCCCCCCCCCTCTTTGAAGGCAAAGATCACCCCCCCCCCCACCCTCTTTACCCACCTACACCACCAAGTGGATAGATCATAAAATTATGAAAAAAACGCAGCTTTTGATTCTTCCCAGTACCCTTATAATTTAATCCCTTTATTTATTAAAAAGCCTTTTACAATATTGCTAGAATCTGGAATCCGTCAAAAAAATAAGAATCCGGAATCTGCGGAGAATCAGTTTTATATTTGGACGGATTCTTGTAAGAATCCGAATTCGGTCCAAAAATTAGACGGATTGTCAACCCTAGGTAAGACATAGGAAAAAAAACAAACCCCCAATAATTTCAATATTATAAAAAATGGTGAGAAGGTGGAGGTTCGGTGCTCGATAGTCACTTTGAAGGAAAGCAATTACTCATTTAATTTGACAGGCGATAAAGTCAGAGGTAGCCCATCTAACATGACTAACATTGCTGTGTTGTATCTAGACGACCCTCTATACCAACCTGACGACGACAACTTCATGGAGACCTTGATAGCCAGCCACATGACGAAGCTGCCCACGGGAGCATGGGTCTGCAACTTCTGCAACAAGGAGAGCAAGTTCAAGAGGAATATAGGTAGGCTGCACTTTAATGAAGGAAGTTTAATCCTAAAGGGATAGTTCTACGAAGTGTATTTAAAGAGTTAAGGTACTTAGAGTAGTAAACTTTTATATGTCTTAGTAGAATATATTAGGCATTGGATAGATATGATTATATGTTAAAGAATTTTTAACATTGACCAGACCAAACTTTATTTATTTGACAATATCTAAAAAAGTTAAAGTGATTTGCCACATAAATTACATGAGAATGGTCTATTTCTTTCCAAATATGTATAGCCAAAACACTAATCAGAGAATCTTTTTCCACATATTTCACAAGAGTTATAAAAAAATTGAACAGGGGTTCCCCTTGGGACAAGTTACTCAAAAAACATAGAAAATAACGTCCGGTTCATTATAGGACATGTTTTCTATAGATTCTTTTAAAAAATAAAGAAAACCGTCCGGTTTACTTACAATATACACATTATCTCACGCGGAAATACCAACTAACTATACAGCATATATATATATATATATAAAAAGACCATTCTCATGTAATTTATGTTGCAAATCACTAACTTTTTTAGATATTGTCAAATAAAAAAAGTTCGGTCAGGTCAATGTTAAAATTCTTTATCACAATCATATCTATCCAATGCCTAATATATTCTACTAAGACATATAAAAAGATCACTACTCTAAGTACTATATTAGATATTTTATTGGTCATTCTTTGTTGTTATGTGTATTTTGTTGTATAACTAGTAAATGCTATCTAAAGTTGTATTTATGACAAAAAAGTTTTTGCCATATATAACATGCAACGAAGTTGAAAATAAAAATGAAAAACTGATTTTTTAAGGAAAATCCCTGGTCAAATATTTTAATTTTAATCAATAACTTTATTACTACCTACGTTATTTAAAATAGAAAAAACTTACAGTTCACTATTTTTTTTAAATGCACTTCGTGAAACTATCCCTTTATAGCGTATAGTTTGGTTTGAGTCTTGACAAAAATTGAATCATAATTTAAGTTGCTACAATGAGAACCTATTTTGATAGGGGGGTGAGTGAGGCGCACCAGAAAATTTTTGACCGTCTCCTTGAGGGATGAGAGCTGTAATTTGAAGCGTAATAGTCGGGTGTCTCAGGAATGCATCAAGGAGGGTGTAGAGTAAACTTGGGGTGAAAATCTATTTGGTCCACATTCAAACCCTACTCCTTCCCAACAGCAAGCCATATCATACAAAATTCTTTTTTTTATACTCTAAAAGTTTGCATGACATTTAATTTTAGGGAATCATATCGAAGCAATTCATCTGACCTCCAGTGGATTTTCCTGTGATATTTGTGGAAAAGTATTGAAGACAAGAGAAGTCTTGCGTAAACACAAATCAAACCATCGAGATATTTTTTGAATTAATTATGAGAATTGAAAATGTTAAATCTGTAGGTATAATTTTGTAATTATGAAATAAATTATAGTAATGATAACTAGGTGTTACCAGGGAAGAGGGAATGTGATTCTGAGAAACAATTTTAAGTGAAAATTTCCCCTCAACCCCATTCCCTTTTTTCTACCCCCCTTCTTACCCTCTTCCCTTTCGGTTACGCTAAAAAACAATTTTTACTCCATTTTTCGGTATTTACAAATGGAATTAATTGGTATCAAACTTCGCACGACGATTCCTTGCACAGTTGAATACAATTTAGAAAAAGTAGCTAATCTTTAATTAATACCAGTAAGTCTATATGACCAATTTTAACATGATGTTTTAAAATACAAATATCTATAATTGGTATACTATTTCCTTTCTTTTGGAATATGGATTACTAAGACGAAAGTAGTATGTCCATTAGGATATATAAGTTGGAAGGAATTTTAATGTTAGAGGGAGATTTGAAAACTGCATCAAATTTTAAGGATTTTTTATAAAATTCGTTTTTTTGTATCTAAAAGCGGAAATACAATTTAAGTTAATTAATTTTGACATCTGTGATTGGTGGATTGAAAATTATCTGCGAGCTGATTGGAGAAGCTTAACTGTCGTACATCATTCACCCAATTAGAGCGCAGGTAGTTTCTAATCCACCTATCCTATTGGTTAAAATTAATTAACTTAAATTGTATTTCCGCTTTTAGATAAAAAATTATACGGAAAAAAGGAATTTTACAAAAAAAATCCTTAAAATTTGATGCAGATTTAAAATCTCCCTCTAACATTAAAATTTCCAACTTATATATACTAATGTCCATATTAAGCACCCTGTATTTAGGTAATTTTTAAATACTAAATGATGTTCTTTTGTCTGTCTGTTTTATCTATCGCGACTCGCTTTTATGGATATTGTTAACCTTGTTCAAAGAAAAAAAGATAATTTTATTTTTATATAGATTTATTTTTATTATTTGACATAATCTTGATAAAAACAAACAATCTCACAAAAAATACATAATTTTTTAAAACACACATTTTTATCCGTCATTTCTAATACATAGGCAAAGAAAGTTAATAAAGAATATTTAAAAATTCATATTTTTTTTGATTTATGCTACACATTTTTGCTTAAACAGTGCTGGTTAAATTTGTGGATTTTTTATAATTAAATTAAATAAAAATAAACAAATAATAGCACCGTTTATTTGCAAGTAATGTGTTCGTTTTTTGCAATAGAAATATTAATCTCAACTGTAACTTTAGAAAAATTCTATTTTGAATATGTTAAACCATATTTTGGAGTAGAGAGCTTGAAAAAAATTTGTTTCAAATAAGAAATTAACAATCAACTTTAAATTTTTTGTTATGTTATGACATTGGACTGTTAAAATTGCCATTTTCTTATGGCAAGCAGAAAATTCTTAGGTAAATAGAAGTTGAATTAATCTTCCACCAATTCAAAAGAACAGAATTTTGCCATTGGAGGATAATCCATTTTCTTCCCTTTATCACTACCTGTTTCCCTAATGGCATGTAAATGAAAATCCACGAATGGACATGAAACCTATAATTTATTAAAATTGACATATAACTGTTAAAACTAATATAGATATTTTCTTAAAATGTCTTTATAAAAAATTAAATTACATTCTACAAAAATTACTTATGGTAAACAAGAAAGTTAGGTAAATAGAAAACATCAATTTGTAAAAAAAAAGAAAAACCTTAGGTAATATTTTCATATTCTAATTTTTCCTATTATAATTGTCTTAATTTTTCTGAACACTTTTTTAAGTAAATATATTTATCATTTTAAAGGGGTAATAATTGTGCATTATTAAGCTTAAATATCCCTTATTTTTTAACTTTTAGGAACACAAATCTGGTAGTTTCTAAAATTTTTTTTTACTGAATGTTGTTTGTTGGTTGTCTGTTATTGACTGGGGTAGCTTGTATCATGGAGCCTCTGAAATAAAAAAAAAAGTTAACAAAATTTAACTTGTGAACTTTAAATTGTAAACTTTATTAAAAAGGGATAGTTGCATGAAGTACGGGTACTTGTAGGAGTAGTGAATCTTTAGATGTTTTAGTAGAATAATTTGTGATGAAAAAAGTCACATTTCAAAAAAATGATTACTCGCATAAGTTACAAGAATACCTACTGTTTAGCAAATATAATTTTGTAATGAAATAAATAACAAACAAAATAGTCATTGTGTTTTTGTTTAAGAAAGACTGCATATATTACGTAAATATGATTTTTCAGTAAGGATATTTTTAAAACTAATAAATTGGTAGAAAATCGAAATTCTTATATGTCCTAAAGTTGCTGTTTAATTAAAATTTAAATGCACTTCGTGCAACTACCCCTTTTAATGAAAATCAATAAGCTGTTTGTGAGAAAATTAATTACCACACTTTATTTTGTATTTTTTTTCTCATCAAGAAAGAAAAATGAAAAAAAAATGATTCTATGGATTTTACTTCCCTTTTTCAAAATTTTAGAGCTTGCTTTAATGGATGTTGCCTTTATTGTTTTTAAAAACATTTTAACTCAAATTGAATCTTACCTATTGGGTTGGAAACTGTTGAATATTGCACTGTTCCTGTGATCCTGCAGGGCTGAGGCCGGGGTTGGCTCAGAACAGCCAGGAAAGAAAATCTGATGCGCACTGGTGGAACTACCACCAGTGAACTGTCCCGGCGAATACTGCTGCTGGACCGCGCCGTACATGCTGGCAACAGCCGAGCTGTACAGACTGCCCGGGCTTCCCAGCTGGATCACAGAGGATGTTGGCTGCTGCGGCTGTGTCTGATGTTGTTGATGTATTGATGTTGGGATAGTTTGATGTTGTGGAGGGGGTGGCGGGGTTGCGTGAAGATGAGCCTCGTAAAGACTGTTCAGCTGTTCTTGCTGATGCTGAAGTTGCATTTGATGCTGCATATGTTGTTGCTGGTGTAATTGCAGTTGTTGATGTTGAATAACAGCTTGGTGGGGAGTTAGATGCATAGTTTGATGCATTGGAGGCGGAGGAGGAATGTTACCCCCACCCATCATAATATTATTAGGGAATACAGATGAAGATTGAATTGTTTTGATGGGCTGAGGCTTCATGATTCCATTGCTGGACTTTTGCAGAATTTTCGGAGTTTCTTGTTTACCTGTGTTGCCCAAAGTTTTCATGCCCTGTTGTAGCTTTGTACTAGTGCTTGAGAACAGTTTGCTGTTGATTGTTGTTGCTGACGATGGTGTTGAGCTGTTGGCAGTTGGTTGTTGTTGTAGTTGTTGTGGGCCTGTTCTCTGCACTACTGGCTATTGTCAGTATGACGTGGCCTCCTTGTATTCACTGTCGGACATGGTGAAGAAGTCCTCCAGCTTCCACTGCAAGGTCTCAAATGTCGGCCGTTTCATCGGATCCTGAAAAAAATATTTCAAATTATTCTTCTATTAAAAAAAAAATTGTCTGTAGCTTAATATCTCGCTAACTGCTGAACTAAGAGAGTTTATAACTTGATGGGGTAGGGTATCTTCACCCTCCCAAGACAAATCGTCCAAGTTTTTTTTTGCTTAAACATTAAAAACTTAAAATTAAAACTTCTATCTTGTACATCAACTTTTTATAAACAATTTATAACAGTAAAAAAGAGAATTTTAGACCCAAATTCATTTTATTTTTTTTTCAAAATCCATCTAAATCAATTCAGGGATTAGTAAAAATATATTAATTTTTCTATGTGTTTCTAACTATTGTAATAATATGGAATAAGTGAATCAAAAGATGTCAAATTCTAGTGAAAAATAATACCTTTTTGACATATATTTTAAAATTTTAGAATCTAGTGCCTGAACCCACCCTTTCCTCCTAATTAGTGCATTTTTATAGATTCTGCACAGTAATTAATGAAAATGGGATCTCCCAAGTGTAATTTGCAAGCTTTGTACAGTGAAATGCTTGCACATTATTTTGCTAATACACGGTTGTTTCTATTACTAGTGGAGTTTATTATTGACATTTGACATTTCTCTTTTATTGCAGGACCATTGTATGTCAATTTTAACTTTATATTTTTTGCTCTTGATCATGGGCCAAAGATTTCATTCTGTAATTACAAATAATGTACCATGCCTGATTTTGTAGCAGTATTTACTATCTGAAATGCCTTTAATTTTGTGAATGTACTCTCTAATTTTTATCGGTGCACAGTACAAAAAGTACAAATGTAAAACCTATAACATGAAGATCTCAAAATTTGATTGCAAACCCTAAATTTTGTAAAAGAAATATTGAATTAGAAATGGTTTTCACCAATATTTAGAAAAAAAACCTCTAGAATTTTGATGAAAAATAATAATTTAGTTCTGCAAAGGTTGATTATAAATTACAGAATTAGGAGTAAGACATCTGATAATAGTTTAATGAATAAATCTTTTAGCATTGCATTGCTGCGAATAGTATGTAAGTCATAATAGGTAGGTTTGTTTTTAATCAAAGCATAATCGAATGGTTTCTTCATTTATGAAAATTCACTTAACAATAGACAATAATCTCGAGCTCGTAACAAACTCAATATAGAGATTCCTAAGAAAATCAAGCACACGGATATTTTTTCATTGTAGGTAAATTATCTGGATCTTTAAATGTGTAGCCGTGCTGCCAATAAAACATAGATTTTTAAATGTTTTTACGTATTATTATTATTATTATTATTAATTTATTTTTCTTCATATTTTTACTGAAAATTCAAAAAGTGGTTGTGATTTAAAGATTTAAAGCCTTTAAACTATGTGTACCCACCTTATGCCAGCACTCTAGCATGATATCATATAGAAGGGGAGGATACTAGCCCTGCGGGGATTATATAAACTATGTGTACCCACCTTATGCCAGCACTCTACCATGATATCATATAGGAGGGGAGGACACTAGCCCTGCGGGGATTATATAAACTATGTGTACCCACCTTATGCCAGCACTCTAGCATGATATCATATAGGAGGGGAGGACACTAGCCCTGCGGGGATTATATAAACTATGTGTACCCACCTTATGCCAGCACTCTAGCATGATATCATATAGGAGGGGAGGACACCCCTGCGGGGATTATATAAACTATGTGTACCCACCTTACGCCAGCACTCTAGCATGATATCATATAGAAGGGGAGGACACCCCTGCGTGGATAATATAAACTATGTGTACCCACCTTATGCCAGCACTCTAGCATGATATCATATAGAAGGGGAGGACACCCCTGCGTGGATAATATAAACTATGTGTACCCACCTTATGCCAGCACTCTAGCATGATATCATATAGAAGGGGAGGACACTAGCCCTGCGGGGATTATATAAACTATGTGTACCCACCTTATGCCAGCACTCTAGCATGATATCATATAGGAGGGGAGGACACCCCTGCGGGGATTATATAAACTATGTGTACCCACCTTATGCCAGCACTCTAGCATGATATCATATAGAAGGGGAGGACACCCCTGCGGGGATTATATAAACTATGTGTACCCACCTTATGCCAGCACTCTAGCATGATATCATATAGAAGGGGAGGACACCCCTGCGTGGATAATATAAACTATGTGTACCCACCTTATGCCAGCACTCTAGCATGATATCATATAGGAGGGGAGGACACCCCTGCGGGGATTATATAAACTATGTGTACCCACCTTATGCCAGCACTCTAGCATGATATCATATAGAAGGGGAGGACACCCCTGCGGGGATTATATAAACTATGTGTACCCACCTTATGCCAGCACTCTAGCATGATATCATATAGAAGGGGAGGACACCCCTGCGTGGATAATATAAACTATGTGTACCCACCTTATGCCAGCACTCTAGCATGATATCATATAGAAGGGGAGGACACTAGCCCTGCGGGGATTATATAAACTATGTGTACCCACCTTATGCCAGCACTCTAGCATGATATCATATAGGAGGGGAGGACACCCCTGCGGGGATTATATAAACTATGTGTACCCACCTTATGCCAGCACTCTAGCATGATATAATATATAAGGGGAGGACACCCCTGCGGGGATTATATAAACTATGTGTACCCACCTTATGCCAGCACTCTAGCATGATATCATATAGAAGGGGAGGACACCCCTGCGTGGATAATATAAACTATGTGTACCCACCTTATGCCAGCACTCTAGCATGATATCATATAGGAGGGGAGGACACCCCTGCGGGGATTATATAAACTATGTGTACCCACCTTATGCCAGCACTCTAGCATGATATCATATAGAAGGGGAGGACACCCCTGCGGGGATTATATAAACTATGTGTACCCACCTTATGCCAGCACTCTAGCATGATATCATATAGGAGGGGAGGACACCCCTGCGGGGATTATATAAACTATGTGTACCCACCTTATGCCAGCACTCTAGCATAATATCATATAGGAGGGGAGGACACCCCTGCGGGGATTGCATTCTGTACCCGTGCTCAACTTGGTGTAATACCTCAGCATTGGTCATTCCTAAAAAAATATTTTGTGATTAGTATTAAAAAAAACAAGAACAAATATGTTTGTAAATGGCGAAGGAAAGAAATTTAAATTTAAATTAAACTAATACAAAAAGTTATATAACCACGTTATCTTATTCGTTGGCTCAAAAACTTCCATTCGTATGGTTTGTTTCAAACTAGTAGTGTTTATACCTCCAATTAACAAATTTTATCTTTTTACCAAAAAATGTGAGAGGGGGAGGGGCGGATAAAAAAGTCTAAAAGGGATTCAAGGCTTTTCTGGTTATAAAGGACAATTCTTACATGCCTATATGAACGAAAAGATCTAACCGTGACGTACTGACGGGCGGATATACAGATCCTAATCTAACAAAGCTTTGCTTTTAATAATCACAGAAAACCCCACTTTTAAGCAGTCTTGTAGTATAGCTACTCTACAATTACTAAGTTGTGTATGGATGTATTTACCTGGATACGGAATTCTACCATATGTGATTAACTCTGTCAACATGATACCAAATGACCAGACATCACTTTTGATTGAAAATCTAAACAATGAAATCAATTGTTTGAACGAATAATAGCTTTATCCATGAATTTGGAGGGTTCGATATCTAGCCCAAATCTTATCAAAAGTAAAGATTAATAAATGGTTTCCAATGCTACTATCTCAAACGTGTAACAAAAATGGTAAGATTAAATTATACTAGCTAGTCCCCAAAGTTTTACTAACATGTTTTCTCATTCGTTAGCTAAAAATTCTTGGGACTTTTCCACCTATAATGTTAATCTCCATAGGAGTTCATTTCATTATCATAATTGGGGAAATGCTTTAATTTGTTTCCAATCATTCTATCCATTACCTTGAATAGTTAGCAGCCTCTGGGGCTGTCCACTTGATGGGGAACCTTGCGCCCACCCTGGCCTCGTACTCGTCCTCCTTGATAAGCCGGGCCAGGCCGAAGTCGGCTATCTTCACCACGTTGTTGTCACCAACCAACACGTTTCTAAATAAATAACAATATGCACTGAATATTGAATTTTAAAAGGAAGCCGTCTTCTGTAACAACGGATTTATCATTACTTACACCAGATTATCAAGTACTTCAATAAAGAGAAATTAGTAGCTGGCTAAAATAACGATACCCCCATCCACCCCCTTTCCCCGTCCACATCCCCAACACTGGATGAATGAACTGCCCAATAAATGATGTCCATGTTAGCAACCTAAATTTACGACAAATTTTCCCCTGTCATAATATTCAGGTATATCTTTTTCTGTAACATAATTTCAATCAGGCAAAATAATATTGGAAATGTAATTTATAAAAGGTGAATACAGGAAGGGGGGGGGGGTTGGAGTTTCGGTGGTCAAGAAACAGGTTAAAGTTAATTTCTATATGATAATTAAGATATAAAACTAACTATACCTGGCGGCTAAATCTCTGTGTATATAGTTTTGAGATTCCAGGTATGCCATACCCGCAGCTATCTGGGCACCCATGTCGATAAGCTGCGGCAGCTTTAACGTCCGACCTTTCCCTAAATGAATAATAAAGTCGTTAAAAAATTCAACATTAATATTAATAAACGTTGGACCAATAAGTCATTTATATCAGGGCTCGGCAGCCGCAGGGAAATCAACCTTTATATAAATTTGAAAATCAACTGGAAGTCTAAACCTGACCCAAATATGAATCTCCCTCTTTTCAAAAAGTTTAACGAAGCATCTAAACGGTTTTTCATTTAAGGCTAAGTCGCGGCTGTTGCGAGGCTGCCGAGCCCTGATTAATTTTTTTCAGTAATATTGTACAACAGACATACATATATCAACCAGCGACTATACACTAAAATGGCAGAGCAACCTCGCGACTGTGGCGTAACTTTAGGGCATCTGCTCTTTGTCGGGAGGGTGATAGGTTTGAATCTCGGACCATCAACTCGTTTGATAATTCGTACAGCTGCTGCTATTATAGATTCATGACATAAATAGTTAGAGTAGAAGAATTGCCATGGCCCAAAACAGGCGCATCTAATTACTATTCACAATTAGAGAAGTGTCGTGCAATCAAAGGGTTGATTGTCTTAATGAGGTTAGGCCGTATAATCATTAATCATGCACTTGTGGCTCAGAGATTCACCATCTCGATGTATTCCGTCCTCTAGAGGTTATCCAGGTAAAAAGTCACAACAAACATACCTTGTAGATGTTCAAGCAGGCTACCATTCTTCATGAGCTCAGTAATAATATAAATAGGTTCCTCGAGAGTGCAGACAGCGTACAGCTGGATCAGCTTAGGGTGCCGCAGCTTCTTCATTATGTGAGCCTCAGACAGGAAATCCTTGGGGTCCATGGAACCTGTAAAATAACAAATTGTTAAGATATTTTCAGGGAGGTTGGGGACAATAGACTATAAATTAGAACAGGTGCCAAAAGTTTTAAAAACACGATCTCTTATTCAGCAACTTAATAACATTGGGGGCTTTTGTTCAGTATCCAAGCTTTTACATTAATAATTTACCCTACAGATGGGGTAATTTTGTTTAACGTCATTGGGGTGGAGTGTATTGTCAAATTTTGTTTCAATATTATCATTGGTAAAAACGTTGAGAGGTCAATAATATGTCAGCCATGACAATTTATTTTAATGATATTTTGACATAAGTTGATTTTTTAAATTTTTATCTTTTTTCATAAACTTTGAAAAAATCCTCTTAAGAGCATTCAGCATACAACTTACTTGGTTCGTCTGTTTGTCGGCAAAGGCATTCCTATATTTGCATTCTGCCATTCTTTCTCCCAAATAAAGGGAAGGGATCATGTATAATCTATTCTAATCCAACCTAACCAATTGCTATCTGTAAATATTCAATTTAGTATTGTTTTGTTTGCCTATAAATAAAAGTGTATAAAGTTACCCTGGTTTTTTGGGTTGAAGCAAATCTTCTCTAAACTTTAGACATTAGTGAATATGTCTGTCGTGTCCCCCGCTCACGCTCAGCACGCAAAAGCTGCCTATGAATGTTTTCATCCTTGTTTTAATTGTGACTTATGCGTTAAAAAGACTTTGTATTAGCTTTAGACAGTTTTAAGCTATTTTCTTATATGAAAAAACTTTAGCTATATTTTCGATAACTTTCTTTTAATTCAATTCAAATTTTCTAGTCCCTAAATCCTAGAAAGATTACAATAGCATATTATTCGAATTCAAAAAATTTAAGTAAAGGTGAGGTTTATTTTTAGATTTTTTTATTATCACATTGATGGAAAAACAAAAGGACAATTTTATTTTATTATTGCTTCAATCTTTTAACAGGGTCCTTTATTCCATAAATGTAAGAACAGCCAAGCAAATGCTGAGGAAAAAGTGAACAGACAGGCAGACTGAAATAATGAGTTCTATACTGTTTAATATAAATGCATAGTAGTCGCATGAATCTTTACACAAAATTTCAAAATCTATATTTTGTAACAGGTAAGACAAATGCCTATTTCCTATGACAATTTGTTGTATTCTAGAGTAGAATAGTAGAATATTGGTCAATTGATACTACACAAAAAATTAGAAGTCTATCTTGAATAGCTGACAGATAATTATAGTTTGGGGCATGGTGGTTCTTGCCCCTTACCATCATCTAAGCCAAGTCCATATGGGACAAGGGCGTAGACAGGGGTGCCATCACAATTTTGCTAACCCCCATGCATTCCCATCTTGAAATATTGTTCAAGCAAATAATAGTTATTTCTCGAATCGTATAATAAACAGCTTTCCGCGGATATAGAATGTACAATTATTATATTGTACATTTTTATATTCGTAGAAAGCTGGATATAATACGATGCTAGACATACTTTTTTCGTATGGATAAGAACCAGTTCCTATCCACCGGATTTGAATGAATACGAAAAATACATATATGTTATGTCGCCATGACTTTTCCATGATTTTCCATTTATGTCTTATTAGCATATGTACGCCCGTAATAGGTTTCGAGATATACAGGGAAATAAGGGATAGGACAATGGAGTAGAATTTTATAAACCCCCCATTATAAAATATAAAATTCTGTTTTTGCCATGGAGAGAGAGTACCTAAAGTTTTATAATTGTGTTATCTTATTCGTTGCCTTAAAAACTTTGGGTACCTTAATATAAATATGACACACTGGTTTAAAAAAGTAGTGTCCAAACTTTTCAACCTATAATTTTAATCCACATATCAAGTTTAACCAGGTATATTTACCTGGTTTAAGAGTTTTTATGGCCACTGGAGTTGTGCTGTTCCAAACCTGGAATCCTACCTGGTTTAAGAGTTTTGATGGCAACAGGAGTAGTGCTGTTCCAAACACCTTCCCAGACCTCGCCAAACTGACCATGCCCAAGTTTTCTGAAAATAAAAACATAGATGAAACAAAATAAATGGATTTTGTCAAAATATCTCCGTGATGGCAAAGGGATGCTTTTTTAATATATTCCTTACTTATCAAAGAGTATACATGAAAGATTTATTTTTGATGCAAATAATATTGGACATTACAGATCTATATTTTGAGGGGCGCTTCATATATGTCTTGCAGCCCATTTAGGCTAGTTCTAGTAACTTTACAAAGTGTCTAATAAATCAGTCATGCGACGTCATAAAAATGAGGGAGATGAGAGGAGAAGTGGGAAAACAAACCCTTAAAAAGAGATGGATACTTATAAACCTCTCATTTTTATGACGTCACATGGCTGATTTTTGAGATACTTATACCCCCACAAAATCAAAAACATAACCCAAAAATAAAAATTAACAAAAATAACAGTGAACACCCCCCTTGCGAACGCCCCTTATCAATCTTATATCCCAAGAATTAACCTTGATATGTTACATATTTATTAATATGCATTAAAAATATGCACACTTTGTGCTCTAGGGCATGACGGGCAGACAGTTTACCACATACAGGATTTGGACCACATATAAACTTTTAAAAAATCAAAATTTCATATTTTTTATGTCAGGTTAACCGTTAGGTTGAGTAATTTTTAGAGCATCCGGATAGAATAGTGCCATGTAGGGCAGGGATCTAAAGGGATTATACAAAAAATCATGTATATCCCCAATGATGATAAATGAAACTATCCCTTCTGTAGATCAAAATTAGCTGTTGAATCGTTTGGAAACTTAACTTTATGAATTAACGTTAGAAGTTGTTGAGCCAAAGAATAGGAAAATGTTATTAGAAAACTTTGGGGACTAGTGTAATAATGCCAATAAGGCCCCAAAGCATATTTTTTCGGGGGGGGGGGGGGTGTTGGAGGATTTAGGTGTTACAATTATAGGAATGAGTGAAAGTCAAACTACCCATGTGCCTTAGTGCATGTAGGGGACGATACACAAATTTTGTTTTCAAGCATTGTACAGTGTGATCAATGAAACAAAGAATTTAATACAATTTTATAATAACCCTGCTGCAAAGTTAAAGGCAGTATATTGTGTCAGGGGAAAAATGTTCGTCAATTTAGTTTGCTAACATGACCTTTATCACTTATTGGTCAGTTGTTTCATCCAGTAGGAGGGGAGGGGATGGGGTAAAGGAGGTGGATGGAGAGTTAGTTTTTTTAGCCAGCTACAAGTTGAACTTTATTAGGATATATGATGGTGTAAGATTCATATTACAATAAATCCATTTAATAACCAAAATAGATATTTAAATAATACAAATAATACAAATAGTACAAATCTCTTTCTGTGCATGATATATTTCAATAATTGAATATTTATGACATATCTACTCAAATATCTCAATATCTATGAACGAACATATTAAAAGATTTACAATCATTACCACACAAAAAGGTCACCTTTTTAGACAACATTGTAACATAAATAAGTAAGTAAGTAATAAGAAAATAAGTAAGTATAATGCAGGAAGGGAGGCGACATTGGGCTGCTAAATACACTAGTCCCCAAAGTCTTGTAATAACGTTTTCTTATTCGTTGGGTAAATAACTTTGGGGACTTTTATTTAATTTTGATTGTTTGGTTCATATAGTTGAGTGTCCCAAAGTTTCAACAACTAATTGCAATCTACAGAAAGTGTAATTTTGTGTATTATCATTGGGAATGTAAATCAATTTATCTGCCATAGTATTAGTCATATCCCTGGAATGTTTAGATAATGAAACGTTGCCATGTAATTTTATGCTAATAGTTCATTTGAACGAAATAAAATTTTGGGGAAATGATAAACTATCCAATTTAAGATGTGCTGAAAATGTATTGCCTATTTCTTTTCTAATTTCCAAAGTTGTACAGCAGATAACCCAATTATTGCAAACGCTATTTTCAGCTACGACGGTCAAAGGGAAAAGCGATGTAATGTATAAACGTTTTATACATTATACATTCAATATTTAAATTTTTCAAATTTAGATTTTTTTTGAAGTTTGAAGTAGCAAATATTGAGATAGGACGCGGAAGCTAGGTACACTTTCGGAAACTAAAATTCAGTACATCCAATTTAATGCAATGAAAAGTCCACTTGCAACGAATATTTAACAAGTAGGAGATCATTATAGATGTAGCGCAGAAAAATCTCCAACTAAAATCCTAAAATTAAATCCTTATTTATATTTTCTAGTTGTTAGGTTTAGAAAGCAAGGATCTAGAGGGATTGGACACTTAATTCAATGAAGCAACAAATTTTCATTCAGTAACAGTCTCCAAAGTTACAAAGTTAATAAGCCAACGAATATAAAACGTCATTATAAAACTTTGGGGACTAGAAAAATAAACCAAATGTCCCCAACCTCATCGTTTAGACATACAGATATGTTTTTTTTTATTAAAGGCAGTCTGAATAAGGGTCAAAAAAGCATCAACGTAAAAAACAACTGAAAGGATAATATAAATTTTAGAGTAGCTATGCTGCTGCATAAAAAAATATGCACTTTGCCGTGTAGCATCAGATTTAGATTTATAAAGATGTTAAAAAATCAATAGCAATTTTCCTTAAACAATAATGAACCTTCTATAACCCCCTCCTCTTCACTTTTATTTTTTGATAAAATCATTTATGAATATGAAAACTCATTTAGATAGGTTAGGTACAATAAACTGATGATTCCTACAGTGTTAGACTTGATCAGAGTTAGGTTGAAGCTCCCTCTTTATATCTTGAAATTTTTGGGGAGGGGGGGGGGGGTGTAGTGTCAACTTGCCATTATGAAGTAATTGTGCCAAATCATTCTTAAAATTTGCAACGAGTTAATTCAGGGAGAAAGTCATTAAGAGATTTGTTAAAATAGATTTTACACGAGTTTTCTGGTTGCTGGTGGAAATGCAGGGATCGAGAAGGGATATGATAATGGACGATAATTTGATGTACACCCCCAATTATGATGGAAAAAATTACCTCTTTAGTGGATCAATATTAATAATGCGTTCAAATCCGATCAAATATCATTCCCCTAAGCTCTAAAGTTATAAAACTTTGGGGACCAGTATAATTTACAGTCTATTATCCCCTCCCTCCCTGATTTAATGACTACATTCAAATTTTAAGCTTGCAAAAATTATTGCAGTGGGAAGGCAATGGGTTGAAATAAATCATAAAATATGCAAATGTTTATTTTTTGTAAGAAAAAAGTATTTTTCTGTACTTTTAACCCTGATGTTTTTTTTAAAAATCCCTATCCGAATTTTTGAAAGAGGTGGAGTTCAATGAAAGTGTGGTATTCGGCAGCCGTGAGCCATGTTCTATGGCAACCCTGACCTTGGTTCGGAGAAGGGCCGAGGGCCCTCCCCCGAGTACTGGGGAAGGGGTCAGCCGACCCCTCCCTATGCCTTAAAATTAATGATAGATTTTGACAGCCTTATTATGGTTAAGCTGTATTGTTTGGTTCCCCCACCCTTTCCAGGGATGGGGGATCATTATTGCCCAATCTGATTATTGTATATGTATTTATATTGATTCTGCTTTATGATTACTTATTCCAATCTGTGTATTTATTGTTTGTTGTATATAACTTTAGTAAACCTTAGACCCTGAATAAAGGAACATCTGAATAGACTCTGTTTATTATTTAGTGATTGCTAGAGAAGCGTAGCTTCTCTATAATATACGTGTCCACGTCTGTTCGCACTGCCGTAGTCATTTGAACTCGGGTGTCTGCCATTTAACCTAGGCGGATACCACAAAAGATTGTGGCGTTTTACACACCAGCTTATCTTCAAAAATTTAAAAAGTTTAAAAGTCAGGTTTAATGGATGTAGAATATATGTGGTTATTATGACAGGGGAAAAATTGTCGTCAATTTAAGTTGTTAACATGGATATCCTTTATTGGATAGTTCTTTAATCCATTAGAAGGGGAGAGGATAGAGTTAAGGAGGTGGACTGGGAGAATCGTTATTTTAGCCAACTACATGTTTCACTTAGATTCCATGATAATCTGGTGTAGGATTCATATTTCCTTTTTAGGTTTAAATGATTAAATTTTAAAAAAAAAATTCAAAGCCCTAAATTTTTATAAAATTTTTATTTGATTTTTTTGACTCATCATTAAGCCATTTTTTTGATATATAATTTTTTTAGAAAATAAACAAACAAAATATCTCTAAATCTTGATCTTCTATATTTGTTCGCTAATCAAAATATCACAGTTTACAAAAACTCTAGAATAAGAGAGAAATTAAAAAATGGTAATGGCTACTCAGAAAGGGTTATTAAATTTGAGAAAAGAAGTATAATTATAACTTCTCTCCGGCTAGAGTGATGATTTATACCAAAAAAGTTTTCTCCTAGTTGCCACGCCCCACTTTATACAGGGATAGTACAAAGTTTTTAAACTTAATCTCCCTCTTGATATTTTTGGTGCGAAATTTCATTTATTAGCTGTTGAATAATTGGGGGATGAAGGGTTTGTAAATTAATCCAAATGTAAGTATCTTATCCATGTATCCCTGCTGGTGTTTAATAATTTCCCCAATCATTAAATTCGCAAATTCGCATAAGTGGATGAATGTTTTAAAAAATTAGGATCGCTGAATCGGCTAGGGTAGCCAGATCACCAATAATGTTTTTTTTCTTCAAAAAAATCTTCTAAAATCATAAAAATCTACAAAAATTAAATAAAATGGTATGCATAAAATTATTTATTGGGGTTTGTGTCTTTTTGCGAATATGAAACACTATGCAGAAATGATCGCAACAAACCATTCCTGCCCCATTATAAAATCAAGAGAAAAAATATTTTTGCAAGTTTTCCATATTATGAATTAACAAATTTCATCACTATTTTGCAAATTATAAAAGTATTCTATTCTTTTCAAGATTACATCCCCAAAAAGCATTTTATCAGAGTACCAAAGGGAAATAGATTATTGGGCGACTATTAAACTTTAAAAAAATCTTCCTTTAAATGTTTTGTCTCTATTTCAATTTGTTCAGACACCACTTCTTAGATGTAATTGCATTTTTTCCCAATAAATTTCAGTAAAAAATGTTTTCCTACTTTTATTAGGTGAAAAAATTACAATTTAAATCTTACTAGGGTAACCCTTCATTTTCAACCTTTTCCAAAAAATGTATCAACTTTCCCTGGACCTATAAGAAGCTTCATCAGGAAGGAGAACCAAATTGGTCCTGCCTTTAACTAAACATAGGCATAATGTTACTTCTATATAAGGACAGTTTTAGTTAACGTTCAGTGTAATGTAAATTAAGTAAGAGATTCCTATGGCCCATTTGATGCAAAATTGCTTTAAAAAGAGCAGAAAAAAATCACCTGTTAAATTTTAAGCTGTTTCTATCAATTTCCCACTGGTCTCTGGTTGTATGGCTCAAATCTGCCGTCAGCGGTTTGTCAATCTATACATATTTAAAATTAATTGGACACTTAACTGAAGCATATATACAAAGCAATTTCCATAAGGCTTAACTTTCTTTGCAGTGCAGGAAAAAGGTACAATCAACAAG
This sequence comes from Acartia tonsa, assembly GCF_053477335.1. Lineage (NCBI taxonomy): Eukaryota > Metazoa > Arthropoda > Copepoda > Calanoida > Acartiidae > Acartia > Acartia tonsa. The sequence continues at coordinate 18,818,510 of NC_137265.1, forward strand.
CGAAATATATCTAAAATAAATATTTGGGGGAAAGATGTAAATGTCGCCAATTCTACTATGCGTTGACCCCCAACAACAGCTGAAATCGCATATATGTTTTGTGATAATTTTTTAAATTAATTTCGTTACTGATATTAGCAGTTTACAGTGTCTCTTTCTATATCTGTAAAATGACTTTTCTCGTATTCATTCGAATCCGGTGGATAGGAACCGGTTCTTATCCATACGAAAAAACTATGTCTAGCATCGTATTGTACCGAGCTTTCTACGAATATAAAAATGTACAATCAAAAGATTAAAACCAGTTTTTTTGGCCGGTGCCTTCGGCACCTCGGGGCTAAAAAACTAGTTTTAATCTTATAATTGTACATTCTATATCCGCGGAAAACCGTTTATAATACGATGCGAGAAATAACTATTATCTGCATGGTTTAAATAAAATAAAATACGTTTCCTAAAAAATGAGTAAAAAATCATTATATTTGAAATGCCTAATGTATAAAAGCTATTGATTCCTTAATATTTTTTTTTACAAAAGAAAAACATTTTTATTGTTGATTAATCCAAACACAATAAATAGCGAGGAACTTGAAAAGGCTATTGTTTTCTTGTGCGTGGTAAATCCACTATATATATAATTCTTTATCAATTTTGACTGTAAATTATTCTGATACCATACTAAGTTTTATGAAACGTTATCTCATTCGTTGGCTCAAAAACTTTTATTAAACCTTGATTGGTTGATAAAAACTAACATTGTCAGAGACATAACCACTAATAATTGAAATCTACAAAAGTAAAAAATATAATTCATTGTTGATTGTCTGTATACCTAATGATCTCTGATATTTAATTAAAGAATAATGATATGTCGATATTATATCAGTCATGGTCACTTTTATTAATGCCATATAGTCGACTTAAACCTTGATTTTCGTATATAGACAGAATCAGTGATCTAAAGAGGTAAAGTATTAAGCATATTGAGATTGATGTACATCCAAAATGTTGATACACAAAATCACCTCTTTTGTAGATTAAAATTAGAGGTTTAAATGTTTGAACACTCAACTTCATGAACCAGCTTATCAAAATTCAATAAAAGTCTCCAAAGTTGTTACGACAACAAATAAGATAACGTTACTATAAAACTTTGGGGACTAGTGTGAAACACTGCCCATTGTCCTCTCTCTGTGACAGAATGCTAACTTTTTTGAGTTGGTAGTACAAGTAAACAATAGTCCACGCAAATGCCGCCACTATAGACAGAGGGCTGGACCATAATTTAATTCCCAAAATACGGACAAATCATTTTCAACCTTCATTAGACTATCATAAACACAAAAGCTCTGCCCATTTAAATGTTCATTACGGACCAATCTTACCCAATAAATCTTAGGACTAACAAGGGTAAGATTTTCCATCGGTAACGTAATAATGTTAAAAACTCGAGTGCTAAAAATAGTAAACTAGTAAAAAAGAAAACTTTTTATTGAAGTCTATTAGTTCACTAAAATCTCTAAAACTTCTGGTACAACTAGATTTTGTTTTTGAGGGAAGCTTTTATTTGCTTGAAAAATTACTCAAAAACTTAGAAATTATATACTAGCGACTGCAAACATAGCATATAGGGATTATATTTTCTGAGGGGTAAGAAAGGCATAGAAAGTAGTCTGAAACCATTCTAACACTTTAATCTAAAATTAAAATAGAGTAAATCTATCCTGGAACCTGTGTGAAGATTCCCTGAAAATAATGGGTTCAGTAGTTATTGAAATCCTAAGCTAATAGAGGCTTTATTGATTGTAGGGAAGACGAAGAAAGTCCCTCAATGACGTCATAAAAATGAGGGTTGAGGAGAGAAGGAGTGGGAAAGAAACCTCCTAAAAAAGAGATGGTCAATCCGTCGTTTTTATGGTGTAACATGCTGATTTTTTTTAATACTTTCTTCGTCTTCATTGTAAGCGATTTTAAACCACTTTTTACAAATGCTTCCTAAAGTCGAAATTAAACATGATAATATTAAATTAAAGAAAGTAATAAAAGCAAATATTTCTTATCATATTGATTGTTAAAGAGTAGCTTCGTTAAAAATCCTAGGTATAATAACCCTAAATTACTGGATAACCTTGGCGATTCATTTAGAGGTTGGTATTCACTTTCGTACATGTATTACATTGTTAAATAATCAAAGCCGCACATTGTTATAACAGCTTTAACTGACCCTCACCTTTTCTTCACGCTTTTCATCATCCACCCCTTCTTAACTTATTGCTATTGTGTCTTTTTGCTATTATGAAACACAATCTATGTATGTGTCTTCATTTACGCACATGTAAAACCTTATCAAATAATCAAAGCTGCATATTATTTAAATAGTACCGGCTCCTTCCCATTTTTCTTTATTCTCATCACCCTCCCCGCCCCCCTTTTTATATATTTACCATTATGACTTTTGCAATTGTAAAGATGTGATATTAAACGAAAGTGATCGCACATCTTAGTTTACCAGCGGGTCAATCACTCAAAACATTTTACTAAATATTTTTGGACAATAAAAAAATCAAATAAGTTAATTATTCTGCAGTAAAATGGCATGATTTACAAGGATATTGTAATGTATGAATTTTTTCACTTTGTTTACTTTTTTTTATCAACAGTAAAAAATATTTTTCCTAAATTACAATATTATGTCATTTTTTGACAAAATATAATAAATATTTTTTTCTTCAAAAAATCAAAGGCCAAATCGAAAATTTTCAGCTTATTATATTCTGTCATTTTGACCAGCAGGTAAAATTATTAGCAAAATGGTCAAATGTTTTTTTTTTAAGAAAAAATATCTACACAAATGTAAAATAGCTTAATTATTCTTGGTGTATTTTTGTATTATTTGTATGTGTTCGTGTGAGTAAAATTAAAATAAAAATGCAAACAAATTCAGAGAGAAAGAGAGAGTTAAATTAATCTGCAATCCTTTCTTTTCCCCAATAATTAAAAGCAGTGGTGTATACAGGGTATTGTTTGAGTGGCTGACAAATTGGTGAAGGTAAGCCTTTCAAATTTTGATATTAAGGGGGTGTTAACACACCCCTACACATCCTTTCCACAAGGCTGTGATAAAAAGCTACCAAAGATAGAATTTATCGAAGTGCATATCATTAGAATAATATCACGTCCCCATGGTGATTCACTTTCGTAAAATGGTCCTATAATAGGGAAGGAGGCGGAGACATTGGACAGATTTTTTTTCGTTGGCGATGAAATCAATTAATCTATCATTGTCTTATCAAATAATTTCCCTGTGCAATAGTAAATAAATAAGAGAGACTGTTTAATGATAAAAGGAAGGTTTAAGCAAAGATGCTGTTGTAATAATTTACAGTTCTGGTGATTTGATACTTGTGCGGAAAGATTAGGGAAGAATAACTTATATCTCAATGACCTATCCCTGTATTCATGATTCATATAATAATGCATTTCTTTAGTATTGCTGAAAATAATAGGTTTTCATGGAGGGTAGGGATGTATGTAACTCATAAAATAATTTAATAAAATCAATCAATGGTTTATACAAGGCTTTTCTATAATTAGGGGCGGTTTATGCATCCGTAACAGATAGCTTTAATCGTTAATTAAGAGTTTAGACTTTTTTGGAATAATAATTTCTAGGGCAACAGTGTATAATGTTATAAAACGAAGTCTCTCTTTATCCTTCAGAATCGTGAAAAGTAAGAAAAATATCTTCCCTTAATGAAAGAATAGGTTATTTTTGCATTTTTCTTAAACAGAAAGATCTTAAAAAGAGATTGTATTGTTTTAAGGAAGGAAAAATATCCTTCATTTACTTCATTCAATATTTAAGAAGTTCTTTCGGACCAAAAGATTCATTTTTATGAAATATAGGTTTTCCTTCATATGAAGACTTAAAAACTAAATATATCGACTAGAATAGTTATTTCTCGTATCGTATTATAAACGGCTGTCCGCTGATATAAAATGTACAATTATAAGATTAAAAATAAGATTTTTAGCCCGTGCCTTTGGCAATTCGGGGCTAAAAATCTTATTTTTAATCTTATAATTGTACATTTTTTTTGAATCTTATGATTGTACATTTCTATATTCGTAGAAAGCTGGATATAATACGATGCTAGACATAGTTTTTTCGTATGGATGAGAACCGGTTCCTATCCACCGGATTCGAATGAATACGAGAAAATATATTACTGTTTTATCCATCAAAAATAATCAAAAATTAAAGGAGGAAAGCGATAAAGATAACCTAAAGATTACTAAGAAAAAAAAAATTTAAAGCTTTTATAAAATCCCCATTTCAACCTAAATTCGTACAAAGACATTGATTTGTGTACAGTCTCCAGGGATCTAAAGGGATAAGACAATCGCTTATTAATTGTTGTACATCCCCAAATGATGATACACAAATTACCCCATCTATAGATTATAATTAGTAGTTGAAACGTTTAAACAATCAATTTAATGAAACTACCAATCAAAATTAAATAAGTATTTGAGCCAACAAAAAAAGAAAACATTATTGTAGAACTTTGGGGACTAGTGTATTAAACAGCCCAATGTCCCCTCCCTTCCTGACAGTCTCGCAGTCTAGCACATTAATCTCATGGATATTAATAAATACCAAGGTGTGACATTTTAAATTTAATATCCAGAAAAAAAAGATCTTAATATACGATTAATGAAAATTTCTTATATTTTGCACCATTTTTTTGCAAGCTTAAATTTAAAAATGTCTCAATTTTCAGACTATTTGAGTCTAGATGTTCAATCAAATCTGTTGAAAAATACAATTAAGAAAACAACTTTATTGTCACAGCACAAGAAGTCATATGGGGGAGGGGGCTTGAAACTCCTTATATTATCCCCTCCAAAACATTTAACATTAAAGTTTAAATTAAACCAGACATATGTCTATTTGAAATCAATCCAATATATCTTTGACGATGGAAATTTGAAACTCACGGGTCAATATTTCTCAAATATTCCCCCTATTTTCGAACTGTCCAAAGTCGTTTATAATAATTAGGGAAAGGGTTGAATTTGGACATGAAACATAAATATTAAAATCTTTTCTAAATTTTTACGATCCTGAAAGTTAATATTTACTGATATTTTCCAATAAATTTTTTCGTTCCGTCAAAATTTGGAAAAATAGCCAATATGGCTGTCTAGAAAGAACACGAAACCTCTACACCTAATATTTTCTCAGTGTTTTTTTTTACTTTTTATACAATTTTTTTTTAAAAATTAAATATTGATGAGTTTTTTATTTTTATAGAATGAATTATAAAAAAAATAATATTGGTTGATTGGTTTTTGCGATATCAGAACCATATCAGTTGTACTTGTAAACAATTCAATAAATATGAAAACTTAGATATAAAATTGGTGACCCCTAAAATGGTGGGTCCACGTATTACGTGCATGACAAATATCTCGAGTTTTTTCCGTCTTAATTTCTTACGACTTTTATACAGTTTTGTATTGTGGGAGGCGTAGTTAGACAAATTAGTTGGGGGGAAAGTACAAAGTTTATACTGAGTTAACACTTTAAGGACAATAGGGATGAAAAGTAGAAAATGTTATTTATGAAATAAAAAAATTATATTTGAATGTTGTATATTAAATAATGTATATCATAAATTAATTTTGAAATGGTTTATAGAAAAGTAAAATCTTTAAAGGTTTAAATATAGATGTAACAAACAATATGATTCAAACGGCAGATTTAAAAAACTTTCAAAATTTCAACAATTGGACATGAGGGAAGTTAAAGACTTGAAATCTGATTTCTTTTAAAGCTGAGTAATAATTATTTAACGCATCGTATTATAGACAGCTTTCCTCGGATATTAAAAATGAAAAATTATCAGATTAAAGCCCTGGAGGCCCTCCACAGTGCAGTGGTGAGGTAAAGTTTAGTAGCCCCGCTGAGTTAGGGCCCCCTGCACGGGTAAGGTTAGGTTAAATAAGGTAAGGGCTCTCCTCCACAGGGATTAGTTTAGGTAAAATTAAGTAGCTCCACAGGGTTAGGGCCTCCTCCAGAGATTGAGTTACGTTTAGTTAGGTTAGTTTAGATGAAATTGAGTAGCCCCATAGGGTCAGGGCCTCCCACAGGGTTTAGATTAGGTTAAACAAGGTTAAATTAAATTAGGTTAGGTTATATTGAGTTGTCCCGCTGAAATAGGGCCCTCCACATGGGTTGGGTTAGGTTAGGTTAGGCTATGTTAAGTTAGTTTAGGTAATGTTAAGTACTCTTGAAGGGTTAGCACATCCATAGGGGTTAGGTTATGATAGATTAAGTCAGATTAGGTTAGGCTAAGCTAGGCTAGGTTATGTTAGGTAATATTGAGTAGACCCGTTATGTTAGGGGTTAGGATAGAGTTAGGTAGGGTAGGTTTAGTAAGATAATCTTGGGTAACCCTGCAGGGTTAGAGCTGCCTCCAGGAGTCAGGCTATTTTAGATTCAATTAGGTAAGGTTAGGCTAGTTTAATTAATATTGAGTATCCCAAAAGGGTTAGGGTCCCCTGCATTGGTTAGTTTAGGTTAAGTTAGGTTTATTTAGATAGGAATAGATAATATAGAGTAGCTTCGCAGGATTAGGGCTCCCTGCAGGGTTTAGGTAAGGTTAGGTAAGGTCAGATAATATTGAGTAGCCTAATGGGTTTGAAACCTCCGTAGGGGTTAGATTCACTTTGGCTCAGTAAAATTAGGTTAGGTTAGGTTTAGTTATGTTAGTTATAACAGAAACCCTCCAGGATTTACCCCCCTTCCCAGGGGTTAGGTTAGGTTAGATTGAGTTAGATTAGTTTAGGAAATATTAAATAATCCTGACAGGGTTAAGGCCCTCCAGAGAGGTTAGGAACGGTTAATATTATTGGATATAAATTTGTGCATATACAGTAAATTATAATAACATTATGATTTTATGAAAACATTCATAAACAACATCTATAAATGCAAAGATCTGAAGTGGTAGGTCAAACGCACATCAACATTTGTAGAGTGTAAAACTGCTTAAATATAGGATACTGTTTAAGGACATACTTACATTTTTAGGACTTAATTATAGAGAAGCTTCGGCTAAAACACTGTACAATGTTGTCTTAGGAATCATTATTTCAATTATCGCCAACTATCGCAAAAAAAAATTTTAAATCAACATGTTTGAAATGGACATACAGAAATTCTAGTAACATTTACTTAACAGATGCTATGCTTCCTAAATCGTATTTGACTTATATAGGAATCAACATACAAAATTATTTAATTGATAAGAAAAAATGTCTAAATTAACAAAAAGAGCTAACCGTCACGGCCGGACAGACAGACTGACCGATCGACCATAATTATAGAGAAGCTTCACTTTAAAAATTTCCGAATTCATTATTTTCAATTTATTTGTAATTTAGAGTGTTTGCGGTGTTCTTTGCTCAACTAGTCCCTTTGAGGAAACCATAATTTTTCCATAAAAATTTAGCCATCTTTATTATATAGCAGTTAAAATCTTTAGCTTTTTCAAATACCAATTCTTACAGACGAACACATTAAAATTTTGAGTTATAGAGTAGTTCTTCTACTAAAAAAATCATTTGGTACAACTAATTTGTCTTAACTAAAGCATTTGTTTAAAGTCAAAAATATATAACAACATTCATTTTGTATGTTTACTCACTGAGAACTATCGCCAAAATTTCAAAGAATTTAATTAAACGAAAAAATCTAAAAATTATTATTGATTAATATAATCTCGAACGGTTGTTATTAAATTATCTTTTAAAATTAAATTTCTTTTTTCTTTTAAAAAATCAATACAACAATGTACCTAATAACATTGTGTACTATTATCAATTTGAATGTAGAATAATAGAGGCGTTTCAAGGGGGGCGTACCAAAAAGTGGTTAATTCACCACCATTAATTAAACAGTTTTGAGAATAAAAATATAAAAAAATATTGATTTTTTATACATGTATCATATTTTATTTCTGATTATCTTTCATTTCAACAGTAACGGGTGACTTTAGCTTAGGCGTCAATTTATTCGCAGAATATAAAATGTGTTCACTTTAAAGTAAAACGAGGATGACAACATCCATAAAATCAAAGCTCTAAAATCAGAAGGAAGAACAGTCAAACAATAAATTACGAACATTAATTTCCAAGTCTAAACAAAATTGTACATACATTTTTTGTAAAATTGCATAAATATAGGAATCAGTAAAAGGACATACTTTCATATTTAGGATTTGATTATAGAGATGCCTTGCTTATAATACTTTAACTTATTTTCCTAGGAATCATTATTCCAAAAACCAGATAAAAAGGATAAACAGCATCTTTTAATGGAGTTACTGACTTTCTGATAGATAATATAGAGTTGCTATGCTTTCTTATTCGTACAAAACTGTTCTAAATTGTGCCTAACTGTCATAGGAATCATTATGAAAAATTCGAAATTGATATGACAATTCTAAAATGTCGATTTTAATTATTATTTTATACAAAAAATGTTGTCAAAAAAGTTACAAATCAGCATGTTTTAACCCTTAACAGTCGGGCCCCTTGCCGCACCTTATTATCTCAGTTCCTATTAGAGCTAGAGGGCTAATTTTTTTTGTGCAAGTCCCCTGTGTTATGATGAATTTCCGACCTTAAGTAAGTCAAAGTCAATTTTTGCTTCCTTCACCCTTTTATTTAACAACCTTTGTTTTTCGGTCCTTTTTTACTTAAAAATTTTAAACGGCTGTAATTTTTTTATTTTTGAAGCTAGAAGAAAATTTTTTTGCAGAAAATGTTTATTTTTATGTAAATTTTATATTTGAAATATCAAAACATAAATTTCAGCGGCAGCAGCTATATTTGGCAGCTGCCAGCCGCCGCAGTCGGCGGTCGGCGGGAAAACGGCGGCGGATCTTTATGAAATTTTAATACATTATGTAGACATGTAAGAAAAGCTTAAGTTTAAAGTTTAAAGTCTCTAAGTCAAAAATTGCGGCCACAGGAGCCTTTTAAAGATTTCTGGAGACCTGGAGGATCAGGACCTGCAGGATCATACCTGGAACCTGAAATTGACTTGAACACCTGTATTTAATATGAGGATGTACTACTAAAGGATATTTTAGTATTTTGGTAAGATAAAATGCTTTGTTTAATTAAAAAAATATTTTTGATCTTTACCTGGATGACTCTGCCAGGTTTGCTGGCATCCTGTGCCCGCCAGGATGGAGATATTCAAAAAATTCCAACTCTCAGTTATGTGTCATACCCACACTTAAAAAGTCAAGCAGTATGGGCTCTTTATCTTTCACACACAGAAAATGAGATAGAAAAAACTGGATGAAGGGGCGTTCAACGCCCCCCCCCCTCTCCGACCGTTAAGGGTTAAATGAACGTACAGACTTTCTTGGTAGAGTTGCTACACTTTCTAATTCGTATGGACGGACGTACGGGCGGGGGGACCGATCAAAATTATAGAAAGGCTTTTTTTAAAATGTTTGCAGGAACAAATTGAGCTGAAAAATGAATCTTTTATTTGTTTGCAATTTACTCTATAATTTAAAATGTCTTTTAGTCCGTCTAAAAGAGTGTTTGTTTTAAAAAGAATTTCTGTATTTCCTACCCTTTTACTTTAGTATCGAAGCTACTCTATAATTCAAAATGTCCGTATTTCGGTTGGAGACAAAGTGGGGGGAACGTGATTTTCTCGGCTCCTATGACAGATAGAAGGCTGAAACTTTTTGTCAACATTCCCAACACTAACGAGCATAATTAACTTTAACACATTCATAGCGGTCGGACTGCTTTTTAGCAGGTTTTAGGCTATATTTGTATTTTTCAAATTTTTCACCATAACTTTGGTGTTTATGGTCCGATTTTCAAATCTTTTTTAGTTATTGATATCTAAATTAAATCCAGCATATAATTTACTTTGGCCGTTGGTATGTCAATCATTATAGAAAATAAAATAAGGTTTTGTGTTTATTTTTTCCAGTGAATCTTTTCTTGATTTTAAAGATTACTCTTTCATTCTATTTGTATGTATTCCCATCCACGATTTTTGTGCCACGCTACTTATGGATGTTGTCATCCTTGTTAGGCCCTTTTTAAAGATTTTAAGCTGCTGTAGTTTTCTTTGTTTTTGAGGGTAGAAGAGCAATTTTCCAAAAAAAAAGTTTATTTTGTATTAGAATTCTCAAAATATAAACTTCAGTGGTGTACTTGGAAGCTGTCTGCCACTGCAGTTAGCGGTTGGTGGGAAAATAGCGGCAGATTTTTATGACATTTTAATATGTCATGTTAACATGTTAGTTTAAGCTTGGAGTTTAAAAATAAAATTATCTTAGTCTAAAAGTGCTTTCATAGGAGCCATTTAAAGTTTTATGCAGGTCATACCCAAAACCTGAAAATGACTTTAAACCCTATATTTTAAATTGATATGGACTACTATAGGATCTTTTAATATATTGGTAATGTAAAAAGCTTTGTTTAAGTAAAAAAAAAATATTTTTGTTCTTCACCTGCATGATCCTGCCTTGTTTGTTCGCATCCTGTAACCCCAAGGATGGAGATGTGGACTCTCACACATAAAATTAGATAGAAAACATCTGAGGAACTCTAGAACAATGGTTTCCTAATAGTTTATTTGTTTGTTTTATCAAGGTAACGACTTACGGTCGGAAATTTTTTAACAACCAGGGAATATGCACACAACCTTCTTGCTGTAATAGAGGATGATATAAAAGGTTAAAGGAAGCGTTCAATGCCCGTCCCCCTCCTCCCCACTCAAAAACGGAAGGGGTAAAGCTACCTACAACTGCCATTGTTTTCAAAAATGATTATATGAATGGTGTCAAGAAGTTTCAGGTGTCTATCTTGAATAGTAGCTGAGAAAATCACCTTTCCCCTACTCCATTTATGACAAAGTTAAGTATAGATGGACATTTTGGAAATAGAGTAGCTTCGCTACTAAAAAAGAGTGTCATGACATCCTAGAAGTAACTCGAATTTTTACATTAGTTTCATACGAAGTTGTCTGCGATGTCATCGCTAATTTTTAAAATCAACTGATATTTTTGTTATACAAAATTAAATTTCTTGATAATTTTAATTGCTTTTTAATACAGAATGTATATATTCTAAATATAAATTAATTTTGTTTCTACTAAGGCGTTGCAAAATTTTAAGTTCGCCAAAATTGAGATATGCCAGAGAGCCGGACCCACCATTTTAGGATTCACCATAAAATTTGTATAATAGATAAGATTTTTAAATAATTTATTCTCCCCTTTCTTTATTCCAAAAATCTCGATTTTTCTTTCATTGTCATATCCTAGTATTTATTATGTGTATTTGTATTGTGTGAGTATGTGTGGGGGAGGGGGTTGTAAACAACTTAGGAGATAAGACAATGGATGATAATCTTGTTATCCTTGTTTTATTTAGATTACATTTAATAGATGCCTATTGAGTATAGGACATGTCAAAACATAAATACAAGGATATTTTAATTGGTTGGTTAAAACTAGCAGTGTCTTCACTTTTTAACCAAGTGAAAATTTTAAATATTACCATTGGGTATATCTAACATTGGCTCAAATAAAAGTAAAATTTAATTTTTGTTTCTATAAATGCTCATATTTAAACTTCCTATTGCAAAGGATTATGGGGGTGGGGTGTTCACAGAGATTTTACCCCCCCCCCCCCATATTCAATTGAATATGATTTACTTTACTACCATTCTCCGACAAAATAAAAATAGAAGGTGAAACAAGGACTATAAAATCTAAAATAATACATTTAGATAGTTCTTAGAAGCGAAGCTCCTCTATATAAGACAATGAGCAAAAAATTTATTTACATCCCCAAAGATAATAAACTAAATCACCCCTTCTGCAGATTAAATTTTGAAGTCAAGTCAAGATTTAATAAAAGTCCCCAAAGTTTTTGAACCCCCCCCCCCCTACGGGGAAATGCTAATAATTAGGACAATTCTAACATGCCTAAGGGGGACTGCCATTTACACATCCAGCAAATTTACAGTGGATGTGTTTTCGCCAGTGCAATGGATGTATTTATGACAAACTGAATTTTTACTGTATAAATAACAGTAAAATCATGTCTCATGTCATAAATACATCCAATACTGGCAAAAACACATCCAATATTTTTATACATATGTCAAAAATACATCTGACACTGGCATTTACACATCCATACGTTTTCAATTATATGTCATAAATACATCCAACACTGGCATTTATACATCCATAGAAATTTAATTTAAAATAATAAGAAAACAACTTTTCTCGTATTCATTTGAATCCGGTGGATAGGAACCGGTTCTCATGAATACGAAAAAACTATGTCTAGCATCGTATTATATCCAGTTTTCTACGAATATAGAAATGTACAATCATAAGATTAAAACTAGTTTTTTTAGCCGGTGCCTTCGGCACCACGGGGCTAAAAAACTAGTTTTAATCTTATAATTGTACATTCTATATCCGCGGAAAGCCGTTTATAATACGATACAAGAAATAACTATTCTCGTATTCATTCGAATCCGGTGGATAGGAACCGGTTCTCATCCATAGGAAAAAACTATGTCTAGCATCGTATTATATCCAGTTTTCTACGAATATAGAAATGTACAATCATGGCACCACGGGGCTAAAAAAACTAGTTTTAATCTTATAATTGTACATTCTATATCCGCAGAAAGCCGTTTATAATACGATACGAGAAATAACTATTATATTATTTGAGTTATAATATTGTCAGGTTAAAATAAAAGGCATTATAAAGATTTAAATTATAATAAATATGTCAGGATGTCTTTTTTTTATAAGGACATGTTCTTAATGATATCTTTTTTAGTAATTAGGGAATGGATGTATTAAGGCTCATTTAAAAAGCACATCATTTTGAATCTAATCAAAATAAGCAGGAATATAGGATAAACTCAATTTAAGCAACAGCTATATAGGTCTGATTATTTAAAAGCATAATGTACATTCAATGAATATTAATCCTTGTGTTTAAAATACACTGCAGAGTTATATTTTATATATTCTTCTAAACATAATAAAAATTCTATGTTTTATCCCTTTCTTAAACCTTACCCTACCTAAATCTCACATTAACCCTATTTTAGAATTTTTCTAGAAAATTTACAAGGCTTAGTCATATCTACAACATTTTAATTAAGATTTATTTTATCAAATGTTTGTATTTTATTTATTGAAACAATGAAATCTGTTATTTTATCTTTAGTTATTTAACTGAATTGTAATTTAATGAAACTAAGAACTTATAATGTAGTAAAGCATAACTTGATATATTTAAATCTTAAAATGCTTTAAGCTAGACCTAATAAAGAACAATACTTCAATATAGCTCGAAGTTGTTCATCTTGTTGTTATAAATGTATTGATGTTTTGTAGGGAGCATCTTAAGAAAAAGGGAAGTATGTAAATAGGGGGAAAGTATCAAAAATAGGGCAAAAATTTAAAACCTATACATACTGTACAAAATCTAATTAATTGTATATAAATGAATATTCTTATAAATTAATCTAGATGTATATTTGCCAGTGTTGGATGTACTTATGACATATAATTGAAAACGTATGGATGTGTAAATGCCAGTGTCAGATGTATTTTTGACATATGAATTAAAATATTAGATGTATTTTTGCCTGTGTTGGATGTATTTATGGCATGAGAAAAAAGGAAGAAAACATTTTGCCAAAAATACATCAACTGTAAATTTGCTGGATGTGTAAGTGCTATAGCCCCATGCCTAAATTAATGAAAAAAGCTATCCATCTCATTCGTACGGAAAAACCTAGCTTTTAAAAAGGGAAAATGAAGGAAACCTCCAAATAACACCTTTATACAATTACTATATTATTACGGGATAAGACAATGGACGATAAATTGATTTAATATTTTATTTTTAATTGTAGAATTTCTTTGCTGTTTACAATGAGCAAAAATTTAAATTAGATAAAAGAATAGTTATTTCTCGCATCGTATTATAAACGCCTTGCCGCGGATATCTTATGATTGTATATTTTTATATTCGTAGAAAGCTGGATATAATACGATGATAGACATAGTTTTTTCGTATTGATGAGAACCGGTGCCTAACCACTGCACCGGATTTAAATGAATACGAGAAATAATTTTAAAATACTTAAATAAATTATTAAATAGAAGTATATATATTGGCGTTTTCACTCGAAGTACCCAATTGTGCAGATAAACTCCCCTTCTCCCATAAAATTGAAAACAAGGGGTAGCGAAGCTTTTCTGTAATTAGGGTCGGTCCGTCCATACGTCCGTCCGTCCGTAACGGATAGCTTTTTTCCGTTAATTTATGCATGTTAGAATTGATTTTTGGTTTTCTGATTCATGGGACAACAAAGTACAATATTATAAGCGAAGCAACTCTATAATCAAGTCCTAAAAATATAAGTATGTACATAAATATTATCCTGTATCAAGCAGTTTTTCAACAAATTTACTTACAATTTTGCTTTGACTCTTATACATTTACACTCTGATTATTCAGTTCTGACATTATACAAGTGTTAATGTCCGTTTGTTCTACCGTTTCAGAGCTTCGCTTTTATGGATGTTGTCATCCTTGTTTTACTATAAATATATTTTTTATGGAATAGGAATCAGTATTTTAAGAATAAGATAAAGAGGATTATTATATCTATTAAAAAATTTATGTTATAAAGGGTAAAAGGCAAAGCTTTGATACTAATATTATGCATGGTTAAAAAGTTAGATATTTTAATAGCTTTATTCAGTGGTCTGTTTATTTATATGTCCATGAAATTTTGTCTTGTAAAAAATCTGGATCAGTTTAAAATCCAATGGCCGGCTCTTATGGTTTAAAATAAAAATACTCTAATTTTGATTTAGCAACAAAGCTTCGTTAGTACTTGACGTCATCGTTCTTGTCTATATAACAAGAATGGTTATATTTTGACTAGCAGCTAAATTTGTTTAATAAAATTTAAAGCTGTAATTAACGCTGTTTGATACTACCATTTAAGCTATAAAACAGGGATGACATAAACTCCCTAAACTCGAAGGTCTGGGACGGTAGGATAA